>NC_035169.2:3586109-4786109 GCF_001659605.2 Manihot esculenta | reverse complement strand
ACATCCTCAGCATCATAAAGAGCATCCTTAAGCTTAGCCAACCACAACCGCAGTTGATTGTCATTCACTTGCTTCTCCTCAGCATCCATTAGCACAGCTTTCACTGTCAACAAGATATCTTCAAGCTTTCTGAGTTCTGCTTTCAAGCCCCATGCAAAACATATCTCTTGGTAGCTATGGGATGCTATCTTCTCCAACACTTTCTCAGCAATATTAAAAGCGAATGACTCTATTGCCATTTTTGTGGATTTTGATTTTTATTTGAGTATGAATTGAGATAGATAACAAAATTTGAATCAAAATCCCATGCATTTTATAGCCTAGAAAACTCATTTGGCAAGCATCGAGTTTTCAAAGTTGTGAATTAAAGCATAAATTCTATTCTTTCTTCTGATGAACTTAAAGATTATACTAAGTCTTTGGAGGGTAAAATTCTATATTCTCCCATCTTCTTACTCATTCCTGGTGTAGGCAAAAATTACAAGCAACATGATGACCTTTGGGCCCATTTGGTTTAGAAAATAGAAATACAATTAGGGTGAGCAACTAAAAATCGAAATTTTAATATTTATAAAATTGAATCAAATCGATTTTAGTTAGAAATTGAATCGAATTAAATCAGTCTGATTCGATTTGATTTAGTTCAGTTTGAATTTTTAATAAATTTTTTATTTTTTACACTTTATTTTTAGTATTTTAAAATTTAATTAAAATATTTTAATCTTAATATGATTTGATCTATCCATATTATTGGAAATAATATACTATTATCACTAATGAGTTCGGTTTAATTTTTTTAATTTTTCTTTTGATTAAAATCGAATCGAACCGAAATAACTAAAATTTTTAAAATTAATAATCAAATTGAATTGAACCGAAATGAATAAAAAATCAAACCAAAATTTTAAATTAATTCAGTTCGATCAATTTTTTCAGTTTGAACCCAATACTCATCATTCTTAAATACAATATTTGATTAAGCTACATGCGAAAAATATTTTTCATTTAATAGAAAATTTGAGTTATTTTAAAAAATATGTATTTATTTTTTTAAAAGGCTAAGTGATTTTTATATTTTAATAATTTTATTAAAGCCATTGTATATTTTATGTATAAATTTATTAACGTCGTTTCTTTTTAAATATTTTTTACAACAATGAAAAGAAAATTATTACTTTTTAAAAAAATTCACGAAAATTATTTTCTGGGATATTTTCTTTGGTCTATTCTCTTGTTTGCCTTGTTACAAGTGTTTCAAATCCTAATGGCTAACTTTTTTACTAATGAAATATATTTCTTCATAAAATTTTAAAAAATTTAAATATTTACTATAATTTATATTTATATCTAATATTTTAAATTTTAAATAGTAAACTAAAACCTTTTCGATTAAAAGGATTAAATTGAATTTAAAAAAATTAATGATAAATTATAATATAATTCTAAAAGTTTTGTATTATTAATAAAATATATACTTTTTTAATTTAAATTTTATATTAAAATTAAATATATTTTACATTTATTTTATATAATAATATTATTTTAAATAAATTTTTATTATATAAAATATTATATATAAATAATATATATTAAAGTATTTCGCTGAATATTTATATTTAATATTATAAATTATATATATATTTTTTATATTTAAAAAAAATTATTTTCTATTAATAATATTTTAAATAAAATACAATATTATATAATTTAAATTATAATTTTTTATATTTTAAATTTTTATTAATATCTATGTTATTATATAAAAATAATATAAAAAGGTAAATAACAAAATTAGTAAAAAATAATATTATTGTAATAAAAATATGCCTTTAAATATTAGTTTATTATTCAAATAAAATTTTACAGATTATATTGTAATTTAGTATTAACTTATTTTTTTAGTTATAATATAATAAATTAAAAATATTTAATTTTATAAATATTGATGACCGTTGGGCTTACAACGTTTGAGGGCAAGGGCAGGCCAGAATGCTGGTTCAAAACTTATAGACCTCACCCAAATGAAACGGCCTCACACTGCGAATCCTAATCCGGTAACATGAAGCAGGCTGGACAGGCCACAGGCGCGATCCCATCTGAAAGAAGTTTAGTCTAATGACGTAATAAGAGGTAGGAGAGGAGGCCAAGTTACCACTTACTCCTGTCCGCATGCGAGCCGAAGAAAATTAAATGACTGTCTGGCGTGGAGAGGGGTTCTGACACCTCCGTATGTATGGATATGAGTGATAAAGACAAAGCGTTTAGACGTCATAACGAAAGGAAAAGAGATAAAAGAGAAAGAAATGTTTTCTTCTCTATCAAAGTTTACACAACTATTGTAAATTTTATTTTCTAGATTTCAAAACATTAATTGACGCCATTTGTGGGAACAAACTATATTTTTTCATCACTAGAATTTCGTTCTTATAATACCCATTGAAATTCACGTGACAAATCACAACAAAAATCACACTAATAACACTAGTATTTTAAAATTTAATTGAAATATTTTAACCTTAATATAATCTAATCTCTCTATATTATTGAAAATAATATACTATTATCACTAATCGGTTCGGTTTGATTTTTTCAATTTTTTTTTATCAAAATCGAACTGAATTGAAATAATTTAAAATTTTAAAATTAAAAATTAAACTGAATCGAAATAAATAAAAAATCAAACTGAATTTTTAAATTAATTAAATTCAGTCAATTTTTTCAATTTAAACTGAATATTAATAACCCTGATCCAAACACGGCCAGATAGAACCCCTGTTCATCTCAAGCATCAAGGGACTAAGCCCACCGTGAACGATGTCTAACCAACAATAAAAATTTTCGGTTATAATTACAACTAAGTTAAAAATATTTGATTTTATTATACAAAAATTAAAAATTTACCAATAATTGTTAATTCACGAATTTCAATTTTCTCATTCAATAAGCATAAACTTAATTAGAAATAATGAAACTCAAATGGACAAAAAAGTTAAAATCCTTTTACGTATTATCAGTTTTAGTTAATTTTTTCAATTGTATTAATTTGTTTAATAATTTTAATATTTTAATTAATTTGACAAACCCCATATTCATAAAATAATAATAACTGAATAATCTAATATTTTTATTTTAAAATAAAATAATCTAATATTGTAATATAGTCAAGACATATACAATTACAACTTACGAAACGATAAGTACTTGTAAAATAATATTCTTATCAATTTATAAATAATTTCTCAAATTGATAAAAAAATATAAAAATTAAGAATTGACTAATGTTAATAAAATAGGTAAATATAAGTATTATGTGATTAAGTGATTAAAAATATATTATTAAAAATATATTATTCACCGGAGTAGGAGGGATAATGTTTGGTTTAAATTAAAAAAAATCTATCAAATTAAATTAATTTAGAAATTCAATTAAATTTTTTATTTTTTTCTATTCGGTTCGATTTAATTTTTATTTTTAAAGATTTTGATTATTTTAATTCTGTTTGATTTTGGTAAGTAAAAAATTAATAATACCGAACTGATTAGTGAGAATAATTTGTTTGATTTTGATAAGTAAAAAATTAATAATACTGAACTGATTAGTGAGCAAATATATATTATTTTTTATAATATGAGAAGATTATACTATAATTAAAGTTAAAATATTTTAATTGAATTTTAAAATATTAAAAATAAAAATAAAATGTAAAAACTAAAAATCACATAAGAAAGATCAATCGATTAAATTAAACTGAATATAATTGAATGAAATCGATTTCAATTTAAATCGATTTCTGTCTAAAATCGAGTCGATTTAATTTTTACAAATATAAAAATTTTATTTTTAATTTATTTAATTTAATTCAATTTTAAATTAAATCGATCGAATTTTAAATTGTACGTTTGAATATTTAAATACAAAAATTTTTACAAAAAATAAATTTTTTTCTTAAAACGACATTACACTTTAAATTATTTATTTACTTAAATTTTATATAAAATTACAAAATCAATATTAAAACCTATTAATTAAAATTAATATGTATCTAATTAAATATAAAGTATTTTATGATGATATTTTCTTATATTATAAAAAAAACATTATACATAAAAAATTAGCTCACATAGTAATAATATTTAATTTCATTTTATTGTTGAATGTTATTAATATTTTTATTGAGTATTTTTCCTACAATTTAGAATTTGCTTTGTTTGTTGAAATTTGGGAAGGGAGGAAAAAAAAGTACATCAAGAAATTTTATTTTATTTTTTCACAAATAATTTGGGTGTAATTATCAAACTTCGGGTGAAGAGACTATTTAAATTAATGATAATTTAATATTTTTTTAAAATGGAGATAAAAGTGAAATTTTTTAAATTTATTTAGATATATTTATTATAATATTAATGTTAATGATAATTTAATATTAAAATTAAAGTTAAACTAATTTTAATAATTTGTATTTTTTAATTATTTTAAAATTATTATTTATTTTTTTAATACTATAATAAATTATTAATAAAGGAAGAAACTTTATTTTTCTTTTCCAATCCTTTTATATCCAAACAAACCATTAAGTTTAATTAAAAAAACAGTTAAAAATTTACAACGGTAGATCAGTTGCCAGCTCAATTTCTCCAAGTCAACCACAAAATTTTTCACTCCTCATGTTCCCGCACGTGCATAGAAACGCGATGCAATCACCGACAATCCCAAGATCCTCACCTCCCTCAGTGGCATATTGGTAAATAAGTAAATATCCGCCTCCTAACAGAGCGAGTATAGAACTTTATTTACTTTCCGAGTGTAACGCTAATCGCGGACTCCATAACTAGTTGTTTGGATTCTGTCGGCTACAAGCAAAAACTGAAAAGGACTGGTTAAGAGCAGAAGGAAATGGAAAAAGTACCCAATCATAATTTGCCACATCAGAAAAAGCCAAAAATCCTTTATCCGACGTGGGAATATCTAAATTTCTGTATCCATAACTTACACTTCAATTTCCATCTATTTACACTTTATGCAGCTTTTTCTTTTCCTTGAAAATTAGTGTAATTATATATAAAATGAAAAAATATTTTCTCCATTTCATACTCTTATATTCACATAAATTTAAAAAATATACTATTAAATAATAAATACCCTTATTTATAAATATTAAAATAATTGATTATAATTTTTTAATTGAAATGAAATTCAATTTTTATATATAAAATAAATATTAATTAAAAATATTTTATTCCGTTAGTAAATTAATCCAGAATAATATAAGTAAATGTAATAAATTAATAAAAAAAACTACCTTCTAAGAAAGTGGCAGATGTATGAAAAATGAGAGTAAAAATATAATTAAGAAAATGGAGTAATGGGACAAAGAGTGTGGATCTAGGAGCGGTCCATCTCTGTTTCTCTCTCTCCCTCTCTAGTGTCGGTGAGAGTGACTGTTAAGCTTCTCACAGTTGTTGCGTATTCTTTGGTTGGCTTCAAAATCTTCAACGATGGCTACATTTCTCCCATACTTCAATTAAAGTTTGTGATTTAGTGGGTTTCGTTCTGCAACTAGGTGCTTTAATGAGGTCTTCAGATTTGTAGCTTTCTTAGACTGTGATTTGAGCTGAGAATCGGACCAGAATCTGTGTTCATTGGTTAAGGGGCTGCAATGGATATTGATGGAGATTCAACAGGGGTTAGTTCATACAAAAACTTTCTAGTTTCTTATTTAGATTTGATGTTACGTTTTGTCGTTATTGTTTTTTAATCTGAATTTTGAATCACGTCAGTCTTATTTGCTGTCGATTTTCATATGGTTCCTCCCAATTGGATTGAAAAGATTTGATCCTTTTTCTCCTTTTTGAATTCCTGAAACGACGAGGAATATGAGACGATGGAGTTTCGATTACTTTTCTTTCAGAATGTCCATGTTTGCCCACAGGTTTCTAGATCTAAATTTGATTAGATGTTGTTTTAGCTTTTGATGCTGTTTGGCTTGCTTATAAGCTATTACATTTGCGGATTTGAAGGGCTGAGCTTATAATTAGTTTTAGAAACCTGTTTGCTTCATTTCATTTAATTGAATTATGTTTTTCCATGATGTAATTTGGATTGAAAGTGTAGTTTTCTATGAAGAAACTTTTTTTTGGACCCCTTTAAGCATTAGATTGCCTTGATCTTTATATCTGGAGCTGAGGATATTGGTTTTATGTTGAAATCCTGCATTTACTTCGCTGTTAGGAGAGTGCAAAGAATTTGAATAGAGTTGCATTTTGAAATCCCTTTTGACTTTGGAGTTGTTTTGCTTGTTGTTCAGACCAAAAATGTAAAACAAACTACAACCCAGGTCTGCCAGATCTGTAGTGATGATATCGGCTTGACTGTGGATGGAGAACCCTTTGTCGCTTGCCATGTATGTGCATTTCCTGTTTGCCGTCCATGTTACGAGTACGAGAGGAAGGATGGTAATCAGTCTTGTCCTCAATGCAAAACCAAATACAAGAGGCATAAAGGTTAGTAGAGCCGCCATAGTTGCTCCGTTTGCATTTATGCAATGAAAGGTATTGAGTGATGGGTACATTTTGTTCGTTCATCATCATCAGGTAGCCCTCCAATTCGCGGGGAGGAAGTTGACGATGCTGACTTTAGTGATGTGGAGAATAAGTCGAATCATTATGCTTCAGGGATTCATGAAGAGAAGCAAAAGATAGAGCATATGCTGGGTTGGGATGCAAGCTCTGGCCGGAAAGAATATATTGCTCCTATAAACTATGATAAAGAGGTTTCTCTTAATCATATTCCTTATCTGGCTGGGAGACACTCGGTAGGTCATAGGATTATCTATCACTATCTTCAATTTTTTCTTATAGTTTCTTATTGATTGTAAATTTTGATATTATGTTTGTTTCAGGTTTCTGGGGACTTGTCAGCTGCATCTCCTGAGCGTTTCTCAATGGCTTCTCCTGAAAGTGGCAGTAGAGGTAATAGTCTATTCTGTATCACTTATTTTACATGTTCTCTTGTTGATCCTTTCTTTATATTGGTTCAAATTTAGATGTCATTACTTGATTTGTTTGCAGTTAATATTAGAGTTGGAGATACAGCAAGGGATTCTGGCTTGTCAGGGTTTGGTAATGTTGCCTGGAAAGAGAGGATTGATGGTTGGAAGATGAAGCCAGAGAAGACTCCTGCTCCAATGAGCGTCAGTAATGCACCATCTGAAGGTAGGGGTGGTGGAGATTTTGATGCCAGCACCGATGTGCTCATGGATGATTCTTTATTGTAAGTTCCTCAATGAAGTACAGTGCATAATTGTTCCTCCTATGCATACTGTTTTTGAATTGTCTTCCTAACTGCATTCAAACTAAATTTCTGTGAAACATTAGGATTCTCACTTAACAAGAAAACCTATAAGCGATAGAAAAAGAATACTATGTTGGGACTTGGGAAAATAAGGTATCCATGTGATTTTCCAGCTAAATTTTATATGTTCATGATTGTGCATCAGCCCAAGAATGTCTACTTGAATATTCTTGTTGGATTCACAATATTCCAATTCTTATAATCAGTTGATCTAATATAGAATCTTTTTTTCTGGAGACTCCTGAATTAATTGTGTTTTATATGCAAAGTTGTAGATGCATTTAATTCTCTAGTACAGGTCTCTTGTATCAGAAATTCAAAATTGTCAGAAAGTCATGTCTGTTTGTTTATTAACAGAAGCAATACACATAATTTACTCAACTTAGGCCTTTGAGCATGTATTCCAGAGGAGCTCTGCTTTTAATTGCCTTCTTGCTTGTGTTCAAAATTCAGACAGTTTATATCAGTTGCAGACTTAGTAGCATCTCGATAACTTCTGTTTCTCATTGTAACACAGGAATGATGAAACCCGCCAACCTCTCTCAAGGAAGGTTTCTATTCCTTCCTCTAGGATTAACCCTTACAGGATGGTTATCGTTTTGCGGCTTGTTATTCTTAGTATTTTTTTGCATTACCGTATAACAAATCCGGTGAGAGATGCCTATGCTTTGTGGTTAATATCTGTTATCTGTGAGATATGGTTTGCAATATCGTGGATATTGGATCAGTTTCCCAAATGGCTTCCTGTGAATCGTGAGACATATCTTGATAGGCTGGCTCTCAGGTATATTTATCCTTTGCCTATGAACTGCATTAAACGTTTTCACGTTTGGACAAAATCCTCAAAAGACTTGATTGATCTTTGGTGCCTTACAGATATGAGAAAGAAGGAGAGCCATCTCAGTTGGCTGCTGTTGACATTTTTGTCAGTACAGTGGACCCTTTAAAGGAACCTCCACTTGTCACAGCCAATACAGTCCTCTCCATTCTTGCAGTTGACTACCCAGTTGACAAAGTCTCTTGTTATGTTTCTGATGATGGAGCTGCTATGTTGACATTTGAAGCCCTGGCTGAAACATCTGAATTTGCTAGAAAATGGGTTCCTTTCTGCAAGAAATACAACATTGAACCACGAGCTCCAGAATGGTACTTTGCACAGAAGATTGACTACTTAAAAGATAAGGTTCAACCATCATTTGTCAAAGACCGTAGATCTATGAAGGTAGGGCATTAAGGTTTATATTAATGATTTTAATTATCCTTATAAATATTATGTTTCTTACTGCAAATAAATTGTTGCAGAGAGAATATGAAGAATTTAAAGTTCGTATCAACGGGCTTGTTGCGAAGGCACAGAAGGTTCCTGATGAAGGATGGGTGATGCAAGATGGTACACCGTGGCCCGGAAATAACACCAGAGATCATCCAGGGATGATCCAGGTTTGTCCATACGAAATTCAATTATAGTGTCCTCCTCAGCAAGATTTATAGTAATTATTCCATGCGTAGGGTAGTAGTGCTTATGTGCAATCGAGAATGTTTTCTTACGAGTCACATAAATGTTAAAATGACAAAACAAAGAATTTGTAAAATCACATAACTGGTGAATGATGCCACTTGTAGTATCTTAGTTTGTATCACTTCCATTTATCTCTTGTTATTTGACAGTCTGTCTTATTGGCTGGTGGTATTTGTGTCTCATGGTAGAACTGGATTAGGTAGCTAGCTTTGTACCAAATTAATTCTTCTTATGGTTAGTGCTTTTTTGTTGCATTATGATTTGCAGGTTTTCCTAGGCCACAGTGGAGGATTCGACAGCGAGGGGAATGAGCTTCCACGACTAGTATATGTATCTCGTGAGAAGCGTCCTGGTTTTCAGCATCACAAAAAGGCTGGTGCCATGAATGCACTTGTAAGTAATCAGCAGTTCCTGTGGCTCTAACTAGAATGTTATTGGCATTAACTATCAGTTTGTCTCCCATATAGGTGCGTGTTTCAGCAGTTCTTACCAATGGGCCCTTCTTGTTAAATCTTGATTGTGATCATTACATAAACAACAGCAGGGCATTGAGAGAAGCTATGTGCTTTCTAATGGATCCTAATCTAGGAAGATCAGTTTGTTATGTCCAGTTTCCCCAAAGATTTGATGGGATTGATAGGAATGATCGATACGCCAACCGTAACACTGTTTTCTTTGATGTAAGTTCTAATGGCAGTATTTGGTTTAAATTTTTTCCTTGTTTTTCATTTAAATAAAATATGTATAGTCAAAACTGTTCATTATAGTCACATGCATGATGTTTAATTGCATGTTTATCTGTCTTATTAGTTCTTTGTTTAAATCTCATGTGATATTAGATAAATCTAAGAGGGTTGGACGGCATCCAAGGTCCTGTATATGTGGGTACAGGTTGCGTATTCAATAGAACAGCATTGTATGGCTATGAACCTCCTCTCAAGCCTAAGCATAAGAAACTAGGAGTGCTCTCTTCGTGCTTTGGTGGATCCCGAAAGAAGAGTAGAAGCTCAGGAAAAAATAAGCATAGCAAGAAAAAATCAAGCAAGAACTTTGACCCTACCGTGCCCGTGTTCAATTTGGAAGATATAGAAGAAGGGGTTGAAGGTAAGCATATGTAATTTGTTGTTTACACTATCTGTTGTACTCTGGCATGGATATTTTTCCTAATGCTTTAGTACAATGTTTTCCAACTAAAATGATCCAATAAACTTTAAATTTATTCATAAGATACTTAATGTTGAACTTATTTAGTTATTTATTTTTTTCTTTTTTTAATAAGGAATTTCCTATTTCTCTTAAAACTTTGCAATATTATTATTATGATGTTGTTAAGGAACTTATTGTGGGTAGTACCTATTGATACATTGAGAAAAATTGTCTGTTGATGGGCATCTAAGTTCAGCCACTTCCATGTCCCCAGAAACAAAGGGATATGGAGATGCTGTTGCAATACAAAATCAAAGGTGAAATTAGCATTTATAATTTCTATTTTGGGTTAAAAAAGGATAGAAGTATGGAGTGCTGCTCTGTGGGTTATTCCTGCTGTTTCCTTGTAGTCAAGATACCAATTTTTCTTTGATTGTTTTTAACAGGTGCTGGATTTGATGATGAGAAGTCACTGCTCATGTCACAAATGACACTTGAAAAAAGATTTGGTCAATCAGCTGTATTTGTAGCTTCAACGCTAATGGAGAATGGTGGTGTTCCTGAGTCTGCCACTCCAGAAGCTCTCCTCAAAGAAGCCATTCATGTCATTAGCTGTGGATATGAGGACAAGACAGACTGGGGAAGTGAAGTATGTTAATGCCTTGTTTCCTTTTTTATGTCAATGGTTCTACTTTGCTGATTTCTTTTTCTGCTCTATAAATTTAGGCAACACTATTGACATTGGAAGTGGAAATAAGCAATTGATGAGATTTCTAATGCTAAGAGCCAAATTCTTTCAAGACTAAAGAATTAAGGATTGTATTATTATTATTTTTAGAAAAACATTCACTGCTTTCACCAAATCTCTTTTATCTCATTTAATGTTTCACTGATGAATCTTTTTTTTTTGGTCAATTACAAGTCATGCCGCATTGCAATTGTAGCTTGCGTAGGGAGTATCAAGTCCATAGTTCCTAACAAATGAATTGATGTTTTCTTGTGCAGATAGGATGGATATACGGTTCTGTTACAGAAGATATTCTTACAGGATTCAAGATGCATGCTCGTGGTTGGAGATCAATCTATTGCATGCCACACCTTGCTGCCTTTAAAGGTTCTGCACCTATCAACCTTTCAGATCGTCTAAATCAAGTGCTTCGGTGGGCTTTAGGTTCAGTTGAGATTCTTTTTAGCCGTCACTGCCCCATATGGTATGGCTACGGTGGAAGACTAAAATGGCTTGAGAGATTTGCTTATGTCAATACCACAATTTATCCCGTCACGTCCATTCCTCTTCTTGCCTATTGTACATTACCAGCTGTCTGTCTTCTTACTGGAAAGTTCATTATCCCACAGGTATAATAATTGCTGCCTTGGGGAGGATCATCAATTTTCATTCTCATAAACATCATTTAGGTGGTAGGAGGAAACTCTTGATAGAATAATAAATCTCAAATAGTACCCTTTTTTTTGGATTTCTTTTAGCAAATGTGGTTATAATATCTACATATTTTGTGGTACTGCAGATCAGTAACATTGCCAGTATCTGGTTCATATCACTCTTTCTTTCAATCTTTGCTACTGGTATTCTGGAAATGAGATGGAGCGGCGTCGGAATTGACGAGTGGTGGAGAAATGAACAATTCTGGGTTATTGGAGGTGTGTCAGCTCACCTTTTTGCTGTTTTCCAAGGTCTGCTGAAAGTCCTTGCTGGAATAGATACCAATTTTACTGTCACATCCAAAGCATCTGATGAAGATGGAGATTTTGCTGAGCTTTATTTGTTCAAATGGACCACCCTACTCATCCCACCAACCACTCTCCTTATAATTAATCTGGTTGGAGTAGTTGCTGGAATTTCATATGCCATTAACAGTGGCTATCAATCTTGGGGTCCACTCTTTGGCAAGCTATTCTTTGCTTTCTGGGTGATTATTCATCTGTATCCCTTCCTTAAGGGTTTGATGGGACGGCAGAACCGGACACCTACAATTGTTGTTGTATGGTCAATTCTCCTTGCCTCTATCTTCTCCTTACTCTGGGTTCGCATTGATCCTTTTACAACTCGGGTGACTGGCCCGGACGTTGAGCAGTGTGGAATCAACTGCTAGTGTATAATGCAGCTGCAAAACAGAAAAATGTCATCACCTGCAGGAATAAAGGTTTTGGATATGCTTTCTGATAACCTCAGCTGGAAGAATTTGAAGGGATAAGCTTTTAGCTTTGCATTGTGTGAGTCTGGCAATTAATTGTTTCATAAGTAAAGAATTATTTATTCTTTTTGTCCCTTAACTTAAATATTTTGTTTTTTGACATAAATTAATTAGTTTGTTAATTCAATTTTCAATTCAATGATATCAAAGTGATTGGCTTTTGATGATACTCTTCACTTTTTGAGAAAAAACAAAGATCATTGCATGTTACTAATGCCTATAATGGTGAGTGAAATTCCTGCTTTAGAGGTTTCTTTTGATTGATCAGTAAGAATTTAATTTATATCTACTTGTAGTTGCTAGGTCAAAAACACCTCAAATATTTGATAACTTTACGCAGATCTTTATTGAGCAACTTTATGATTATGGAAATGGAACTAGTTTATGAGACATACAGAATAGAGGATCTGTCAATTTAATTGTGATTCTAGACTTTAGAAGTCAATATAAAGCTCATACTTGCATGTTTCAGCAAGAGCCAAACTGAGTGCTTAGAAGGGAAAGCAAGTTTCAGAGTGTTCAAGCTTGGCAGAATTATAACTTCCAAGCTTTGCACTTGCTATCTGAGCTTAGGTTCATCTGTGATCCAAATAGGGCATTAGTTAGTGGACAAGAGTCATCCTTGGCTACACTAATAAAGTTAACCTTTTCTTCTATATCTATATTGTATGGTTGATAGAATTACATTCAAATTCCTTCCCGACACCTTCCAAGGAAAATCCCAAATTAGATTTCAATTTGAGAGTTAGCATGAGCTTGTTCATATTGTTATGCACCTTTCAAATAGGAATTCATTTTCTAAAAGATGTTGGCTTTCATGTTTTGATGGATCTTGGAGCTCCTTTTGCTGATCTATGTTGTGTTGAAGGGATATCAATATGATCCGATCGCTTGCATAATGCACCTGATAGGAATGTGTTTTGGTGGGTCTCAAAAATCTATTTATTGATTTATGTTATGTTGAAAGAATAGTCATATAATCCGATTGATTGCATAATGCACGGGGTAGCAATTAAACTAGGGAAAGTATACAGAAAAGATACTAACTTGTTGAAACTGTTAAGCGAGAATGCTTTCCAAGAAAATGAGGGAGTGTGCAAGAATACATGATGATTAATTGCTATAAGAAACTGGCAACGGTAATAATTCAAAAATCCTTGCAAGTTGAACGTCAACTTAAAAAAGGTTTAGCTTTTGAAAAAGCAACAATCAACTTAATGTAAAAGTTTCAATTTGCTTTTACAGCAAATGGTTCTATAACCCCTTTTGTTGTAATGCTGTTCTGCTTCTTTTTAGTTAGTGTGGAGCTAGTGGGAGATCTAGCATGTGATTTTTTTTCCCTTTTGTGGTTCCTGAAATTATGCCAGAGTTACCCACTAGCTCTCAGGTGGCTCCAAAGTAACCTCACATGCAAATTCTCAAGTGTTAAAGATGAAAAAGATTGAATGAATAGTTTAGCTTTCTACATCATGAGATTGGCATTTAACCATTGGACTGCTAGGTTAATAATTGACCGACCCAACATTTATGCTTAGAGGAGGTCAAAGTAAAATTAACCATTTAAATTTTTATTAAAAATTTAATGGCTTAAATCTGTTAATTTATTAAAAACAGATTAAAAATAATTATTTAGTCTATACCTTATACAATAGAAAAATTTATTAGTTAATTTTTAAAATTTAAAAAATATAATAAAATTTCATTGACATTTTAAAAAATTATATTAATTAATCCTTTATTAATTTTAATTATTAAATATTATAAAAAAATTTAAAATATTTTTGATTTAAAAGAATTAATTAATAGATAATTTTATAAAATTAAGAAAACGATTAATGAATTTTTATATTATAAAAAATAAAAAATAAAATATTTAATGGATAGAATTAAAGAATGACTAATTATTAAAGTTTTTAATATTTAAATAATATTTTAATGTAATTTTTGAAATAAAAAAACTAATTAATTAGTTTTTTCATAAATTTATTCAACGTGATTCCACTTAAAAACTAAAATTTTATATTTGCAGATAATTAAGGAGAGTGGTTGGGGTGAGTATTGGATCCATTTGATTCTGAATAAAAATTAGATTTTGAGTATTTATAAAAATCAAATTAAATTGATTTTAAGTAAAATTCAATTTAAATCGAATCAGTATAATTTAATTCAGTTGGATTTTATGTGTTAAATTTTTTAATTAAATTTTATTTTTTATATATTATTTTTAATATTTTAAAATTTAATTAAAAGTATTTTAATTGATATTTTATATTATAAAAAATAATATATTATTATTCGGTTTAATTTTACTTGATTAATTTGTTTATTAAAATCGAATTAAATTGAATTAATTAAAATTTTTTAAAATAAAAATTAAACTGAATTTAATTAAAATTTTAAATTAATTTAATTTAATTAATTTTTTAAATTTAATTAATTTTTTTAATTAAGATAAAGCTACAGAACATAACCCAGTCTAGCTGAAAAACAGAGGTGAGACTTGATAAAAATACACAATCAGGATTATGCTAAAATGACTAGCCTTTGACACTATCAATGTACTGCTTGCTTCTAGCCCTAAAAATATATGATATGAAGATGATTATCACAGCACTCAAACTACATAGAAATATGAACTCAATGTGGGATAATATTTCCAGACCTGTTCCACCATGCAGCACCAATTTATATTCTTAAAAACAAATTCATGATGCCTTGATAATACTTGATCTATGATCATTTTCACTTTTTTGCCTCTTCTGTAGCCGGCTTTGCCTCTTCTGCTGGCGGCAGCGGCGGCGGCGCAGTAGGAATTCCACCATCAATACAACTTCTGCACCTTCTTTCTATCCATCCTTCTATGTCATGCTCCCCATTGCTGCCAAAATGCCTTCCACCACACAACCGAGCAATAATCCCTGCAATAACACCGACTATAGTTATCACAGCTAGTACAACCACCAGTTTTTCAATGGAACGATGTGAATAGCGACTTGGGTCCGCCACTGCTGGTGGTGCCTCCATTACTGCCGGCAACTGGTTATGTAGACTTGTCCCTGAGAACCCCATCAAGAAATAGGTACTGTGTAGTAAAAAGAGCAATGCAAAAGGAGGAACTCAGGCTAAAATTTGTGAGAGTGAAGTAGTAGACTAGCTACCTATGCAGCATGAGGAAATGGGATTGAGAAGAAAATGAAGGTGTAAATAATCTTTGAGAAAATTACAGTGATATTTTAATATATTTTTAAAAATTAAATAATAATTTTTTTATATTGTAAAAAATTAGAAATTAAATAGTAAATTTAAGAACAAAATTATTTATTATTAAAAAAATAGTGATTAAAAATTACAGATTTTGCTAAATTTTTAAGAGATTATACTAAATTACCCTTTTTTTATATCAATATAAACTTCAAAGGGCACAGCTTCTACCATGTCAGTACTGTGAAATGTGAATCTTTGAATTTCACAAGTGGAAATCTTTTGATTTCTCTTCCCAATTTGTCCTTACCCATATCACATGCTTAGGTTTACTGTGCTACCCCCAAGAAGAACCCCACTGTAATTTTTTTTTCCTTTTTTAATTTTTTTTTTTTACCATTTTTGAAACTTCCCCACTTTGTCCTTAGTCATTTGCCAGCATCTTGTCTCTTAGAAATGTGAGAATTTTAGGTTAAACTTTGTCTGTGCACCAGTTGGCTATTTTGTCAATTTGTAAACTGTTTATTGATGGGTGTAAATCACCCAGATGACTCACCAAACCTAGAGCCCCTTTCACAGTGACCCTTCAACGAGTTAAAGAAGCCCTGCCCTCCCCTGCCTTGATACAGACCATGACCATATGGTAAATACAGATTAAAAAAATTTATCTATAGAATTTTTTATGAGTCTTATTCTAATTTTATGTTACTAGTTTATCTAGACTCAGCGAAATAATTTCACGAAATAAACACTTTTAATATATACCGGAAAACCATCACCTTGTGTAAAAGAAAGAGAGCAATTCAGCAGAAGCAAGCCAGGAACGGCACCGTTTTTTCTATGGCATGTTCATAACATAAGGGACAAGAGAAAAGAAGGCTTTCGCCCATTGAAAAATGCTGCACCGTAGACCCAAACCCAACAGAGCCGGGCAGCCGAAAGAGATACCGAAAGACATAAATGCCCTTCAATTAAACCACAACCACAAAATTACCCTCCAAATTGGCATTGTGCGGGAAAGTTTTAGTTCAAAATAATGTGTTTTATTTATGACTTGGCGTCAAGGCCCAAATGTTTAGATAAATTTACGTTTATGTCTAAAACTTTGTGTGAAGTAAAAATCAGAATTTTTTTTTTAGGTATAATTTAATCAAAATGCTGAAATTTTATTTTAATAAATTACATTTAAATAAGGTCAAAAGGCAAAATATAAATCACTAAAAATATATATCCATCAAAGAAAGAATCGTATAAGCTAATTAAATCAAATTTCAAGTTCAAAATCCAAAACCAATCCAAACTCAATATTTAAATTCAATTTACAATAAAAAAGACTACAAAACCAAGCATTGCAGAGCTCACAGCCAACACCACTGATCTATTGACTAATAAAGACACAGCACCAAAGTAACTGCACCGTTACTGATAGTTGCATCGTATCATTGATAAATAGAGGGCAACCGAAAGGACAGAAGAGAACTTGCATACAATAAAGGAAAGTCATATTCTCATAAACAATAGAAAATAAAGCAACTCAAAAAATCAAAGCATAGAAGGAAAAAAGCACTACAGAGCTCAACCATTCTCGCTAAAGAAAGTGTAAATCATTGGACATATCAGTACAATCCTAGAGTTTTTAACGATATCAACAAAGATACTACTTCTCACCGGCGAAATAGAGTTGCTAGCTCTCATTCAAATCCAAATAATCTTCATGTCGAACAACAAAAACTGTAAAAAGAAAAAGAA
Source organism: Manihot esculenta (assembly GCF_001659605.2). Classification (NCBI taxonomy): domain Eukaryota; kingdom Viridiplantae; phylum Streptophyta; class Magnoliopsida; order Malpighiales; family Euphorbiaceae; genus Manihot; species Manihot esculenta. The sequence goes on along the minus strand of NC_035169.2, from coordinate 4,768,930 downwards.
ACAAATAACAAATTAAAAAGAAATGTCGCTGGTCGTTTCTTATGCAGGAAAATCAAAGAGGACGGAAACGCCCTGATAAAAGAAAATCAAAGAGGACGGAGATGGCCTTGCTTAAAGGCAAGAAAAAAACAAAGCAACTAAAAGAAAAATAAAAGAGAAACCGAAATAAAAAAATAGAAAAAGTCGAAAAAGATCTCAAAACAGACAAGCGAAGCTGAGTACCTCCTTTCTCTTTTTCTCACAACGTTGAATTGAAAAATTATAATAATATTTTCTAAATTTTTATTTTTATCAATAAAAAATAGTTGATTAATTTAAATTTTATGTTTAAAAAGTAAATATATTTTATATAATATTTATAGTTAACCCTATTACATATCATGTATTATATTTTTATTTAAAAAATTTGTTTTTATAAATGAACATAAATAGAGCATTATTTTTATAATAAATATAGAAGGATATTTTTTATAAAAATAAAATAATTTTTTTAAAAAAATTATAAACACTTGATCCTATCACTTCATGGGAAAGCATGGAGGAGTTGAAAATGCTGGGAATATTGAATATGTAATTAAATTCACTATGCCAATTGTGAGAATGTGGATTTTCTTCTACTTCCTTTATCTTTCTTTTGGTCTCTAATCATGAGCAATATTACTATCATCCCCACCCCAGCCCTATCTTGATTGGTTTCATGTGAATTTGTAGTGCAAAAAGAGATTGACTCAATCATAAAATTTTATATATTTATATTATAAATCCATATAGATTTGGTCTAGATAAATTTTTTCGGTCTATAAATTAGTCACATTTATGTTGAACCAAAACCTCAAAAATCGCTACATCATCGTACTTGATGAATTTAAGCTTAACCAAACTACTTAATACATTGTTTAGCAACTATTTTTAAGATAATGTTTGGTGTTTTAATTTAATCAAAATCTTAATTTTTAAAGAACAAATGGTGAATTATAAAAATTTTATTTTAACTTACAACTAATTATTCTCGAAATAACTAATGACTACTAAAATAATTAGAATATTTACTATTTAGTATCTGAATGTTGGCTTTATTAATAGATCAAACTCAATTTTGAAAAATCAATAAAAAAATTTTATTTTTTCTCTTTATTGATAAAATAATCATTTTATGAAATTTCTTTTATTTCTGTGGTTAAAAATATATCAAAATATCAAATTATTTCCTTTTTCTTTTTCGATTCTTTTTTTTCTCTTTTTTCTTCTCTAATTCTTTTTCATCGTCTTCTGTTAATTTATAGAATAAGTCTTCCTTTTCTTCTTCTTCGAGTCTTTCTTTTCTTTTTCTTTTATTCTTTTTTTTCTTTTTCAGTTAATTTTTGAAATAAGTATTCTTTTTCAGTTAATTTTATATTTGACATATTTTAATTATAAAAAATAAAAATAATAAAGCTTTCTTATGAAATTTTAAAGTGCTCTTCTAGCAATCAACCATAATGTTAAATGGGCTATAACTATAATAACGGTTATCTGCATTTTAGTGTCAACCCTTAAGCTCAAGGATGTATCTGTCTATATGAACAAGCTTAGCCCAACAGACAAATCCTAACACCATTTTCTTTACTATTTGATCTTAAAATAATTAGAATTTATTATTTTAAATTAAATAAAAAATAAATGTAAAAATTATTTTATTTAGTTTTAATATGTGACATGGTGCAATTAGTCTTGAATTTTACGATAAATTTAAACGGATCTTAATTTTTATTGTCAACGTCCGATAAAGACCACAATAACTTTTCAAAAAAGAAATTTCGAGACGCACGATTTTTGAAAGTGTGACGAGAGCTGTAAATCTATCACAAAGTTTTATTCACAAAGTTTTATATGAAAATTCAATCGTTTAGAGATCAGTTTTATATTTTAATTATTTTTTTAAATATTTTAAATATTTTTATAATTTTACATATTAAAATTTTATTTTTATTATAAATAATATTCATTAATTATTTTAAACTTTACTTTTGAATTGAAGTTTTTGTCTTTTAATTTATTTTTTCTCTTACTTCGTTTTAATCAAACGATATTAGTAAAAATTATTGACGAAGTTTAAATAGTAATTTATGATTTTATCTTGGATATGAAAATAAACAAAAATTTATTTTATAAAATTTAAAAATAAAAATCATCCCTGGATAGAATTTTAATAAGATATTTTATATATTTTTTTAAAAATCAATTCTCATTTTATGTGAAGATGAGAGAAAAATATGAAACAAGTGCTCAACTATCTAGAATAAAATAACTTATTTTACTTTTCAAAATTTATTTTATAATAAAAATATTTTATTAAAATTAAAAATTATTCATACTTATTAAATAAAAATAATTTTTTAAAATTTTTGTTGTTGTTTTATTTTATATTATCATTATAATAATATCAACCTTTTATCATTCTAAATAAATAATTTTAAATAATTACTCAATTTTAAGCAACAAACATATAATGCAATTTTAATTATATATAGAAATATTTTTTTATATTTAAAAATAGTTAAATTTTTTCATAAAAATAAAATAATGATAAATTTTAAAAATTTTCCTATATTATTTAAATTCTGAAAACCCAAAAAAATAATTTTTCATTTTTTTATTTAAAACACTAAGACATATGAACATAAAAATCTATTTCTAATTATTTAAAGAATTATTTAAAAAAAATTGCCCAAATTTTTCTATGAGTTAACAAATCCTTTACTTCATAAAAATTTAATTAAAATATTCATGTTTTTATGTTAAAATTACATTTCCATTTCATTATTTCAATAATAATTGAAATCAAATTAAAATATTTGCAAAAGAAATTACAATTTAGAAGTAGATTGCAGAATTATTAGTAAATTACAGCAATTAAAATTATTAATTTAAATTTAAAATAATAAAAAGTCTGTATAATTTTAAAAAATAGGGGGTTTTTAATTAGGCGAAAAAATAAAAGAAAGAAATGGGGAATTAGGGGCGACTTCTGCAACGACTCTTTCTGGGAACTTTCGATTCCACGCTTCTATATACGCGGACTTCAAAGATAAGAAATCCAGGGAAAGCTTTTGGACATTCAATTCCCTGAATCTCGCATCAAATCCTGGAAAAACCCTGTTCTGATTCTTTCTAATTATATACAAAAGTCTCTCTTTTTTCTTCTCTGCATTTTGTTTTTGTTGAGTTTTCATTTGACCATTTGATTACTCGTTCTGGTGTGGGATTTGGAATCCAAGATTTCAAATTATGGGAACACCGCAATTCCCTGACCTTGGTAAACATTGCACAAGAGAAGATTGCAAGCAGATCGATTTCCTCCCTTTCACTTGCGACCGCTGCCTTCAGGTGCCCTTCTATTCTCTCTCACGTCTGATTTATCATATGGGTTTCGGTTAATTTCTTCGTTGAAGTTGAATTTATTCTTTTCTTGGGATTGGGTCTGATTTGGAAGAAATGAAGTTGAACCATTTGGGGTAGTTGAGATCTTTGATTTTATGAGACCCAGGATGAAGAAATTCAGGTTATGAATGACATTTTTTTTCCCAATTGTAGATAGATGGATATCTGGATGTTATTTGTATCTTTCAAAGACGCTGAGCCCTATCACATGATTAAACAAGAAAGAGGCTCTTTCTGAAACTTGGTTTAGTAATTAATGGATTATACCATTGTATCTTATACTAGCAAATGTTTGTTCTTTTGATGGAATCTATTTGAAGCTGAAACTTGCGAAGGTATTTTGGTGCAATTAAAGCAATTCTGTGGGAAAAAGAAATTTGTAGTGATTATCCAACTTGATTTTCCTATAAGCTCTTTCTGTTGATGCTAATGATTGAAGAAAGGTGAATGATTAGTTTTGCACATATACTTCTGGAATTTTTAGGATTGCCAAATCCCTTGCGCTTCCAAAATTACTGATCATGTTTATGATGTCATTAAATTAGTATGATGATACTATTTAGTTGATTATTAAAGTATAAGAGGATAAATTATTGGCAGATTTGGTTTGTTCTTGTCTTATGAACATCTCCAAGCATGTAGTTGTAAATATATTCATGTTTATATCATATATCTTGGATTGTATTTATATCATATATCTTGGATTGTTAATCTTCTGCTGTTTGTAATGTTCTATACAACTTGTTGGCTTGTGCTTCTGCTAACTATATACGTGCCACACTTTTACTAGGTATTTTGTTTGGAGCACCGAAGCTATGCTAAACACGGTTGCCCAAAAGCTGATAGACAGGATGTTACTGTTGTGATCTGTCCACTATGTGCCAAAGGGGTTCGTCTTAATCCTGATGAGGACCCAAACATATCGTGGGAAACTCATGTAAATACTGAATGTGATCCATCAAATTATGAGAAAGTCACTAAGAAGAGAAAATGCCCTGTTCGTGGTTGTAGGGAGGTGCTTACATTCTCAAACACCATCAAATGCAGGGATTGCACCATAGACCATTGCTTGAAGCACCGATTTGGACCTGACCACGATTGTCCTGGACCAAAGAAACTTGAGGCAGGTTTTCAATTTCTGAGTCTTCTGAATAGAAGTAGGAAGGAAGAATCAAAGCCCAACAAAACTCCAGCTGCATCTTCAACAAAGTGGGCCTCAGCCTTCCGCAATGCAGCTTCAACCGTTCGAGCCTCAGCTGAAGCAGGTGTTGCAAAATTGAGTACTGAGATTAGCCAAGCTTGGCAGACTGCAAAGAGCCCCGCAGGCCCGAGCAGCAGTAATGGTAGGGATGCAATTGGGCTAGAGGAAGAATGTCCACAATGTGGTGCAAGGTTTTCTTCGGTTATGGTTCTGGTGGAGCATGTGCAGAAGGTGCACGAAAGGAGTGCGAATCAATCTCGTGTCTTGAAGTTGCCTGTAGACGTGTGCCCCAAATGTAGTAAAGGCTTCCGTGATCCTGTGGCACTTGTTGAGCATGTTGAGAGGGATCATGGAGGTACTTCAAAAGCTTAGAAAGTTTTGGCCATCAAGCTGCAAAATTCACTTCCAGATTACTTGTATTACAAATTTTTAATCATTGCTTGCTTTCATCTATTTGAGGCTGTGGAAGTAAACAGCTTTTTGAGCATTGAATCAATATGTAGTGCTGGAAACTGAAACTTTCAATTCAAACTGTTTATATGAAAAGTATAAATTGATTACAGTCAAATGAAATCTTGTTTCTTTATTTGTCTGGGTGCCTTTTTTTTTTTTTAACTTGATCGTTGACAGGATAAAAAAGGTAAGGGGTGATTGAAATCCAATTGAACCCTATCAAATGCAGCTAAACAATTAAATTATGGAGATTGGTGTTGTAATATTTAAGGAAAATTTACTATTGAGTCTCTATGGTACAGAAAAATTCGTTAATTGGTGATTTGATTTTGAAAACTACATGAAATTATTTTTGATGTTTTAAAAAATTTACTAATTATTGATTTTAACCATTAAGAGATGAAAAGGCTAACTAATTGGTCTCTCAGTTTTGCGAAATTACTCTCTCCATATTACTGAATCTGATGTAGAATGATTGTTACTGAATCTGCATTTCCTTTCTATTATCTCTAGCAAGAAGATGATGTGGAAAGTGCCAATAGCAGATAAAAATTTGTGCTCTTTCAACCTGATCGTCCATCGAAAAGTTGCAGGCAACCTTCAGACAGAACCCAAGAGCTAGTAGAATCTGCTTTTGAGATTTCTCCACATGGATGAAAATTGATCATAACTCATAAGCTGCTTTGTTTTGCTTGTATTTCTTGTTAATTATGAATAGATACTTGAGTACTTAGCATTATTAAAGTCCCTTAAACAGCCAGCTGTTCCTTTGTATTCATCTGTTTCAGTGTGGCTAATGATGATTATTCCTTTAATTATTTATGGAGTTTGCTTTAAGGTATGTCCTCTTCTACCATTTTTTTTTAATCTTTCTTTGTGGCCTGCATTACTTAATGTCCCCAAGTTCTTAATCTAAACAAATGGCGGCTTTGAGCAAGTTGACTCATCCTCCCCTTTTCTCGAGAATACTATCTAACTTTTCGAATTTTTAAAAAATTCACACGAACTAGTTAATTTTATGAAAATTCAGACACTTAATAATAATTTATCCTAAACTAATGGATTGGGCAGCTTTACAGAGAAGAAATTAGCTAAAGCTATTGATTTTGCATCCAAAGGAAATGAACAAACCGATACATCTGTTCAATGATAGGGTAATTCTTACATGCATTTAGATATGTATACTCTGTTTTATGAATAAATTACGGTAAATCCGACATTAAAATTTAAGTTAATAGAATTTCATTAAATGGTTGATAAAATATAAATACAAATTTTCTTAATCCTCACCCGTCAATGGCTTTTTTTTTTTCTTTTTTTTTTCTTTTTAAAAAAAAGCAATGATATCATTGATAACAAAAGAATGATATTGATTGTGGATTTGCAAGCTCCCACAATTAGAACAAAATTAATATGTAATCCATTGATATTGCACTTATTTAGGGGTTTCACTTCCCATTTTTGCAATTATTTACAATTTTGTTTTTTAATTTTATAATTATTTACTTTTTTTTATTTTTTAACAAAATGCATATTTGTACGTATGTATTTCAGTATTTTTATTTATAGACATTTTAATTTTAATCATAATCTAATAAATAGTTAAATTTTAAAAGATATTATTTTTAAATACCTAAACTTTAAATATATATATACTTTCAAGCATAAATTTAAAAAATTACAATAATAAATTTAAAAAATTATTTTTAAATACAGTTTTAAAATTATAAATTTAACAAAATTATGTTTAAAAATAACTTTTTCTTTTCAAATATTTAATAGAGAATAGTATCTGTATAAATGTATAAATATATATTTAGCCTTTCTATTTTTGTCTCTTTATTTCTCTCTTTTACATTTATTTCTCCATTTTTCTCTTCAATATTTGTATATCTCTTTCCATCTCTTTCATTTTTTTTTTTCCATCTCTATCCCCTCCTCTCTCCCTTATTTCTCTTTATCTCCGTCTCGCAATAATGGATTAGGGAGCAGCTAAAGGTATTCAATTTTTTTTGTTTTTTTTTTAAATAAAAATTAAAAATTAAGTAGAACCTAAAATTTTTCAAATTTATTCAAATATACTTATTATCAGACTAGATATGTGAGTGCAGAAGTATTCAACTTTGAAATTTTAATTTTTAAGGGAATAAGTTAAATGTGAATTATTTTTAATATACTACTACTTTAATATCTTATTTAAAAAAAAAACTGAAGAACTAAAAAATGTAATGAGTTCAAATTAAATAAATAATAAATTAGAATTATATTTTTACTAAATATAATTTTTAAGAGTGTGCGGCATTGAGTTTCAGAACTCAAAAAGTATTTTTTTTAAAGCACTATTTTAAATATCGTTGAAAAAAGTAATTTTAAAAAAATAATTTTATTATTTTAATATTTTTATAACTAAATTTAAGAATAATTTAAATTATTTTTAATATTTCTAAATAATAATTTTAAAATATATTTTTTCAGCGATTGCTCTAATGATAATGTTAAACAGTATTTAAGTAGAAAGAAAAATCATGAATATTATTTCTAGCTATGAATATGATAAGAATAATTGTTATTTGCATAATTCATGCTTGTAGTGTTAGGGCATGTTCATTTTCAGAAAAAAAAAAAAAAATGGAGTTGTTTTCTTGAAAATTTTTCTAGGAAAACTGGAAATTAGGGTTTTGTATTCACATGTGTTAATTTTCTATATTGAGAACTGTAAAACCAGTTTTCTAGTTTTTTAACATTTAACTGGATTTTGAAAAATAATTTTAAGATATTTTTCATTGTTTACCTTTGTAATAATAATTTTATTTTCTAATTATCTTTCGAAGAAAAACAATTTCTATTTTATAAAAAAATATATTATAATATTTTTATAACTAAAATTAAATACTTAGTTTAAAAATATTTAAAGAATAATTATATTATTACAAAATAAATTATTAATGCATTGTAAAAAAATTGAAAATAAAACTAATTAAGTTTTAAATAATTTTTTAATAATTTATTTTTTAATTATGAAAGCTATAAGTATTTTTTATTATTTTGAAATTGAAAACAATTTTTTATTATTAATATGTGAATGTATTTTCTTTATTTTAACTTATTTTTTTATACAAAATGAAAACTATAATTTTTTTGAAAATGAAAAATAGAAATGAGAAAATTGTTTTCATAAGTAAATATATTCTTAAATTTTTAATTTTTTTTAAAAAATTAATTACGAATATTATGATTATTTTATATTTTATTAATAATAATTTTGATAAAAAAATTATTAAATTTAGAGATTTAAGTATTTAGTTTTTAAAATAATAAAAATTAATTTATTAATTATATTAAATTTTAGGGATTAAAATGTAATTTATCTATAAATTATTTCATAAAAAGAAAGAAAGAAAGAAAAAAAAAAAAAAAGAGAAAAAGGGCACGTAGGCGGCAAGCTGTTCTGTACTGATGATATATTACGTGTAAAATAATGGGTCCCACCTACATTACCGTTTTGGACGTGTGGGGCATAACAATAATTATTATTATATTTTGTATTCTGCCGGCTCTCAATTCTCATTTCAGTTTTCCTCTTTCAATATCGGTGTCCTGTCTGTAGATTGCTGGAAAATCAGTGCATCTCTTCCATGATTTAGAGCCGTTTTCAGCCTCTGATCAGCTCTTTTGGTTCTGTTCTGGAGGTAAAATCTTTTCAATTGTATCATCTTCCATTTTTTTTTAAACTTCTTCATACTTCGCTTCAAATTTTCGGTTTTTATAGGATTATTCCTCTACAAAATTGTTAGTTTTTCATTTTTTTTATGATGCTAATTTGCAAGCTACACTGTTTTGTTGCTCATCACAGATGATTCTACGTTGGATAATTTCTTTTTTGCAGTTTTAATAATCTTTTTATCGAATATGTAGTGATTGCAAAAATGTTTGTTACAGGCTGCTAGTTCAATTTGAGGCTGCCCATTTGAGCTGGAGTCTTTCTTTCCCTTCTTGCGGACTGGTTTAGAAGGGAAAGAAAGAAAAAAATTTTGAGGGAAAATATTTTTTTTGGCAGTTCTTTTTTGCCTTTGGATTTTGGAATCTGAAAATGAGTGTAGTTTCTGGTGTTATTTCACGGCAAGTATTGCCAGCATGCGGCAGCCTTTGTTTCTTTTGCCCTGCTATGAGGCCAAGGTCCAGACAGCCAATCAAGAGGTACAAGAAGCTCATTGCTAGCATTTTTCCTCGAAATCAGGTTTGCGTTCTTTAAGTTCTATGTCTTTTACTTGTTTCTCGCATTTCTTTATTTTACTAACATTGAAGTGTGGGTACTATTTGCTTGTATTTTACTCTAATTTGTATGTCTGTTGATTAATTTATGCTATTATAGTTTTAAAACCAAAGTAACTTCATACTATTTTTTTGGACTTAGTAACCTCTGGCAGTATTTCGTATTTTTTATATATATGATACTGACACATTACATATGACTTCAGTCTGTTATATGCTCTTTAGTGCAGTAAATAATCAATGAATGGAAATGAGCATTTCTTTTAGTTAATCCATAGTTTTCTAAACCAGTTTAAGTTCTGTGTTTTGGTTTCAACTTCTGATGCATTGTGTTTAATAATTTTCGTTTCAACTATATCTTTAATCATCATAACCAACTGGTACCCATCCCGTTTGCATGATCTGATTGGGATTTTCTGATATGTTGTTAAAAAATTTGACCTCACAAGAGGCAAGTTGTGCAAGAAACTTGCAATGTATGAGTCAAAGACTTTTGCTTCCGACTTTGGACTGGACATTTGTTAGGACCAGAAGAAGGGTCATGGGGCACGTAGAAAATTAGAAATGGAATTTAGTTCAGTTCCTGCATTAGGGAGCTTGGAGCATTTTTGAATTGAGAAGCTAATAATCTCTTTAGCATCTCACTTAGATACAAAACAATTTCCTTTCTGACCTTTTCCTCATTTTTTGCTGAATGTCAAACCTCACTACTTTTCATTTGCAACTTCATTTATGGAACTTGTTAAGCATTGCTTAATCTAGATTCAACAAATTCACTTCCTGGCTTTTCTTTTAATTTATTAAATTTTCTGAATGTCTTTTCCCTCTCCACTCTCAAATTACGATATTCCTGCAAAAAATTGAGATATCGTGCCTCTTGCATTTCTTGTTCTTCTTTGAAACAATGAACAAAACATAATGCATTTGGAACTTTCATTTTTCATCTGTGAAGTGATTTGATTTTCAATATCATTTCTTTTGAATTCTGTATTAATGAATATTAAATGGCAGGGTGATGGGCCAAATGATCGGATGATTGCAAAATTATGTGAATATGCTTCTAAAAATCCACTGCGCATACCGAAGGTATTGTTGTAGCATTGTGTTTCATGTAAACCTCAAAATAATTATTTATTACTTGTAATATTATATGAAAATCACATCCGTATAGTCGAGAGTTTTATTGTAACAAATTGAAGTTAAGAGAAAAAAAAAATTAAAATAACTCTCAAAGTTGAGGAATGGTGTATATATTACCCCAAGAAAGAACTTTAGTGTAATCACTGGGTGCTTAAAATGAAATAGGCCATCATTCAAATGTAAATAAAAAAAATTTATCAAGCATGAATTATTGTTTGGTTAATGATAGTTGTGGATTTGCTGATCAGATTGCAACTTCTCTTGAACAAAGGTTTTACAAGGAACTGAGAAATGAGAACTTTGACTCTGCAAAAATTGTGATGTGCATTTACAAGAAATTGTTGATCTCTTGTAAGGAACAAATGTGAGTTCTTCTTCATCTACTTTTCTACCTTTTTTATATTTTTGTGTAACATTTGAACTAGTAATATCTTACCGTTGTCTTATTGTTAGCTAATGCTTTTCTAGTTTATGAATTCATTTGTTAGTTATGTTATGTTTATTATTTTTCTTTCTCACTTATATTTTTACTTATTTGTTGGGTGTGGAATGGTGGGTGAGTGGCCAATAACGTTACGGCGTTACCCAAGTTTCCTTAGGCATTTGGAGAATGGAGTCGATGGCTTTTAAGGGTGTCTACATATGCAAGAACCATTCCTACCCATTAAGATGAGAAAAATGCTAACATGTTGAGAAAGGAAACTTCAGCAGAAACATTGTTTGGCAGATTGATTTATTGAAAGTCCATCAGAGTTTAATGGTCTAGTTTTTAGGCTAGTATAGCTAAAGATTGATGTGTTGAAATTTGCATGCAAAAGTTTGAGTATGGGATTCATTGTAAGGCCCATTACCAATAACCATAGGTGCATGAAGGTTTTTCTTTTTCTTTTTTTCCCATTTTAAGGTAAAGATTTGAAGTGATGTAATTTGAGTATAAGTCATGCCTTGTTAAAACATTGGATAAATTTATTAATTGAGAATTTGAAGATTATTATTAAAAATTGTATGCTCAAAAGCTAGATGTCATTTTCTTTCTGCTTATTGCTTCTCTTCTCTAGCAAGAGTGAAATAAATGTTAACTGTCCTTATTGTCTTCCTTTTTCTTTCTTTTTTTTTTTTCCTCATTCTCTTCCCTTCCTCTGTTTCAATATGTGACTACTTACGATTGAGAACATTTCGTAGGCCTCTATTTGCAAGTGGCTTACTGAGCATTATGGATATTCTATTGGATCAAATACGACAGGATGAACTACAAATTATAGGATGTGAGACTCTTTTTGACTTTGTAAATAATCAGGTTAGTGTATCAGTGACATCTTTAAGTTATTATGTTCAGGTTCAGGTACAATATATTAAGCTTCTGGTTTCTCACTATGGGAAACTAAAAACTTGTTTCATCTAAATGAATTTTTACAGAAGGATGGAACTTATATGTTCAATTTAGAAGGCTTTATTCATAAACTCTGTCAATTAGCTCAAGAGGTGGGAGAAGAAAAAAGGGCACAAGGTCTACGTGCAGCAGCACTGCAAGCTCTTTCTTCCATGGTATTATTTTCATGTAACTGATATTGCTTGAACAGTTTATTTCCAAAATTGTGATATTTTGTTGCTTATGTTAACTCATTGGTGATGCCAATCAACTTACATTTAATTCCTACGTGGTAATTTTTTTTCCATTCTAGATGCACCTTGTCCAATCATCTTGTGTGTCTGCCTCATTCTGAAAATGTTCAGTGCTATTGTAGTCTGAAGGAAAGTTTTTATTGTTGTCTTCTTAGCTTGGTATTTGGTCCACCATATGTTGAGTTAATGCTATGTATTTCTTCATTTTGAATATTCACCATTTGTTTGTACTCAGAATACAATTGCAGAAATAGATTTCTTTTTTTTTTTTTTGCTGAACTTTGCTATTACTGTCACTGAGGGTAATTTCAATTATTCTTGGGTTCATAATGAAGTTGGTAATGCAAGCATAATACATCTCACAGTTTTCTGACCTGTTGATTCTAGTATAACTCTTGCCTATACCCAGGTATCATCTTCATTTAGGTCTTAACAGATGTAATGTCATAACTTTATTAGAAATTAAGGTTTTTTTTTTTTTTTTTGGGGGGGGGGGGGTGTGTGTGTGTGGAAGCTGTTACTTCTATTAATAACTAGTTATAATTTTGAGACAACACAAATGTTTGAGTGTTAGAACTACATGCAACGTCTCATTATTGAAACCTCAAGGATGGTCCTAGGTCAATTTTCATTAGAAAATTAGTCACTACAACTCCTAGATGGAGTTGAGGTCAGTAGCGGAGCCACCTTCATTTGCAAAGGGGGGCCAATAATTCCCCCCTCCATACATAAATTGCATCAAAATAATTAATCATATAATTATCTCAAAGAATTTAATTATTAAAAAAAAGTAAATTAAGAAATATGTATTGATCATTGAATGATTCTCCCCCTTCCTCCTCCACATTCTTTTATTTCAATTCTTATAGATGCTTTTGCCAATATATCACAAAAGACTAACCCATGTTAAAAAAAAAAAAAATTTTCAATTACTTGAAAGTGGAAAGAAAATTGTTGAAATTTTCTTACTTGTCAGTGCCACTATGTGGTTGGAAGATTATATTTTCATTAGGTAAGTTTGTACAAACAGGTTTGTTAAGTAAATATGGACTTTTTTTAAATGCATTGGGGCCTTATTTCCTTTTAACATTATTAAAAAGGAGAATAAAAATTTTTTATCATGGTCCCCCTAGACCGTTGAAGGACTCCGACCCTGGTTGAGGTAGAAGTGTGGACTTCTTCCTTCAGATGAGATGCCGCCCCAGATATTAGGATCTATGACTCTTCTTAACCAATCAATGATTTTTGTCCCTCTTCAAACTTAAGGGGTTGACTTGTATAGAGAACAAGGAAAAGAAATCTTCTTTAAACTGTATATAACTCAAATTAATGGCTCAGGGATTGTAAAAATGTATGTTGCTCATCATGTTGGGTTTATAGTAATTTACAGCATCAAGATTGCATGTTACTTCCAATCCTGTTGGAAAGATAACAAAAGCAATGTAGTTTCAATTAATATATTTGTCTTTTGCACTGCAATATATTCTTTCTCAATCATTATAATACTGAGTGGATCATTTTCATGATATACAGGTTTGGTTTATGGGTGAACACACACATATTTCATTGGAGTTTGACAATGTAAGCAAATTTTTTGTTGAGAATGACAGTTACCTGCCTGTTGCTTAATTTGATGCCTCTTCATATGCTTACATGATTTTATCTGGTCCTTCCCTCAGAAAATAATTTATTGCTCAATTTTTTTTTTGTCTCAACTTTAGGTAACAAAGTTCTATGAGTATCATTTTTTTTTGCCTACTGATGTGGGACTCACTGTTTTGGAGTGGTGAAATTGGATTTACACTGTATTGATCCTCCATGGTCTGATAGCCAACAGATGGATATAGTGTCTTCCTTTCTTAGTTTTAACCTTAGTAGCTATTTGGTGTTTTAGGCTTTATTTGTTGTTTGTTCCGTCACTGAGTAAGGAAATAGATGTTTGACTTTTATAATTAAAATTTTAAATACTTTTATTGCAATGCTGTAAAAAAGGTTTCCTTTTAGAATTTATATGTCTATAAGTATAACATGTCAAATATAACTTGCAGATAATTTCTTCTCAATAAATAGATACTTACATACTAAGAGTATAGATATGTTGTACATTTAGTTAACTTTACAGTAAATTGCAATATTGTGTCATTTACATATTTATTTTAAAAAAAAAATCAGCATATTGTTGAGTGATATGTTATGAATAAGGGATGAGTAGACTGAATAGGGGATGAGCTGACTGTAATGGCAGAGTGGTTATTCTGTTATAACTAACAAGTAGGAATTAGTATAAATATGAGAGTTGTACTCGTATCACCATATTCCAAAAGTTAATAACAAATGCAGAATTCCTTCTTTTCTCTATTCTTCTATTCCCTCTCTCCTTTCTTTTCTCAATCTCCTCCCTAATTTCTGTTCTTTTCTGTAAGCAAGAACCTGGTTTCATAACATGATACTGTACTGTGACATGGAGTCACAGAAACTGGAACTGCTGCTATGCAGTTATTTTAAGCCTGGTTTTGTATATAATGTGAAAATGTAACTTTATTCCTTTCCGTGACTGGCAAATATTTTGGTTAGGAATGATCTGTTAGCTGTCACATTACCTTTGCAATTTGACCTTCATTGATAATCAATTCTTGCAAATGAAAATGTTGAAAATTGAGGCGATTGTGCGTGAAGAGAAATAGTGGTAGAGTAAGGAATACTTTCAAGGATAAAAGCATTAGAAGATTAAACAAGAGAATGAGGGAGAGAAGAATTATTTTATTACTTCGAAGAAAATGCCATATGGTCTGCACCTTAACAACCTCAGCAATAACAGAAAATGTGCTAATAGACAAGGATCTGTTCATGTTCACTTATGGAGATCTAGAGTAGTTTTCTAAGAAAATCGGAAAACAGAATTTCATTTTCAAATTCGCTAGTTTTCAAATGGAGAACTGAAAGACTAGATTCCCAGAATTTAACTAAGATTTGGAAAATAGTTTGAAGCCATTTTCCACAGTTTTCTTTTATAAGAAAGGTATTGTTTTCCAGTTACTTTCCAAATGATATTTCTACAACGAGCATTATATTATAGCTTTTTATAATTAAAATTTAAATAATTATTTTAGAAAATTATTTTTTTACAAATATCAAAATTGTTATTCTAAATAAACGAATAACACATTTATTTTGAAAAATAAAACAAGTTTTAAATATGTCCTGTAATAATAATTTATCTTTTTGGTTATGAACTTTTCTTTCCAAGTTTTTTTAATTAGAAAATTGTTTTCCATTATCCATAGGTAAACTGGTTTCCACATTTTTTCTTATTTTATATGGAAAATGAAAACAAAAGCTTCTTAGAAAATAAAAGAGGAAAAATATAAGAACGTGTTTAGTTACAGAAAACATGTCTATTCTAAATAATATTTCTTATTTTTCAAAATATTACAAAATGTGTTCATTTTAACTTTTTTTACTCTAATTGTAAAACAGAAAAGAATTTTCTGTTTTCTAAATTTTATAAAGGAAATGGAAAACACCGAAATAATTGTTTTCCATGTTATTAAAAAATACGGTTTTTCAAAGTGAAAAATATGAAACTCCATATATGGATAGACTTTTTATAAATAAAATATGATTTTTAATAATTATATTTATACATTTAAGCATGCATAATTTTTTTTAATTTTAAATTAATATAAAATGCATGAATTTTTCTCGTTATTTTAAATTAATATAAAAATTAAGATGGGGGGTAAATTATTCTCCGCAAGGAAAAAAGGCCAAGAGTCCCCGGGGAATTTACCCATCCACATACTGCCCTGCCCCTATATCCAGAGAACTACCCAATTGAATGTCCCTCAGGCTCAGTCTACTCTCCTTGCTATTTTATACTCTACTTTTCTCTCCTTCATCTGTCCATCACATGCCACCTGCTGCATCCTTCTCCTTTGTGCTATTGCTCTTCTGGATTCTTCTAGAACATACTTGGAAGGGTTTCTGACCAGGCTGCTCACTTCCCTTCCTATCATTAAAGCTCAAAGATTATGTTTTTATGAATTCTGTATCAGCCTCACCAGAAAAGGGAACATAGACAAGAAAATAATTCTGATTTTTTTATTTATTAGAATCCTTGCATTTGGAAGATAAGAAGTATTTGAAAGCAGGAACTGGCAAAATAGTGGGCCAAATAAGTAAACTACTCTTGTCTACATAAAAATGCCATTCAAGAAGTCAAGTACTCATGTCTATGTAGAAAGGTGTACTCACATACATGTTTTATATATATAAACTTTCTTTCACAAATAAATTGAAAAACAGTGGGCAAAGAAGAAATTTTTTTCACGCATCATTTTCAATTGATCTGTGCTAGCATTCTAGAATAAACATATTCAGCTTCATGCTTTATGTTATTTTATTTTTCTTCTTTCATTAAACAGATCGTTTCAGTTGTCTTGGAAAATTATGAAGATCCTACCAAAAAATCAGAGAACCTTGACACTGACAAGCTGGGTACTCAAGGTAGGTGGGTTCAAGAAGTCCGCAAAAATGAGGGTCATGTAATTCATGTCAATCCATCAGAGGTCATTAGAGGGGTTCCTTCTTGGAGAGCAATTGTTAATGAAAATGGAGAAGTAAACGTGACAGCGTAATCTCTTGGCACAATATTCTATAGATTAATATGTAATTTGAGTCATTCCCTTTCAGATATTGATCATCCTTTTCTTTTTTTTTTTATATATTTTTATTTATTATTTTTGGCAGGGATGATGCACGTAATCCCACCTTTTGGTCCATAGTCTGCTTGCATAACATGGCCCAGTTAGGGAAGGAGACCACAAACATTCGGCGTGTATTGGAATCTTTGTTCCGCTACTTTGATAATACAAATTTATGGTCTCCTGAATATGGTCTTGCATTCCCAGTGTTAAAGGATATGCAGTCTTTAATGGAAAATTCTGGTACCTAAAGAATCTAAATTTTTTTATTCAGTGGACAATTGTGGCACCTAAGAAATTTATTATTATTATTATTATTTTACTTCAGTTTCCTGATTTATTGAACTCAAAACATGCTGTTTCTGTATTCTTTTACTTTTTCCATTGCTTTTATAATTGACTTCCTCAGGCTTTCTGATTTTTTCCTGTGTTCACAGGGCAAAATACACATGTTCTGCTGTCCACATTGATTAAGCATCTTGATCATAAAAATGTCCTTAAACAGCCCAAAATGCAGCTTGAGATTATTGAAGTTACAACCTCTCTTGCTCAACATGCAAAGGTTGAGTCTTCTGTAGCAATAATTGGCGCAGTGAGTGATCTTATGAGGCATTTGCGGAAAAGCATACATTGCTCACTCGATGACGTGGATCTGGGTGCTGATGTAAAAAATTGGAACAAAAGCTATAGAGAAGCCGTGGACAAGTGTCTTGTGGAATTATCATATAAGGTGATACTCATTTCCTAACCTAAAGAATTTTATTTTTATCAATTTTGGTCTGCAACACTGGGTTTGATGCTTCTCTGGTTTGAACTCTTTTCTTATTTTTCATTATTTCAATGCCTATGTGCCATAGAAATTGTTGTCTGGTGCGATTGGTGTTGCTGGATTTTCAAAGCATAAAACTGGATGCTTTTCTGGTTAACAGGTGGGAGATGCAGGTCCAATTGTTGATGCTATGGCTGTGATGTTGGAGAACATCTCCACTATTACAGTTATGAGTAGAACGACAATTTCTGCTGTTTATCGCACTGCTCAAATTGTAGCTCCAATACCTAATTTATTATATCAAAAGAAGGCAAGTCACAAAATCTGGCTTCTTTTAATGTTTAAATTTGTTTCTGTAGGTTATTCTAATACTTCTTTGTTTCTCTTTTTCAGGCATTCCCTGAGACTTTGTTTCATCACTTAATTCCAGCTATGGTCCACCCTGATCATGAAGTACGACTTGGAGCCCACCGCATCTTTTCTGTTGTTCTAGTGCCATCTTCAATTTCCCCTTGTCAATCCTCAACTAATTCTGAAGCAAATAAAGGCCTAAATCTTCGAACACTTTCAAGAACCGTCTCTGTCTTTTCATCCTCAGCCGCTCTTTTTGAGAAGCTAAGGAAAGAGAAAACTTCCTTTAAGGAAAATTCACACCAAGACAACCAAGAAACTGTTGTGGAAGGTGAAGAAATCAGGAGCGGTATGCTTGATACTTTGAAGCTTTCATACAGTCGAGTCTACAGTGTGAAAAATTCTCCTGCACATTTGACAACAGTTGAAAATCCTGTCAGCAATAAGGAAACGGTAAGTTATTTCATTGCCACCACCAGTTTAAATTTATCATCTATGATTGTGGCTGCTTGTTTGTTATGTCTCCTTTACACTATCTACTCTCATTTCAAATGGTATGATGACGACCGACACCTACTTATATTTCAGCCTGCATTACAGATATGGTCGTAAATGCATTTATTACCTAGCCATTTTGATAGGATCCTATTGTTGTACTATCTCAGAGTGACCATAAAGACATTTGTCATCCTCTTGAAACTGATCCTAATTACATGTTCTTTTCCCTTCGTCTTGGGATTAATATGCCCTGGAGAAAAGGTTTAGGAAAGTCATCTTCAAAACTTTTTACTGGTTTATGAACTGGTGAATTGATTTGTAGCTTTGGAATTGCATTTGGATTGGCCTGTATTTGGGGCTGCAAATGAACCAAGCCACTGATAAGCTTGTCAAAGCTCAAATTACTGGAGACTTTCTTTAACTTATTCCTTGACATTAATTATGAGAGGAGAAGAAAGAACGGAGAAAAAGAGGAGACTTGAGTGAACTTGATTTTTCCCTCAACTTGAGGGGAATTTATAGGAGAAATGTACAATAGGAATGGAAATAATTCTAAAATTATTCCCCATAATCTCTGCATGATTCTGGCCCTGTGTTCTCTACACATTCCTTGCCTAATTTATAACATAGAAACCATTAATCTTAATTCATAACTTAAAACTTCCGCTCAAGCTGGGGCATTTTATGCGCCCAGCTTGTTACAAATATAATTAATCCGAGATCCTTCAGGGATTTAGCGAATGTGTATACCAATTGGTTATTTGAATAAAGCTAATAGCAATACATCCTGACTCGATCTTCTGTCCGATAAAGTAACAATCTACCTTTATATATTTGTTCTTTCATGAAAAACTGGATTGCAGGTGATATGCACTATTCCTTGATTGTCATAAATTGACTTCATTCTTTTGACATCATCACATCTCAACTCTTCAAGGCATTGTTTTAACCAGATGATCTTACAAGTTGCTAGTCATTTGTTTTAACTCAAAGTACTGTTGGTATGATGTCAAGAGCTCTTAAAGGTATAATATAAGACAAGAATTTAAAGACAAATGAGAAAAAACAACTTGAAGATGAAAACTGCAAAGAGCAACTTAAAGCTAAAATTAAAGAGAACCTGAGATTAAAGAGTTTGGGCTTTAAGAATTGATAATTGAGCCTTCCCACCTTGAAATCTGTAGAAATATAATATTTATTGTGTATCACAATAGAGATTACAACCTATTTATACATGAGAGACGGTATCTAAACAGGAAGGAAAATCAAGTCTATGATTATACAATCTCTAAGATTAAGTAACTAACCCATCTATCAATATTTACTTCCTATATTAACATATTTACTTCATATAACCTATAATACTCCCCTTCAAGTTAGAGCATAAATGTTAATCATGCCCAACTTGTTACATATATAATCAACTCGAGTTCCATTTAGAGCTTTAGTGAAGATATCTCTTAATTGTTCTCCAGTTTGGATATGTCCTGTTAATATTATCTTTTGTTGGACCTTTTCACAAACAAAATGACAATCAATCTCGATGTGTTTAGTCCTCTCGTAAAATACTGGATTGGAGGCAATGTGGATAGCTGCTTGATTATCACACCACAACTTAGCAGGCACCGAATTTGTAAACCCAAGTTCTTTTAATAGTTGACGTACCTACAAAACTTCACAAACGGCTTGTGCCATGGCTCGATATTCAGATTCAGCACTAGAACGGGAGACCACATTTTGCTTCTTACTTTTCCATGAGACCAAGTTACTTCCCATAAAAACACAATACCCAATAGTTGATCTCCTATCAACCTTCGAGCCTGCCTAATCAGCATCAGAAAAGCATTCAATATTTGAGTGCATATGGTTATCATAGAATAGGCCTCGCCTTGGGCCCCTTTAAGGTAACAAAGAATCTGTCCCAAAGCATCCCATTGGGCAACAGTAGGAGAGGACATAAACTGACTTACCACACTCACTGAATATGCAATACCAGGACGAGTCACCGCCAAATAATTCAGCTTCCCAACTAATCTTCTATACCTTTCAGGATCTGCAAATAGCTCACTGTCTTCTGTGGTAAGTTGAAGGTTAGGGGTCATTGGGGCACTACAAGGCTTAGCACCCAATTTTCCTATTTCTGCTAACAAATCAAGAACATATTTTCTTTGAGACAAAAAGATGCCTTTTTTACACCGCATAACTTCGATTCCCAAGAAATATTTCAATGAACCCAAATCCTTTGTATGCAACTGTGTTTTAAGAAATTCTTTTAGGGATGTGATGCCAGTAATGTCACTTCCTGTGATAACAATATCATCCACATATACTACAAGCAGAATTACTCCATTATCAGAATTTCTATAAAACACTGAGTGATCACACTTACTCATCTTCATTCCAAACTGTTGGACCACCTCACTAAACCTGCGAAACCATGTCCGAAGACTCTGTTTCAAGCCATAAAGGGATTTTCGAAGTCTACAAACCTTACCTGACTCCCCCTGAGCAATAAAACCAGGTGGTTGCTCAATATAAACCTCCTCCTGAGATCACCATGAAGAAAAGCATTTTTAATATTCAGTTGATGCAAAGACCAATCATGTGTAGCTGCCAAGGAAATAAACAATCGAACAGATGTGAGCTTGGCAACTGGGGAAAATGTATCAGAATAGTCAACTCCATAAGTTTGTGCATAACCTTTGGCTACTAAACGGGTTTTGAGGCGAGTAACAGATCCATCAGGATTTACTTTCACTGCAAATACCCATTTGCACCCAATAGCCCGCTTTCCTGGGAGCAAGGACATCAACTCCCAAGTACCATTAGTATCAAGGGCCATCATTTTCTCTTCCATTGCAGCACGCCAACCACGATGGTACAAAGCCTCAATAACAGTTTTGGGAACTGAAATAGAATCTAAAGCAGTGGCAAAATAACGAAAAGAAGAGGATAATTGATTATAAGAGACACAAGCTGAAATAGGATAAGTGCAAGTACGTTTACCTTTGCGAAAAGCAATGGGCAAATCCAAATCAGACAGTGAAGGATCAGTGGGAGCAGGATCTGTCGACGAAGAAGCGGGTAGTGGAGCAGAGTCAGAGTCCTCTAAGCGTCTGGAATACACATGAAAGATGGGAGGGCGACTTGGCACATGAGCGAAAGGTGTAGGAGTAGTCTGAGGAGACAGAGAGTGAACTGTGTATAACAAGAGGTCATCTTCCTCGTCTTGAGTGTTATAAATAGATGATGGCGGAAAAAATGGAGTGGACTCAAAGAATGTTATATCTGCAGACACAAGATACCAATTCAGATCAGAAGAAAAACAATGATACCCTTTCTGACGTCGAGAGTAGCCAAGGAAGACACATTTGAGTGATTTGGGATCCAATTTAGTAACCTGTGGACGAACATCACGAACAAAACAAGTACACCCAAAGATACGTGGCTCAATAGGAAACAAAGATTTAGTGGGAAACAAAATATTATAAGGGATATCACCATGAAGGATGGAGGAAGGCATGCGATTGATCAAAAAACAAGCCGTGGATACAACATCAGCCCAAAAAATATTTAGGTACTTTCATTTGGAATAAGAGGGATTTGGCTGCTTCAAGAAGATGTCGATTTTTTCTTTCGGCAACTCCATTTTGTGAAGGAGTGTCAACACAAGAGGACTGATGAAGAATCCCTTTCTGTAACAAATAAGATTGAAATTCCCCGGAGAGATACTCTTTAGCATTATCACTTTGCAATATACGAATGGGAATATTGAATTGGGTTTGGATTTCAGCATAAAACGCATAAAAGATAGAAAATAATTCTGAATGACTCTTCATTAAAAATAACCAAGTAGTACGAGAGAAGTCATCAACAAAAGTAACAAAGTACTTAAAGCCAGATTTAGACACAGTAGGACAAGGACCCCAAACATCTGAATGTACTAACTCAAAGGGGGACAAAGCCCGTTTATTGACTCGAGACACTGAAGGTAAACGATGATGTTTGGCAAATTGACAAGACTCACAATCTAAAACAGACAAAGAATGAAACTGTGGATATAACCTCTTCAAAGCCGAGAGAGAAGGATGCCCCAAACGACAATGAACATCAAAAGGTGTTAAACGTGTGGAACATGCAAGAGATCTAGGTAATTGCTGATCCAAGACGTAGAGACCCTCTGACTCACGCCCTCTACCAATAATCTGCTTCGTCGAAAGATCCTGAAAAATACAGTGATCAAGAAAGAATGAGACACAACAATTCAATGTACAAGTGAGTTTACTAATAGAAAGCAAATTAAATGCGAACTTAGGGAGACATAATACAGAGGATACAGAAAGAGAAGGGGTTAAGTTGACATGACCAGAACCCATGACAAAAAATTTAGTACCATCAGCAAGAGTAACATAAGAAGGCGATGCATGAGACTCAAGATTGGACAAAAGGGTAGAATTACCTGACATATGATCGGTAGCACCGGAATCAATAACCCATTTGGAGGATGAAGACACAAAACATGTAGTAGAGTTACCTAACTCGGCAATTGCAGTGATAAAGGAGGAATTAGAGGATTTCAGAGATGTCTGGTATTGGGTGAATTGTGCATACTCATCTCTAGATATTAAAATTCCCTGATCTGAAGGGGCCTCAACTGCCATATGCGCCATTTGTGTGCGCTAATTTTTATTCTGTAGAACAATACCCGTGAACAGTGCCATGAACAGTACCGATGAACTGTACCCGTGAACAGTACTGATGAACAATATCCATGAACAGTGCTGATAAACAGTACCCGAATATGAACAGTACAAAAAAAAACACCTCCACCCAACACCTGAACGGCAAACAAACCTCAGAGTTGACAAGGGGACGGTGTGGCGACTCTAACGATGGTGAGATCCAAATGTTACCCTTTATGGGTAACCCAAATGAATAGAGACCTAAGTCTCAAAAAAAAAAAAAAATTAAAACTTGACGAGAGAGAAAAAATTAAATTTCTACGAGAATGGCTCTGATACCATGTAGAAATATAATATTTATTGTGTATCACAATAGAGATTATGACCTATTTATACATGAGAGATGATATCTAAACAGGAAGGAAAATCAAACCTATGATTATACCATCCCTAAGATTAAGTAACTAACTCATCTATCAATATTTACTTCCTATATTAACATATTTACTCCCTATAATCTATAACAAAATCCAAGATGAAATGACTGAGCAACCTATTCTTGCAAAAAAAGCTTGAGGAATCTATCCTAGGGCAAGTAGAAGGTCAAGCCATGGACAAGACAGTTTAGACTGAAGAGTTATCCAATTCTGATGTTGTTAGATGTCAAGAAAAGAATGGAATTTTTTTTTTTTTTTTGAATCCACTTCTTGATTCTTTTGCACTGTAAGACTCGAGATTGAGTTTTATCTAACCATGGGAGAATGATGCAGCACAAAAAGATGGAACTTAGGAATTGTATTCATTGTAGAATTAGTAAGTTTAGATTTATATTATTTAGGAATTTTGTAAGAAGTACTATTATTTTCTGAATTTAATTTTGCTTAGGATTCTTAATTATTATTGCTTTAGTATTTTATTGTTTTGGGATTTCTAATCCTAGTAGTAATAAAACCCATTATTTTACCTTAAATGCGTATATCTTATAGAAATTTTATTGACGATTGATAATAAATCAAGTTGAGAATTTATTTCTTTGTCTTGAGAATTTGTTCCTCTTTACCTCTTGGTGGCTTCTGGTTCTATATTATAGGTTATAAAAAGTAAATATGTTAATATAGGAAGTAAATATTGATAGATGTGTTAGTCCCTTAATCTTAGGGATTACATGATCATAGGCTTCATTTCCTTTCCTTTCTAGATACGGCCTCTCATGTATAAATATGTTATAATTTCTATTGTAATAGATAACAAATATTATTTTTCTACATGGTATTAGAGCCTCTCCTATAGAGATTTAAATTTTTTTTAGAGACTTAGGGCTTATGTTATTTTGGGTTACCCATATAAGGTAACATTTGTCTCTCACCGCCCACCTAGGAAGGATGTCGGAGCGCTAGCGAAGCTGCTTGAAGAGCCGACGGGTGTCCGGCCAGCGAGTGAGCTTCACGCACTGCGACAAGGTTCTGACGCCGTCCCACTCGCCAGCGCGTGGAGGCGCATCGCCTGTCCGTCGCTGCTCCGGTCACCCTCGCCGGAGTTGCCTCGTAGCTCCCTCGTTAGATCTGTGGTTCGTATACCATTTGGGTGTTGGGTGGAGGTGTTTTTGGTACTATTCACATTTAGGTATTGTTCACGTCCTATTTTCTAATTCTGTGTTTCTTTTGTTGCTATTGCTTTGGGTTGGTTGTTCTCATGGCTGAAGTTAAAAACACCGTAACTGAGGTGATTCCTGTGATGACTAAAATCACGGAACACAAATTAAATGGATTTAATTTTCTGGATTAGAGTAAGACTAAGACTACTCATATTTGTTTACGAAATGTCGGAATGGATGATCATCTTACCAAGAATCCTCCAATTGATGAAATCAGGAGAGATTGGATGCAAAATGATGCTCGATTATTTTTGCAAATTCGAAATTCTATTCATAGTGAGATAGTTAGCCTTATTAATCATTGTGAATTTGTTAAAGAATTAATGGATTACTTGGAGTTTTTATATTCTAGCAAAGGGAATATTTCTTGTATTTATGATGTGTGTAAGGCGTTTTATCGAGATGAGAAAAATGATAGAACTCTGACCTCTTATTTTATGGATTTTAAAAGAGCGTACGGGGAACTTAATGTCTTGATGCCTTTTAGTACAGATGTGAAAACTCAACAAGCTCAACGAGGGCAAATGGCTGTTATGAGTTTTCTTGCAAGTCTCCCTCTAGAGTTTGAGACAGCTAAATCTTAGATTCTTTCTGATTCTAAAATATCATCGTTACATGATGTTTTCACTAGGGTGTTGTGTACAGAATCTCCAATGCCTTCACATACCACTAGTGCTCTTGTTAGTCGTAATGACAGTGGCAGACAGAATAACAGAGATGGGTACAAGGGAAGTTTTAATGGTGGTAGAGGATCTCAGCATTCGGGAAATCAGTTCCTACTTCTGACTCTGGTGGAATCATTTGTTATTATTGCCGTGAACCTGAACTCACTAAGAAGATATGTCTGAAACTTTAGAATAAGAATCAGAGCTCACAAATGGCGCATATGGAGGTTGAGGCCTCTCTTGATCGGGGAATTTTGATATCTGCAGATGAGTATGCATAATTCACCCAATGCCAGGCATCTTTGAAATCCTCTAACTCCTTTATCACTGCAATTACCGAGTCAGGTAACTCTACTGCATGTCTTGTATCTTCATCCTCCAAATGAGTTATTGATTCTGGTGTTACCGATCATATGTCAGGTAATTATATCCTTTTGTCTAATCTTAAATCTCATGCATCGTCTTCTTATGTTACTCTTGCTGATGGCACTAAATCTTCTATCATGGATTCTAGACATGTCAATTTAAGCCCTTCTCTTTTTGTATCCTCTGTGTTATGTCTTTCTAAGTTCTCCTTTAATTTGCTTTCCGTTAGTAAACTCACTCGTGCACTGAAT
This sequence comes from Manihot esculenta, assembly GCF_001659605.2. NCBI lineage: Eukaryota > Viridiplantae > Streptophyta > Magnoliopsida > Malpighiales > Euphorbiaceae > Manihot > Manihot esculenta. The sequence continues at coordinate 4,742,882 of NC_035169.2, read as the reverse complement.
TGTTATGTCTCATTCTTTCTTGATCATTGTGTTCTTCAGGATCTTTCGACGAAGCAGATATTGGTAGAGGGCGTGAGTCAGAGGGTCTTTACGTCTTAGATCAGCAATTATCTAGATCTCTTGTATGTTCCACGAGTTTAACGCCTTTTGATGTTCATTGTCGTTTGGGGCATCCTTCTCTCTCGGCTTTAAAGAAGTTATGTCCACAGTTTCACTCTTTGTCTGTTTTAGATTGTGAGTCTTGTCAATTTACAAAATATCACGTTTACTTGCAATGTCTCGAGTCAATAAACGGGTTTCGTCCCCCTTTGAGTTAGTACATTAAAATATTTGGGGTCCTTGTCCTATTGTGTCTAAGTTTGGCTTTAAGTACTTTGTTACTTTTGTTGATAATTTTTCTCGCACTACTTGGTTTTTTTTAATGAAGAGTCGTTCAAAATTATACTCTATCTTTTGTGCCTTTTATACTGAAATCCAAACTGAATTCAATATTTTCATTCGAATATTGCAAAGTGATAATGCTAAAGAGTATCTTTCTGGGAAATTTCAATCTTATTTGTTACAAAAAGGAATTTTTTATCAGTCTTCCTGTGTTGACACTCCTTCACAGAATGGAGTTGTCAAAAGGAAAAATTGATATATTCTTGAAGTAGCCAGAGCCCTCTTATTCTAAATGAAAGTGCCTAAATGCTTTTGGGCTGATGCTGTATTCACTGCTTGTTTTTTTATCAATCGCATGCCTTCCTCAGTCTTTCATAGTGATATCCCTTATAATATTTTGTTTTCCACTAAATTTTTTTTTCTTATTGAGCCATGTATTTTTGGTTGCACTTGTTTTGTTTGTGATGTTCGTCCACAGGTTGCTAAATTGGATTCCAAATTACTCAAATGTGTCTTTCTTGACTACTCTCGACTTCAAAAAGGGTATCGTTATTTTTTTCCTAATCTTAATCGGTACCTTGTGTCTGCTGATATAACATTCTTTGAGTCCACTCCGTTCTTTCCGCTATTATTTGTTTATGACACCTAGGGAGAGGAAGATGATCTCTTGTTATACGTTGTTCGCTCTCTGTCTCCTTAGATGCTTCCTGCACCTTCCACTCATGTGCCAGCTCGCCCTCCCATTTTTCATGTTTATTCTACACGCTTAGAGGACTCTGACTCCGCTCCGCTACCAGCTTCTTCATCAATAGACCCTGCCACTGATCCTTCATCGTCTGGTTTGGATTTGCCCATTGCTCTTCGCAAAGGTAAATGTACTTGCACTTATCCTATTTCATCTTGTCTCTTATGGTCAATTATCCTCTTCTTCTCGTTGTTTTGCCACTGCTTTAGATTCTATTTTAGTCTCCAAAACTGTTATTGAGGCTTTATCCCATCCTGGTTGGCGTGTTGCAATGGAAGAAGAAATGATGGCTCTAGATACTAATGGTACTTGGAAGTTGATGTTCTTGCTCTCAGGAAAGCGGGCTATTGGGTGTAAATGGTTGTTTGCAGTGAAAATAAACCCTGATGGATCTGTTGCTCGCCTCAAGACCCGTTTAGTGGTCAAAGGTTATACTCAAACTTATGAAGTCATTCTGATACATTCTCTCCAGTTGATAAGCTCACATCTGTTCGATTGTTTATTTCTTTGGCAGCTACACATGATTGGCCTTTGCATCAACTGAATATTAAAAATGTTTTTCTTCGTGGTGACTTTTAGGAGGAAGTTTATATTGAGCAACCACCGGGCTTGTTACTCAGGGGAGTTAGGCAAGGTTTATAGACTTCGAAAATTCCTTTATGGCTTAAAACAAAGTCCTCGAGCATGGTTTGGCAGGTTTAGTGAGCTGGTTCAACAGTTTGGAATGAAGATGAGTAAGTGTAATCACTCAGTGTTTTATAGAAATTCTGATAGTGGAGTAATTTTGCTTGTAATATATGTGGATGATATTGTTATCGGAGGAAGTGATGTTGCTAGCATTACATCCCTAAAAGAATTTCTCAAAACACAGTTTTATACAAAGGATTTGGGCTCCTTGAAATATTTTTTGGGCATCAAAGTTATGCGGTGTAAGAAAGGCATTTTCTGATCTCAAAGAAAATATGTTCTTGATTTGTTGGCAAAAATAGGAAAATTGGGTGCTAAGCCTTGTAGTGCACCGATGACCCCTAATCTTCAACTTACCATAAAAGACAGTGAGCCATTTGCAGATTCTGAAATGTATAGAAGTAAATATATTAATATAGAAAGTAAATATTGATAGATTTGTTAGTTACTTAATCTTAGAGATTGCATGATCATAGGCTTGTTTCCTTTCCTTTCTAGATACGGTCTCATGTATAAATATGTTCTAATCTCTACTGTAATAGATAACAAATATTATCTTTCTACATACATCAATCAATAATCATGCATATGCCAAAACTTGGTTTGGCTTAACTTATTTGGAGATTTATGAATTGCAAGACAATATTAGTTGGAAATAGGTCCTAGACATACTTCATGCAACAAATTACAGATGTCAGAAGCAATTCTGTCTGCAGCAATTGATCCTTATTTTGGCGCATGATTGTATGTTCACTTATGCAAATGATTACGTTGCATTTGGTTGTTGTAAACTGGTTTACTCCATCATAGATACATGTAATTGAATTGTCTGTCTATGTTGCACCTCAGGAGGCAGGTTCTCTAAGGCTGAGTAGTCTTCAGATTAATCTGTTGCTGACATCAATTTGGGTACAGTCCATTTCTCCATTGAATACACCTGAAAACTACGAAGCAATTGCTCATACATATGGCCTGGTTATACTGTTTTCCCGAGCCAAGGTAATTTCTTAACTGATATGGCAGTCTTTCACTTCTGTCTCTAGTATAGTTCATATGCATATGAAGATCCTGCTAACTAGATTTTTGTTGACAAAGTATTTTATGCGCTAATATTTTCTTCCCTTTACAGTGGTTCATTTTTAACAAGTAGAAATGTGCTTCACCTTCCATACTTGTGCTTATTGTATCATATATTTTGCTGGTCATGGTGAATCTTAATCAAGAAAAGTTCCATCCACAAATTTTAGTTCTTTAGTAGTCCTTCATCTTCCATACTTGTGCTTATTGTATCATATATTTTGCTGGTCATGGTGAATCTTAATCAAGAAAACGTTCAATCCACAAATTTTAGTTCTTTAGTAGTCCTTCAATGAGAAGTAATTTGAATTCTTGTTTTCTAACAATATGAATATTTATTATTGTTGATATATGCCACTATTCCGAAAGAGTTGCTAATTAATTTGAATTGGAGAATCAAGCCCTAGTTTTGTTTTCCTTTTTCTAGAGCTGCTTTCATCTGTACCTTATCTTTTGCCACAGAACTCCAGTAATGAATCTCTGATTCGAAGCTTTCAGCTTGCATTTTCCTTACGAGACATAGCTCTTAATGAAGGAGGTAAATTACCAGTATGTTTATTATTCTACTTGAGTCCTACAAATTTCAATATATGAATTTTGGATAAAAAAATTAGTGGATGGTTTATTCTAAGCATGATTAGCGTTCATGATTGCAATACATTATCTATAGATGAAACTAAGGTTCAATTCGGTTGCAAGCATTGCATAAGAAATGAATTTATTCTAGATAATGCAATGGTCAATTGTCTAGAGATAAGACACATTAAAAAAATGTTAAGGTATTTTTGTTGTGAACTTAATCACTAAGTAGGTTCAAGCATAGATACTCTCTTTCTTTAAAATGGTCTATTTTGGGACAAGCTTGTTCATTCCATCTAATAAACTTTGCAGCTGATATGATGCAATCTCTTCTCACAATCCCCCAAAATGGGATCTTCTTAATAATTTTCAATCTAATCCATGGTTTTAAATCATGGGTGGTCATAGGTAATAGAAATAGGCCTGTAATGGCAATAATGTAATGGTAACGGCTTCGTGCTATACAAATTTTTCAAATCAATTTGCAAAGTTCATAAAATGAAATAATATCGATAGATTTAAATATGAAAAATGTATATAAATATATAATAAACATAAATTCATCAAATACAAACTATTTAACTTAATAAATGTCATATCGATGGTCTTGGCTTTGATTTTTTACTCTGTGATTATTAAGATGATGCTGCAGATATTAATAGTATCGTTGTGTATCAAAGCTAAATAAGGAACCACCAATTGACCCCACATGCCCATTACCAAAAGCCCAAACTTTCTAGCCCTTCCCCACCTCCAGTGTCACCCACAACATGTTGATGAGGTTTCCCTTACCTTTAAACTCTCTAAACACAAAAGCGAGAATAAAGTGAGGAGTGAGTCTCTCATTCCAAGATTGCGAGCTCCATTTATTGCCCTAGATGTGTAATAATCAAAATCTTTTAATTTTTCTTAAATATCAATCTTGTAGGCCCCACCTCTCAAGCTTTGATTCTTAGATGGATTCTACACTTCTGCTTCATCCCTTTCTATTTGTAGGTCAATTAGCAATTAAATCAATTTGGGTGTTTTAAGATTGATCCCTACCAGCATTGCTATTTTGTTGTTGATCATCCTCATACTGTTATTTGCTAGATGCTTTGCCAAGTTTCTTCCATGCAATGGATTGCTGTGCGAATGTAGGTGTATGATCAAATGGATCTTCTTTTGCTAGGAGGCTGATGGGTTTGATTTTTCATTGATGGTTTTGTGTTATATTGATTTTGTGCTTTGCTAGGTTTTTCACGAGTTTATGCAAAGTTATGAACTAGAATTCTTTACTGTGTTAATGCTTTGTTTGTGAAAATATTTACTAGTTTATTTGTTATATTTTTAAAATTTGTTCAATTCTTTAGAATTTGTGTAAAAAAAACAACTTTTATAGTTTTATGGATTTGAGGAATTGGATTCCAAATAGCGGGTGGCAATTCAGGTTGGCCGCAACAAACACTGACACGATTAGTGAATTATGTCAAAAATCTAAGTACGAACATATTCTTTTTGTTATATAGGTTACACAATACAACATGATTAATATCAAATCCGATAGTGTTAATTTGGCACAACCTGTTTAACACGATATCACGCATTCAATTACAAGTTAAAATGACTCAACATGACTTATTTGAGATGTGATATTTAAAAAATTCAAGAACACAGGTACTTGTAAAACAATATAATTTACTTGTTTTATAAGTTCACAAATCAAATAAATTTTAATTAAAAAAAAAAACTACACAAAGTGATGAATTCCTAAATTTAATAAATAATTAGGTCTCTATTTACTAAATTAATCATTTTCTAATAGCGTCATTTGTGAGTTAGCGGGTCAAAAGGATTGGAGGGTTAATATGGGTTGGTGGGTGGCAGGTTGAGACTTGATATGAATAATAGAAGTGTCAAATCGGGTTAGCAGGTCAATCTACAATATGGCATATTATTATTGGCTTGTTATATATGGCCGGTGTGATTTCTATACAAACATTAAAATATCCAATCTTAACCCCTATATTTTTGTATTATATTCATGGGTCGAATTTAAGAATGCCACTCCTAATTTTGGAGTACAAAAGAATAAGAGAAAGGGAGAGAGGAGGGAGAAGGTATATGGCACTGTGTTTTGACTTGTTTTTTTTTTTTTTAATTTTCTTTTCAGTTTGATCCACTTTCTGACAGATTGGAATTTGCTAATAATAAAAAATGGTGCATTAGCAAAAATAGGATGGCATTGCTGGTTTGGCCTCAATTGCTAACGAAAATAAACTATAGGATACCTACTTGTCTGAGAAAAACTACATGCACTGACTTGCAAAAGCACGTAAGCAGATGGTAGCAATATATATATTCCCTGCATTTTCTAGAGAAAACCCCTGTTTGGGTAGTTAGTCTATAGGCCTTCAATAGACAGTGGTTGGCTTTGTCCAATTACATTGTACTGAAGAGCAAGGGATGGACAAGTAAAATTTTGCATTCCAATAGATGTCAACTCTTCAACGCATAACATACATTCACTTCCTTTTCGCAGCGCCACTACCACAGTCGCGTCATAGATCCCTCTTTACTTTGGCAACCTCAATGATTCTCTTTTCAGCAAAAGCATATAATATTGTTCCAGTTGTTCAGTGTGCCAAGGTTGTGCTTACAGAAAAAATGGTACGTGAATCATTGGTGATGAGATTACAGTCCTGTTTTCGTTGTTAGCATCTACTGAGCAGCTTTTTTTATGTTTCTATGAGTTATCTATTTTCATTACATTCAAAGTATCTTTTATTTTTGGGTATCTTTCATGTGCATTGTGATGGATATATCACACTGTGTATTTGAATTAACATGGATATATGCTGCCAGGTTGATCCATTTTTGCACTTGGTCGACCAGAAGTTAAAGGCTGTTAAAGCTGGATCTGACCACTGCACGAATTTTTATGGATCTAAGGAGGATGATGATTCAGCTTTGAAATTTCTTTCAGAAATAGACATTACAGGGGACCAAAGCAAAGAATTCCTTGCTGCTGAGATAGTCAAGAGCTTGGAAAATTTTCCTGATGTAAAGCTTTGACTTGAATTCTTTTGTGGTCTTCCAATTAAATGATTTTATTTGTAATGATTTTGTACGATGTGTAGTCATTAATAAATAATGACCTCCTCTGCAGTCTGAATTATCCATTGTACATGAGCAGCTCCTCAATGAATTCTTACCAGATGATGTGTGCCAATTAGGAGGCCAGTATATGGATGCTCTATGTAAGCTTGATCAGGTCGATTCAAAAGATCCTTCTATTGCAGTCACTTCCTTGAATTATTTTTTCCATTCTTTTAACTTCATGCTTGAGACTGGCTTCGTTTTTGTATGCAGGGTGATAAGATGGTGGCAATAGATGAAGATGTTTTTGTAGATTCTGTGGAAGATGAAGCCAAAGCTAATAAGGAGTTGGTCTTTCAGAATCCCATACTTTTAAGTGTAAATCAGCTTCTAGAATCAGTATGTTACCATGATCCTTATCTGTTTGCTTTTCAAACAACATGAAGGCTTTTATCCATCTTGCATGGAAAATCCACATTGAGATTGATTCCCCATTGCGAAATTATAGAAATTATGAAAATTGACAGCATAAGGTGCTGCCTACTTTGGTCTTATGGCCTTAATTTGGCCTGTGTTTGGGACTTGCAACGTAAAAAACAACGAAAACCATAATTACTGATAGCATGCATTATTTCTGCAGGTCTTGGATGCCGCTGCGCATCAAGTGGGAAGATTGTCTATAACTGCACCTGATATGCCTTACAAAGAAATGGCCCATCACTGTGAGACTCTTCTAATGGGAAAGCAAAAGAAGATATCTAAGGTGTTGAGCGCCCAAATGAAGCAGGAAAGTTTGATTAGCTTGTCTTCAGAGAATCATGGTGAGGAGATGAAGAAGGTAATCTCTTGTTTATCTTATTACTGTGATTTGCAGTGTTGGTCTTCTGCCTTCTGTAAATTTCAACATTGTCATATTTTCACATATTTATATGTATCCTGCTAATACGACGTCTTATGAAATGCTTTCACATGGCTTAACCGAGCATGCAGGATGGCTATCCTTTTATTGACCTGAGCTTCACTGCTGACTCACAAAGATTATCTGTTGCGACTATTCCGAAGCAATATGCCACAAAACATCAACATAATCCCGACTTCTTAAGGCTGCCATCATCGTACCCTTACGATAACTTTCTAAAAGCTGCTGGTTGTTGAACCTGACAAAGAATCCGAGAACACTTCTTCCCTAGCTAGACAAGAAACTTGGGGTACTGAAGTGAATAAGCAGTTCAAAGTTTTTAAGCCTTGCAGCTTCAGGAATATGCTGTTTTTCTTTTTTTTCCAAAATTAGTGTTAGTTTATGTAAGAAGAACCGAGATCGAGTTTGTTAAAGTTTTCTCATTAAATTCTTTGATTCTTTTGTTTTTTTGGTCTCTACAAGCTTTTGAGCAGTGATTTGCCTTAAGCTTCTTCCCTTGTATTCCAAAATTTCCAAGGAGTCATTCCTTTTATGTTTAAAGAATAGTTTATATATTGTTATGTAATTCTTTCCTTAAGGCAATGGGATAGAGTATGTAAAGTTCGAACTTGTGATTTATTCCAGAGCAATTATTGCTTAAACTTAGTTCATGAAGTATTTTTTCTTTCCTATATGTATGATTGTGAATAATGAGGTAGGTTTAACAAAATCGTACTGCTATGTCCTCTCAGTAGCAAGAGATATTTTTCCTTTATAAATTTAAATTTTCCAATAAAACTAAAAAGCATTCTTTACTAAAAAAAGTTACATAAAAATTTTCCTTCATTCTTTCTCCTTTGCTATATTACTTTGTTGTTAATATTCATATGCTCTATATCTATTTCATTCTAATAATAATAATAACAATAATAATAATAATAATAATAATAATATTTATTATTATTTTACATATGTTAACATGACACTAAATTTATGAAAGTGAATCTTTATATAACTACTTATGCTAATAAAAATTATTTAAATATAAATTTTATGATTTTATTATTCCTTTTATAAACAATATTTTAAAGAAGGGCAAAAAAAAAAACTTTTTTAAACCCTTCAAAAATTAATAAAAAGTCATTTAAACTCTTAAAAAAAACGGTTGATATAAATTTTAAACTATTTTATAATAACTATTTAAATTCACAATTTTTTTAAAATAATCACTTAATTCCTAAAACTATAACGGCATTAAATCTTTATTTATAAATTAAAAAATAAAATATTTAAACCCTTAAGAAAAAGTTCAATAACTATTAAAATAAATAAAATACCATAGAAATTTATAAATATAAAAGAAAATTTTACTTCAAACGACATAAGAAGAATTGAAATTACCTTTTCTTTTTTCTTTGTACTAAAATACCAAATTTATTCTTAACATCTCATTTAAAAAATTATAAATAATATTAGAAATATAAACAAATTATTATAATCATAGATAAAATAACAAAATCCATAAGAATATATTAAAAAATTAATTTATAGGAAATTACTTTATATTTTCAATAAAACCATGAAATTCTTGATTGCTAATAATAAAAATACTCATGGCATAAATTAATGAGAGCTTTTATAACACTAATAATGTTTTAGACTCTGTTTATTTTATAAAAAATATTTTTTAACGTGTAAAATATTTAAAAAATTTAATCAGTAAAAAATGTTTTTTAATAAAAAATAAATTATTTTAAGAAAAATAATTTTTCATTTAAAAATTTTTATATATAAATTTTTAATAAAATTTATTTTTAAATTAAAATTAAATAATAAAAAATAAATTATTTAAAAAATATATTTTAAAAAAATATTTTTAAATATAAATTACTTTTCAGATATTTTATTAAATTGATAAATTAACTCATAAATTTTGTAATTATATAGTACCTAAATAATAATTCTTCCTAATAAAAACGTCAAAATAGAAACAAACATTCTAAACCCTAACAATCGGTCTCCCTCCCTCTCCTCTCGATCTCACACCCCGGCTCTTCACGGTCTCTCTCTCTCTCTCGGGCTCCTCTCGGTTGCCCCCGCTGCTACTGTTTCTGCAGGTTATGTTTCTCTTGGTTTGTGTTGCTATGTTTGTGGGTTTGGGATTCTATGGGTTCGAGGTTGCTGAGATTTGTGTTCTTGTGGTTTGGATTTCAGGTTAGTGTGTGTTTAATTGCTTATAATCCTTCAACGTCCACTTACGGTCCCGATTACATCACCGCAGGTTAGTGGGTTTTCAGATTTGCTGAGGTTGTTAATTTTATTACTTTCTCGGTTTTGCTGGTTCTCTAAGCACTTCATTTTCGATTATGTCTTGATATTGAAGTATCGGATTCATAGGATTTGCTGAGATTGTTAATTTTGGGTTTTCAGATTCAAAGATTGTTAATTTTGGGTTTTCAGATTCAAAGATTGTTAATTTTGGGTGTTCAGATTCAAAGATTGCTAATATCGATTTTGGTTTTTCTGATTTGCTGAGATTGTGGCTTACATTACATCATCTACTGTTTTATTTGGGTTGTTTGTGGACCTGCTTTCCTTTGTTAAGATTTGTTTTCTCTGGATCCACTTTTTCAATGTGAATATTTGAGCTCAATTTTAATAAGTGACGGCATTTGCATTTTGTCTTCACTCTAGGATGGCAGTGGTGTTTGAGATTCATGAGTTGTATGATCTTTTTTATGTTATTCCAATAGGGAAAGATTTCTGCCCAATGGAAAATTATGTAAACCCGTAAATTAATATACAGAGAAGAATATAACATATTATTGAATGCTACTATTTTAACATTTCAATTGGTCGAAACACCTTGCAACACATCACTTGTAGTCTATAGATTTTCAGTTCCTTATGCACAGTTAAGATATAAGGGAATCAACTTCCCTATTCTTAGGCTATAGGTCAATAAGCAGATTGGTGGGATATGTTGGATTAGGTTTCAGTTAAATCATACAAATGATTGAAAAAGGCAAATATGCAGAGAACTATGTCAAAGAAGGCATGATAGCAATATCAACTAGAAACCTGTTATACTTTCTCCAAACATACAGACAAAAAGAAGCTTGTCATGTAGCCCCAAAGTTGTCAGCTAATTTATCAAAAGTGTCTACCTTCATGTCCAAAGAAAGCCAGTTAATCTACAAAACCATTATCAAAAGGAAAAAAAATATTTAAAAAAGGCTTAATTGTACACAACAACATTATCACCTCTGGCAATGTATCTGGATGACACAATCAAAATTAACAATGGAAAACAATAAAGTTAGAACTCCAAAATGCAAACAAATATTCATAGAGAAATGATCAATCTCAATCACAAAACATCAAATGGTGATGTTATTATTGTACTTATATACTGTAAATTCTGGGATTTGCATTTTTTATTATAACTGCACAAAAATTCTTATCTCAACTTTTTCTTCAATTGCAAATTTCCTTGCGATGATATCATATAGAAATGAGGACCCACAACAGTTCAGCCATTAATTTTCAAGTTAATTGAACTGCTAAAAAGATTGAAACATTTTTAATTCAATTGCTAATGTCACCCATTTCTCATTCTAAATCCCTGTAACACGATTTCAAAAACATTAATTTGTTTGGGTGGATGTTTTGGAAGTAAGATGTGGATTTCTGAAGCAGTGAGTTTGTTTGGGAGACTTTTTTTTTATTGGTTTAAAGGAGGTAAGGTTTCCAGACGTTTAGAACTTTCAAAAACTCACTTTTCCAAAGTACCAAATTGGTGGGTTATAGAGGTGTTAAACTGTTAATACCTTACTTGCCATTAGTTTATCTTTACTTTAAAAACTCCTTTCACTCGATCCAAACATATTGTAAAAGGTTTTCAGACAGCTTACTGAGATACTCAGGACACCCTTATTAAACCAATACTATCTTCCTTCAATAGAATAAAGCTTCCCTTCAGCTCAATTTTCCATCCATTAGATTGTGAAATTTACCAAGGCCCTCTTCATAAATCTATCTTTACACAAACCATTCCATGGAGCCCATAAAAAAAGCATCAACCACTATAACATTGAAGCAAAGTATTCTACACATTCATCAGATAGCAAGTGTCCCAAATAGAGAATGATGAAATCTGAGAAACAAAACCTTGAGAGGGAGTTTTTTTACCTTTACACAGTGGTTGAATCACTGAGATGAGGGGGGTTTTGGATCTCTGGAGTTGAATGTCTGTGAGAGGTGTCTTTTGTTTTGGCAAAAGATCTTAGTGATACCACCCCTGCAGAAGCTTGACTTCATGGTAAATAGCTACTTCACATCATAATTAGGAATTAGCTTTTGCCCTTCTGTTATCTATTTCTTTTTCAATTCAAGTATACTCTGGAAGATTGCTTCAATATTTTGCCGGACTTCGTTAAGCTCAGTGGTGCTGAAGAAGCTTTATGAAAGAGTTCATTTAGAGAATTGGTGGAGGACAACTGGATGGGAGGGAAAAGGGATGAATGAGAGAGAAGAGATATTTTTACATGAGGATATTGAAGTAATATTTAACTGTATTTAAAAATTAAATAATAAATTAACTTATTTTAACCTCTAAACTCGCTAATAGGTGAAATGTGGTTTTTTTGGTTACTTCAATTGAAGTTTAGGTACCATGGGTAAAATTTACCCCCTAATCCTAATTAATTATAATGAAATTCATTGTAATTGCATATATATTTGTTCACTTAGTTTTGGCTTTGGTTCAGGTTATATTTGTTTTATATTCAGATTTTGGTAAAGAACTGGAATCAGATCAAGAAGTAACATAAATTTAGCTTGATTTCTATAAATTCAGTTCTTTTTCAATTCTAGATTTCCTGAGAACCACAGCTGAGTTGAACTTAAGAGTCAGATCTAAAGCTTTCGGAGATGTGGTAAAAGCCCACACCATTGAGAAAGCTTGGGATGTTTGTTTTTGTTTTTTAATAACAAGATGAATATTTTAAATTAATCATTGAACTATGATGTATGAGGTTAGTCATCGCAAGTTCCTTTTCATGTTGAGTTCTTTCTTTTGCAGGATGAGCAGGGCAGCCACGGTCATTGCTGGTGTAGCTGGATCATTTGCAATTGCGTATGCATTTGACCATCTTATTGCTGACAAGAAGATATTTGGAGGTAATATATATATATGTCTTGTTTGGTATAAGGTGTATTTTATACCTATTCACTAATCTTTTTGTTTTACTATTTTCTTATTCTTAGGCACTACACCTAAAACTGTTGCAACCAATGAGTGGTGGGAAGAAACTGACAAGAAATTCCAGGCATGGCCACGCACCGCTGGGCCTCCAGTTGTGATGAATCCAATCAGTCGCCAGAACTTCATTGTGAAGTCTCGTGAATCTTGAACCAAAATTTTAGCTGGTGATCTGCTGCGTTATCTATAGCTAATGCCTTTTATTGGTAATGTTTTATCTGGTTTTAGTACCCCAACACAGCCATGATCAGTTGAGATGATGGGATCTTTGTTTCTTTTTATTTGCATACTCTTTCCTGGAAATGGGTTTGATTGACAAATGCTGTTGCCTATACTGAATGAATCAAATAAATGTGAGTCAGATTCGGCTGTGTTTATGGTTTCTTTGGCATTAATGTTTTTATATGTGATTTAAAGAATCAAGTTGGAAAGATCATGTTATATTGTAGCATTGATTTTAATCTTGGAATATTTAGAAGAAAGCAGTGGATGCATAAGTTTCTGGAAGGAAAAAACGTGAGGACGAATTGGATCCACATCAATGGGATTAATATTGTAATTTCATTCTTTTTTAGAAATATGGTTTTTCTATTGCTTGTTTACAATTTTTTTTTAAAATAATTTGTAAAGTTTGATTTTAAAAGTAATAAGTCATATTAGGTCAAATTAAATTTGAAATCCTAATTTTAGAGACTTTTTTAAGATCACTCGCATAGAAAATAAAATGTTTTTTGAATCGCATTTTCTTTAATTAATACTTATTGTGTAAATTGTTTTAAGATCACATTAAATTTATAAAAATAATTTTAATTTATATTATTTTAATAATAAATCTTTTTTATTTAATTAATAAAAACTAAATATATTTGTTACAATTCAAATATGAAATACTATTATTTTTAGAATTGATATTATTTCATTTTTTTCGAATTTTTAATTATTTTTTAATTATTGAAGTGTTAATTAAATTTATCAAATAATAAGTAATACCTAATCCTCCAAAATAATTAACAACTTTTTCAATTGTTTTTTAATAATATTTTAAATGTACTTTTTATAGAACAGTTTTTGCATATAAATTTAATTAATTATTTATTTTTATAATTATTAGAAAAAGTATTTTAAATTGTACTTAGATGAAATATATAATTGATTAAAATAAAAAATTTAGGGATTTAAATATTATGTTGATAAAAAAATTTATAAAATAAATTATTTTAAATTGAAAGGAGTTAATGGAGTTAATAATCAAGTTAGACTGTAGATATTAATCTGTTAACAAAATCAAAGGTTAAGATCAATTTTATTATTAGCAAAAAAAAAAAAAAAAAAGACCTTTTGATATATCTCAAAACTAAGTTATACTTTATCTTTTAAGAAACTCATTAAATTAAATTCATAAACCAATAATTATATATGTCAATAATATAATATCATAAAAAAGTTGTTAAAAATAAAAAAAATACAATTCACATATTTTAATTTAGAGATATTAAATTACGGTAATTCACATTTATATTTATAAAATTAAATATTTTTAATTTATTATAAGTATAATTAAAAAATTTATATAAATTAATATTAAATTATAATATAATTTCTAAAATTTTATTCAAATAATAAATTAATATTTAAATATATATTTTTACTACAACAATATCATTTTTTACTAATTTTATTATTCATTCTCTATTTTTACTTTTATATAATACTATAGATATTAATAAAAATTTAAAAAATATATAAAAAATTATAATTTAAAACATATAATATTTTATTTTATTTAGAATATTATTAATAGAAAGTAAAATTTTTTAAATATAAAAAATAAATACATAATTTATAATATTGAGTATAAATACTCAATGAAATATTTTAATATATGTTATTTATATATAATATTTTATATGATAAAACTGTAGTTATAATAAATATTTATTTAAAATAATATTATTACATAAAATAAATATGAAATATATTTAATTTTAAAATAAAATTTAAATTAAAGAGTTATATGTTTTATTAATAATATAAAATTTTTAAGCTTATATTATAATTTATTATTAATTTTTTTAGTTCCTTTTAATTATAATTAAGCAAATTAAAAAAGTTTGAGTTTACTATTTAAATTTTAAAACATTAAACATAAATATAAATGATAGTAAACATTTAAATTTTTTTATATAATACCCTTTAATTTAAAATTTTATGAAGAAATATATTTCATTAGGAAAAAAGTTAGCCATTAGGATTTGAAACACTTGTAACAAGGCAAACAAGAGAATGGACCAGAGAAAATATCCCAGAAAATAATTTTCGTGAATGTTTTTTAAAAATAATTTACTTTTCATTGTTGAAAAAAATATTTAAAAAGAAACGACGTTAATAAATTTATATATAAAATATACAATGGCTTTAATAAAATCATTAAAATATAAAAATCACTTACCCTTTAAAAAAGAAATTCATATTTTTAAAAGTAACTTAATTTTTCTATTAAATGAAAGATATTTTTTTAAATCGAAAAAATTGACCGAATTGAATTAATTTGAAAAATTTAGTTTGATTTTTTATTATTTTGATTTCATTCAGTTTAATTTTTAATTTTAAAAATTTTAATTATTTCAGTTTTGTTTGATTTTAATAAAAAAATTAAAAAATTAAAGCGAATCGATTAATAATAATGATATATTATTTTTAATGAGAGATTATATCATATTAAAATTAAAATATTTTAATTAAATTTTAAAATACTAAAAATAAAGTATAAAAAATAAAAAATTTATTAAAAATTTAAATCAAATCGAATCAAACCGATTCGATTCAATTTTATTTTTAACCAAAATCAATTCAATTTAATTTTCATAAAATATCAAAATTTCGTGATTTATTCGGTTCCGCTCGCCCCTAATTTTTCAAAACCAAATGGGCCCAGAGGTCAACATGTTGGTTTTAACTTTTGCCTGCACCAAGAATGAGTAAGAAGATGGGAGAATATAGAATTTTACACTCCAAAGACTTAGTATAATCTTTGAGTTAATCAGCTGAAAGAATAGAATTTATGCTTTAATTCACAACTTTGAAAACTCGATGCTTGCCAAATGAGTTTTCTAAGCTATAAAATGCATGGGATTTTGATTCAAATTTTGTTATCTATCTCAATTCGTACTCAAATAAAAATCAAAATCCACAAAAATGGCAATTGAGTCATTCGCTTTTAATATTGCTGAGAAAGTGTTGGAGAAGATAGCATCCCATAGCTACCAAGAGATATGTTTTGCATGGGGCTTGAAAGCAGAACTCAGAAAGCTTGAAGATATCTTGTTGACAGTGAAAGCTGTGCTAATGGATGCTGAGGAGAAGCAAGTGAATGACAATCAACTGCGGTTGTGGTTGGCTAAGCTTAAGGATGCTCTTTATGATGCTGAGGATGTGCTTGATGAATTTGAATCTGAAGATCAGAGAAGACAAGTGCTTCAATTATATGGAACCACCAGCAAAAAGGTAGGAGGCAATTTCTTTTCATTTTGGGATGCACAACTTATAATTTCATTTTGGAATGCACAACTTATAAAATTAAAAAATTTATAATAATACTATAAATTATTTTTTAATATTATCAATTTTAATTTTAAAAAAAATAATAAAAAAAATTTAACTTTTAAAAAAAATTATAGTTACACCTTAAATTTTAAAAATTTACTAATTAAATCTTAATTTTTTAAGTTTTAATTCATTATACTTTGAAATTCGCTGAAATAGTAGAGTGACAGTGACAATAACGTGTCAGATAACTTGATAATTTCGTTAATTGAAATAAATATTAAAATATGAGATTTAATTGGTCAACCATAAAAAAAAATAAGGTACAATTATAAAATGGAAAAAGAAATAGATTTTTTTTTATTAACACATGAATATATTACTATTTTAACTGTATTAAATCTATATATATTTTGGTGGGGAGATAATATGAAAATGTGTGAATTAACTTCAGAAAGGAAAATACATCAACTCTATAAAGAAAGAAAGGAACAAAATAAAATTTCCAAAGTGCATTGAAGGTTATATTTTTTAGATTATATATTACTTTTGATATATGTTGTTGTTTTTTTAATTATTTTACGAATTAAAATAATATAAATAATAAAATTATAAGTGTTATTGAATTTTTAGTACTTTTTAAAAATTGTATCATGAAGTCCAATAAATTAAAATAATTATATTTAAAAACTTGTAAGGTTAATATATACTATAAAAAAATAATAAAACTGTAGGTAATACAAAACGATTATTATTTAGAAAAATTACTATTTAGTTTTTATAGTATAATAAACTCACTAATCGGTCTTTCGATTTTAAAAAATGTATTAAAATATTTCTGATATTTTAAAAGGTTTACAAATTAGTCATTTTGTTAAATTTAGCCATTAAGTGTTGTAAAAAAGTCTTCAACTGACCCTAATATAGAGGGAGTAGTTAGTAAATTTTTTAAAAATATAAGGGACCAACTAATAAGTTTTTTAAAATTATATGAACTAAATAATAAAATGTTTAATATAAAAGTTAATGAAAAAATAATTAGTAAATTTTTTAAAATATTAAAAACGTTTTAATATATTTTTAAAAATTAAAAAATTAATTAGTAAATTTCTTCATAGCAATTTTTTCTTATTATTTTTTTAAAACTATAATTAGGCATATTCTCATGCCAACTTCATCATAGTATGTTCAGGATAAATGATTTTAAAATAGATATGTGCAACTAGTCAAACTAAATTAAATTGAAAAATTTTGAAAAAAAATTGAATTATAAATTATTTATAACTAGACCGAATTGATTAGTCATTAAGAAAAGCATGCTTTTATATTAATTGATTAGTTCCTGATTACGTCTAGATGTAAGCATATGAAATCAATAGTGTATATTTTTGGATTACAGGTGGGTCACTTTTTTTCATGTTCTAATCCAATTGCATTTCGTTTTAAAATGAGTGCAAAAGTAAAGCAAATAAGAGAAAGATTAGATGAGATTGCAAGTCAGAAATCTAATTTTCACCTCACTGAACGATATGAAAGTAGGCATGTTATGCCTAGAGAAAGAGCACTCACTCACTCATTTGTACAAGCATCTGAAGTTATAGGTAGAGATGATGATAAAGAAAATATCATTACACTTTTACAAGACTCTACTGATAGCAAGCAAATCTCTGTCATTCCTATTGTTGGAATTGGAGGGTTGGGAAAAACTTCACTCGCTAAATTTGTTTATAATGATGAAAGGGTAAGGAATCATTTTCAACTTCAGATATGGGTTTGTGTATCAGAAGAATTTGACATAAAGATTTTGACAGAGAAAATTATTAAATCTACAGAAGACGGAATGAGACATGTAGAGAAGTTGAGCAAAATGGAAATGGATCAGTTACAAAGAATTTTGAGGGAAATCATTGGTGATAAGAAGTATTTGCTCATCTTAGATGATGTGTGGAATGATGACCCTATGAAATGGAACCAATTGAAAGAGCTCTTGTGTATGGGTGCCAATGGAAGCAAAATCTTAGTAACTACACGTAGTAATAAAGTAGCCTCCATTATGGGCACCATCCCAAAAGCATATGAGCTATCGGGTCTTCCTGAAGATGAGTGTGTGGCTTTGTTTACTAAATTTGCATTTAAAGAAGGCCAAGTGAAGCGATATCCAAACTTGTTAAAAATTGGGGTTGAAATTGTCAAAAAATGCAAAGGGGTTCCATTGGCAGTGAAGACATTAGCATCACTTCTTCTTCTGAATACTGATGAAAGTTATTGGAAGTCTATAAGAGATAGCGAGTTATGGAAGATAGAGCAGAAGGAAACTGATATTTTACCTGCTTTGAGATTAAGTTACGAGCAGTTGCCTGCTCATTTGAAAAAGTGCTTTGCTTATTGCTCTTTTTATCCAAAGGACTATGAATTCTATGATTTGATATTAATTCAATTTTGGATGGCACATGGACTACTTGAATCAGCCAACCAAGATGAAGAACCGGAAGATATTGGGTTGCGTTATTTTCAGGAGTTGGGATCTAGATCTTTTTTTCAAGATTTTGGGATTCTTGAGGACACATTGATTACATGTAAAATGCATGATCTAGTACATGATCTTGCATTATCGTTGACACAAAATGAATTTTTAGCAATAACCTCAAGCACCACACACATCTCACACAATGTTCGCCATTTGCTATTTCCTAACTCCACTTCACTTCCCCAAGATCTTTCCACCCTTTTACAAGGTTTAGACCGTGTGCGAACTGCCATATTCCAGAGTGATAAAAAGAGGCCTAGCGGCCAATCAGACTTGGATTCATATTTATTGAGATTTCAATATTTGCGAATGTTGGATTTGGCTCATTCCAAATTAGAAATATCACTAGATCGGATTGGTGCTCTAAAGCATTTGAGATATCTCCATGTACATGGAAATTCTACAATTAAAAAGCTTCCCAATTCCATTTGCAAGTTACACAATTTACAAACTTTAGTATTAAGTGACAGTATTGAGGAGTTACCTAGTGATATAAGGTACTTGATCAACCTTAGATTTCTACTGTTTTCCACAAAGCAGAAGTGTTTGCCGATGAATGGAATAGGGTGCTTGACATCTCTTAGATTTTTGGGCATTGGTAGCTGTGAAAAACTAGAACACTTATTTGAAGATATGCAAGGCCTCAAACATCTTCGAACACTTATTATTGGAGATTGTGAAAGCTTAATCTCTTTGCCTCAAAGCATGAAGTACCTCACTGCATTGGAGATTCTTGCTATTGGCAATTGTGAAAACCTCAATTTGACATTGGAGGAGAAAGGAAAAGATGATAAACACTTGGCTCAATTCAACCTTCAAAAGCTGGTACTTAAGAAGTTACCAAAATTGGTGGATTTTCCAGAATGGCTTATTCAAGGATCCTTCAACACTCTCCAGTTTTTAAAATTAGAAAGTTGTGAATATCTCAAAGAATTGCCTGTGTGCATACAGAATATAATGTCTCTCCAACAACTAGAGATTGAAGATTGTAATGAATTGAGCGAAAGATGTGAACCTGGAAAAGGTGAAGATTGGTTTAAGATTGCTCATATTCCTAAAATTGTTATTGATGGTTCTGACATCGATTCAGCAGATGATTAAGTATGTATAAATGATCTTTTTCCTTCGTCTAAAATTATTATTTAAATTAAATTCTCTCTTTTTAATTTATATGCATTTGAAATGATATAGTATATGCATATAATTTAAGGAAAATATAATAATTTTATTTATATTTTTGATTTCAGGTCTATTGAGGAATTGTCTACTTTAGATTCTTGTGTGCCTATTGAGTATGGAAATTCAGATGAAAATGTGAGAATTGTTGAATCTAGTAATATTTGTATTTGATATTGTGTTGTAAAAAATTAGTAATACATATGCATCTCTAAACTCTTGTCACTTTTTATTTTTATATTGTAAATAGTGTCATACCTAATGTTACACAAACTGTCTCTATTACTTGATGCTCTTTTATTATACATTTACTTGTGAAAAGCTTTAGCTTGGTCTTCAATTCAAGCAAGGTTTCAAGTTCAGGCTTGAGAGATCTGCCACTTTATGAAAATGCTACATGGGAACTACTTTAGGTAGACACATTTTTCATTTATTTTAGATTCTTTTCATTTTTCATTTATCAGCCTTTCTTATCTTTACATATTTGATGAATTTAATAAATGAACTAGTCATGCATGTAGCTGAACTCACTCAAATCATTGAATGCTGTTAACCTCAATTTTTATATATATATTTGAAGTATATTTTTACATTTATTTTGTCTATGTAAGTAATTTTTATTTATCTATTTGATTTTTTTAATAATTTTAATTAATTTTTATTAATATTTTATAGATAATTTTGTCTTTATCTTGTAGGAAAAAGGCATGTCAATTTATTTTTAAGAGATGATTTACTTCAAGAATGATAAAAAGTTGCATAAGCAGCTACAAAATTGTGTTATAGCTTATGTCTGTCAGTCTGCCACCTCATCTCATCTCTATATATATATACACACACGTAGAAATTAATATTAATTTCTATAACAAACGACAACCTTTTATCTTTACTTGTCAGATTTTTTGAGAGTATGTGTTTGTCTTTATCTTCATTTTGAAGGGAGAGAAGACTATAATAAAGAAGAGAGCAGTCCCTTCTCACTGGAATCATCTTCCTCACCTTTTCTCTACACTATTAACATAAAAATCTCTTGCAGAAAATGAGGGGTAGCTGCAAATTCACAAATGGAGACTCTCTTCGCATAGATTTTCAATATTTCAATAGCTTTTCATTTGGATTTTTCTTCTCCTTTACTAATTTCATGTATCCTTTATTTTTATTTTGAAATTTTCTTTGTAAATAGCATGATTAATGGATAGTTTTTCTAGATTTAAAAATTAGGTATATAAACAAGAGAATAGGAAAAAATGGCGAAAAAGATTTTATAAAAATGAATTAATTCATGTATTCCTTAATGATAAACAGAGGCATAGTACTCTGTTTAAATAGATTACAAAAATAACTAAATAGCTAGAAGTACGGCACAATATATTGTTAGACTACCATATGTAACAGAACGTATAACTCGTAGAACTCTAAATTACTGAAAATCAGCAGAATCAATTACCAACCTTATCTCTCCAGGCTCAAGTCCTGTAGTCAGCCTTATTACTCCAAGGGGTGAACACATCCTTATCACTCCCTTGGTCAATATCCCCCCTCAAACTATGCCGAGGTTGGAGACATAGTTTGTGTCGAAAGAACGCAAGACGAGCCTTAGGAACTGATTTAGTGAATACATCAGTTAGCTGACAAGTGGAAGGAATATGTTGAGTAATAAGAGCCCCTTGAGCTACCCGCTCTCTTACATAGTGGTAATCCAACGCAATATGTTTACTTCGAGCGTGAAATACTGGATTGACTGTGAGGAATAGAGCACTGATATTGTCTGCAAAAAGTTTCGGTGGGTGTGGAGGAAAAATCCGAAGATCAGATAGAATATATCCAAGCCATGTAAGCTCAGTTGCTGTATGAGCCATGGCACGATACTCAGCCTCTGTACTGGACTGAGCAACTGTGGACTGCTTCTTCGCACACCAGGAAATGATATTCGAGCCTAGGAACGTGCAATAGCCTGTAGTTGACCGTCGCGTCGTCGGACAGCCTGCCCAATCTGCATCAGAAAAGACAGAAAGAGCAAGTGTAGTATCGAAACAAAGATTGAGACCATAATGTATCGTGCCCTTTAAATAACGCAAGATGCGACGAACATATTTCAGATGAGCATGAGTAGGTGAATGCATGAATTGGGACACAAAATTTACACTAAAAGACAAGTCAGGTCTGGTTAAAGTGAGGTATTGCAAGGACCCGACAATGCCTCGAAAAGATGTTGGATCGGAAAGTGGTTCAGAATCAATTGGCGGATTGTGTTTAAGGTCTAATGGAGTGGGCATTGGCTGACAATCAACCATCTGGGCACGCTCCAAAATGGAGTAGGCATAATGCGTCTGTGATAAATGAAGGCCAGTGGCTGTGGTATCCATTTTAACACCCAAGAAATGATGGATTGGTCCCAAGTCTTTCATGGAGAATTCTGCGTATAACACCTTAATAAAATCATCAACAAGAGCTACATACGAACCCGTGAGTAGCATATCATCAACATAAACCAAAAGCACTAATATCTCATTAGAACAATAAAAAACAAATAATGAAGGATCCGCCAAACTGCAAAAGAAACCATAAGCAATGAGAAACTGACTTAACCGGTCAAACCAGGCACGAGGAGCCTGCTTGAGTCCATAGAGAGCTCGTTTTAACTTACACACATGCGTTGGCTTGTCCGGATTTGTCATCTCTGGTGGTTGCTCCATGAACAAATCCTCAGTAACATAACCATGCAAAAAAGCATTTGTAACATCTAACTGCCTTATTGGCCATTTTTTAACTAAAGCAACAGTTAAAACAGTATGAATCGTGCCAGGTTTGATAACGGGTGAATAAGTTTCAGTGTAGTCGACGCCATCCAGTTGATGGAATCCTTTGGCTACTAACCGAGCCTTTAGTCGGTCTATCGTGCCATCTGGTTTAATTTTGGCTTTAAACACCCATTTACAACCTATTATATGCAACCCGTCCCTATAAGGAACAAGGTCCCAAGTATTATTCCTGTGTAAAGCATCTATTTCAGTAACCATGGCTTGACGCCAACCATCATGTGCAAGTGCTGCCTTAACAGTCTTAGGCTCTCTAGGAATAGAGTTCAACAAGGTAACAGACAACGCATAGCGCGGATTTGGTTTGACAATTCCTAATTGTGACCGTGTGACCATAGTGTGTCTAGGAGCTGAGTTAACAATAGTCATACCTGCTGGGACTGCAACTGCAGTACCGTCGAAGGGAGCAGCAGCAGAACATTGTATATCGACAGAAGCTGGTGCAGGAGATTGGTGGCTGCCTAGTGCTACATTTGAAACTTCGTCAATATGCTCAGTCTCCGTAGCACTTGAATGGAAGTCTGGACTGGCAGGTACAGCAGGAGCAACGATAGCTAAAGGAACAGCCTCTGCTGCCGTAACCGGGTCTGAGACATCTGAGTCTAGTAGCAACTGCGGTTCTACTGCAGATAAACTAGCAGTTGCTGCTGCCGTAATCGGTTCTGAGGCAACTGATTCTAGCAGCAAACGTGGTTCTGCAGTCGGTAAACCTGCAATATTTGGAGATTCCTGCACAAAACTAGGAGAAACATCTGAAGGAGCATCATTATTAGGGGCAGAAAGAGTATTAAAAGCACTATCAACATGTAACTTATGAGTAGCGTCAGTCGTATCACTAGAAGAAGGGAAAGGAGTAATCTCATTCAAAACATTTTGTGGAGGAAGATCAGAAGTGCCAGGTGATTCTGCAAGACCCTGCACACATGAAACTGTTAAAATAGGACTAGACTCGTTGTCTGAAGTTGCCTCGTCTACACTAGAAGTGGAACTTGAATTAACCCAAGGATTCATAACCTATGACACATATAACGAATCCGTAACAGAAGACTTATAAGGAAATATTTGTTCATCAAAACTTACATGCCTGGAAATAATAAATTTCCTTGTTGTCGGATTATAGCACTTATACCCCTTGTGTCTATCACTATAGCCAACAAACACGCAAAGACAAGACTTTGGATCAAATTTGTGACATTTAGTATTCCAAATATAAGGAAAACATTTAGACCCAAACACACGTAAGGAACTATAGTCAAAATCATATCCATTCAACATGTAAAACGGTGTGTTATGTTGTAAAGAATCAGAAGGTAAGCGATTAAGTAAAAACACAGCAGTTTGAAATGTTTCAACCCATAAAAATAAAGGTAAATGACCATGAAATAACATAGTCATACCTAACTCGCGAATGACTCGATGACGCCGTTCTACCATGCCTGTTTGTTCAGGCGTATATGGACACGAAATTTGATGTTTTATACCATTAGCAAGAAAATGAGATGACAAAGCAGAATTAACAAATTCACCCCCTCCATCTGAATGAAAAACTTTAATATTTTTGCC
Organism: Manihot esculenta; assembly: GCF_001659605.2. NCBI lineage: Eukaryota > Viridiplantae > Streptophyta > Magnoliopsida > Malpighiales > Euphorbiaceae > Manihot > Manihot esculenta. The sequence continues at coordinate 4,718,546 of NC_035169.2, read as the reverse complement.
AAATTGTCTAAACACAAACTTCTCAAAAGCAAGAAAGGTAGCAAAGAAATCAGACTTTTGTTTTAATGGAATGATCCAACAATATTTGGTAAAATCGTCAACAAAGCATGCATAATATCTAAATTTTTCAATCGACAAAACAGGGGCAGGACTCCACAGATCACAATGAATTTTATCAAAAGCACATGAACTAGAATGAACAGAACTGCTAAAAGGAAATCTACTTAATTTTCCTAATTGGCAACTATCACACAGATTTTTTATTTGAACAGAACCTCTAACATCTATTAACCTCTTATTACTTAAAGTAGAAACTGCAGACGCTTGAGGATGTCCTAAACGCTGGTGCCAAATAACTGCTGTGCCTGCTTTAAAACGGTTTGAAAAATAAGCTTTGGGAGCTGCAGACAAGGTATAAAGATTATGCTTCTTTGGTCCTGTTAGTAGGATTTGTCCCATTTTTCGGTCCTTCACACAAACAGACTTATTAGAAAACTCACAATTAACAGGAAAATCATCAGTTATTTGGCTAATGGAAAGCAAATTCTATTTTAAATCAGGTACAACTAAAACATCAGAAACAAGCAAACAACGCTTTTGCTTAATGCTAGTACTACCTATACCATTTATAGACAAGGAAGACCCATCACCAATAGCAATAGAATCCATACCAGAATACTCTTTAAAATTGTCTAAAATAAATTTGTTACCTGTCATGTGATGAGACACACCTGAGTCGGCAATCCAGTCAGCATCTACTACTCCGTTGTCCAGAGTAAGTGCAGCAAGAGCTTGAGGTAGATTTTCTTAAGGTGATTTAGGAATCCACCAGCAAATTTTGGCGATATGCCCAGGTTTGCCACAGTATTGGCAGACTTCATCTTTGTAAAGTTCACGTTCTTCTGCAGTCATACGTCGGTGCCTAGAGGGAGGTGTACGACGTTGAGTAGTTGAGTTTCCTCTTCCCTAATTCTGACCACGAGGTTGTTGCGCTCGGAAGCCTCGTCCTTGAGAAGTAAAATTTGAGCGCCGACTGGAACTGGAATTTGGTTGTCTTTGTTGATTTCCATAGAATGCAACGTGGGACGAAATTTGACCCATAGAGGCATCAGACTGACTCATAAACCAACTTCTTCGTTGCTCTAAACTCTTCAACTGAGAGATCAGTTCTATAAAAGTCTGTCTTGGAGGCTTAAGCATGGTAGTAGTAAAATCTTCGAACTGAGGCCCCAGACTTGTAAGAAGGCAGAATACCTTTTCGTTGTCTGGAACTGTTTTCCCAATCGCGGTAAGGTTATCGCAGATTTCTTTGAAAAGCCGCAGATGTTCTGTTATCGTTTTACTTTCATCTTTGCGAAAGTAGGATAGTTGTTGTCGTAGATTAAACTCTCTCTCCTGGGAGTCTTGAGCATAAGCATCTTTCAGAGCTTCCCAAACAGTCTTTACTGTTTCCAGACCGATAACGAGCCCTAGAGATTCTTCGCTTAGGGTTCCATAAATCCACCCACGAAGTAACCGATCTGATTTCTGCCACGCTTTGAAATTATTAGAAAGCTGAGGCTGATAATTTTCGGGAATTGGTGAGGGAGCAGCCACAAATTTTTGGTCTTCTGGAAATTCTGCCGTCAGATGATCAGACAGATCTTGGCTCTCAGCTAGGCTTAGCAACTGAGCCCTCCATAAGGGGTAATTCGTTTGTTTTAGCTTTAAGGTAACACAATTTGTAACATTTAAGGAAGAGGAAGCCATTTCGTGAGAAGAGAAAAAAAACTTTTGGAGAAGAAGAAGGCGGATACGAACCCGCTCTGATACCAACAAGAGAATAGAAAAAAAATGGCGAAAAAGATTTTATAAAAATGAATTAATTCATGTATTCCTCAATGATAAACAGAGACATAGTACTCTGTTTAAATAGATTACAAAAATAACTAAATAGCTAGAAGTACGGCACAATATATTGTTAGACTACCATATGTAATAGAACGTATAACTCGTAGAACTCTAAATTACTGAAAATCAGCAGAATCAATTACCAACCTTATCTCTCCAGGCTCAAGTCCTATAGTCAGCCTTATTACTCCAGGGGGTGAACACATCCTTATCACTCCCTTGGTCAATATATAATACTCTATTTTAATTTTAAATTTAAACTAATTTTTATCAATGAGTTGAGTATTTGACCAATCAAATTATATTTTTAATTATTAATTGATGTATTAATAGATGAAAATTAATGATGAAAAATAAAGGATTAGAACCTATAGTCTTATATTTAAAAAATTGATTAAGGATATGAAAGAGTTTTAAAATTAATTAAAGAGTCTAATAAATTTTTCTTAAATCGAAAGCCACAGAAATAGAAAAGTTAATTAAAATACAACTTTGATATTTTAAAAGAGGGTAATATAATTTTAAAATTAATTCGTTCAAGTAATATTATACCCATTGATCGATAAAAGAGATTATTATTTTACATTATATTATCAGTTCAGTTCATGTAAACTTGGTTTAGACAAAAATGTATAAATTAAAATAAATAGTATATATTCATATATGGGTGTAAAATAGCGTGAAATTTTAAAATAAATAGTCATCATGTTGCTTGTAATTTTTGCCTACACCAGGAATGAGTAAGAGGATGGGAGAATATAGAATTTTACACTCCAAAGACTTAGTATAATCTTTAAGTTCATCAGAAGAAAGAATAGAATTTATGCTTTAATTCACAACTTTGAAAACTCGATGCTTGCCAAATGAGTTTTCTAAGCTATAAAATGCATGGGATTTTGATTCAAATTTTGTTATCTATCTCAATTCGTACTCAAATAAAAATCAAAATCCACAAAAATGGCAATTGAGTCATTCGCTTTTAATATTGCTGAGAAAGTGTTGGAGAAGATAGCATCCCATAGCTACCAAGAGATATGTTTTGCATGGGGCTTGAAAGCAGAACTCAGAAAGCTTGAGGATATCTTGTTGACTGTGAAAGCTGTGCTAATGGATGCTGAGGAGAAGCAAGGGAATGACCATCAACTGCGGTTGTGGTTGGCTAAGCTTAAGGATGCTCTTTATGATGCTGAGGATGTGCTTGATGAATTTGAATGTGAAGATCAGAGAAGACGAGTGCTTCAATTATATGGAACCACCAGCAAAAAGGTAGGAGACAATTTCGTTTCATTTTGGAATGCACACCCATTTGAATCAGAACTAATTTTTAATTTTTTGATTTTTAGAAACAGATTTATCATAGAAATGTTTTAGGAATTTAATATTTTATTTTATTTTTATATATTATACATATATACTCAAATGAAATAAATTTATAAACAACTGCAAAATAATAAAATGTTTTAAAATAATTTAATTTTAAAATTTAAAGGAAATTTATATTTAATCTTAAAACAATAATATGATTTTATCCCAAAAGTATGAGAAATTTTTTTAGATGATAACATATTAGCGTTTTAATGTACTCCTATATATTCAATATATGTTAAAAAAATTTATTGATTACAAAAATAGTTTAGTAATGAAAATAGAGTTAATAATAACAGAAATAATTTAACCGGCACCCTATTTATCTATTAAACTCTACACTTTTATATTTATTTTAATTATATCTTGACATTAGATTTTTTATTAGAGATTAATATTATTTTCCTCCCACGTCAACAAAATTTGGAACACAATTTATTACAATTTAAAAAAGTCAGGTTTAATTAGTAATTTTTTAAATTTAGGGTGTCAATTATAAATTTATTTTAAAATTAAAGTTTTTTTTTTTTTAAATTAAAATTTAAAATATTAAAAAATAATCTACATTATTATTATTATAAATTTTTTAATTTTATCAATTTAATATAAGAGCACTGAGCAAACTCAGAGATAATATCACCAGATAAATGATTATCATCTGCTTCAAAATACGTGAGGCTACTAATGTTCCCAATTGCCTTTGGAGTAACTCCTTCAAGATCACTGTTCCCAATTCGGATATTCGAAAGGCCTTTGCAGTTTCCAACTAACTCAGGAATTCTCCCACTCAATCTATTCTGTGTAAGAACTAGAACTGTCTTCGACAGCTCACAGCCCATGATTATTCCTACTACAAGTCCAGAACTGTCTTCCACAGGTAATTCACACTTTACTATCATCTTTTCTCCCGTATCGCATTTCTCGCCTCATTCTTTAAATAGGACTTCTGTTCCTATTCAGTGTATATCCATAAATTCATCAATTCCTCCAATTGCTCCACTTCCTTCTACTCATCAACATGCAATGACAACCCGTTCTCAGCATGGTATCTTCACTCTTAATGTTCCATTCAATCTTCATACCTTAATTACTCATTTTCAATTTATTCCCAATACCTATAAATAAAAAAAGAACATGATACCTTAATTAGAAATCGGACTTGAGTACTTGTTCCTATGGATTGTTCTACTAATGTGGTTGATTCCAGGTAGATTTTTCCATAAAATACTTACTAGATGGCAATATTGATCGGTACAAGGCTCACTTAGTTGCGAAAGGCTTTATTCAGGGGTCTAGCATTGGCTATCACTCTACTTTTAATCTTATTATCAAACTTGCTACTGTTCATCTAGTACTTACTATTGCTATTCAACATGGTTGGTCACTTGGACAATTGGATGGTAACAATGCTTTTCTGCAAGGTTGTTTGGAAGAGGTAATTTATATGCGACAACCTCATGGAAGACCCTAAGTATACGTTTCATATTTGTCGACTTTAAAAAGTTATTTATGGGTTAAAACAATCTCCTCGAGCTTAGTACAATGAATTGGGTCATTACTTGTTATCTGTTGGTTTAATCATGTATACTTCACTCTTTATTTTACAATGTTGAGGTCTTATTGTGCATTTGCTTGTGTATGTTAACAACATAATTGTCATAAGAAATCATTAAGAAGATGTGAATAGAGTTATTCAAGGACTGTCACTTCAATTCTCACTTAAGGATCTTGGCACGTTGAACTATTTTACGGGTGTTCAGGTTCAGCATCATAATACTAGACTATATTTATCTCACTCTAAGTATATTGCAAATTTATTACATGACACAAATATGGTTGGTAGTCATGGTGTGGCTACTTCTATGACTTCTGTGACATCCTTATTTTAAAATTTGGGCTCTTAGGTTGATGAAAGTAACTATTGTAGTATTATTGGGAAGCTGCATCCTGACTTTGCCTATGTTGTTAACAGGCTATCTCAATTTATGCATAAGCCAATGGAAGTTCTCTAGCGAGCTGTGAAGCGTCTTTTCCGTTATCTTAATCGGACTTGTAATCATGGCCTTTATATTTCACACACAGAGGATACTAGATTACTAGTTTATTATGATTCTGATTGGGTAGGAGATTCAGTTGATCGGACTTCCACGAAAGACTATATTGTGTATTTGGGTTTGACTCCAATTAGTTGGTCATAAAAAAATAATACACAACTTCACGTTCTTCAATAGAGATGGAATACCATGCTATTGCTAGTTCTCTTGTTGAATGTAATTGGCTCACTAATATATTAAAAGAACTTTATTTTTTGCTAAAATCTGTACCAAACGATTGATTGTGATAATATAAGTGCTACTTATTTATGCCAAAATTATTTGTTTCACAGTCGAATGAAGCACATCGAAGTAGACTTTCACTTTGTGCGGAATCAAGTTCAAAATAAAGAAGTTATTGTGCAACATCTTCATTCAACTGATCAGGTTGCTGATGTGCTTATAAAACTGTTGTCACACACCTTGTTTAATAATTGTTTTAATAAGTTAGCTGTTGTTGACACCACTGCTAACTTGAGGGGTGTAAAGAGGCTAAGGTTTTCTAATTTTTGAATTTGTTAGATAATTCTGCTGAGTCATTTTAGGGCTCTTGTTATTAGCAATACTTATATAAAGCACTTTTCATAATCAATAAGATACACTACTTTTTTATCCTTCTCAAATCTATTTACAAGAAATGAATATTTTGGTTGAAATTCCTGCAATGATGGATGAACCAAGTCTTCTCAGAGAGACATCAAATTTTAGCTTAAATCTAGAATTTACTGGCTTGGCCCTACACATTGAGAAATTTTATAATACAATAATGATGATATTATAACCATTCATCATAATAATACTATATAAATTTTATTATAAACAATTATTAACATATAATTACTATATATATATCACAGTTGTATGAAATAATTTTTTCTAATATCAGGAGTGCTGCATTTTATATATTATTAAATGGAATTCCATGTAGGATTCCTGATATACCAACTTCAATTGAATCCCATTTTTGTTTAGGCTTCCTGTTGATTTTTCAAGTATAAATATTGAAGAAGTTTATAAATAGATTAGAAAGAGCATTTTTGTTTAGGCTTCCTATTGATTTTGCAAGCGGAAAAAAGCCCATCAGCGAGGGAAAAGTTCCGTCTTCTAATCCCAGATTGCTTGTTGTCTAGAATGTAGGTATTATTCTGTTGATTGACATAATCAAATATTAAAGGAAAATTATTACTAACAAAAAAGCAAAGAGGGACATTTGAGTTTTGACATATCTTATGACTAATTTATAATTTATCCTTTAAAAAACTAAAACAAAATAATTGTATGTAAAATGTTTTCTAAAAAATAATGTATTTTTCATTGTTAAGTGAAAATATTAAAAAATAGTTGATGTTAATAAATTTATATATAGAATATATAATGGTTAATAGGATTTTTAAAACATAAGAAATGACTTATTCTTTTGAAAAAATAAATACAGAAAAATGTTTTTAGAGAAAATAATTTTTATACAATATTGCATTTCTATTTTCAAAACCAAATGGGCCCAAAGGTCATCATGTTGCTTGTAACTTTTGCCTACACCAAGAATGAGTAAGAAGATGGGAGAACATAGAATTTTACACTCCAAAGACTTAGTATAATCTTTAAGTTCAACAGCAGAAAGAATAGAATTTATGCTTAATTCACAACTTTGAAAACTCGATGCTTGCCAGATGAGTTTTCTAGGCTATAAAATGCATGGGATTTTCATTCAAATTTTGTTATCTATCTCAATTCATACTCAAATAAAAATCAAAATCCACAAAAATGGCAATAGAGTCATTCGCTTTTAATATTGCTGAGAAAGTGTTGGAGAAGATAGCATCACATAGCTACCAAGAGATATGTTTTGCATGGGGCTTGAAAGCGGAACTCAGAAAGCTTGAAGATATCTTGTTGACAGTGAAAGCTGTGCTAATGGATGCTGAGGAGAAGCAAGTGAATGACCATCAACTGCGGTTGTGGTTGGCTAAGCTTAAGGATGCTCTTTATGATGCTGAGGATGTGCTTGATGAATTTGAATGTGAAGATCAGAGAAGACGAGTGCTTCAATTGTATGGAACCACCTGCAAAAAGGTACGAGGCGCACGATTTCGTTTTATTTTGAAATTTCATGTCGTGTTAATGAATTGAAATATAATTCTCTATTTTTTAGAAAATTAATTACAGGATAGTACATTTTTTAATAAAAATATTACCATATTAACATAATTCAACGATATAAATTAATTTAATTCTATTTAAAAAATACAATAAAATCAGAATTATAATTATTTTTATTTCACCCTGATATTTGAGTTATGTTATAGATACATAAATTTAATATGTATTACAAATTGAAATCAAACCATATAAAGAAAAAATTGAATTAAAATAAATTTATATATTAATTTTTTTTAATTTGATTCTAATTAATTTTTATATTTTTAAAACAATATATAAATCTCAATTAATACTACAATATTACACTCACATACTTGATTTATAGTAAATATATTAAGTTGAACCTTAAAAGATTTAAATTCAATCTCTCAATCTCAATTTTTTGTAAAAGAACAAAAACAAGCCCAGAACATTAATTTTGAGTTTAATTTTTTATAACACATTTAGGTGCGTTCATTATCGTTATTATTTTTTATTTTGTAAAAAAATATAAAATTTATTCTTTAATAGCCTTGCGTTTTCAAAACATTTGAAATAAATAAAAATAAAAAATAAAAAAACTACAAATATTAATTCTTTGATTTTCTTTATAACTTTTATTAGATTATTATTAAAAAATTTTCAAATTTTATCTCTTCAAATCAAATGCATGTTTTTAAATACATATTTTTTATTTTTTATTTTTTATTTTATAAAAAATATAAAATTTATTCGTTTAAGCTTTCATTTTAACTACTTATTAGAAAATATTTGAAATAAAAAAAAATTAAAAATAAAAAACTATAAATATGAATTTTCTTATTTTCTTTACAACTTTTATTAGATTATTATTAAAAAATTTTAAAATTTCATCTCATTCAATCAAATGCATGTTTTTAAATACATATTTATTTAATTAATTTTTAAAATATATTTTTATATTATTATAAAAAACTTATTATTTAATTTTTATAATATAGAAAAATTCATTAATTAATTTTTTGATTTACAAAAACGTCTTTTATATTTTAAAACATCTACTAATTAGTTTTTTGATTAATTTTAATTATTAAATATATTACTATTTAATCCCGTGATATAAAAAACTCATTAGTTAGTGTTTAAATTTTATAAAAATACATACTAATTAGTCTTTCCATATTAAAGACATTTATAATTTTGTGGAAGGAAAATTTACTATTTAATTCATATAATATGAAAAAATTCATTAGTTGTTCTCTTTATTTTGAAAAAGTACATTAAGCGTCTTTAAGGTATTAAAAATATTTTAATTAGTCGTTTCATTAGTTTTAATTATTAAATATTCTAGTATTTAGTCTCAGAATTTATTAATTGGTTCTCAATTTTGTAAAAATTTCTACTAATTAGTTCTTTTATATTGAGAACATGTGAGAATTTTTTTTATAACATTTAACTGTTAAAATTGATAGTGAGATTAATTAGTAGATTTTTGGATTACAGGTGGGTAACTTTTTTTCGTGTTCTAATCCAATTGCATTTCGTTTTAAAATGAGTGCAAAAGTAAAACAAATAACAGAAAGATTAGATGAGATTGCAAGTCAGAAATCTAAATTTCATCTCACAGAACGATATGAAAGTAGGCATGTTATGCCTAGAGAAAGAGCACTGACTCACTCATTTGTACAAGCATCTGAAGTTATAGGTAGAGATGATGATAAAGAAAATATCATTAGACTTTTACAAGATTCTAGTGAGGGTGCACAAATCTCTATTATCCCTATTGTTGGAATTGGAGGGTTGGGAAAAACTTCACTGGCTAAATTTGTTTATAATGATGAAAGGGTAAGGAATCAGTTTCAATTTCAGATGTGGGTTTGTGTATCAGAAGAATTTGACATAAAGATTTTGACAGAGAAAATTATTAAATCTACAGAGATTGGAAAACGATACGGTGTAGAAAACTTGAGTAAAATGGAAATGGAGCAATTACAAGAAATTTTGCGAGAAAGCATTGGTGATAAGAAGTATTTGCTCATCTTAGATGATGTGTGGAATGATGACCCTATGAAATGGAACCAATTGAAAGAGCTCTTGTGTATGGGTGCCAATGGATGCAAAATCTTAGTAACTACACGTAGTAATAAAGTAGCCTCCGTTATGGGCACCATCCCAAAAGCATATGAGTTATCGGGTCTTCCTGAAGATGAGTGTGTGGCTTTGTTTACTAAATTTGCATTTAAAGAAGGCCAAGTGAAGAGATATCCAAACTTGTTAAAAATTGGGGTTGAAATTGTCAAAAAATGCAAAGGGGTTCCATTGGCAGTGAAGACATTAGCATCACTTCTTCTTCTGAATACTGATGAAAGTTATTGGAAGTCTATAAGAGATAGCGAGTTATGGAAGATAGAGCAGAAGGAAACTGATATTTTACCTGCTTTGAGATTAAGTTACGAGCAGTTGCCTGCTCATTTGAAAAAATGCTTTGCTTATTGCTCTTTTTATCCAAAGGACTATGAATTCTATAACAGGGAATTAATTCAATTTTGGATGGCACATGGACTTCTTGAATCAGCAAACCAAAATGAAGAACCGGAAGATATTGGGTTGCGTTATTTTCAGGAGTTGGGATCTAGATCTTTTTTTCAAGACTTTGAGGTTGGTGAGGGCATATCGATTGCATGTAAAATGCATGATCTAGTACATGATCTTGCATTATCATTGACACAAAATGAATTTTTAGCAATAACCTCAAGCACCACACACATCTCACACAATATTCGTCATTTGCTATTTCCTAACTCCACTTCACTTCCCCAAGATCTTTCCACCCTTTTACAAGGTTTAGACCGTGTGCGAACTGCCATATTCCAGAGTGATGAAAAGAGTCCTAGCAGCCAATCAAACTTGGATTCATATTTATTGAGATTTCAATATTTGCGAATATTGGATTTGGCTCATTCCAAATTAGAAATATCACTAGATTGGACTGGTGCTCTAAAGCATTTGAGATATCTCCATCTACATGGAAATTCTAGAATTAAAAAGCTCCCCAATTCTATTTGCAAGTTACATAATTTACAAACTTTAATGTTATGTGAAGGTATTGAGGAGTTACCTAGTGATATAAGGTACTTGATCAACCTTAGATATCTAATGTTTTCCACAAAGCAGAAGTTTTTGCCAAAGAATGGAATAGGGTGCTTGACATCTCTTAGATTTTTGGGCATTGCTAACTGTGAAAACTTAGAACACTTGTTTGAAGATATGCAAGGCCTCAAACATCTTCGAACACTGATTATTGGAGATTGTGAAAGTTTAATCTCTTTGCCTCAAAGCATGAAGTACCTCACTACATTAGAGATTCTTGCTATTGGCAATTGTGAAAACCTCAATTTGACATTGGAGGAGAAAGGAAAAAGTAATAAACACTTGGCTCAATTCAACCTTCAAAAGCTGATACTTGCGATGTTACCAAAATTGGTGGATTTTCCAGAATGGCTTCTTCAAGGATCCACCAACACTCTCCAGTTCTTAAAACTAGAAAGTTGTAAATATCTCAAAGAATTGCCTGTGTGCATACAGAATATAGCATCTCTCCAACAATTGGAGATTGAAGATTGTGATGAATTGAGCGAAAGATGTGAACGTGGAAAAGGTGAAGATTGGTCCAAGATTGCTCATATTCCTAAAATTGTTATCGACGGTTCTGATATCGATTCAGCAGATGATTAAGTATGTATAAATTATCTTTTTCCTTCATTTAAAATTATTATTTAAACTAAATTTTCCCTTTTAATTTATATGCATTTAAAATGTTCTAGTATATGCATATAATTCAAGGAAAATATTATAATTTTATTTATATTTTCAATTTTCAGGTGTATTGATGAATTGTCTACTTCAGCTTCTGTCGTGTCTATTGAGCCTGAAAAACTCAGATGAATATGTGGCAATTGTTGAATCTAGTAATATTTGTATTTGATGTTGTGTTGTAAAAAATTAATAATACATGTGTATCTCTAAACTCTTGTCACTTTATATTTTTATATTGTAAATAGTGTCATACCTAATGTTACACAAACTGTCTCTCTATTACTTGATGCTATTTTATCTTACAGTTACTTGTGAAAAGTTTTGGCTTGGCTTTCAATTCAAGCAAGTTTTCAAGTTCAGGCTTGAGAGAATTGCATAAAGTCTTGAGAGATCTGCCACTTTATGAAAATGCTACACGGGAACTACTTTAGCTAGACACATTTTTCATTTATTTTAGATTCTTTTCATTTTTCTTTTATCAGCCTTTCTTCTCTTTATAAATTTGATGAATTTAATAAATGAACTAGTCATGCATGGAGAATTACAAATCATCAACCCACTTAGCTGAAGTCACTCAAATCAGAATATGGATGTAACAAATTTCAACTTTCAAATCATTGAATGCTGTTAACCTCAATTTTTATATATATTTTAAGTATATTTTGCATTTATTTTTGTTTACATAAGTAATTTTTATTTATTTATTTGATATTTTTAATAATTTTAATTGCTTTTTATTAGTATTTTATAGGTAATTTTATTTTTATTTTGCAGGAAAAAGTTATATAAGGAGCTATAAAGTTGTGTTATAGCTTATGTCTGTTAGTCTGCCACCTCATCCATATGTGTAGAAATTAGTATTTAATTTCTATAACAAATGACAACTTTTACCTTTACTAGTCAGATTTTTTGAGAGTATATGTTTGTCTTTTTCTTCATTTTGAAGGGAGAGAAGACTATAATAGAACACTGGAATCATCTTCCTCACCTTTTCTCTACACTATTAACGTAAAAATCTCTTGGAGAAAATGAGGGGTAGCTGCAACTTCACAAATGGAGACTCTCTTCGCATAGATTTTTAATATTTGAATAGTTTTTCATTTGGATTTTTCTTCTTCTTTACTAATTTCATGTATCCTTTATTCTTACTTTGAATTTTTTCTTATAAATAGCATGATTAATGAGTAGTTTTCTTAGATTTAGAAATTAAGTATGTAATACTCTATTTTAATTTTGAATTTAAACTATTTTCTATTAATGAGTTGGGTATTTGATGCTTTATTATTTTCCTTGTGGTTTATTATCTTGCTTTGTATTTGACCAACCAAGTCATATTTTTAATTATTAATTAATGTATTAATGGATGAAAATTAATGATGGAAAATAAAGGATTAGAACCTATAATCTTATATTTAAGAAATTGATTAAGAGTATGAAAGAGTTTCAAAATTAATTAAAGAGCCTAATAAATTTTTCTTAAATCAAGAGCCACAGAAATAGGAAAGTTAATTAAAATACAACTTTTAAGAGCCACAGAAATAGGAAAGTTAATTAAAATACAACTTTGTGATAGTTGCAAAACTCATAACTTTTTTTTTATTTAATTTCATAATTTTGTTATGATTTTAATATAAATATTCATTTTTATTTGAAATTTAATTTTGGACAGGTTTTTTTAGCGGAAGTTGAGAAAAAAAATGAAAAGAAGCTGAATTGAAGAATTTTTGAACTGAAAGATTGCAATTTTGACCAAATCTGTAACCTAAGCGATGGGAAGTTTCACCACCGCAGCAGTTTTAAATAAGTTTCAAGTTGGATAAAAAAACAATCAGATTAGGATATGGATGAAATAGGAGTAATAGAGTTTATTTTAAATAATTATAAAGGCTCCTAGATTTAAACTTAAAATATCATATTTTTTTCTCTCTCTCCCTCCTCTTCTCTTTAGCTGCTGCCCCCACCTTCTTCCTCATCTTCTTCTTTTTCTTTTTTTCTTAATTTTATTATTCCTCTTAGAGGCTAAACAATTATTTTTAGCTGAAAGTTAATTTCAATTGAGATTTTATTCAAACTGTGAGGTTACGTGCTTCAATTTTTTCATCTTATTTCTATTTTCCGTTAATTTCTGAATTTGAGGAACACCCCTACATTGTTGTTTTCTTGAGAATCTATTGGAAAGACAGTATATTGCTAATTAATTGAATTAAATCCATGATTGTTTAATTGGGTTAATAACAAGTAGCAATTAGCATATTAGTTTATGTTAGGAATAATTTAAATAAATCGCGTGTTTTTTTTTATCAAGTTTGGGTTCTTCTCTCTAACTAATTAAATCTACATGCATGTTAGAGTTGTTAGTTAATTATGAATTAATTTAAACGCGAAATGGATTAATTTATTCATAAGGAAGAATCGGTAGGATTCACGTGTTTGACCACTATAGCCAAATAATAGATAATAACATAAATTATTTTTTTCTAACCAATGATCAACTACAAAACACCAAAATTTGATTACCTTCTGCCCTGCTGAAAGTTTTAATTAATTATTTATTTCTGAAATTTCAATTGCATTATTTATTATTTATCTTTTAAGTTTATTTTTCTTGACTTGTCCAAGGCAAAACTACTTTCATAAAAAAAAGCTCTCTTCTTCTCATTTTTTTATTAAACCATTCTTCTATTCCAATTGGTTATTTAAATTAAATAGAATTAAGTTTTATGAGGGATTGATACTCACTTATCTTATCTATAAGTTCTTATCAATCAATAAAAAGGAAGTAAATTTTAAATTGATGCATTCGATGGCCCATGGTATTTGGTGACCCCTTAAGGTGATTATGTATGGAAAAATTAGTGTTTGGGAGAGTATCTCCCTTTTTGGATCGTTTAAAAACTCGTCCCATGCCTTCAATTATGTGACCATGGGTGGAGATAGTAGCAACCTGAACTAAATAACCTGAGGCAAGTGACTCAGTAACCATTTATTTTACGTTCACTTCACCAATTTCAGATAATATATAGTAGGAAGTGTAATAAAACTCTCAAAATCTTTAAATTTTATCGGTCTAGCCAAGAGTTTCTAAGAGTTTATTCTTTCAAAATGGTAGTTTGATATTAATGGCATCTAAATATTTTGTATACTTGAAATTGAATAAAGGGTCAGCTTTATGTCTTGAGAAACATGTTTTAAAGATGAAACTTATTGAAATAAATTTTGGTGAAATTAAACTATTTCTGCTATTATCTTATTTCATGACAACTTGGCTCTTTGTTTTGGACAAATTAAGTTTCAAATGGTTGAGGAGAGGGTTTTGTCTTTATTGTTTTCTTTTAAGGATTTCTATGTTTGAGGACAAGTAAAGGTGAAGTATAGGGAAATCTTATGAGTTGCAAAACTCACTATTTTTTTTATTTTAAATTTCATGATTTTGCTATAATTTTGATATAAATAATTGATTTTTACTTGAATTTTAATTTTGGACAGATTTTGAGTTGAAAAATGAGAAAATAACCAAAAAAGACTATTTTAAAGCTTTTTCTAACTGAAAGGCCCAAGCCCGATGGACAAATTCCAGAATTACTGTTTTGCCAGCTATACACAGTTTAAAACTATTTCAAATAGATGCAAACACAATCAAATTAGGATTAGAATAAGAGTCATCATAGAAATAATATATTTATTTTATTTTTTCTTTTAAATTGTGAATAATTATCTTTTTATTTGGAAAAAGCCCATATAAAGGCTACCCTAGAAGTAGAATCACACATCTCTTCTCATCATCTCCTCTCTTTTTTTCGGTTCCTCCTTGACCGAATTCTTCTTCTCCTTCTTTTATTCTTCTACAATTTTGTTATGGCTCTTAATTAGAGGCTAAACTCTATTTTTCAGTTGACGGTTAATCAAGTGATATTTAATTAAGTTGTGAGATTTTGTTCTTAATTTCTGTTTATCTGAATTTCTGTTTTCAATTAATTTTTATTTTCAAAGAACACCACCTCCATTGTTGTCATTTTAGGAATTTAAGAGACCTATTGAATCTCCTAATAAGACAATATATTGCTAATTAACCCAAGTAAATACATAATTATTTAATTAGGTTATTACAAATAGATATTAGCATATTCATTTATGTTAAGGAATTAATTGATTTAGTTTAAATAATTCGCTTACTATTATTGATGAAGTTTGAATTCTTCTTTTTTAAAAACAGTTAATTAATTAAATCTACACGCTTAATGAAATTATTAATTAACTAGAAATTAATTTAAACGCTATGTAGATTAATTTAATCGTTAGAAAGAATTATTGGGATTCACTTGTTTGAATGTTATAACCAAACAATGGACAATTAAATAAATCATCTTTTTAATCAATGATCAACGGTAAACCTTTTAACTTTGATTATCCTCAACTGAGTTTTTTAATTTGATTATTTATTTCATCATTCAATCGCATTATTTTCTTGAAGCTTTTTTTTCTTTCTTTCTTAAAATCAATTTTTTCAATAGCAATTTACTTCTTTATCTCTTTTTGTTTTAATCAGTTCTCATTTTCCTCATTGTCTTAAGAATTAAATTTAAGGTATGGACACTCATTCACTCTATTTACAATATCTATAGATATTGTATCAAGAAAAGAGAAATAAGTTTTAATCTACAAAATCTATTAAAACAAATCACTTTGTTTCTATTTCATGTATACTCTTCATAATGTGGGAAGGGAGATGTTTTTATTCCCAAAAGCTACTCCTTACATAATCTTGTTTTCTTCAATTTGCTTATCACAAATGGCTGCATTTCTGTGAAGGGAGGCTTTTGTCTCTAGACCTGAAATTTTAATCACAAATGATTGTTCTTATCATAAATGTTGTTTCTGTAATTTTAATTTTATTATTGATAATACAAATCATCTGCTTTATTGTCATAAAAAGATATTCTTGCTTACTACTTGTTTTTCTGTATCTCTTTCTTAGAACAACTCAAAATACTATATTCTCACTGCAAAAAGAGCATAATCAAATTAAAAAGTCTTCTTACCAGAAGGGTAATCCCACCAAAAAAAAAAAAACGAGTATGAGGAGAAAAACACATCAGGAAAAAAGAAGTATTTTTACCAAGAAAAAATGTTCTATATATAAGTAGAGACAATTCTTATCTAAACTAAATCTATATAAATTTACAGTATAATTACATGCATTTTATGTGGATTGCACTACTATTTTACATTATGCTACCAGTCCATGTAGTATCAGTTTAGACAAGTTTTATCATAAGTAGGACTACTAATATTTCAACTAAAAATAAATAAATAAAAATAGATTTATGATTGTTAGAAAAACAAAAAATAAAAAATAAAAAAAGTTCATCAAATGCTAAGCTCCGAAAGCAAACAATATCCAATTGCAAAACCCCAAAAAACACATACAAGTTAAAATCCCAACATGAAGAAAGAGGTGGTGAAATGTGTGAATGAATGATTAGTGACACTGTTAATCTCTTTCTTGAAAAATCTCCAGTATATCAGTCACCAAACTTGAAAAATCACCATGAAGTTGTAGAGAGAACAGTGAAAGGGAGCACATAGAGATAAAGAAAACTTATGGGATTGAGGATAGACCGGTTAGGCGATTTGAGGGGGAGAAACAAAAATGTATAAATTAAAATAATTAATATATATTTTAAAATATAAAAAATGGCTTGATCTTTAAAAGAAAAATTAATTTTCTTTAAAAGCAACTTAAGTTTTCTATTATAAAGAAAACTATTTTCACTAATATATCTCAAGCATTAAAAAATATAAAAAAATAAATATATTTTTTTACATGATATAAATAAGCTTAATATATACAATATTGCATTTCTATTTTCTAAACCAAATGGGCCCAAAGGTATCATGTTGCTTGTAACTTTTGCCTACACCAAGAATGAGTAAGAAGATGGGAGAATATAGAATTTTAAACTCCAAAGATTTAGTATAATCTTTGAGTTCATCAGCTGAAATAATAGAATTTATGCTTTAATTCACAACTTTGAAAACTCGATGCTTGCCAAATGAGTTTTCTAGGCTATAAAATGCATGGGATTTTGATTCAAATTTTGTTATCTATCTCAATTTCTACTCAGATAAAAATCAAAATCCACAAAAATGGCAATAGAGTCGTTTGCTTTTAATATTGCTGAGAAAGTGTTGGAGAAGATAGCATCCCATACCTACCAAGAGATATGTTTTGCATGGGGCTTGAAAGCAGAACTCAGAAAGCTGGAGGATATCTTGTTGACAGTGAAAGCTGTGCTAATGGATGCTGAGGAGAAGCAAGTGAATGACCCTCCACTGAGGTTGTGGTTGGCTAAGCTTAAGGATGCTCTTTATGATGCTGAGGATGTGCTTGATGAATTTCAATGTGAAGATCAGAGAAGACGAGTACTTCAATTGTATGGAACCACCAGCAAAAAGGTCCGAGGCACACGATTTAGTTTTACATTATAATTATTTTTATTTCATCCTGATATTTATTATATGTTATACATATATAAATTTATTATATATTTATAAAATTTCACATTCAATATTTTTTCAAAAAATAAAATTCTAATTTTATAAAAAAAAATTATAATTTTCTTTAATTTAGAAATGGTTTCACAAGTAATTTGATTTTAATTCTAATATGATTCTCGTTAAAAATTAGAATTAAAATTAATTTTGAATTTTTTATTTTTAGAAACAGATTTATTATAGAAATGTTTTAGGAATTTAATATTTTATTTTATTTTATATAGTATACATATATACTCAAATGAAATAAATATATAAACAACTGCAAAATAATAAAATGTCTTAAAATAATTTAATTTTAAAATTTAAAGAAAATTAAATTTAATCTCAAAACAATAATATGATTTTATCTCAAAAGTACGAGATATGAGAAATTTTTTTTAGATGATAACATATTAGCGTTTTAATATACTCCTATATATTCAATATATGCTAAAAAAAATTATTAATTACAAAAATAGTTTAATAATGAAAATAAAGTTAATAACAAAAAATCTCATATTTTTCTATTTTTCTATTTATTTTAATTATATACTAACATTAAACTTTTCGTTACAGATTAATGTCATTGTCGTGCCGAGTATAATTGATTACAATTTAAAAAATCAAATTTAATTAGTAATTTTTTAAAATTTAATGTGTAATTATAAATTTACTTTAAAGTTTAATTTTTTAATTTTTTTTAAATTAAAATTTATAATATTAAAAAGTAATTTATATTATTATTATTATTATTATTATAAATTTTTTAATTTTATTATATCAATTTATTTTAATTTAATCTAAATTAATCCACATTTTAATTTTTTTAAATTTATAATAATTATCATTGTAGTTAAAAAAATATATAATTAATAATATATATTAATTATATTTCATAATGTGAAATATAAAATTGATTTAAACTTATATTTCGCATAAATTATTTTTAAAATATAAAATAATAAAATAGTTATAATTATTTTTTAATATATTTTTTTTATTTTCAGTTATATCGTTAATTATGCATTTTTAAATTATAATAATAATTAATGTGGCTTAATTTAAAATTATAAAATTAAAAAAATTATAATAATATTATGAATTATATTTTAATATTATCAATTTTAATTTTAAGAGAATGATAAAAAATTTTAACTTTTAAAAAAATTTATAATTATATCCTAATTTTAAAAATTTATCAATTAAATTTTAACTTTTTAAGTTATAATTAATTGTATTTTAAATTTTGTTAAAATAATATCGTAATTTGATAATAATGCGTTATTTAATGTGACAATTTCGTTAGTTTTTAACGTGAACCTCTAGTCGAAACAAATATTAAAATTTAGAATTTAATTCTTCAAAAGATAAAATATAATTATAAAAATAAAAAAAATGAATTTTTTTATTAACTCATGAAAATATTACTATTTTAACCGTATTAAATCTATATAAATTTTTTAATTTTATCATTTTAGTGTATCAATCTATTTTAATTTAATCTAAATCGATCATCATTGTAGTTAAAAAAAGTTATATGATTAATAATATATATTAATTATATTTTATAACGTGAAATATAAAATTAATTTAAAATTATATTTTGCATAATTTATTTTTAAAATATAAAATAATAAAATAATTATAATTATTTTTTAATATATTTTTTATAATAATATTTCTTTTTAATTTCAATCATATTGTTAATTATGTATTTTTTTAAATTATAATAATAATTAGTGTAATTTAATTTTAAATTAAATTAAAATAAAATTGATATACTAAATCATTGATAAAACTAAAAAATTTATAATAATACTATAAATTATTTTTTAATATTATCAATTTTAATTTTAGGATAAATGATAAAAAAAATCATAATTTTTAAAAAAATTTATAATTATATCTTAAATTTTAAAAATTTATCAATTAAACCTTAACTTTTTAAGTCGTAATTAATTGTATTATGAATTTTGTTGAACTAGCAGTGATCTAACAATAATATATTAAATAATGTGATAATTTTATTAGTTTTTAATGAAAAATTAACGTGAATGTATAATTAGAATAAATATTAAAATGTAAAATTTAATTGGTCAATTATAAAAAAATAGGGTATAATTATAAAAATAAACAAAAATAATTTTTTTTGTTATTAACTCATGAAAAAATAATTTTTTTAATTATTTTATGAATTCAAATAACATAAATAATAAAATTATACGTATTATTGAATTTTTAGTACTTTTTAAAAATTGTATCATGAACTCCAATAAATTAAAATAATTATATTTAAAAATTTATAAGGTTAATATATACTATAAAAATAATAATAAAACTGTATTTAATATAAAATAATTATTATTTAAAATAATTATTACTTAGTTCTTATAATATAAAAAACTCACTAATCAACCATTCATATGTCAACATATCCAAAAAGAAATTTAAAATATATGATCGAAATCAAATATTTCTCATTATTTTAAGTTTGAGAATAAAAAACTAAAGCCCTGTGTAGAGTTTGAAATATTATTATAATTACTTGCAATCGGATAGTCATTTAGAAAAGCATGCTTTTATATTAATTGATTAGTTACTGATTACGTCTAAATGTAAGCATATGAAATCAATACTGTATATTTTTGGATTACAGGTGGGTCACTTTCTTTCATGTTCTAATCTAATGGCATTTCGTATTAAAATGAGTGCAAAAGTAAAGCAAATAAGAGAAAAATTAGATGAGATTGCAAGTCAGAAATCTAAATTTCATCTCATAGAACGATATGAAAGTAGGCATGTTATGCCTAGAGAAAGAGCACTGACTCACTCATTTGTGCAAGCATCTGAAGTTATAGGTAGAGATGATGATAAAGAAAATATCATTACACTTTTACAAGACTCTAGTGATAGCGATCAAATCTCTGTCATTCCTATTGTTGGAATTGGAGGGTTGGGAAAAACTTCACTCGCTAAATTTGTTTATAATGATGAAAGGGTAAGGAATCATTTTCAACTTCAAATATGGGTTTGTGTATCAGAAGAATTTGACATAAAGATTTTGACAGAGAAAATTATTAAGTCTACAGAAGAGGGAATGAGACATGTAGAGAAGTTGAGCAAAATGGAAATGGATCAGTTACAAAGAATTTTGAGGGAGATCATTGGTGATAAGAAATATTTGCTCATCTTAGATGATGTGTGGAATGATGACCCTATGAAATGGAACCAATTGAAAGAGCTCTTGTGTATGGGTGCCAATGGAAGCAAAATCTTAGTAACTACACGTAGTAATAAAGTAGCCTCCATTATGGGCACCATCCCAAAAGCATATGAGTTATCGGGTCTTCCTGAAGATGAGTGTGTGGCTTTGTTTACTAAATTTGCATTTAAAGAAGGCCAAGTGAAGCGATATCCAAACTTGTTAAAAATTGGGGTTGAAATTGTCAAAAAATGCAAAGGGGTTCCATTAGCAGTGAAGACATTAGCATCACTTCTTCTTCTGAATACTGATGAAAGTTATTGGAAGTCTATAAGAGATAGCGAGTTATGGAAGATAGAGCAGAAGGAAACTGATATTTTACCTGCTTTGAGATTAAGTTACGAGCAGTTGCCTGCTCATTTGAAAAAGTGCTTTGCTTATTGCTCTTTTTATCCAAAGGACTATGAATTCTCTAACTGGGAATTAATTCAATTTTGGATGGCACATGGACTTCTTGAATCAGCAAACCAAAATGAAGAGCTGGAAGATATTGGGTCGCGCTATTTTCAGGAGCTGGGGTCTAGATCTTTTTTTCAAGACTTTGAGACTCGTGAGGGCATATGGATTACATGTAAAATGCATGATCTAGTACATGATCTTGCATTATCATTGACACAAAATGAATTTTTAGCAATAACCTCAAGCACCACACACATCTCACACAATGTTCGCCATTTGCTATTTCCTAACTCCACTTCACTTCCTCAAGATCTTTCCACCCTTTTACAAGGTTTAGACCGTGTGCGAACTGCCATATTCCAGAGTGATGAAAAGAGTCCTAGCAGCCAATCAAACTTGGATTCATATTTATTGAGATTTCACTATTTGCGAATGTTGGATTTGGCTCATTCCAAATTAGAAATATCACTAGATTGGATTGGTGCTCTAAAGCATTTGAGATATCTCCGTCTATATGGAAATTCTGGAATTAAAAAGCTTCCCAATTCCATTTGCAAGTTACACAATTTACAAACTTTAGTATTAAGTGACAGTATTGAGGAGTTACCTAGTGATATAAGGTACTTGATCAACCTTAGATTTCTACTGTTTTCCACAAAGCAGAAGTGTTTGCCGATGAATGGAATAGGGTGCTTGACATCTCTTAGATTTTTGGCCATTGGTAGCTGTGAAAAACTAGAACACTTATTTGAAGATATGCAAGGCCTCAAACATCTTCGAATACTGATTATTGGAAATTGTGAAAGCTTAATCTCTTTGCCTCAAAGCATGAAGTACCTCACTGCATTAGAGATTCTTGCTATTGTCAATTGTGAAAACCTCAATTTGACATTGGAGGAAAATGGAAAAGATGATAAACACTTTGCTCAATTCAACCTTCAAAAGCTGATACTTGCGGAGTTACCAAAATTGGTGGATTTTCCGGAATGGCTTCTTCAAGGATCTACCAACACTCTCCGGTTATTAATATTAGCAAGTTGTAAATATCTCAAAAAATTACCCGTGTGCATACAGAATATAGCATCCCTCCAACAATTGGAGATTGTAGCCTGTGATGAATTAAGCGAAAAATGTGAACCTGGAAAAGGTGAAAATTGGTCCAAGATTGCTCATATTCCTACAATTATTATTGACAGTTGGACATCGATTCAGTAGATGATTAAGTATGTATAATTTATCTTTTCCCTTCATCTAAAATTATTATTTAAACTAAATTCTCCTTTTTGATTTATATGCATTAGAAATATGCATATAATTCGAGGAAAATATAATATTTTTATTTTTATATTTTTTATTCCAGGTCTATTGAGAAATTGTCTACTTCAGCTTCTGTTGTGCCTATTGAGTCTGGGAACTCAGATGAAAATGTGGCAATTGTTGAATCTATTAATATTTGTATTTGTTGTTGTATTATAAAAAATTGCTAATACATGTGTATCTCTAAACTCTTATCACTTTATATTTTTATATTGTAAATAGTGTCATACCTAATGTTACACAAACTGTCTCTCTATTACTTGATGCTCTTTTATCTTACATTTACTTGTGAAAAGCTTTGGTTTGGCTTTCAATTCAAGCAAGGTTTTAGGTGGAGCTTTGAGAGAATTGCATAAAGCCTTGACTCTTGAGAGATCCGTCACTTTATGGCAATTCTACATAGGAACTAATTTAGACTTTGATTTTTTATTTTATTCTAAATTCTTTTTCATTATGCATTTATCAATTGCATTAATTTCTTCTCTTACAGCTTTTGATGATGATATCTTAGATTCTATGGGTTCAAGAAGATGTATCCACGTGGACAAGAAGCGTGATTTCACGAGAAATTAATAAATTTTGATGGATAATTGAAAATTAATAAGGTTGAAATCTTATTCGTGCAGATTGAGGTTTAGAGAAAGATTTGTGTTTGTAGTATACTGGTAAAGTTGAAAAATCAGTGTTTGAATGTGATTGGTTCATCTTGGTACATTTTTGTTGACGTCCCCTCAGATTGAACAGTAGTTTGTTGCGGCACATATGTAACAGCCCGGACGTGATCCCCGGCACTGTTACCGCTCACGGCCCAGGGCTATCCCTCGCCTGGCCTCTTGCCACCTCGGGCTTTCCACTGGCGTCGTGAGCAGCTCTTAACATCCCTTCACCCTCACGGGTTCCAGGCAGGATTTGTCCCTCGGGGGAGCCATTACGGCCCGCCCTAGCCCGAGTGGATTTGGCCCAATTCCTTCCTCTGGCTCACAGCGCTGGAGCCAGTCCGGGCTGTGAGTGGTAACAGTGCCGGTGGAAAAGGGCCGGGCTGTTACATAAAAAGGCGCCTTTTTTATGTAACAGCCCGGCCCGTACGCACGGCACTATTACCACTCACGGCCCAGGGCTATCCCTCGCCTGGCCTCTTGCCACCTCGGGCTTTCCACTGGCGTCGTGAGCAGCTCTTAACATCCCTTCACCCTCACGGGTTCCAGGCAGGATTTGTCCCTCGGGGGAGCCATTACGGCCCGCCCTAGCCCGAGTGGATTTGGCCCAATTCCTTCCTCTGGGAATTAGGTCGCCTCCCCCACTGATAAACACTTTGCTCAATTCAACCTTCAAAAGCTGATGCTTAAGGAGTTACCAAAATTGGTGGATTTTCCAGAATGGCTTCTTCAAGGATCTTCCAACGCTCTCCGGTTCTTAAAATTGGAAAATTGTGAATATATCAAAGAATTGCCAGTATGCATACAAAATACCGCGTCTCTCCAACAATTGGAGATTAAAGATTGTGATGAATTGAGCAAAAGATGTGAACGTGGAAAAGGTGAAGATTGGTCCAAGATTGCTCATATTCCTAAAATTGTTATTAACGGTTCTGATATCGATTCATCAGACGATTAGGTATGTATAAATTATCTTTTCCCTTCATCCAAAATAATTATTTAAACTAAATTCTCCCTTCTTGATTTATATGCATTTGAAATATTCTAGTATATGCCTATAATTCAAGGAAAATATAATAATTTTATTTATATTTAATTTCGATTTCAGGTCTATTGAGGAATTGTCTACTTCAGCTTCTATTGCGTCTATTGAGCCTGGGAACTCAGATGAAAATATGGCAATTGTTGAATCTAGTCATATTTGTATTTGATGTTGTGTTGTAAAAAATTGCTAATACATGTGTATCTCTAAACTATTGTGATTTTTTATTTTTATATTTTAAACAGTATCATACCTAATGTTGCACACACTATCTCTCTATTACTTGATGCTCTTTGAGAGAATTGCATAAAGTCTTGACTCTTGAGAGATCTGTCACTTTATGTTAATGCTACATGGAACTAATTTAGACTTTGACTTTTCATTTTATTTTAAATTCTTTTTCATTGTTCATTTATCAATTGCATTAATTTCTTCTCTTACAGCTTTTGATGATGATATCTTAGATTCGATGGGTTCAAGAAGACGTGGACAATAAGCTTGATTTCACGGGAAAGTTAATAAATTTGGATAGATGATTGGAAATTAATAAGGTTGAAATTCGATTCGTCGAGATTGAGGTTTAGAGAAGGATTTGTGTTTGTAATATACTGGTGAAGTTGAAAAATCTTTCTTTGAACGTGATTGGTTCATCTTGGTACGTTTTTGTTGACGTCCCCTTAGATTGAATAATAGTGTATTGCGGCAGAAATGTCAGACGGCTCGTTAATGGAGTCGGTTAGCCCATGACTTGTCCATCGCGCGTGTCATGTTTGTCAATCCTATCGCATAGACAACCATGACCTTAATGATATCCTACGTATTTAAGAGAGATCTACTCGTTGATTATGGGCTTTAAAATGATCGACCTACCTAATTTGAATAATAGTAAGATCTAAGGTGCTGAAATTTGATTTTTATATCCTCTAAGTTGGACTTTCCTCAAACAGAATAAAATAATGCATAAAGTCTTATCATACTCTACATTCATGTGTCACGATCTCAACGGATCTTATTAGTTGAGATCTTATTATTTTTATTTTATCAATGGATCTTATTATTTTTATATTATCAGATGAGTTTGTAATGAAAACCTATGCATGGAGAATTGCAAATCATCAACCCAGTTTGCTTAAGTCACTCAAATCAGAATATGGATGTAGCTATATTCATCTTTCAAATCATCAAAAGTTGTATGTTTATCCACTTCTTTTTCTTTCTTAATTTTCTTGTGTTTTAGAGAAATTTACTAATTCATCCTTGTGGTATTGGGAAATTAATTAGGTAGTCTCTCAATTTTGAAAAATATATTAAAACGTTTATGAGATTTTAAAAAGTCTACTAGTTAGTCTGTCTATTAATTTTAACCATTAAATACCGTAAAAAAATCTAAAATGCCCTCGATATAAAGGGAATAATTAGTAGATATTTTTACGAAACTGAGAAATCAGCTAATAAATTTTTCTATATCACATGAACTAAATAGTAAAACGTTTAACAGTTAAAATTAACAACAGGACTAATTAGTAGATTTTTTAAAATTTCAGGATAGTTTTAATCTATTTTTTTAAACTCAACTAATGAGCTTCCCTGTATCACAAGACCAATTAGTGAATTTTCCATTGTTTTATGGCTTCAAGGTTCTGTTGCTTTTTGTTCATGGAATTGCTTTCTGTTGAAAACTAATGTTTAATAATGTTCTAAACCAAGTGAAAAATGTGTTTAGAGAACTGACTGAGAATCCATGCTGAAGCTTTTCCATACCTGCACAGAATTCAGGTAGAGGCTCACATTCCTCCCTTTTCATATCTTTTCTCTCCTTTTTCTTAATTTAAATATTTTTAATGCTTCTTTTATCTTTTATTTCTGACCAATTTCTGCAGAATAAGATGACTGGCCAAAAAATCTTGTATATGAACAGAATGAAATATTCAGTTATTCAGAAAAAATAATAATAATAATAAGCAAGGCAATTGATGTTATGGGAGTTTTTAATTTGTATCAATGTGAACTTTATTGATGTATTCATGATTGGATATCTTAATTCAAGCTTACTCGTTGAAGCTGTGTCCATCTGCTGAAAATTTTAGTATACAGTTCAAATTTTTTCTAGATTTCCTACTCTTCAATACTGATTTTACTTCCCAAAGCTTAAACTTTGCAATCAAGAATAACACTAGAGACTCGATTGAAGAATGTCAAGGTAAAAACCAAGTCAAATCAAAGAGAAGCTATAGTTGATTGTTGATATATATTTCCAACAGAAATTTCAAAAATCAGAAACTTCAGTGTTACAATTGCCGACCTAATATGCAAGAGAACCTCTTGGAGAGATATATCTAATTAGACTCTTTCATTAACCCACCACCTATTTTCTCTCCAACTCGAAAAGCTCATAATCTGTCATTGTTCATAAACATTTTAGTATATGGAAAGCAGACAGATAATCCGTCATTTTAGATGATGTATGGACTTTCATAAATTTTTTGTTGAAAAATTATTTTTAATTTTTTTTTAAAAAAATAAACAGCTAATATCTTATATGACAATTAATAATTTGTTATAGCTACTTAATTTTTTTTTAAAGTCTTTAACGAAAGGAATTGCCCTTGTTAATGAATTAATTTTCCTTCTAAAATTTGTACACTACAAGAATTTGTTTTGAGTTTGTAAGTTTTATGCTTGAATCATTCCTTTGATTTTTGGAGATGAGCAATTTCAAGATCTTAAGATCCATATTCATTAGGGGCATCTTCTTCATTTTTAATGGGAAGTCATGTGTACACATGTCTATTTTAATTCTACAATTTTCATCACCTTAGAATGGAAATATTCTTTTCAAATTGTTAATTATTTAGACCTTTTTCATCTGTCTGAATTTATTTGCATATTTTTCTATTTTTTCCCCCTTGGATCCACTGCTTTATCAATTATTTGTTTATTTTAACTTCAAATATCTTTGTGTTTTCTTAATTAATAATTTTTTTCTTTAGAATTTAATTTATTGTTAAGTACTAATATATAATGTATTTATAATAGATATTAAGAAATTTATTATATTATTTTGTTAATTTTTTTAAAAATAGTATCCATCTTAATTTATATTTTTTAATGATAAAATAATTATGTAAAGTTTGAATTTTAAACATTGTGAAATATTAATAATGGTATCAAATCTTGAATAAGTAAAGGCGCTTGTCTCCCCTAATATGTTTGGATAACAGTTTCAAAATCACTTTGTTAAGAATCCAACAATCACACGATTAAAAAAATAAACACGAAAAGAATTGATATAAATTTAATACGGTTCATTAATTTGATTATGTTTACGGTGGTTAAAATTTTTTTATTTTTCTGTGAAGTTTCGAATGAAATATACTAAGAGAATATTATATATTTATATACCTGAAAAAATATCGTGGATATAATTTAGTGTCCATAATATTATTAGATTTTATATCTTAAATGTACTCTAAAAAATACCCTCTGCAAACTCCTATTCTTTGCTAAAAGCAAAGCATCTCTACATGCTAGGCACTCCATTAAGAGAGGATCGACGTTATGGTTCTAAAGCCTACAGCTCCAAAGTAAAAGGTGGCCTCTATGATCACGGGAAACAACTGCACTCACTCTAGAATTCCTGGTATCAATGGCTGCATCGAAATTTAATTTGATTACATTTAGAGGAGGAGCTTGCTAGGAGACTTCAGTTGCTGCATCATTTGGTACCACCCTGTCTTCTTCAACAGTAGATGAGTTGGCAAAGATGTAATCCCCAAAATACTGATACGCAAGTCTGATTACCTCAAGGGCTACCTTTTGCTTTCCTTCAAAGATGAACATGTTACGATCCTTCCATATGTGCCACATCAGGGATCCTGCCATTTTAACTAAGGGAGCTCCATCTTTTAAATGAATTGTTGCCCTTTGTTAAGAATGACTTTAAACACATTGTCTATAACATACTTTTATGTGTAAATTAAAAGGGTGTCATCAAGAAAAGAAAGAAAAAGTAATATAAAAAAGAGAAAAATAACAAAAGCAAAAATTATAAATTGGACTCCTATTACCCACTCCTCTAGTCATTTGGTTATTTGGTTACCAACCTGATGGCTCAAATAGTATGGTATTTAGTGACCTCTTAAGGTGATTCTGTATGAAAAATCAATGTTTGCGAGAGTATCACCCATTTTGGGTAGTTTAAAACTCGCCCCATGCCTTTAGTTATGTGACCATGAGTGGAGCTAGTAGTAACCTCAGTTGAATAATCTGAGGCAAGTGACTCAGTAATCATTTGTTTCACATTCACTTCACCGGTTTCAGGCAAAATATAGTAGGAAGTGTAATAAAACTCCTCAAATTCTTTAAATTTTATCGGTCTAACCAAGAGTTTCTAAGAGTTTATTCTTTCAAAATGATAGTTTAATATTAATGGCATTCTAAATATTTTGTGTGCTTGAAATTGAATAAAGAGTCAACTTTACGTCTTGAAAAACACGTTTTAAAAATGAGATTTATTGAAAAGAACTTTGGTGAAATTAAACTATTTCTACTATTATCTTATTGCATGACAATTTAGCTTTTTGTTGTAGACAAATTAAGTTTCAAATTGTTGAGAACAGGGCTATGTTTTTATTATTTTTTTTTAAGGATTTGAATTTCTATGCTTGAGAACAAGCAAAACTATAAGTATGGGAAATCTAATGAGTTGCAAAACTCACCATTTTTTTCATATTAAATTTCATAATTTTGCTATGATTTTGATATAAACAATTGGTTTTTACTTGAATTTTGATTTTGGACAAATTTTGAGCTGAAAATGAAAAAATGCCCAAAAAAGATTATTTTAAAACTTTTTCTGACTGAAATGTACAGTCTTACCCAAGGTTATGCTCCAAGCCAGACTCCAAGCCAAACAGACAGATTACAGGATTACTGTTCTGCCTGTCATACACGGTTCAAAACTATTTCAGATAAATTAAAACACAATCAGATCAGGATTAGGATAAGAGTTATCCTAAAAATAATTGATTTATTTTACTTTTTCTTTTAAATTACGAATAATTATGTTTTTGTTTGAGAAAAATCTATATAAAGGTTGTCCTAAAAGTAGACTAACACATCTCTTCTCAACATCTTCTCTCTCTTTCTCGGTTCCTTTTTGACCGAATTTTTCTTCTCCTTCTTTTATTTTTCTGCAATTTTGTTATAACCTTTAAAGGCTAAACTCTATTTTTCAATTGAAAATTAATTAAGTGAAATTTATTAAGTTGTGAGATTTTGTTCTTAATTTATATTTATATCAATTTTTGTTTTCGAAAAACACCACCTCATTGTTATCTTTTTAGAAATTCAAGAGATCCATTGAATCTTTTAAGAAGACAATATATTGCTAGTTAACGCAAGTAAATACATAATTATTTAATTATGTTAATACAAATAGTAATTAGCATATTTGTTTATATTAAGAAATTAATTGATTTGGTTTAAATAATTTGCTTACTATTATTGATGAAGCTTGAGTTCTTCTTTTTCTTAAATAGTTAATTAATTAAATCTATACCCTTGATGGAATTATTAATTAACTAGAAATTAATTTAAACGCTACGCGAATTAATTTAATTTTAAAAAATAATTGTTGGATTCGTTTATTTGAACACTATAACCAAATAATAAACAATTAAATAAATCATCTTTTTAATCAATGTTTTACGGTAAACCTTTCAACTGAGTTTTTTAATTTGATTATTTATTTTCATCATCTTTCAACTTTAATTACCTTCAACCAAGTTTTTTAATTTAATTATTTATTTCATCGTCCAATCGCATTATTTTCTTAAATTTTTTTGTTCTTTCTTAAAATCAACTTTTTCAATTGCAATTTTCTTCTTCTCTTTTTGTTTTAAACAGTTTTCATTTTTCTCACCCGTCATAAGAATTAAATTTGAGATCTCGTTGGGTTGGATTAATATTCATTTACCCTATCTACAAAATCTATTAAATAAAAAAAAATTCAGTTTTAATTTATAAAATCTATTAAAACAAATCATCACTTTGTTTCTATTTCAAGTACTTTTATTCCCAAAAGCTACTCCGTATATAATCTTGTTTTCCTCAATTTTCTTATCACAAATGACTGCATTTCTGAAAAGGGAGGCTATTTCCCAACTTCACTTCACTTCCCCAAGATCTTTCCACCCTTTTACAAGGTTTAGACCATGTGCGAACTGACATAATCCAGAGTGATGAAAAGAGTCCTAGCAGCCAATCAAACTTGGATTCATATTTATTGAGATTTCAATATTTGCGAATGTTGAATTTGGCTCATTCCAAATTAGAAATATCACTAGATTGGATTGGTGCTCTAAAGCATTTGAGATATTTGCGCATTTTTTTCTGTAAAAAGCTTCCCAATTCCATTTGCAAGTTATACAATTTACAAACTTTACTATTATGTGAAGGTATTGAGGAGTTACCTAGTGATATAAGGTACTTGATCAATCTTAGAGTTCTACAGTTTTCCACAAAGCAGAAGTGTTTGCCGATGAATGGAATAGGGTGCTTGACATCTCTTAGATTTTTGGGCATTTTTTTCTGTGAAGAACTAGAACACTTATTTGAAGATATGCAAGGCCTCAAACATCTTCGAACTCTGATTATTGGATGTTGTGGAAGCTTAATCTCTTTGCCTCAAAGCATGAAGTACCTCACTGCATTAGAGATTCTTGATATTGTCAATTGTGAAAACCTCAATTTGACATTGGAGGAAAATGGAAAAAGTAATAAACACTTGGCTCAATTCAACCTTCAAAAGCTGATACTTGCAATGTTACCAAAATTGGTGGATTTTCCAGAATGGCTTCTTCAAGGATCTTCCAACACTCTCCGGTTCTTAAAATTGGAATATTGTAAATATATCAAAGAATTGCCAGTATGCATACAAAATACCGCGTCTCTCCAACAATTGGAGATTAAAGATTGTGATGAATTGAGCAAAAGATGTGAACGTGGAAAAGGTGAAGATTGGTTCAAGATTGCTCATATTCCTAAAATTGTTATTAACGGTTCTGACATGATTCATCAGACGATTAGATATGTATAAATTATCTTTTCCCTTCATCCAAAATTATTATTTAAACTAAATTCTCCCTTCTTGATTTATATGCATTTGAAATATTTTAGTATATGCCTATAATTCAAGGAAAAGATAATAATTTTATTTATATTTAATTTCGATTCCAGGTCTATTGAGGAATTGTCTACTTCAGCTTCTATTGTGTCTATTGAGTCAGATGAAAATATGGCAATTGTTGAATCTAATAATATTTGTATTTGATGTTGTGTTATAAAAAATTGCTAATACATGTGTATCTCTAAATTCTGTGATTTTTTATTTTTATATTTTAAACAGTATCATACCTAATATTGCACACACTATCTCTCTATTACTTGATGCTCTTTTATCTTACATTTACTTGTGAAAGGCTTTGGCTTGGCTTTCAATTCAAGAAAGGTTTTAGGTGGAGCTTTGAGAGAATTGCATAAAGTCTTGACTCTTGAGAGATCTGTCACTTTATGGTAATGCTGCATGGAACTAATTTAGACTTTGATTTTTCATTTTATTTTAAATTCTTTTTCATTGTTCATTTATCAATTGCATTAATTTCTTCTCTTACAGCTTTTGATGATGATATCTTAGATTCGATGGATTCAAGAAGACGTGGACAATAAGCTTGATTTCACGGGAAAGTTAATAAATTTGGATAGATGATTGGAAATTAATAAGATTGAAATTCGATTCGTCGAGATTGAGGTTTAGAGAAGGATTTGTGTTTGTAATATACTGGTAAAGTTGAAAAATCTGTCTTTGAATGTGATTGGTTCATCTTGGTACGTTTTTGTTGACGTCCCCTTAGATTGAATAATAGTGTGTTGCGGCAGATATGTCAGACGGCTCGTTAATGGAGTCGGTTAGCCAATGACTTGTCCATCGCGCGTGTCATGTTTGTCAATTCTATCACATAGACAACCATGACCCTAATGATGTCCTACGTATTTAAGAGAGATCTACTCGTTGATTATGGGCTTTAAAATGATCGGCCTACCTAATCTGAATAATAGTAAGATCTAAGGTGCTGAAATTTAATTTTTATATCCTTTAGGTTGGACTTTCCTCAAACAGAATAAAATAATGCATAAAGTCTTATCATACTCTACATTCATGTGTCACTATCTCAACGGATCTTATTATTTTTATTTTATCAATGAATCTTATTATTTTTATGTTATCATATGAGTTTGTAATGAAAACCTATGCATGGAGAATTGCAAATCGTCAACCCAGTTTGCTTAAGTCACTCAAATCAGAATATGGATGTAGCTATATTCATCTTTCACATCATCAAAAGCTGTATGTTTATCCACTTCTTTTTCTTTCTTAATTTTCTTGTGTTTTAATGGAATAGATTCGAATAATTCATAAATATCACCTGTTCGGATTATGTTAAAGTATATTAATAAACTACTAATATATTTTTACATATTAGTGGTATTTTTAGTATGATTTGAAATTTAATAAATTAAACAATACACAGTTTGTAAACTTTAAAACATATTTTTAATATTTTTTTATTATATACTTATATCTTTTGATCATTCTATTATGATATTTTTTACATAAGTTCACCATCCACTGGACGGATTAAAAAAGTATATTTAAAATCTCCTAATAATTAGAGTTTGATTTCTCTTTTCTTTAAATATTTTTTTATAGAAAAAAAATTACTATTTAATCCAAAAAAAATTTTAATTTTGATGACCGCTGGATTTCTCCACCCCGGTCAGGGATCAAGCCCTCAATCACGGCCCATCACTCGGAGGCCCACGCGACCCCAATACAAATAGGTCCAGCCCGTTCGTGCCTTGATATAGGGTCCATATGGATTTCTCAACCAGGCCGACCCAGTTCCCATTGCCTCTCAGGCCGGCCCAGCCCTCACTGCTTCTCAGGCTGATCCTCCTTGGGCTCAGTATTATTCCTATCTCCCGGTCCAGCCCAGAATCGGGAAGAAAGTCCCACCTTCAGCCTTGTAGACCCATTTACACACGCACGAAGGGAATCAGGGGCTGTTACGCACGAGACAGGTACCGGATATCCTCGTACAATTGTATCAATATGGCAGAGACAGGTGGTCCAATGATAGCCAGGCCATTGCACGTCACTGGCATAGGAGAAAAAGAAATAAAAGGAGAATGATCTTCCCCTAAGCACTAAGTTTTTTATTATTCCAAAAACCTCTGTAAAACCCTATTTTCTCTGGATCTCAAATTATCAATTGGTGCCGTCTGTGGGAACAAAGGAGATCTTTTCATCACCGGAGTTCCACTCTTAATAAAACCCACTGAGATCCACGATGGCCAATCGCAATGAAAGCAATCTTAACATCCCAAATGACCTGAGCTCTGCCCAGGAGGGGCAGCAGTTCTCCTTTTCTAGTCCTACAACACTAAATAACCAAACACCTATTCCTCTCGATCCCTCGCCAAGCTTGGCAGGGAATGCTCCCACCACCACCTTATCTAACTAGGACCTTCAAACCATGGCCCTCCAACTACAGAACACCGTCCACTGGTTGGGGCAGATAATGCAACAAAGGGGCCTCAGCACCCCGATAAATACACTCCCAGTGGTAGAAGAACCCCAAACCAATGAGCCCCAACCTGCCCTTGACCGCCTCCAAACCAACAGCCATAGTACCGGAGAAAAGGGGAGAAGAGCCGGGGAAGAGGAAGAGCCGGAGGCCCGAGTCCATGGAAGGAGGGTGAGGGAGATGATAGAGAATGATGAGGCTGACAACTATTCCGCCGAGACAACCGGGTGAACGAGAAGTGAAGCAGAGGAGGAGGAATACCACCTGGAGAAGAAACCCAGGCTGGAAGATGAGAATGTAGACCAAAAGCTGCAAAAGCTGAGAGAGCAGCTCTTGGCTGAACTGGGAAAGAAGGATCAGAGCCAAACCTTCCTGCCCACTTCTTCACCTTTCTCGAAGTGGGTGCAACAGGAGACTGTTCCTAAGAAGTTTATGATGCCATCAATGGCGGCTTATGATGGAGCCGGAAACCCCCGAGAGCATGTCCTCAACTACAAGACTCAAGACTTTCATGGAGCTGCAGACTCTATCAGATGCCTTGATGTGCAAGGCATTCCCAATGACGCTCTCGAGGACAGCACGGGCGTGGTTCAACAGCCTCGAGGCTGGGAGTATCAACAGTTTTGGGGATCTGGCCACTCGCTTCATCAGCCGGTTTATTGCCGGAGTGCCCGCAGATAGGAAGACGAGCTACCTGGAGACAATCAGGCAGAGAAGAGACGAATCACTCAGGGAGTACGTAGCTCGTTTCAATACGGAGGCCCTGCAGATCTCCGAGCTCGATGAAGGAAGGGCTGTAGAAGCCATGCAGAAGGGGACGACCTCAGCAGAGTTCTTTGGCTCATTAAATAGGAAGCCTCTGACCTCACTGGCCGAGTTGATGAAACGGGCCGATAAGTATATAAGGCAGGATGACGCCTTGGTGACAAGCCGATTCGCCAAGGGAGTGGCAGGTAAGGAGAAAACCCCGGAGGAAAGGAGGCCGGAGAAGCAAGAGAAGAGACATGGCAAAAGGCCTAAGCCTTACAGACAGCCCTGGGAGCGAAGGGACCAAAGACCTCTCCCTCATCGGGCCTCAGAACAAAGGTCACTCCCCTCGTGGGTCCCAGAAACACCGACTCCCCTCAACGTTTCTAGAGCCGAAGTGCTCATGGCCGTCCAAGATAAAGAACTCTTTCAGTGGCCCAGACCCCTGAGAACGGAAGCCGACCAGCGAAATCCTAACAAATACTGTCAGTTCCATCGTACTCATGGTCACGACACCAATAACTGTTTCAGTTGATCACGAAAATCGAGAGGCTGATAAAAAGGGGACACCTGAAGAACTTCATGAAGAAACCAGAAGGACAGAGACCCCAGCCCAATCCGGCAGTCCAAGCGCCGAGGAGAACGGGAGTTAACCCCGTAAACGACGGGTCCAGCGGGACCATCAATATGATCGTCGGAGGCACAGGAGGTCGGATGAGTCGAAGGGGGAAAAAGAGGAGTAGAGAGGGAGAAAGCAGCAGCGCTGAGGTCATGCAGGTCGTCATACACTCTCCAACGGTCATCACTTTCTCCCCAGAGGATGCCCAGGGTGTTCAGATGCCCCATGACGACGCCCTTGTCATTGAAGCTGTCATTCACAACTACCGGGTAAAGAAGATCTTGGTGGATGACGGGAGCAAGGTGAATCTGCTACCTTATCAAGTCTTCTAGCAAATGGGAATCCCCGAAGAGCAGCTGGTTCGGGATCAGGCCCCGATTAAAGGAATTGGAGGAACGCCAGTAAAGGTGGAAGGGAAAGTAAAGCTAGCCCTTACTTTAGGAGAAGCACCAAGGACTCGCACCCATTATACGGTGTTCCTGGTGGCTAAACTCCCCTTGAGCTACAACGCGATCATGGGAAGACCTGCGCTGTTTGACTTTGAGGCCGTCACCAGTATCAGATATCTGGCAATGAAGTTTCCAACAGAGGCAGGGGTGGGAATAGTTCAAGGAAGCCAGGAGGAAGCAAGGGCAGTGTACCTAGCTACGGTGGCAGAGTCGAGCTCAATAGAAGATAGGCTGGATTTAGAAGTCCTGGAGGTCCGAGACGAGAAAACAGAAGCCAGGACAGAGCCGGTGGGGGAACTGGAGACTTTTCCTTTAACAGAAGCAGAAACAGATAAAGTCTTTAGTCTTAACGCCGGCCTCATCAAAGAACAGAAAACCGAGGTCATGGCCTTGATCCGAAGTCACGCGTCAAGCTTCGCCTGGAAGCCTTCTGACATCCCCAGAATTGATCCTGAAGTGATAACCCATAAGCTGAACGTCCTCCCCGAAGCCAGGCCGGTAAAGCAGAAGAAGAGGGTGGTAGGAAGGGAGAAGCAACAAGCCACCAGGGAGGAAGTGCAGAAGTTAGAAGAGGCAGGCTTTATTAGGGAAGTCATGTACCCGCAGTGGTTAGCTAATCCTGTACTAGTCAAAAAAGCCAATGGCAAATATAGGATGTGTATAGATTTCACTGACCTGAATCGAGCTTGCCCTAAAGATTGTTATCCCCTCCCTGATATTAATAAAATGGTTGATTCTACGGCCGGCTTCGATTATATGTCGTCTTTGGACGTAATGTCTGGTTATCATCAAATCCCAATGGACAGGTCGAATGAAGAAAAGACCTCATTCATAACAAAAGATGGGACTTATTGCTATAGAGCCATGCCTTTCGGATTGAAAAACGCCGGGGTAACTTACCAAAGACAGATAAACAAAATCTTCAAAGATCAGATCGGCAGAAACGTAGAAGTTTATGTGGACGATATGGTGGTCAAGAGCCTAACTTTCCAACAGCACGTGGCAGATTTGAGGGAGGTATTCGGAATATTAGATCAGTACAGAATGAAGCTGAATCCAGTGAAATGCGCCTTCTTCATCAGAGGAGGAAAATTCCTGGGATACATGGTGAGTGGGAAAGGCATCGAGCCCAACTCGGAGAAGGTAGAGGCCATATTGAATATGCCAGAACCGACATGTGTGAGGGACGTCCAGAGACTGACCGGGAGAGTAGTGGCACTTAATCGATTCATGTCGAGGTCGGCAGAAAAGTGTTTACCGTTCTTCAAGAAGTTGAGGAAAATGCCAAACTTCGAATGGACAGAAGACTGTCGAGAAGCCTTCAAAGAACTCAAAAGTTATCTCAGCTCGCCTCACGTGCTTAGTAGTCCCATAGAAGGCGAGGAACTTCTGATATACCTGGCAGCCTCTGAACAAGCAGTCAGCACCGTATTAGTAAGGGTGGAAGAAGGAGAGCAGAAGCCTATTTTCTATGTCAGCAAGGTGCTTAAAGATGCCGAGGTCAGATATTTGAATATTGAGAAGATAGCATACGCTCTACTACTGGCAGTCCGAAAGTTTAGGGTTTATCTGGAAAGCCACCAAGGAGTAGTAATGACAGATCAACCTTTGAAGAAGATTCTGCATAGACCAGAGACCTCAGGCTGGATGCTAGCGTGATCCATTGAGATTAGTCCCTACTGCCTAGAGTATCGACCTCGAACAGCTATAAAATCTCAGGCCCTTGCCGACTTCATAGCAGAGTGCACATTCAGTGAGGAACAAGGAGAATCATCTTCAGAAGTATCGGGGAAGGAAAGAAAGGAAGAACTCTCCCAAAAGTTCAGCTGAAAGTTATATGTAGACGGAGCTTCAGGCGCCGGAGGCAGCGGTGCTGGAATAATGCTTAAGGGGCCCGGAGAATTTAAGGTTTGCTACGCCCTACGCTTAGAATTTAAAGCCTCCAATAATATGGCGGAGTATGAAGCCCTAATAAACGGGATACTGGTGGTAATGGAGGTAGGGGCAACCGACCTCGAAGTAAATAGCGACTCACAACTGGTGGTCAATCAGATAACTGGGGTATATCAGGCCAGAGATCCAACCATGCAGAGCTACCTGGCAAAAGTAAAAGCAATAGAGGCTGAACTCATAGATCGGGGAGTTACAATCAAATTTCGAAGAATACCACGGGAAGAAAATGAGGAAGCAGACTTGCTTAGTCAGTTGTCCAAAGAAGAATTAGAACAGCTCCCCGATGAAGTGTACATACAACACGTCCATACGCCTGCTTTTAGTAAAACAAACACGGTACTGCAGGTGGAACAAAGCCCGACTTGGATGACCCCATACCTAGAATACCTGGAGAAGGAAAAGCTCCCCAAGGATAAGGACGAAGCCAGAAAGATAGCAGCTCGTGCTGCCAACTATCAAGCAGTAAGGGGGACCTTATACAGAAAAGGGAAATCCAGCCCGTGGCTCCGGTGTGTGAGCCCGAAAGAGGCTACAAAGGTGATGGAAGAGATACACAGGGGAATGTGCGGAGCTCACGAAGGGACAGGGACATTAGCCAATAAAATATTCAGGCAAGGGTACTACTGGCCCACTGTTAAAAGAGAAGCAGAAGAGTTTGTCCGAAGGTGCGACGTATGCCAAAGATTTGCTAACGCCATCAAAGTCCCAGCCACTCCTCAAGCCAGCATATCCAGTCCATGGCCATTCTCGCAATGGGGAATAGACATCCTGGGACCCTTCCCCAAGACCACGGGGCAGAGAAAATTCGTGGTGGTGGCTGTAGAATACT
Source organism: Manihot esculenta (assembly GCF_001659605.2). Classification (NCBI taxonomy): domain Eukaryota; kingdom Viridiplantae; phylum Streptophyta; class Magnoliopsida; order Malpighiales; family Euphorbiaceae; genus Manihot; species Manihot esculenta. The sequence goes on along the minus strand of NC_035169.2, from coordinate 4,679,807 downwards.
TCTCAAAATGGCCAGAGGCGGAAGCAATAGCCACGATCACAGCTCGCAAGATGATAGACTTCGTATGGGGAAACATCATCTACAGGTTTGGCATACCGAGAGTGCTCATATCTAACAATGGCAGACAATTTGATTGCAGCACCTCCAGAGCATTTACGACGAACGTGGGCATATGGCACAAATTCTCCTCCGTAGCCCATCCTCAAACTAATGGTCAAACAGAGGTTACCAACAGAGCTATCCTCCAAGGATTAAAGAAATGACTGGATGGGGCAAAGGCGAACTGGGCAGAAGAGCTCAACAGTATCCTGTGGGCACTCCGAACTACCCCTAGAGCGTCCACTAAAGAAACGCCCTTTGCACTTGCTTACGGCACAGAGGCCGTAGTCCCAGTCGAGCTGTAAATCCCCACTCATCGAGTCCAATTTGTTAACGAGAACACTAACGACGATAAATTAAGGAGCAAATTGGATGCTCTCGAAGAAATTAGGGAGGAAGCTCAAGTCCGAACTGCTGCTTATCAACAACGGGCAGCCCATTACTACAACCAAAGGGTCAGGGAAAGAAGTTTAAAGGTAGGGGACCTAGCCCTAAGAAACTTGGAAGCTACGGGAAAAAGAGCGGCAGTGGGCAAGTTGGCACCGACCTGGGAGGGCCCATTCAGGATAGCAAAAGTGGTTAGGCCAGGAGTATACCGAATTGAAGATATGCAGGGAAACCCTGAGCCCCATGCCTGGAATATCTAGCACTTGAAGAGGTATTTCCCTTGAAATATTTGTAAAGAAAAATATTGTACTCTGAAAAACACAAATGAATAAAATAACGACATTCTTTACCCAATGATGTTATCTGTATTATGAATGTCACTTCTCTTTTAAAAAGAAAGAACAGAATATGAAGACCCTGAGACATAGAGACCTCAGAGGTAGAAGACCGGGATCCCCAAGATCTCCCGGATACAAGTCCAGGATCCCCATGATCTCCTGGCACTGAAGACCCTGAGACATAGAGACCTCAGAGGTAGAAGACCGGGATCCCCTAGAACTCCCGGGAAAACAAAATAAAAACGGTTGGTGAGGATCTTAAAAGACCTCCCGGAGCACGAAGACCGGGATTCCCTAGAACTCCCGGGAAAACAAAGAAGACCGGGATCCCTTAGAACTCCCGGAAAAACAAAACAAAAACGGCCGGTGAGGATCTTAAAAGACTTCCCGGAGCACGAAGACCGGGATCCCCTAGAACTCTAGGGAAAACAAAGAAGACTGGGATCCCCTAGAACTCCCGGGAAAACAAAGAAGAACGGGATCCCCTAGAACTCCCGGGAAAACAAAACAAAAACGGTCGGTGAAGGTCTTAAGGGCCTCCCGGCGCAAAAATTCTCAATATCATGTGCAGGGACAACTCATAAAAACACAGCTCCGATCTCACGTGAAAGATGAGTCCTAAGCTACCAATGAAAAACCAGATTCTAACCTCCCGAAGGAGCTCGGGGCACAATAGCCAAGAGCGCCACAGCCCCATGCCGACCTCAAAAAATGAGCTCGGTACTACATCAACCTCACGAATTGACCGCTGGAACTGAACTAGCTCAACTAGCCTAGAGAAAGGTCTAAACAGCAAAGAGCCCGGAAAATACTCAGGGGTACAAGAAGCATCACAGACTGTAGGCATAAAAGCCTAAGCATAGGGCAAGGAACCGAGCTCCCAAACCAAGTCCGACCTCACAAACGAGCTCGGGGCACCAAAGCGAAATTCTGAACTCCCGAGCTAGCGATACAAGAGGCGTTACAGACTGTAGGCATAAAAGCCTAAGTAAAGAACAAAGAACCGAGCTCCCAGCTCGGATAGACTCGCAACATGCAACACTCAGGTAGAATGAAGCTAAGTATAGAGAAAATAACAGAGAACCGAGCTCCCTCTATGAAAAGGCCTATAAATGCAGGAACATATAAGAGGATAAACGAGGGCAAAGGACTGTGCTCACAGCACGAGTCAGTTTGCCATGAACAAACATTTAGCAAGAATAACCCAAGAAGAAGGAAAATGACAAAGGCCGACCTCCCCGTCCCAATGGAGCACGCAGATTAAGTTGCACCGCCTGACGAAGGATCACCTCGAGGAGGACCAGACATCCAAGCTCACAACCAGAAAGCAAAGTAAAATCGCCTAAAAGAAAGCCGTGCAAGTACAAATAAAGTACAGGGATTTACTCCCTCACTATTCATGTAATAAATACTGAGGAAGTAAAGGGGGCAATCTGAGGAAAATCCAATGGCACGAAGCAGATAAAACCTCAGCTCCAGTCCCTGTCAAGACAGAACTAAAGGCAGAAAGATGAGCCCTGCTCATCATCGCGACAGGTACATGATTTGACTCATTATTACTCAGCAAAGGCTATACGCCCGATCTTACATTAATAAAGTAACAAGGATAAAAACTTGTAAATTGAACGCCTTGTCACTGTTAAAAACAGAGCTCGTAAAGTGCGGCCAACCCAGCTCGGAAAGAGCTTACGGATAAGAATGCCTTGTGAAAAAAGAAAAGTTTATGAGTCAGAGACTAAATCCCTGGTTAAAATTTTCAGCCTTATTAGCTGAGAGACAAAGGGATGAAAAACGATGTAGTCAATTCTTTACAAAGTTTATTAAGCACAGCTTAAGTGTTTCTTGTCAAATCTTTAAAATTTAAACAAGTCAGACTGTTTAACAGAATAAGTAGTCCGATGAAGTTGAAACAGCAAGCAAAATAAGTAAAACTAAAGTTTCATTAAAAGAAAAGTACATTTATAGCATGTTACAAGTGCCTACTCCACTGAAGAAAGAGCTGTCCTCAAAGGACTTACACAACCAGAGGCGCTATTATCTACCCTGTTCCCCTTTTAGCTCGGCGGACTCTTTCTAATCCCTTAGAGGTCCCCTACTCACCAACCGAATTCTATCTCGTTATTATAGGAGAGTTGAACAAGTTAATCCCCATAAGCATCTCTCACTGTTCCGTCATAGGCAGGCTTCCTGACGCCCAAGTGTGATGCACGATACACTTGAGCAAGCCGAGGAAAATTGGCGAGGCATTCTGAAGAGCAATGGAACAAGTGAATGTTGCAAATCTACACACATACTATGTTGGACTAATTTTATCAGATTACCCTTGCTAATATTACGTGTGTAAACAGCATCTTGTATCCCATAATAAGCCTCAGAAACCATGTTATTCCATGAGTTTGAGTCAGGAGCAGACATCAGGGGCACCACGAGAATCCTCTCCTCCTCCCCGGGAGAAAGAAAGACAGGAGCCGATCTTCCGGAAGCCCAAGACTTCTTTGGAGCACGAACCAAGACAAACACTTTGAGGAGAATAGGACACTTGCCTCCGACCTTCTCCGCTACACCCCCAGCATCCACAAAGTCGGGTTCCCTATCCTCGTCAGTCGGACCGACCTCGGAAGGGACCCCATAAACATTCCTCGCAGAGGCGATCTCAGCCCAGCTTGCAAGGGTCCTCATCTCAGCTATAAAGGCCTCAGGCCTCTCTCCAGAAGTATCGCCAAAAGACGGGGCAGGCTTCGCTGTCGTCAAACCGGAGTCCTCGCTCGGCCCTGAAGCCCGAGAGAACCTGAGAGCTTGAACAACCAGCACGGCTGAAACGGACTTGTCAATACTTGGCCGCCTTAAAGATTCGGCACCGCGAAAACTCGGTTTCGGAGCTCAGACAGGAGCAAGGGGAGGAGGCCGTCTGGACGACCTGAAAAACATGATTTTGGCGACTCGTCGAGTAACCTCCCCCGCTAATCACCCCGTTAGGAAGACATCTGAAGCAACGTTCAAGCTCCCTATGGGCGGCGTAAGAATCTTAGGGGGCTTAATTCGATTCATCTTTACCCCAAAGGCTGCAAAAATCACAAAAGCAATGTTAGAGCAGACCCCCATGAAAGACAGAGCAGATTCGAAAGAAAACATAAAGAGAGTGAAATCAGGGGCTAGCGTCCGAGAAACAATCCCGAAATATTGGAAAACCCCGTTGAAAGAAGGAGATAAGGGAAGGATAAACCATACCTCTTCCACATGACAAAAAAAACTAAACTTGCACCTTTCTGAAGATCGATTGAACCAGAGGGAGGAGAATCGGAAAGAGGGATCCCTTTGTCCCGATAAAGAGCCTGAGGCTGAGAAGGAGGTGTTATTGATATATAGCCGGAGGCTGAGATTTTAATGTGAGACAGGGCGACGTTATACTCTAGGCTAGCGACATCAGAATCCTTAAAGGCTATTCAAAAGAAAGGAAAGAAAGCGTACCTGGAAGATAAAGGCAAGAAAGTGAAGACAACAATATGCACGAAGAACAGAGAAAAGCTAGAAATAGAAAAAAGACAGAGAGGATTTAAAGCTACAAGTGACAAAAAAATGAAAGGGCGTTATGGAGCAAGCTGAATTCAAACAGGCGCGGTCATAATGATTCTTGATGTTTACCCCCTCGACAGTTGGGGCAATAACTGCCGAGAAGGTAAAGGGGCAATTGATGACCGCTGGATTTCTCCACCCCGGTCAGGGATCAAGCCTCAATCACGACCCATCACTCGGAGGCCCACGCGACCCCAATACAAATAGGTCCAGCCCGTTTGTGCCTTGATACAGGGTCCATATGGATTTCTCAACCAGGCCGACCCAGTTCCCATTGCCTCTCAGGCCGGCCCAGCCCTCACTGCTTCTCAGGCTGATCCTCCTTGGGCTCAATATTATTCCTATCTCCCGGTCCAGCCCAGAATCGGAAAGAAAGTCCCACCTTTAGCCTTGTAGACCCATTTACACACGCACGAAGGGAATCAGAGGCTGTTACGCACGAGACAGATACCGGATATCCTCGTACAATCGTATCAATATGGCAGAGACAGGTGGTCCAATGATAGTCAGGCCGTTGCACGTCACTGGCATAAGAGAAAAAGAAATAAAAGGAGAATGATCTTCCCCTAAGCTCTAAGTTTTTTATTATTCTAAAAACCTTGTAAAACCCTATTTTCTCTGGATATCAGATTATACATTAAAATATTCTTAATATTTTAAAAAATTTACTAGTTAGTCTCTCCGTTAGTTTTAATCATATTATAAAAAGTCTAAAATACTCTTAATATTAAGGGGCTAATTAATAATTTTTTTTAAAAATTTAAAAGACCAACTCATAAATTTTTTTAAATTATAAAAATTAAATAATAAAATAATTACCGTCAAAATTAATGAAAAAAGTATAGTAAATTTTTTTATAATGTTAAGAATATTTAAATATATTTTTTAAAATAGAAGAACTAGCTAATAAATTTTTATATTATAAGAATTAAATAATATTTTTTCTAATATGTATATCTTCCCTTCTCTATATTACTTTGTTGTTAATATTCATATGCTATATATATCTGTCATTCTAATAATAATAATAATAACAATAATAATAATATTTATTATTAGTTTACATATGTTAATACGACACTAAATTTATGAAAGTGATCATTATCTTTATATAACTACTATGCTAATAAAAATTATTTAAATATAAATTTTATGATTTTATTATTGCTTTTATAAACAATATTTTAAAGAAGAGCAAAAAAATTCTTTTAAACCCTTCAAAAATTACTAAAAAATCATTTAAACTCTTAAAAAAAAAGGTTCATATAAACTTTTAAATATTTTATAATAACTATTTAAATCCACAAATTTTTTAAAATAGTCACTTAATCCCTAAAACTATAACGGCATTAAATCTCTATTTATAAATTAAAAAATAAATTATTTAAATCTTAGAAAAGAGTTCAATAACTATTGAAATAAATAAAATACCATAGAAATTTATAAATATTTAAATTCAAATTTTGTTATAAAATATAAAAGAAAATTTTACTAAATAAAAAGAGTTGAAATTACCTTTTCTTTTTTCTTTATACTAAATACCAAATTTATTCTTAACATCTCATTTAAAAAATTATAAATAATATTAAACATATGAACAAATTATTATAATCATAGATAAGATAAAAAAACCATAAGAATATATTAAAGAATTAATTTATAGGAAATTACTTTATATTTTCAATAAAACCATGAAATTCTTGATTGCTAATAATAAAAGTACTCATAGCATAAATTAATGAGAGTTTTTATAACACTAATAATGTTTTGGACTATGTTTATTTTATAAAAATATTTTTTAATATTTTTTAATCTATAAAATATTTAAAAAATTTAGTTAATAAAAAATAAATTATTTTAAAAAAATAATTTTTCATCAAAAAATTTTTATTAAAACTTTTATATATAAATTTATTAATAAAATTTATTTTTAAATTAAAATTAAATAATAAAAAATAAATTATTTAAAAAATATATTAAAATTTTTTTTTTAAATATAAATTATTTTTCAGATATTTTGTTAAATTGATAAATTAACTCATAAATTTTGTAATTATATGGTACCTAAATAATAATTCTTCCTAGTAAAAACGTCAAAGTAGAAACAAACATTCTAAACCCTGACAATCGGTCTCCCTCCCTCTCCTCTCGATCTCACCCCCCGGCTCTTCGCGGTCTCTCTCTCTCTCTCTCTCTCTCTCTCTCTCTCTCTCTCGGGCTCCTCTCAGTTGCCCCCGCTGCTACTGTTTCTGCAGGTTATGTTTCTCTTGGTTTGTGTTGCTATGTTTGTGGGTTTGGGATTCTATGGGTTCGAGGTTGCTGAGATTTGTGTTCTTGTGGTTTGGATTTCAGGTTAGTGTGTGTTTAATTGCTCATAATCCTTCAACGTCCACTCACGGTCCCGATTACATCACCGCAGGTTAGTGGGTTTTCAGATTTGCGGAGGTTGTTAATTTTATTACTTTCTCAGTTTTGCTGGTTCTCTAAGCACTTCATTTTCGATTATGTCTTGATATTGAAGTATCGGATTCAGAGGATTTGCTGAGATTGTTAATTTTGGGTTTTCAGATTCAAAGATTGTTAACTTTGGGTGTTCAGATTCATAGATTGCTAATATTCGGGGTTTTCTGATTTGCTGAGATTGTGGCTTACATTACATCATCTACTGTTTTATTTGGGTTGTTTGTGGACTTGCTTTCCTTTGTTAAGATTTGTTTTCCCTGGATCCACTTTTTCTATGTGAATATTTGAGCTCAATTTTCATAAGTGACGGCATTTGCATTTTTTCTTCACTCTAGGATGGCAGTGGTGTTTGAGATTCATGAGTTGTATGGTCTTTTTTATATTATTCTAATAGGGGAGATTTCTGCCCAATGAAATAAATTATGTAAATCCGTAAATTAATATACAGAGAAGAATATAACATATTATCGGATGCTACTATTTTAGCATTTCAATTGGTCGAAACACCTTGCAACACATCACTTGTAGTCTATAGATTTTGAGTTCCTTATGCACAGTTAAGATATAAGGGAATCGACTTCCTTATTCTTAGGCTATAGGTCAATAAGCAGATTGGTGGGATATGTTGGATTAGGTTTCAGTTAAATCATACAAATGATTGAAAAAGGAAAATATGCAGAGAACTTATTTCAAAGAAGGCATGATAGCAATATCAACTAGAAACCTGTTATACTTCCTCCAAACATACAGACAAAAAGAAGCTTGTCATGTAGCCCCAAAGTTGTCAGCTAATTTATCAAAAGTATCTACCTTCATGTCCAAAGAAAGCCGGTTAATCTACAAAACCATTACCAAAAGAAAAAAAATATATAAAAAAGGCTTAAATCTACACAACAACATTATCACCTCTGGGCTCTGGCAATGTATCTGGATAACACAATCAAAATTAACAATGGAAAACAATAAAATTAGAACTCCAAAATGTAAACAAATATTCATAGAGAAATGAACAATCTTAATCACAAAACATCAAATGGTGATGTTACTTATATACTGTAAATTCTGGGATTTGCATTTTTTATAATAACTGCACAAAAATTCTTATCTCAACTTTTTCTTCAATTGCAAATTTCCTTGCTATGATATCATATAGAAATGATGACTCACAACAGTTCAGCCATTAATTTTCAAGCTCCAGACAATAAGTTGAACTGCTAAAAAGATTGAAACATTTTTAATTCAATTGCCAATGTCACCCATTTCTCATTCTAAATCCCTGTAACACGTGTTGAGAAATTCCAAAAACATTAATTTGTTTGGGTGGATGTTTTGGAAGTAAGATGTGGATTTGTAAAGTAGTGAGTTTGTTTGGGAGACTTTTTTTTTTATTAGTTTAAAGGAGGTAAGGTTTCCAGACGTTTAGAACCTCCAAAAACTCACTTTTCCAAAGTACCAAATTGGTGGGTTATAGAGGTTTTATTACCTTACTTTCCATTAGTTTATCTTCATTTTAAAAACTCCTTTCGCTCCATCCAAACATATTGTAAAAGGTTTTCAGACCGCTTACTGAGATACTCAGAACACCCTTATTAAACCAATACTATCTTCCTTCAATAGAATAAAGCTTCCCTTCAGCTCAATTTTCCATCCATTAGATTGTGAAATTTACCGAGGCCCACTTCATAAATCTATCTTTACACAAACCATTCCATGGAGCCCATAAAAAAAAAAGCATCAACTACTATAACATTGAAGCAAAGTATTCTACACATTCATCAGCTAGCAAGTGTCCCAAATAGAGAATGATGAAATCTGAGAAACTAAACCTTGAGAGGGAGTTTTTTACCTTTAGACAGTGGTTGACCCACTGAGATGATAGGGGTTTTGGATCTCTGGAGTTGAATGTCTGTGAGAGGTGTCTTTTGTTTTGGCAAAAGATCTCAGTTATACCACCATTGCAGAAGCTTGACCTCATGGTAAATAGCTACATCACATCATAATTAGGAATTAGCTTTTTCCCTTCTGTTATTTATTTCTTTTTCAATTCAAGTATACTCTGGAAGATTGCTTCAATATTTTGCCCGACTTCATTAAGCTCAGTGGTGCTGAAGAAGCTTTATGAAAGAGTTCATTTAGAGAATGGGTGGAGGACAACTGGGTGGGAGGGAAAAGGGATGAATGAGAGAAGAGATATTTTTACATGAGGATATTGAAGTAATATTTAACTGTATTTAAAAATTAAATAATAAATTAACTTATTTTAACCTCTAAACTCGCTAATAGGTGAAATGTGGTTTTTTGGTTACTTCAATTGAAGTTTAGGTACCATGGGTAAAATTTACCCCCTAATTAATTATAATGAAATTCATTGTAATTGCATATATATTTGTTCACTAGGTTTTGGCTTTGGTTCAGGTTATATTTGTTTTATATTCAGATTTTGGTAAAGAACTGGAATCAGATCAAGAAGTAACATAAATTTAGCTTGATTTCTATAAATTCAGTTCTTTTTCAATTCTAGATTTCCTGAGAACCACAGCCGAGTTGAACTTAAGAGTCAGATCTAAAGCTTTCGGAAATGTGGTAAAAGCCCACACCATTGAGAAAGCTTGGGATGTTGTTTGTTTTTGTTTTTTAATAACATAGATGAATATGTTCTCCAGTTGTGATGAATCCAATCAGTCGCCAGAACTTCATTGTGAAGTAATTTTAGCTGGTGATCATCTGCGTTATTTATAGCTAATGCCTTTTATTGGTAATGTTTTGTCTGGTTTTAGTACCCCAATACAGCCATGATCAGTTGAGATGATGGGATCTTTGTTTCTTTTTATTTGCGTAGTCTTTCCTGGAAATGGGTTTGATTGACAAATGCTGTTGCCTATACTGAATGAATCAAATAAATGTGAGTCAGATTCAGGTGTGTTTATGGTTTCTTTGGCATTAATGTTTTTATATGTGATTTAAAGAATCAAGTTGGAAAGATCATGTTATACTGTAGCATTAATTTAAATCTTGGAATATTTAGAAGAAAGCAGTGGATGCATAAAGAACTAATTTCTGGAAGGAAAAAACGTGAGGATGAATTGGATCCACATCAATGGGATTAATATTGTAATTTCTTTCATTTTTAGAATGTGGTTTTTCTATTGCTTGTTTACAATGGGATTATTATATATTTTTTTTTCTTGTTAAAACTAAGTAGTGATTTAATTATTTTGTGTGACGGATAAAAAGTGTAGTTAAAATTATAATTTTATTAAATATAAAATAATTTTTTATTAAAATATATCATTTACATAAATTTTTTTATAACAATTTTAAATCATTGTCAACCTGCTGTAACATATTTTTATGAAGATACTGTTACTTAAATTATTAGTAATGTATTTATTAAAGAATTAAACGGTATAAAAAATATACCATGAATTTTAGTTTATTAATTGAAATTTGTATGCACTATGGTATTGGAAGCTAACCGTAAAAAATATATAATTTAAAATGAATAATTAATGATTTTATGTTTTATCATCAGAATGTTAAATTAAGTCTACGCGGCCGTATAGTTAATATTGATGAAAATTTTTGTCATTGAGATGTGTCAAAAGTCCCATATTAATTCGTCTTTTTTGAAATAAGAATTGGGAAAAGTCCCGTGAGAATTGAGATTTCTGTAATTTATTTTTAGTCTTTAAAATTTGATTTTGTTAATTTAATTTATGTTTAAATTGAAATAATTTAATTATTAATAAAACAGTGTTTGCATATAAATTTAATTAATCAATTATTTTTATAATTATTAAAAAAAGTATTTTAAATTGTATTTAGATGAAATATATAATTATTAAAATAAAAAAATTAGGTTTAAATATTACATATTATGTTGATAAAAAATTATAAAATAAATTATTTTAAAATGAAAGTAGTCAATGGAGCTATTAATCAAGTTAGACTGTAGGTATTAATCTGTTAACAAAATCAAACGTTAAGATCAAATTATTATTAGCAAAAAAAAACAAAATAAAGGCATTTTGATTATCTCAAAACTACGTTATACTTTATCTTTTAAGAAACTCATTAAATTAGATTCATAAACCAATAATTACATATGCCAATAATATAATAAAAAATTGTTAAAAATAAAAAAACACAATTTACATATTTTAATTTGGGGATATTGATTTACATTTATATTTATAAAATTAAATATTTTTAATTTATTATAATTATAACTAAAAAAATTAAATTAAATTTATATAAACTATATTAAATTATAATATAATCTCTAAAATTTTATTTAAATAATAAATGAAGATTTAAATACATATTTTTATTATAACAATATCAGTTTTTATTAATTTCATTATTCACTCCTTATTTTCACTTTTATATAATATCATAGATATTAATAAAAATTTAAAATATAAGAAAATTATAATTTAAAATATATAATATTTTATTTTATTTAAAAATTCATAAAAAATAAAATTTTTTAAATATAAAAAATATACACATAATTTATAATATCAAATATAAATATTCAATAAAATATTTTAATATATTATTTATATGTAATGTTTTATATGATAAAAATTTATTTTTATAATAATATTATTACATAAAATAAATATAAAATATATTTAATTTTAATATAAAATTTAAATTAAAAAATTATATTTTATTAATAATATAAAATTTTTAAAACTATATTATAATTTACCATTAATTTTTTCAAATTCAATTTAATCCTTTTATCTATAATTAAATAAAATAAAAAAATTTAATTTACTATTTAAAATTCAAAATATTAGATATAAATATTAATTATAGTAAACATTAAAATTTTTTTTATATAATACCCCTTTAATTTAAAATTTTATGAAGAAATATATTTCATTACTAAAAAAGTTAGCCATTAGGATATGAAACACTTGTAACAAGGCAAACAAGAGAATGGACCAAAGAAAATATCCCAGAAAATAATTTTCGTGAGTTTTTTTAAAAAATAATTTACTTTTCATTGTTGAAAAAAATATTTAAAAAGAAACGACGTTAATAATTATATATAAAATATACAATGGCTTTAATAAAATTATTAAAATATAAAAATCACTTAGCCTTTAAAAAAAAAAATTCATATTCTTTAAAAGAAACTTAATTTTTTTATTAAATGAAAAATATTTTTTACATGAAGTTTAATTCAATATTGTATTTAGGGAGGAGTAATATTCGGTTCAAATCGAAAAAATTGATCGAATCGAATTAATTTAAAAATTTAGTTCAGTTCGATTTTCAATTTTAAAAATTTTGGTTATTTCGGTTTGATTATATTTTAATAAAAAAATTAAAAAAATCAAACCGAATTAATAAATGATAATAATATATTATTTTCAATAATATGGAGAGATTAAATCATATTAAGGTTAAAATATTTTAATTAAATTTTAAAATAATACACAAAGTGAAAAAATAAAAAAATAATTAAAAATTCAAATCGAATCGAATGAAACTGGTTCGATTTGATTTATGATCAAAATCGATTCGATTTGATTCAAATTTTGTTATCTATCTCAGTTCACACTCAGATAAAAATCAAAATCCACAAAAATGGCAATAGAGTCATTGGCTTTTAATATTGCTGAGAAAGTGTTGGAGAAGATAGCATCCCATACCTACCAAGAGATATGTTTTGCATGGGGCTTGAAAGCAGAACTCAGAAAGCTTGAGGATATCTTGTTGACTGTGAAAGCTGTGCTAATGGATGCTGAGGAGAAGCAAGTGAATGACCCTCCACTGCAGTTGTGGTTGGCTAGGCTTAAGGATGCTCTTTATGATGCTGAGGATGTGCTGGATGAATTTGATTCTGAAGATCAGAGAAGACGAGTGCTTCAATTGTATGGAACCACCTGCAAAAAGGTACGAGGCGCGCGATTTAGTTTTATTTTGAAATGCATAACTTATAATTTGAATTTCGTGTCGTGTTAATTAGAATTGAAATATAATTTTTTATTTTTTTGAGAAAATTAATTCTAGTACGATTTTAAATAAAAATATTTTCAATATAAATTAATTTAATTCGATTTAAAAAATATAACAAGATCAGATATAGCAATCTATTCTAAAAAATAAAAACATTTCATATATTATAATTATTTTTATTTCATCCTAATATTTGGGTTATGATATACATACATAAACTTATTATGTATTACAAATTGAAATTAAACATATATAGATAAAATTAAATCAAAATAAAATGATTTTTTTTTTAAGTTTAATTCTAATCAATTTTTATATTTTTAAAATAATATACAGACTTTAAATAATGCTACAATATTACACTCACCGAATTAGACCCATAATAAATATATTAAGTTTAACCTTAAAAGGTTTTAAATTCAATCTCTCAATCTCTCAATCTCATTCCTTATAAAAGAATAAAAACAAGCCCAGACATTGATTTTTTATCACTTATTATTTTTTTTATTTTATAAAAAAATATAAAATTTAATGACTGATGGGCCTCACCATTTCTGGGTAAGGCCAGACCCAAGAAGACAGCGTTGTTCCAAAGCTCGTGAAGCCTTTTTCAGACGACTAGATCAACACTTTCGGTCCTGACCCAGACACCCCGTGTTCAGTTCAATAACGAAGTCACCAACGATGACAAGTTGAGGGTTGATCTGGACGCCCAGGAGGAAATTAGAGACGAAGCGCAAATCCGCACAGCAGCCTATCAGCAAAAGGCGATACGATACTATAATCAAAAGGTCAGGGAAAGAAGCCTAAAGGTGGGAGACTTAGCGCTGAGAAAGTTAGAAGCTACCGGAAAAAGAGCGGCAGTAGGAAAGCTAGCACCGACCTGGGAGGACCCCTTCAGAATAATCAAAGTTGTCAAGACCAGTGTATATCATATTGAAGACCTGCAGGGAAATCCAGAACCCCATCCTTGGAATATTCAGCATCTGAAGAGGTACTTCCCTTAAAAAATGTTTGTAATGTGAAGAAAAAACTCTTGTACTTAGAAAATATGAATGAAATAAATGATGCTATTTCTATCACACAAAGATATTCCTACCATTATGTGTCTAAATTCTCTTCAAAAAAGAAAGAACAGGCATTAGAAGATCTCAGTGAGGTGGATTACCGACCTCGGAAAATGACCCCCAGACCCTTAAAACCGAGCTGAGATGACGAAGCGACAGTAAGGCCATAGAGCCTGAATCCCATGCAAGGCCAAAGGGGCCGAAAGCAACAGTAATGCCAAAAAGTCTGAATTCTGAGCTTAGTGAGGTGCGTTACTGGCCTCGGAAAATGACCCCCGGACCCATAAAACCAAGCTGAGATGATGAAGCAACAGTAAGGCCATAGAGCCTGAATTCCATGCAAGGTCAAAGGGTCCGGAAGCGACAGTAAGACCAAAGAGCCTAAATCCTGAGCAAGACCTCAGTGAGGTGGGTTACCGGCCTCGGAAAATGACCCCCGGACCTATAAAATCGACCTAAGATGACGAAGCTACAGTAAGGCCATATAGGCTGAATCCCATGCAAGGCCAAAGGGCCTGAAAGCGACAGTAAGGCCAAAAAGCCTGAATCCTGAGCAAGACCTCAGTGAGGTGGGTTACTGGCATCGGAAAATGACCACCGGACCCATAAAACCGAATTGAGATGACGAAGCGACGGTAAGGCCATAGAGCTTGAATCCCATGCAAGGCCAAAGGACCCGGAAGCGACAGTAAGGCCATAGAGCCTGAATCCTGAGCAAGACCTAAGTGAGGTGGGTTATCAGCCTCGGAAAATGACTCCCGGATCTATAAAACTGTGCTGAGATGATGAAATGACAGTAAGGCCAAAGAGCTCGAATCTTGAGCAAGCCTTCAGTGAGGTAAGGGGCTGGCCTCGGAAATTGACCCCAGCACCCAAAAACCGAGCTGAGGGGATAAAGCAAAAGGGGCGTCAATCTCGAATCCTACACAAGGCATAAAGGCTCCGAAACGACAAGAAGGTCCAAAGAGACTGAGGCTCAAACTAGGCTGCATGAGATCGAACCACAAATTCAAAGGAAACCAAGCTAAAACAAAATGGAAACGCGAACAGACGAGCCAAACCGAGCTCAACACAAAGCCAGGGAGGCCAATCCGACCTCAAGAATTAAGTTAGCTCGGATTATCGTTGGTTGAACAAGCACTTGAACATGGTCATTTCTTTAAGTATCATGCATGACCGAGCTCATCGCAAAGAAGACCTCACGAGCCAAAAGACAACCTGACCCCACCAAAATGAGAAAAACTCACGAGGTGAAAAACTTAACCCGATGTCGAGTCCTCAGCTCGTACCGAAATAGTTGGCAAAGTTACAAAAGAAGCAGTTTAGTTTGACAGTTATCCATAGGTAGATAAGTTTAGGAATTAATAAAAACACTGGTTGTCAAAGGTTTTCTTTATTATGTTGAATCGGAGAGATTTCATAAGTCCAACAGAAGAGAAGGATTCCACCACTAAGGAGACACAGGCAGATTGGCAATATGAATGGAAAATAATCTAAGTATACACAAAGTACAGGCCGAGATCAAGTTTCAAAGCAAAAGAACAAAGGGTACAAAAGAAAAGATAATACAAACATAAGAAAAGAAAATCATCGTTTTATTTATTAATCTATAATTACAGGGAGCAAAATTACATTAGAGGTTCAACCTCAGTAATTACATTGTCATCTATACTAAGTATATTGTCCTTCCCTAGGAGTCTGGTATCTCTGCAAGCAATCGAGCGCCATCTTAAATATTCTATAATTAAAATATTTTCGATTTTAAAATATCTACTAATTAATCTTTTCATTAATTTTAATTATTAAATATATTACTATTTAATTCTTGTAATATAAAATCTCATTAATTAATTTTTTAATTTTTTTAAAAATACATACTGATAAATATTTTCCTCTTCCTGGTCCATGGTAGATCTGGTTTTCTTCTGGGTCCTTTCTTGTTGGGCTCCCTGATGGGTCTCTCCATGTTCTTCCTGGTGAAAGGACCTGTAAAATAAGAAAGAATGGTCAGGGGCCTACCGGGTGTGCCCCGGCAGAGGCCCTCCGACGCCCAAGTCAGATTTTATGGCTCAGAGTAGTATATTTAAGCAAGGGTTACAGAAAGAATAAAAATGGTGTCCAGGAAGGAGAATGAAGAAGAAGAGCCCCTCCTGCGTGGCCTCTACTGTGATATATATATATCTGTCTCTCTGCCACAATGCTAGCTGTCTTCTGTCGCTTAGCTCCGTATGTACGGATGTGTCAGGCGCCTGCTCCATGCGTAACGGCCATTAATTCTCCTCTGATATGTATGATTCTCCTCTGATACGCATGCGGAAGGACCTACCAGCGGGGCATCTTGGTCATTTTCCCCTTTTCGGGCTGGGTTGAATGGTAGGGCTGAAGTTGAGCCTGGTGAGGGCCTGATTACTGGGCCGAGAGGTTTGGGCCGGTTTGATTGAGGAGTCTAGGCGGAGTCCGGCCCTGTGACTGAGCGGGCTGGACCTGGCTCTCGAGGGGAATATTGAAGCCTTCGAATCATGGGCTGTTTTCATGGGCCTGGCCTTTAGGCCGGGGTGAAGAAATCCAGCAGTCATCAATTGCCCCTTTATCTCCTCAGCAGTTATTCCATGACTGGTGAGAGGATAAATCTTTAATTTCTATTCATGTGTGGTCTGAGAACTGCTCTTGTTGAAAGTTCCATTTCTTTCCCTTATTATTTTTTTGTCTCTTTACTTTGATGTTTGAATGTATGGCGTTATGAAAATGTGTGTTCGATGACAAATGATATTTCACCTCGGCATGTACCTCATCATTATTTTCTACTCACACTATCTTCTAGTTTTGTCAACTTTACTTATTTGTTGGATCAAGCCGGCTCTACTGGGTCTTTGCTGGTTGAACCGATCCGGGCTAAGAGCTCGGAGTCTGGTTAAGCTTCTAACTTGCGAATTTTTCTTATTCTCATGAGGGCATTCTTGTTTTTGGCTCGCGATCTCGTCATTGTCGCGAGCTCAGGAATATAATACCTTGTTCCTCTTGAGATATCCTTCCGGTAATCGGTGTGGTTTGAGCTGTAAGCTCCACTGGGATAGAGTACTCGTTCTTTTGTTGTTTTCCTGTTACGAGTTCATCCGAGCTGGGAGCTCGGTTCTTTGCTTTTCGCTTAGGCTTTTGTGCCTATAGCCTGTGACGATGTCTATATCGCGAGCTCCGAAGTTCGGAATTTCACTTTCTTCACTTTGATGCCCCGAGCTCTTTTGTGAAGTCGGACTTGATTTCTTGCTTTCTTGTCGACCATTATTCGGGCTGTGTTTCAGTCTGACTGTTCATTTGTTTGGTTTTAACTTTTCTTTTATAGGCTTATAGCCTTGCCGGTCCAAATGTGAGGCCCCTCCAGGCTTCCGGGAAGGTCGACCTTGGATTGCAGGGGTCGGACTATCTGTTTTTGGATTTGACCGTCTTGCCTTCTTGATTCTTTATTTGAGCGTTGGACTCTCGTGTATGTTTTTTGCCCCCGAGTATTTATGGGCTGTCTGCTTTCGAGCCTTTTGCGGGCTCTTTGTTGCCTGGACCTCTCTCTAGGTCAGCTGAGTTGGTTTAGTGTGAGCGGTCAATTCCCGAGTTCGGTGCCTCTTATGATTGCCCCTGATTCTCTGTTTGGCTTTGTATTTTGGTATGCAGTTTGCTTAGGAATCGCCTTGCCTTAATTCGGTCTGCCTATTGGGTTTACCAGTACCGCGTTCGTTTTCTTGAGATCGTCATGATGCTTTGGTATTTTTGGCTGTTGTGTGAGATCAAAGTCTCTCTACCTGATGACTCGAGGTCCTTTGGGAGGTCGGAGTTTATCTTTTCATTTATGGTCTCGTGCCCCAATCTTTTAGGTGAGATCGGAACTATGTTCTTATGAGTTGTTTTTTGCTTGTGGTACCGGACGATCTTGGGGATTCCAACCATTTTTGCTTCGGGAGATCTTCGAGATCTTCGCCGGCCTTCTACCTCAGTGAGGTCTTCTGCCTCAGTGAGGTTTTCTGCCTCAGTGAGGTCTTCTGAGGTCTTCTACCTCAGTGAGGTCTTCTTTTGCTAGGGCCTCAGTGAGGTCTTCTTTTGTCAAGACCTTATTGAGGTCTTCCTTGTCAAGACCTTATTGAGGTCTTCCTTGTCAAGACCTTATTGAGGTCTTCCTTTGCTAGGACCTCAGTGAGGTCTTCTTTTGTCAAGACCTTATTGAGGTCTTCCTTTGCTAGGACCTTAGTGAGGTCTTCTTTTGTCAAGACCTCATTGAGGTCTTCCTTTGTTAGGACCTCAGTGAGGTCTTCTTTTGTCAAGACCTTATTGAGGTCTTCTTTTGCTAGGACCTCAGTGAGGTCTTCTTTTGTCAAGACCTCATTGAGGTTTTCCTTTGTTAGGACCTCAGTGAGGTCTTCTTTTGTCAAGACCTTATTGAGGTCTTCTTTTGCTAGGACCTCAGTGAGGTCTTCTTTTGGCAAGACCTTATTGAGGTCTTCCTTGTCAAGACCTTATTGAGGTCTTCCTTGTCAAGACCTCATTGAGGTCTTCTCTTGTCAAGACCTTATTGAGGTCTTCCTTTGCTAGGACCTCAGTGAGGTCTTCTTTTGTCACGAGATCTTTGGGAATCCTGGTTTTGTAATTCCGGGACGACCTTGGGGATCCCGGTCTTCTACCTCCAGGAGGTCTCTATGTCTCAAGGAGGTCTTCTTAGTGCCAGGAGATCTTGGGGATCCTGGTCTTGCATTCGGGAGATCTTGGGGATCCCGGTTTTCTACCTCCAGGAGGTCTCTATGTCTCAAGGAGGTCTTCTAGTGCCAGGAGATCTTGGGGATCCTGGTCTTGCATCCGGGAGATCTTGGGGATCCCGGTCTTCTACCCCCAGGAGGTCTCTATGTCTCAAGGAGGTCTTCTAGTGCCAGGAGATCTTGGGGATCCTGGTCTTGTATCCGGGAGATCTTGGGGATCCCGGTCTTCTACCTCCAGGAGGTCTCTATGTCTCAAGGAGGTCTTCTAATTCTGTTCTTTCTTTTTCAAAGAGAAGTAACATTCATAATGGAAATAATATCATTGTGTAAAGAATGGCGTTTATTTGTGCTTTTCAGAGTATAATATTTTTCTTTTCAAATATTTCAAGGGAAGTACCTTTTTAAGTGCTGGATGTTCCAAGCGTGGGGCTCGGGGTTTCCTTGCATATCTTCAATTCGGTATACCCCGGGCTTAACCACTTTTGTCACCTTGAATGGACCTTCCCAGGTTGGTGCTAGCTTACCTGCGGCTGCTCTTTTTCCTGTAGGTTCCAGGTTTCTTAAAGTCAGATCTCCCACTTTTAAGCTTCTTTCTCTGACCTTTTAAGTTTCGGGGCCCCGCCGGCTGTTTGTGCTCTAGGAGATCTTACGGGATCCTAGTTATTTTTGTTCCGGGGTGACCTCGGGGCCCCACCGGCTTTCTTTGCTCCTTTAGGAGGTCTTGCGCAAGGTTCAGGCTCATTGGCCTTACTGTCGCTTCGTTATCTCAGCTGGTTTTGTGCCTAACTGAGGTCTTGTTCATTTTTTTTGAATTTTTCTGCAAAATAAGAGCTTGCACAAAGCGTATATAACGAGAATGCTTGTTGTTAATTCAATAATATTCACCAATAATATGTCGCATGTGTCACTCAATTTCATATTTCATATGCATGCAAGTATTTAACTCGTGCAATTTTAGAGATGCAATGAACAATATTTTTGCATGTGTAAATTTCTCAGGATTTTTCAATTTATAAAATGCGTGATCTTTTCTTCAGAAATGTCTGCGTTAGCGTTAATAACAAAATTTCATGGTAATAAGCAATTATCAAGATATTTGAGAGTGGCACGATTCGCCTATAAATCATTGTTATCTCAGAAGTTATGAAAAGCGGAAGCAATAGCACCTGAACGGGGAGCTGACCTTCCTGCTGCAGCCACTGCAGCACCAGTTACTGTATCCCTCCAGCAATTAGATCCATTCCTTATTCTGCTGATAACAGAGAGAGTAACAGGGGGACCAGGTACGTAAGTGTTCTATTGTTCGTGCATTTGTACACCCAAGTTAGGTGGCCAGCAAAACAGGTGATTTCATCATTACACCTAATCCACTATTTTTACTGGCATGGCTAGCATCTGAAGTTTGAAAGTTCACTGACCCTCCAAAGGTATTAATTAGATTTTTCTTCCGCCAATCTGTGCTGCAAACCATCCAAACCTCTGTTTTTTGCTCTCACGTGAAAGCAAACAAACATAACTCAATAATCCGAGCAAAGGAAAATACAAAATTATTGGTAGTATTAATTAATTTATTTAACAAAAATAAATATAACTACAATCAATTTCTACGTGTCAGTCATCCATGAAGTAACTTTACTCAATTTCTATGGCTCAAAAGCTTTTCCCGATGAATATGAGAGCAGCTATAGGAGAGATAGTACCTCCACTCATCGCATGTAACGCGAAAATTTACCGCTACCACCGTCAAAATTCAACACTGCCTTGCAGGAGCTGACGTATCTTGTCGGACAACGCTGACGTGGACCCAGCCGTCGGGAAGCTGACTTAATATGGATGTTGATTTCTGACCTTCAAGAGTCCATGCTAAGCACCTCTCTGCTGTACAAGCTGCTAGATACAACTCTGGTTAATCAACAAACAAAACTACCAAAGAACATGGCAAATTATGCTGAAAATTCTTAAGGGCAGAATCCGGGAGAGGAGTTCTTTAAGATTTGTGTAGATTTGTCAAGCTCCAGAAAACTTCAGATGAACTTGAGGCATTGAGATGGTTGTTTTCCAACGAAAGAACAAATGTTCTGAATGCAAAACCAGAACCATCAAGCATGTCCCAAAATTCAAACCTTTTGATCAAGTAATCTGGTTCCTCGAAATCAAAACATTTGTTTGGGACATGCTTGGTTGGGGCTTAGCAATCATCTGTGTATGCACAAGTATCTGCATGAAATCACTCCTGCAGTCCTGCTACTATAATGTATAATCCTGTAAGCACCATCCTTCATCAGAACTTTTTAATGCTTTGCAGCACAGGAAAAAAGGTTCTAAAATCTGATCTCTGGACTGGTAGTTCATCTGTGATTCGCAAGGAACTTAGCTCATTTCTTGAATCTTCAACAAATGGTAGGGCAAACAACGCCTTTGAGGCTCTCAGCCGATCACTATCTTTCGTATATTCTCCCCTCTAATTCCAGTTCCAACAAGATAAAATTAGTTTTCCTTTTTCCTCTGTCCCCCATTTCCCCAATCAAATAGCATATAAAGAGTAAAAAAGAGGAAAAAGAAAACAAAAAGTTTTATCGTTTTCTCTGTCACTGTCTCAGCTATCCTACTGTCTCTTGCATTGAACAATTTAAAGCCTCTAGTTCAGTGAGTGGCCACTTCAGTAACAAGTCCCTTCTTTCTCGCTTCATTTTCTTCCCGTCTCTTCTAGCTTCAGCTCTAAAAGAACCAGCCATGCAAACTATTCGAACCTCCTCTACTCCGTCATTTGTCCACATCCCAACCTCATTAAACACAACCCAGGAGAAGAACTCGCCGAATCACATCACCCTCATCCTCTAACTTGTCAAACCCGGCCCAAAGGACCTCTTTCCTTCTGACTGAGCAAATGCAGATTTGCTTGGTCTTCTTCTACGGAGGTTAGCCCTCTCAGCCGTAACCAGCTCGTCTATTTGTCGGTTGGGATCTACAGTTTCCAAGTTGGTTATCGTGCCGCACAACTCGCTCGATTCCAATGAGCCCAGATGGCAGCCGCACCCGATTTCACTCGTCTTCAAATTGGCTAGTATGTACAAATCGAATCTCTCCTCGATCGGCTTGGGTCTCTACTCATCTCGTCTTCTCCCTCGGCTTGGGTTTCTGATCATCTCCTGTCTTCTCCCTGTTGCACCAATACTTGAGGGGTACTGTTGTCCAACCAGGTCGGATAGTTATGAGTCACGCCCCAGCTGCTCGGCGACATCATTTTGTCCGACCGGAGATATGAACCCGACCTCAAACACGGCTCCGACCTTGATCACAGATCTAAGCTCGAGCACGGATCTGACCTCGGCGAGTAATTTGACGTTGTGGTCGGCGGATTTGCCGAGTTCCTTTCTGTCTTGCTATTCCGACCAACCAGAGAGGAGATGGGTGACTGCTCAGAGAGGAGATGGGTGGTGATGAGGGAGTAATGCTCCAGACATCGAATTCGAAGGACCCGCGCCATGGAGCGCTATTGATGCCGGTCACCCTAGGATCGATGGCGACTAAATAGGCAGCACCGACCTCGTTCGTTTCCGTGCCGACCTACATGGTCGGATTGTTGTAAAGTCTCGCCGACCTCACTTGTTGGAGCTCGACCAAAGCAGCAACTTCTTCCTCAGGTTGGCGCGTCTTCGGCACCATCATGTCTGCCTGTCGTGTCGCGTCGACCTCCCTCGTTGGAGCTCGACCAGACCAGCGACTTACTCTTCAAGTCAATGTGTCTTTTGGCATCATCAGGTCTATCTATCTGATCTATTCCTGCGTCGCGCCGACCTCACTGGTTGGAGCTCGACCCGACCACGGCGCGTCTTTTGAGCTCCTTCCACTCTTACTGTTCCAAACATCCGACCTCCACTTTTTTTTTCTTTTTTTTTTCTTTTTTTTTTCTTTTTTTTTTTTTTTTTTTTTTTTTTTTGCGGGCTCCTCCTTTCTAGCTTGTTACCTGGGACTTCACATCAGATCTGCCCATCCAATCTCTACAATTTGTGTACGGTTGATCTCACAGTTTTCAACAAATATATTCATCATATGAGGTTTCACTTCGTTAAATCTCAAAGAAAAAATCAGTAATAATAAAATTTAATAAATATTAAAATAAATTATCTAAAAAATTATCAAAATATTCTTGAACCAACTGGGTCTTTCTTTTCAGCTGGGTTGTCTTCCCCGTCCTCGAGGTGACCGAGCTTTCTCTGTTGTTGCAACGCACGGCTTCGGGCTTCGCCGGTGACACCCATGGCTGGACGCGACATTGGATCGTCACCTTGTCTTTGAGCTGGACGGCATACCGCGTCGGAGCTTATCCACCTTGCCTGGATATTTGATTATTTCTTATTATCTCCAGGTTGCTCTGATACTTGAGGGGCGTTGCTCTCATGTGGATCTCAATGGGTGGATCTAGAAACTTCAGAGATAGTAAAATCTCTTTCGTTTCCCACAGACGGCGCCATTTGATAAATATTTTCCTCTTCCTGGTCCATGGTAGATCTGGTTTTCTTCTGGGTCCTTTCTTGTTGGGCTCCCTGATGGGTCTCTCCATGTTCTTCCTGGTGAAAGGACCTGTAAAATAAGAAAGAATGGTCAGGGGCCTACCGGGTGTGCCCCGGCAGAGGCCCTCCGACGCCCAAGTCAGATTTTATGGCTCAGAGTAGTATATTTAAGCAAGGGTTACAGAAAGAATAAAAATGGTGTCCAGGAAGGAGAATGAAGAAGAAGAGCCCCTCCTGCGTGGCCTCTACTGTGATATATATATATCTGTCTCTCTGCCACAATGCTAGCTGTCTTCTGTCGCTTAGCTCCGTATGTACGGATGTGTCAGGCGCCTGCTCCATGCGTAACGGCCATTAATTCTCCTCTGATATGTATGATTCTCCTCTGATACGCATGCGGAAGGACCTACCAGCGGGGCATCTTGGTCATTTTCCCCTTTCCGGGCTGGGTTGAATGGTAGGGCTGAAGTTGAGCCTGGTGAGGGCCTGATTACTGGGCCGAGAGGTTTGGGCCGGTTTGATTGAGGAGTCTAGGCGGAGTCCGGCCCTGTGACTGAGCGGGCTGGACCTGGCTCTCGAGGGGAATATTGAAGCCTTCGAATCATGGGCTGTTTTCATGGGCCTGGCCTTTAGGCCGGGGTGAAGAAATCCAGCAGTCATCACATACTAATTAGTCCCTTCATATTTAAGACATTTATAATTTTGTAAAAGAAAAATTTACTATTTAGTCCATATGATATGAAAAAACTTATTAGTTGATCTTTTTATTTTGAAAAATACATTAAGCATCCTTAACGTATTAGAAATATCTTAACTAGTCTTTTTATTAGTTTTAATTATTAAATATTCTACTATTTAGTCTTTGTAATAAGAGAAAATTTATTAGTTGGTTCTCAATTTTGTAAAAATATCTACTAATTAGTTCTTTTATATCAAGAACATTTAAAAATTTTTTTTTATAACATTTAACAGTTAAAATTGATGAATTGATTAATTAGTAGATTTTTTAAAAAATTTCAGATATATTTTGATATATTTTTTAAAATAAATGGATGGATTAGTGAGTTTTCCTATATCACATAGAGTAAATAGTAATTTTTATTTTTATAGTACTTATCGACTAAAATTAATGAAAAGGCCGATCAACAAACTTGTTAAAGTCTCAATAATATTTTAATGTATTTTTCAAAATCGATGCACGAATTAATAAGTTTTTCTATATTACAAAAATTAAGTAATAATTTTTTATTATAATATCATATATTATATAATATAATTTATTATTTATTTTTATTATAAAAATACTTATATATTTATTTTATTGTTAAATATCATATTTTAAAAAATATTTTATTGTTTACTTTTATATAAAAATTTATTTTTATTTTTATACACAGTTATTAAAATAAATCATTTTTAAAAAATAAAAAAACTATTTTTAATTTTAAAAAAATAAAAAATAAAATCCTATAATAATACCAAACACATCCTAAATTTTTCAATTTGAAAATCTTTAACACTTTGAAAACAATAAAACATTTTTACAAAGATCAAACTTCAAAAATTGATAGACAAAAACAAATCCAATAACAAAATATAAAGATAGACGTCAAAATAATAAATAATTTTGATTGAGAGTATTGCTAATATGTTTTAGCAATACTTTTTTTTTTAAAAAAATTTTGTAATGATATTATTTTGTAATCATTTTGTAAAATAATATTAAATAATAAATGATTTTGATTGTCTTATTATTTTTCATTATTAATATTATTATTATCATAAAAAATATGCACTCTCGAAATTAATATTTATTGACCATTTAACAAATATTTTTCTTAAAATGATTACGTATTAAATTTTATTTATTAAAAGTTACTTTTTTTTTAGAATAAAGAATTAACTTAAGAAAGGAAAATACATTAACTCTATAAACGAAGAAAGGAAAAAAAATTAAAAAATTTCGAAAATGTATTGCAAAGAGTAAAGGATATATTTTTTAGATTATTTAATTGGTTTAATTATTGTACAATTTAAAATAATATAAATAATAAAATAGTAAGTATTATTTAATTTTTAGTACTTCTTTTTAAAAATTGTGTCATAAAGTCCAATAAATTAAAATGATTATATTTAAAAATTTATAAAGTTAATATAATTACTATAAAAAATAATAAAACTGTATATAATATAAAAAAATAGTATTTTGTTTTTAAAGCTATGTTTTAGCAGTATTTATAAAATTATTGTCTTAATACTATTAAAGTAACAGTTTGACAATAATTTAAAATTGTTATACAAAAATCAATTTTTAATTATATATAATAATATATTTTAATAAAAAATTTTATTTATATTTACAAAATTTTAATTCTAGCTGCGCTTTGTATTTACTGCTAAAAAATAAATAGGTTGTTGTGTTATACTTAGTTGGGAGATATAAGTAGAGGTCAGATTTTAAATTGTTGTTATTAACCTATGACTATAATTAAAGTATATAAACTAACATTTTACCGCTGCTGCACTGCATGTTTTTGGATTACAGGTGGGTCACTTTTTTTCATGTTCTAATCCAATTGCATTTCGTTTTAAAATGAGTGCAAAAGTAAAGCAAATAAGAGAAAGATTAGATGAGATTGCAAGTCAGAAATCTAAATTTCATCTCACAGAACGATATGCAAGTGGGCATGTTATGCCTAGAGAAAGAGCACCGACTCACTCATTTGTACAAGCATCTGAAGTTATAGGAAGATATGATGATAAAGAAAATATCATTAGACTTTTACAAGACTCTAGTGAGGTTGCACAAATCTCTATTATCCCTATTGTTGGAATTGGAGGGTTGGGAAAAACTTTACTCACTAAATTTGTTTATAATGATGAAAGGGTAAGGAGTCATTTTCAACTTCAGATATGGGTTTGTGTATCAGAAGAATTTGACATAAAGATTTTGACAGAGAAAATTATTAAATCTACAGAAGACCGAATGAGACATGTAGAGAAGTTGAAAAAACTGGAAATGGAACAACTACAAAGAATTTTGAGGGAAACCATTGGTGATAAGAAGTATTTGCTCATCTTAGATGATGTGTGGAATGATGACCCTATGAAATGGAACCAATTGAAAGAGCTCTTGTGTATGGGTGCCAGTGGAAGCAAAATCTTAGTAACTACACGTAGTAACAAAGTAGCCTCCATTATGGGCACCATCCCAAAAGCATATGAGTTATCGGGTCTTCCTGAAGATGAGTGTGTGGCTTTGTTTACTAAATGTGCATTTAAAGAAGGCCAAGTGAAGAGATATCCAAACTTGTTAAAAATTGGGGTTGAAATTGTCAAAAAATGCAAAGGGGTTCCATTGGCAGTGAAGACATTAGCATCACTTCTTCTTCTGAATTCTGATGAAAGTTATTGGAAGTCTATAAGAGATAGTGAGTTATGGAAAATAGAGCAGAAGGAAACTGATATTTTACCTGCTTTGAGATTAAGTTACGAGCAGTTGCCTGTTCATTTGAAAAAGTGCTTTGCTTATTGCTCTTTTTATCCAAAGGACTATGAATTCCTTGATTTGACATTAATTCAATTTTGGATGGCACATGGACTTATTGGATCAGCCAACCAAGATGAAGAACCGGAAGCTATTGGGTTGCGTTATTTTCAGGAGTTGGGATCTAGATCTTTTTTTCAAGATTTTACTGGTTCTGACAGCCTAGGGATTTCATGTAAAATGCATGATCTGGTACATGATCTTGCATTATCATTGACAAAAAATGAATTTTTAGCAATAACCTCACGCACCAGACACATCTCACACAATGTTCGCCATTTGCTATTTCCTAACTCCACTTCACTTCCCCAAGATCTTTCCACCCTTTTACAAGGTTTAGACCATGTGCGAACTGCCATATTCCAGAGTGATAAAAAGAGTCCTAGCAGCCAATCAGACTTGGATTCATATTTATTGAGATTTCAATATTTGCGAATGTTGGATTTGGCTGATTCCAAATTAGAAATATCACTAGATTGGATTGGTGCTCTAAAGCATTTGAGATATCTCCATCTACATGGAAATTCTAGAATTAAAAAGCTTCCCAATTCTATTTGCAAGTTATACAATTTACAAACTTTACGAATATGTGAAGGTATTGAGGAGCTACCTAGTGATATAAGGTACTTGATCAACCTTAGATATCTAGTGGTTTCAACAAAGCAGAAGTGTTTGCCGATGAATGGTATAGGGTGCTTGACATCTCTTAGATTTTTGGGCATTGCTAACTGTGAAATCTTAGAACACTTGTTTGAAGATATGCAAGGCCTCAAACATCTTCGAACCCTAGTTATTTATGATTGTGAAAGCTTAATCTCTTTGCCTCAAAGCATGAAGTACCTCACTGCATTAGAGAATCTTGCTATTGTCAATTGTGAAAACCTCAATTTGACATTGGAGGAAAATGGAAAAGATGATAAACACTTTGCTCAATTCAACCTTCAAAAGCTGATGCTTAAGGAGTTACCAAAATTGGTGGATTTTCCAGAATGGCTTCTTCAAGGATCTTCCAACGCTCTCCGGTTCTTAAAATTGGAAAATTGTGAATATATCAAAGAATTGCCAGTATGCATACAAAATACCGCGTCTCTCCAACAATTGGAGATTAAAGATTGTGATGAATTGAGCAAAAGATGTGAACGTGGAAAAGGTGAAGATTGGTCCAAGATTGCTCATATTCCTAAAATTGTTATTAACGGTTCTGATATCGATTCATCAGACGATTAGGTATGTATAAATTATCTTTTCCCTTCATCCAAAATAATTATTTAAACTAAATTCTCCCTTCTTGATTTATATGCATTTGAAATATTCTAGTATATGCCTATAATTCAAGGAAAATATAATAATTTTATTTATATTTAATTTCGATTTCAGGTCTATTGAGGAATTGTCTACTTCAGCTTCTATTGCGTCTATTGAGCCTGGGAACTCAGATGAAAATATGGCAATTGTTGAATCTAGTCATATTTGTATTTGATGTTGTGTTGTAAAAAATTGCTAATACATGTGTATCTCTAAACTATTGTGATTTTTTATTTTTATATTTTAAACAGTATCATACCTAATGTTGCACACACTATCTCTCTATTACTTGATGCTCTTTGAGAGAATTGCATAAAGTCTTGACTCTTGAGAGATCTGTCACTTTATGTTAATGCTACATGGAACTAATTTAGACTTTGACTTTTCATTTTATTTTAAATTCTTTTTCATTGTTCATTTATCAATTGCATTAATTTCTTCTCTTACAGCTTTTGATGATGATATCTTAGATTCGATGGGTTCAAGAAGACGTGGACAATAAGCTTGATTTCACGGGAAAGTTAATAAATTTGGATAGATGATTGGAAATTAATAAGGTTGAAATTCGATTCGTCGAGATTGAGGTTTAGAGAAGGATTTGTGTTTGTAATATACTGGTGAAGTTGAAAAATCTTTCTTTGAACGTGATTGGTTCATCTTGGTACGTTTTTGTTGACGTCCCCTTAGATTGAATAATAGTGTATTGCGGCAGAAATGTCAGACGGCTCGTTAATGGAGTCGGTTAGCCCATGACTTGTCCATCGCGCGTGTCATGTTTGTCAATCCTATCGCATAGACAACCATGACCTTAATGATATCCTACGTATTTAAGAGAGATCTACTCGTTGATTATGGGCTTTAAAATGATCGACCTACCTAATTTGAATAATAGTAAGATCTAAGGTGCTGAAATTTGATTTTTATATCCTCTAAGTTGGACTTTCCTCAAACAGAATAAAATAATGCATAAAGTCTTATCATACTCTACATTCATGTGTCACGATCTCAACGGATCTTATTAGTTGAGATCTTATTATTTTTATTTTATCAATGGATCTTATTATTTTTATATTATCAGATGAGTTTGTAATGAAAACCTATGCATGGAGAATTGCAAATCATCAACCCAGTTTGCTTAAGTCACTCAAATCAGAATATGGATGTAGCTATATTCATCTTTCAAATCATCAAAAGTTGTATGTTTATCCACTTCTTTTTCTTTCTTAATTTTCTTGTGTTTTAGAGAAATTTACTAATTCATCCTTGTGGTATTGGGAAATTAATTAGGTAGTCTCTCAATTTTGAAAAATATATTAAAACGTTTATGAGATTTTAAAAAGTCTACTAGTTAGTCTGTCTATTAATTTTAACCATTAAATACCGTAAAAAAATCTAAAATGCCCTCGATATAAAGGGAATAATTAGTAGATATTTTTACGAAACTGAGAAATCAGCTAATAAATTTTTCTATATCACATGAACTAAATAGTAAAACGTTTAACAGTTAAAATTAACAACAGGACTAATTAGTAGATTTTTTAAAATTTCAGGATAGTTTTAATCTATTTTTTTAAACTCAACTAATGAGCTTCCCTGTATCACAAGACCAATTAGTGAATTTTCCATTGTTTTATGGCTTCAAGGTTCTGTTGCTTTTTGTTCATGGAATTGCTTTCTGTTGAAAACTAATGTTTAATAATGTTCTAAACCAAGTGAAAAATGTGTTTAGAGAACTGACTGAGAATCCATGCTGAAGCTTTTCCATACCTGCACAGAATTCAGGTAGAGGCTCACATTCCTCCCTTTTCATATCTTTTCTCTCCTTTTTCTTAATTTAAATATTTTTAATGCTTCTTTTATCTTTTATTTCTGACCAATTTCTGCAGAATAAGATGACTGGCCAAAAAATCTTGTATATGAACAGAATGAAATATTCAGTTATTCAGAAAAAATAATAATAATAATAAGCAAGGCAATTGATGTTATGGGAGTTTTTAATTTGTATCAATGTGAACTTTATTGATGTATTCATGATTGGATATCTTAATTCAAGCTTACTCGTTGAAGCTGTGTCCATCTGCTGAAAATTTTAGTATACAGTTCAAATTTTTTCTAGATTTCCTACTCTTCAATACTGATTTTACTTCCCAAAGCTTAAACTTTGCAATCAAGAATAACACTAGAGACTCGATTGAAGAATGTCAAGGTAAAAACCAAGTCAAATCAAAGAGAAGCTATAGTTGATTGTTGATATATATTTCCAACAGAAATTTCAAAAATCAGAAACTTCAGTGTTACAATTGCCGACCTAATATGCAAGAGAACCTCTTGGAGAGATATATCTAATTAGACTCTTTCATTAACCCACCACCTATTTTCTCTCCAACTCGAAAAGCTCATAATCTGTCATTGTTCATAAACATTTTAGTATATGGAAAGCAGACAGATAATCCGTCATTTTAGATGATGTATGGACTTTCATAAATTTTTTGTTGAAAAATTATTTTTAATTTTTTTTTAAAAAAATAAACAGCTAATATCTTATATGACAATTAATAATTTGTTATAGCTACTTAATTTTTTTTAAAGTCTTTAACGAAAGGAATTGCCCTTGTTAATGAATTAATTTTCCTTCTAAAATTTGTACACTACAAGAATTTGTTTTGAGTTTGTAAGTTTTATGCTTGAATCATTCCTTTGATTTTTGGAGATGAGCAATTTCAAGATCTTAAGATCCATATTCATTAGGGGCATCTTCTTCATTTTTAATGGGAAGTCATGTGTACACATGTCTATTTTAATTCTACAATTTTCATCACCTTAGAATGGAAATATTCTTTTCAAATTGTTAATTATTTAGACCTTTTTCATCTGTCTGAATTTATTTGCATATTTTTCTATTTTTTCCCCCTTGGATCCACTGCTTTATCAATTATTTGTTTATTTTAACTTCAAATATCTTTGTGTTTTCTTAATTAATAATTTTTTTTCTTTAGAATTTAATTTATTGTTAAGTACTAATATATAATGTATTTATAATAGATATTAAGAAATTTATTATATTATTTTGTTAATTTTTTAAAAATAGTATCCATCTTAATTTATATTTTTTAATGATAAAAAAATTATGTAAATTTTGAATTTTAAACATTGTGAAATATTAATAATGGTGTTCAAAAATATATTCAATGTGAAAAAAATTGTTATTTGTAAAGCAAATGTTTCTATCTAGCTTAGAAATAATAAGAATAATAAGGATAATAAAGAAAATAAATTATTTTTTTTTTCAAAATATATGTTGTATTACTCAGAATGAGCGGTATTCGGTTCAAATCGAAAAAATCAATTGAAATAAATTAATTTAAAAATTCAGTTTGATTTTTTATTCAATTCAGTTCGGTTTGGTTTTTAATTTTAAAAATTTCAGTTCGGTTCAGTTTTGATAAAAAAAATAAAAAAAATCGAACCGACTCTATTAGTGATAATAATATGTTATTTTCAATAGAGAAATTAAATCATATTAAGATTAAAATATTTTAATTAAATTTTAAAATACTAAAAATAAAGTGTAAAAAATAAAAAATTTATTAAAAATCAAAATCGATCAAACTGAACTGAATCGAATCAAATCAGACTGATCTGATTCGATTTGATTTATGACTAAAATCAATTCGATTTGATTTTTATAAATACTAAAATTTCAATTTTTGATTTATTCGGTTCGGTTTGAATTTGAACCAAACCGACCAAATGCTCACTCCTACTATTACTGCCCGTTAAACCGGCAAGAACATATGCTGGTAATTCAGATTACACCAAAAAACATCATCAAAACTAAACTTCTTAACTTGTGCTTGCTCCATTTGGTTCCCATGCCTTCTTACAAAAGAAAAATATATATTAGGTAATCTCTTGAGCCAAAAAAAAAAAAAGATATCCATAATCAGATCTTGAATAAGTAAAGGCGCTTGTCTCCCTTAACATGCTTGATAATGGTTGCAGAATTATTTTATTAAAAATCGAATCAGAAATTAATACACGTGATTTACCAATTTGGCTATATTCACGGTAACTAGAATTTTCTTATTTCTATGTTAGTATTCAAACAAAATATACCAAAAGAATATTATATATTTATATGTCTGAAAAATGCTATAGGGTACAGTGTATAGTCCATAATATATTATTAGGTTTCATATCTTAATACATCCTAAAAAATACCCTGTGCAAACCCCTATTCTTTGCTAAAAGCAATGTATCTCTACATGCTAGGCACTCCATTAAGAGAGGATCGACGTTATGGTTCTAAAGCCTACAGCTCCAAAGTAAAAGGTGGCCTCTATGATCACGAGAAACAACTGCACTCGCTCCTCTGGAATTCCTGGTATCAATGGCTGCATCGAAATTTAATTTGATTATATTTAGAGGAGGAGCTTGCTAGGAGACTTCAGTTGCTGCATCATTTGGTACCACCCTTTCTTCTTCAACAGTTGATGAGTTGGCAAAGATGTAATCCCCAAATTACTGATACGCAAGTCTGATTACCTCAAGGGCTACCTTTTGCTTTCCTTCAAAGATGAACATGTTACGATCCTTCCATATGTGCCCCATCAGGGATCCTGCCATTTTAACTAAGGGAGCTCCATCCTGTTGTTTAATTAAAAATTGATAAAGATTGTCCAAGCAATCCATCATGTGCATGTGTGGTATCAAGGATGACCTCAGCTGGAGGGAAGAATTGAACCAAATTGCAATTGCATGAGGGCATTCAAAGTCTTTTCCAAAACAATATTTTTCCCTGACTTGCATTAGGACCCGGATTACCAACCAACACAACTCTATCAGATTTTTATAGTTCCATGGCCAGCCTATAGCCTGACTTTGTTGTATATCTACCATTAGCTTCAAAGTGCCAAATATAGCCGTCTTCATTCGGAAATAAGCTGAAAGGAATAGCAAGGATCTTATTGATATCTTAGATTTTATATTTGATATATTATTAATGTATTGTAGATTTTGCACTTCACCTTACCTTATTATTATACTCATAAAGGTTAAATATTAGTTTTATTAATTTTATTTTATAAATTAATTATAAATTTATTTAAAATTTAAAAAAAATAATAATTAAAAAAAATCAAGCATATAGTTTTTTGGTCAGTAAAAGTTTATATATTTTTAATCGATAATTATCATCCATATATTTATCCATATATTTTGAGTTTCTTGTTGTGGAAGAGTAACAAGCGGTGCACATATCAGAAAATTGATAGATTTTTGTGTGAAGCAAGTTTATTCTTGATGCACTATGGAGATTATTCCTTTCTTAAATGTTTGGACTGTTATTTTAAGCAACTTGGATTTAACAAGTCCATGTGAAACTATTTTTTAGACTAATTTATTATTTAATTTTTATAATATAAGAAAATTTATGATTTAATCTCTTAATTTTTAAAAATATATTAAAATATTTATGAGATATTAAAAAATCTATTAATCAGTTCTTATTAATTTTAAATATTAAATATTCTACTATTTAATTTGTATAATATTAAAAATCTCATTAATTGTTTCCTTAATTTTATAAAATTATAAATTAATTAGTCTTTTCAACTGAAGATATTTTAGACTTTTCTCTAAAATTAAAGTAATAACACACTTCTGATCATAATCTCCACCTAATTGAATCCTTTAAAAGCAAAGAAGTTGATATGGGTGTTGAATGAATATGAAGATGGAAGTGGTTGTAGAAGGAAAATCAATGAAGCCTAACATGCTACTAATGTCCAGCCTAAGACAGTAAAGAAGGGTGCTGCTTGGGAGGCAACCCAATGCGACAGGATTGCAACTCAGACATAGTATTCACAATAGCAGTCAATTGTTTATCAATTTCAATAGGCAAAAAACTCATCTGATTCAATTTATATAACCCTACCTCTTCCTTGCCCACAACAACCACTCGCTTAGTTAAAGGGTCCTGAATAATGCAACAAGTAGGAAGGAAAAGACAACTCAACTTGCAATCTTTGATTAACTTGCTAACAAAAAGAAGATTATAATTGAACTTTGGAACAAACAATACATTTTTAGGTGTATATAATCTGAAAGCATAATAGAACCAGTATAGCAGACTTTCATAGCATTACCATCAGGTAAGTAAACAGAAACTGGCTTATTTAATAAGTCTAAGGATTGAAAAACTAATTGATTTGAAGACATATGGTCAGTGGCACCAGTGTCAAGGACCCAATTACAGTGCTTATGGAAAGATGCATAAGACAGATTTTTAGAGTTAGAGGTACCTGTGAAGATGACTAGACCTGAATCTGAATCATATTCATTGGTGTAGTCAAATTGGAGAGTATTTGCTGAGTACAGCCTTTCCTTTGATTAGTTTGCTGTCCTCCTGTTGTAAGGAACTCAGCATGATATTGAGGTCATTTATTTGAGTAGATGTGTCGGGCATGTCAATGGGGGTATCCTTTCTGTTTGGGGGGCTTCAACAGCTACCACAACTCTCTTGTCATGTCCCATGGTTCTAGTGTTTTGGAGAATTGTCCATTATTTTTGGTTTTTGTTTTAAACCATTCAGGGTATCCTATTATCTTGAAACAATCCTCTTTGACATGTCCATCCATGTCACAGTAGGAACAATGTCCCTTTTTTTGGTCAGGCCTTTTCTGCCTCCCTTGATATTGTTTCTGCGTCCTATTCATCAAGACTAAAGGTTCAGTGTTCCCATTTATACTTCCCAGAATGTCCTTCTAAGACTCAAATTTGAGTAACAAAGAATAGGTTTTATTCACAGAGGGCAAAGGATCCATGCCTAGGATCTGATCTCTAACTGTCCTGTAGGCATCATTCAATCCCATAAGGAATTGCAATAACCTATTTCTATTGTTTAGCTCATCTATTGCCTTTGATGCACCACATGTGCATGGTGGAAGAGTTTCCATTGAGCCCAATTCGTCCCAAAGCCCCTTTAATTTTGTGAAATAGACAGATGTAGAGGTATTGTCTTAAGATATCAAGGATATTTTCCTTCTCAGCTCATAAATCATGGTGTTATTACATTCACTAAATCTTTCTGTGATTTTAAGCCAGAGATCCCTGGTTGAGGCTGTGTAAATGAAACCATCTACCAACTCTCTGGATATAGAGTTCAAGATCCAGGATGTGACCATAAAGTCACATCGCTTCCATTGTTCATAGGAATCGGATTCTCTATTAGGCACTGTAACTGCACCCTCTATAAATTTGAGTTTCTGTTTGGCTCCTAGGGCTATCCTAATGGCTCTATACCAAGATCTAAAGTTTGTCCCTACCAGAGGAGCAGACACTAAAATCATACCTGGATGGTCCGAAAACTGAAGAGTTAGAGGATCCGCAAGATTTTTAGTTGCTGACTGTGCGGTTGTCGAAGCCGGTCAAAAATAACCTTTTTGGTTATCAACAATCTTACAACTGTAGATAGTGGCAAAAGGATCGAATCCACATGGAATTGATACTCACCTATTTTTCTTATCAAGACCAAGAAAATAAACTGAAAGTAAAATAAAAAGGGGGAGTTTTGAGATTGATTAAATTAAACTAATACTGAAAGCAATAAAGTAAAGCAAATAATAAAAGTAAAGAATATTCAAATATGAGAAAAGTTCTAGTTGAAGAGTTGGATCCACTTCAGTTGTTGGGATTGATCATTGACACTTAGGTTCCTTTGTCTGATTCAATAAATTAGTTATGGAGATAGAAGACGCTTCTCATCACCATATCCCTCCTTAAGCATAAATCACTTAGGGAACGTCCTCTAATTAATCACTAATCAACAAGTTGCCAATGAACGTCCTTGGGCCTTTGGCATCTAACAACTGTCAATTGTATTAAGAAATAGAGAGACCTAATTCAAGCTACCCAAACGTATGGTGATATCGCTAGATCATGCAATTTCCTTAGTTTTTACACCAAGTGTTCTTGTGTTTGAATAATCCAAGCAATTACAGACTCAAAACTATTCAAACTAACAAATTATTACTTTGCAATCAAGAATCAACATAGATCTAAACAACAAAGCAACAATGAAATTAAGCATGAAATTGCATAAATACTAAAAAACAAAAGATAAACAATGTATGTTCAGATCTCCCAATCCATAAAACAACTAAAGTTTCACCTAATCTTCAACTAGAAAAAGAGGTTTCAGCCACTCATGGCTGAAATAAAACAAAAAATAAAAGAAAGAGGAGAAGGAAAGATGGAATCGGCGGGCGGCAAGGTGGAGAAGGAGGCGTGTGATCCAATCCGAGTGGGAGAAGAGAGGAAGAGAAGAGAGGATGGGCGGCACTCCTTATGCTTTTATAGTGCGGGAGTGTTGCCCTAGATGAGGTGGAGCCTTCTTTTGAATTTTGAATTTTGAATCTTGATTACTTGGGAGGCAAATATGTCTTCTTGAGATTTGGCTTCCTAAACAAGCTGAATTTTGAATTTTAAATTTTAAATTTTGAATGTTGAATTTTGAATGTGCATCTTCTTGAGATTTGGCTTCCTCAATAAAGGAAAGACTTCTTGAATATTTAAAATTTGAATTTCAAATTACTCTGCTGACTACACTTTCCTTATTTAACACTTTCCTTATTTATCTTCACTTCAGCTGCAACTTGACTTGGGCAAACAGCTTGTTCTCTTTTATCCCTTTTTAGGCAGTTTTAAGAGTATTTTCACCAAATGACCTCTTTACACCATTTTCTGCAAAATAAGATCAAAACCACAGAATTAAGCAGAAAAAGTATAAATTAACATTAATAACAACATGATAAAATAGTCTAAATTTGATTCTATCAGTTGCGATATGAACTTTGTCCTTCATCTCCGTGTTTTTGCCTTCTTTACTGTTGTTTCCTCGTCCCCCATCATCCACAAGATCTGTTGATTTTAGGTACAGATCTTGATGTACAAACTTTAGATTTGACAAAGTTGTGGTCATTTTGAAAGAAGAGAAGAATTTCAACCAGATCTGCTTGCCATGCAAGCCAGAGTCGATGTGAGATCGGCGATGGTGTTTGTCTGGCGTATAAGCTGGATCTTATGTGAAGAGGTGTTGTTTTGAGGGACGACCGGAGTCTAAGAGAGAGGACAGGGAAGAGTGTAAACCCTAACTCGCTCTGATACCATGAAGAGAAAGATGAAGAAAACTATTTGGTTTCTCATTCAAGATGTAATGAATCGTACAAAAAAGTATGTTATGTCTGAGAACTGTTTAAGGAGGGTTACATAACCCTATAGATCACATGACTTTGTGTAACACGTGAGAACATATCAAAAAAGAAAAGTCTCTCTTTACCCTTACATATGATAATTATACCCATATAACCCAAGAGCATAAACATAATAACACAATATAACAAAACAGTAGTTATCTTGTATTCTCTACAATTTCTATCTAAATTAAGTCTATATAAATTCATAGTATAATTACACGCATTTCATTTCTATCTAAATTAAGTCTATATAAATTCATAGTATAATTACATGCATTTCATGTGGGTTGCACTATTATTTTACATTATGTTACTAATCCATGTAAATTCGATTTAGATAAGTTTTACTAATTTACATTATGTTACCAGTCCATGTAAACTCGGTATAGACAAGTTTTATCATCATGAGTACTATTGATATTTCAACTAAAAGAAATAAATAAAAGTAGCTTTATCATCGTTAGAAAAACAAAAGAAAATAAAAAAGGTTTATCAAATGCTAAGCTCCGAAGGCAAACAATATCCAATTGCAAAACCCCAAAAAACACATACAAGTTAAAACCTCGACATGAAGAAAGAGGTGGTGAAATGTGTGAATGAATTATTAGTGACACTATTAATCTCTCTCTTGAAAAATTTTCAGTATATCAGTCACCAAACTTGAAAAATCACCATGAACTTGTAGAGAGAACGGTGAAAGTGAAGAAAGAGAGATAAAGAAAACTTATGGGATTTTGGATAGATCAGTTGGCCGATTTGAGGAGAGGGAGACAAAGATGTATAAATTAAAATAAACAATATATATTTATACATATCGATGTTAAATAGCGCCAGAAATTTTCTGACATAATATATAATGGTGTTAATAAAAATTTTAAAATATAAAAAATGACTTGATCTTTAAAAGAAAAATTAATCTTCTTTAAAAACAATTAAGTTTTTAATTATAAAGAAAACTATTTTCACTAATATATCTCAAGCATTAAAAAATATTTAAAAATAAATAAATACTTTTTTTACATGATATAAATAAGCTTAATATATACAATATTGCATTTCTATTTTCAAAACCAAATGGACCCAAAGTCATCATGTTGCTTGTAACTTTTGCCTATACCAAGAATGAGTAAGAAGATGGGAGAATATAGAATTTTACACTCCAAAGACTTAGTATAATCTTTAAGTTCATCAGCAGAAAGAATAGAATTTATGCTTTAATTCACAACCTTGAAAACTCGATGCTTGCCAAATGAGTTTTGTAAGCTATAAAATGCATGGGATTTTGATTCAAATTTTGTTATCTATCTCAATTCCTACTCAAATAAAAATCAAAATCCACAAAAATGGCAATAGAGTCATTCGCTTTTAATATTGCTGAGAAAGTGTTGGAGAAGATAGCATCCCATACCTACCAAGAGATATGTTTTGCATGGGGCTTGAAAGCAGAACTCAAAAAGCTTGAAGATATCTTGTTGACGGTGAAAGCTGTGCTAATGGATGCTGAGGAGAAGCAAGTGAATGACCACCAACTGCGGTTGTGGTTGGCTAAGCTTAAGGATGCTCTCTATGATGCTGAGGATGTGCTTGATGAATTTGAATGTGAAGATCAGAGAAGACGAGTGCTTCAATTGTATGGAACCACCACCAAAAAGGTAGGAGGCGATTTAGTTTTATATTATAATTATTTTTATTTCATCCTGATATTTATTATATGTTATACATATACAAATTTATTATATATTTATAAAATTTCACATTCAATATTTTTCCAAAAAATAAAATTTTAGTTTTATAAAAAAAATTATAATTTTCTTTAATTTAGAGGTGATTTCACGAATAATTTAGTTTGAATTCTAATATGATTCTCGTTAAAAATTAGAATTAGAGCTAATTTTTGAATTTTTTATTTTTAGAAACAGATTTATCCTAGAAATGCTTTAGGAATTTAATATTTTATTTTATTTTTATATAGTATACATATATACTCAAATGAAATAAATATATAAACAATTGCAAAATAATAAAATGTCTTAAAATAATTTAAAAGAAATTTATATTTAATCTCAAAACAATAATATGATTTTATCTAAAATTACGAAATATGAGAAATTTTTTTAGATGATAACATATTTGTTCCAATTATATCCTTCACATGAAATTTTTTATTAGAGATTTACATTATTGCCACATTATCTGCCGGTAAAGTTTAGAGTTCTATTAATTACAATTTAAAATATCAGATTTAATTAATAATTTTTTAAATTTAGAGTACAATTATAAATTTATTTTAAAATTAACATTTTTTTTATTTTTCTTAAAATTAAAATTTATAATATTAAAAAAGTAATTTAAATTATTATTGTTATTATAAATTTTTTAATTTTATCATTTTAGTGTATCAATTTATTTTAATTTAATCTAAATTGATCTATATTTGTAGTTAAAAAAAGTATATGATTAATAATATA
The DNA here is from genome assembly GCF_001659605.2 of Manihot esculenta. Classification (NCBI taxonomy): domain Eukaryota; kingdom Viridiplantae; phylum Streptophyta; class Magnoliopsida; order Malpighiales; family Euphorbiaceae; genus Manihot; species Manihot esculenta. Next base: position 4,640,080 of record NC_035169.2, on the reverse strand, counting down.
TATTAATTATATTTTATAATGTGAAATATAAAATTAATTTAAAATTATATTTCCGCATAATTTATTTTAAATATAAAATAATAAAATAACTATAATTATTTTTTAATATATTTTTATAATAATATTTCTTTTTACTTTCAATTATTTTTTTAAATTATAATAATAATTAGTGTAATTTAATTTAAAATTAAATTAAAACAAAATTAATATACTAAATCATTGATAAAATTAAAAAATTTGTAATAATATTATAAATTATTTTTCAATATTACCAATTTTAATTTTAGGAGAAATGATAAAAAAAATTCTAATTTTAAAAAAAATTATAATTATATCTTAAATTTTAAAAATTTATCAATTAAACCTTAACTTTTTAAGTTTTAATTAACTGTATTCTAAATTTTGCTGAACTAGCATTAACGTAATAATAATGTATTAAATAATATGACAATTTTATTAGTTTTTAATAAAAAATTGAACGTGAATGTATAATTGGAATAAATATTAAAATGTGAAATTTAATTGGCCAACTATAAAAAAATTAGGGTACAATTATAAAAATAAGAAAAAAAATAATTTTTTTGTTATTAACTCATAAAAAAATTACTATTTTAACCGTATTAAATCTATATATATATTCGTGGGGAGATAATATGAAAATGTGTGAATTAACTTCAGAAAGGAAAATACATCAACTCTATAAAGAAAGAAAGGAACAAAACAAAATTTCCAAAGTGTATTGCAACAAATGAAGGTTATATTTTTTAGATTATTTATTACTTTTGATATATAGTGTTTTTTTTTTTAATTATTTTACGCATTAAAATAACATAAATAATAAAATTATAAGTATTATTGAATTTTTAATACTTTTTAAAAATTATATCATGAAATCCAATAAATTAAAATAATTATATTTAAAAACTTATAAGATTAATATATATTATAAAAAAAATAATAAAACGGAATATAAAATAATTATTATTTTAAAAAATTATTATTTAGTTTCTATGAAAAATTTATTAATCGAACTCTTAATTTTAAAAAATTTATTAAAACATTCCTACCATTTTAAAAAGTAGCCATTAAACATTGCAGACATTCTTAACAATCTCATTGGTGAAACGCATTAAACATTGGTGAAACGCATTAAACAATCAACTCTAGCTATCTAAAATGCAAACGTCAGGCATTCATATGACAACATACCAAAAAAAAAAAAAAAAGGTTTGAAATCAAATAATTCCTTTGAAGTTTCATTATTTTAAGTTTGAGTATAAAAAACTAAAGCCACGTGTAGAGCTATCTAAACTTGCAATCCGATAGTCATTAAGAAAAGCATGGTTTTATATTAATTGATTAGTTACTGATTACGAATTAGCATATGAAATCAATACTGTATATTTTTTTATTACAGGTGGGTCACTTTTTCTCATCTTCTAATCCAATTGCATTTCGTTTTAAAATGAGTGCAAAAGTAAAGCAAATAAGAGAAAGATTAGATGAGATTGCAAGTCAGAAATCTAAATTTCATCTCACAGAACGATATGAAAGTAGGCATGTTATGCCTAGAGAAAGAGCACTCACTCACTCATTTGTACAACCATCTGAAGTTATAGGTAGAGATGATGATAAAGAAAATATCATTAGACTTCTACAAGACTCTAGTGAGGGTGCACAAATCTCTATTATCCCTGTTGTTGGAATTGGAGGGTTGGGGAAAACTTCACTCGCTAAATTTGTTTATAATGATGAAAGGGTAATGAATCATTTTCAACTTCAGATATGGGTTTGTGTATCAGAAGAATTTGACATAAAGATTCTGACAGAGAAAATTATTAAATCTACAGAAGACGGAATGAGACATGTAGATAAGTTGAAAAATATGGAAATGGATCAACTACAAAGAATTTTGAGAGAAATCATTGGTGATAAGAAATATTTGCTCATCTTAGATGATGTTTGGAATGATGACCCCATGAAATGGAACCAACTGAAAGAGCTTTTGTGTATGGGTGCCAATGGAAGCAAAATCTTAGTAACTACACGTAGTAATAAAGTAGCCTCCATTATGGGCACCATCCCAAAAGCATATGAGTTATCGGGTCTTCCTGAAGATGAGTGTGTGGCTTTGTTTACTAAATGTGCATTTAAAGAAGGCCAAGTGAAGAGATATCCAAACTTGTTAAAAATTGGGGTTGAAATTGTCAAAAAATGCAAAGGGGTTCCATTAGCAGTGAAGACATTAGCATCACTTCTTCTTCTGAATACTGATGAAAGTTATTGGAAGTCTATAAGAGATAGCGAGTTATGGAAGATAGAGCAGAAGGAAACTGATATTTTACCTGCTTTGAGATTAAGTTACGAGCAGTTGCCTGCTCATTTGAAAAAATGCTTTGCTTATTGCTCTTTTTATCCAAAGGACTATGAATTCAATAACTGGGAATTAATTAAATTTTGGATGGCACATGGACTTCTTGAATCAGCAAACCAAAATGAAGAGCTGGAAGATATTGGGTCGCGCTATTTTCAGGAGCTGGGGTCTAGATCTTTTTTTCAAGATTTTGAGGTTTATGCTGGCATATGGATTACATGTAAAATGCATGATCTAGTACATGATCTTGCATTATCATTGACACAAAATGAATTTTTAGCAATAACCTCAAGCACCACACACATCTCACACAATGTTCGCCATTTGCTATTTCCCAACTTCACTTCACTTCCCCAAGATCTTTCCACCCTTTTACAAGGTTTAGACCGTGTGCGAACTGCCATAATCCAGAGTGATGAAAAGAGTCCTAGCAGCCAATCAAACTTGGATTCATATTTATTGAGATTTCAATATTTGCGAATGTTGGATTTGGCTCATTCCAAATTAGAAATATCACTAGATTGGATTGGTGCTCTAAAGCATTTGAGATATTTGCGCATTTTTTTCTGTAAAAAGCTTCCCAATTCCATTTGCAAGTTATACAATTTACAAACTTTACTATTATGTGAAGGTATTGAGGAGTTACCTAGTGATATAAGGTACTTGATCAATCTTAGAGTTCTACAGTTTTCCACAAAGCAGAAGTGTTTGCCGATGAATGGAATAGGGTGCTTGACATCTCTTAGATTTTTGGGCATTGCTATATGTGAAAACTTAGAACACTTGTTTGAAGATATGCAAGGCCTCAAACATCTTCGAACCCTAGTTATTTATGGTTGTAAAAGCTTAATCTCTTTGCCTCAAAGCATGAAGTACCTCACTGCATTAGAGATTCTAGCTATTGGCAATTGTGAAAACCTCAATTTGACATGGGAGGAGAAAGGAAAAAGTGATAAACACTTGGCTCAATTCAACCTTCAAAAGCTCACACTTGCGAAGTTACCAAAATTGGTGAATTTTCCATAATGGCTTCTTCAAGGATCCTCCAACACTCTCCGATTCTTAAAACTAGAAAGTTGTAAATATCTCAAAAAATTGCCTGTGTGCATACAGAATATAACATCTCTCCAACACTTGGAGATTAAAAATTGTGATGAATTGAGTGAAAGATGTGAACGTGAAAAAGGTGAAGATTGGTCCAAGATTGCTCATATTCCTAAACTTGTTATTAACGGTTCTGACATTGATTCACTAGTTGATTAGGTATGTATAAATTATATTTTCCCTTCATATAAAATTATTATTTAAACTAAATTCTCTTTTTTTTATTTATATGCATTTGAAATGTTCTAGTATATGCATATAATTCAAGGAAAAGATAAATAATTTTATTTATATTTAATTTTGATTTCAGGTCTATTGAGAAATTGTCTACTTTAGCCTCTGCTGTGCCTAATGAGCCTGGGAACTCTGATGAAAATTTGACAATTGTTGAATCTAGTAATATTTGTATTTGATGTTATGTTGTAAAAAATTGCTAATACATGTGTATCTCTAAATTCTTGTCACTTTTTATTTTTATATTGTAAACAGTATCATACCTAATGTTGCACACACTATCTCTCTATTACTTGATGCTCTTTTATCTTACATTTACTTGTGAAAAGCTTTGGCTTGGCTTTCAATTCAAGCAAGGTTTTAGGTGGAGCTTTGAGAGAATTGCATTAAGTCTTGACTCTTGAGAGATCTGTCACTTTATGGTAATGCTACATGGGAACTAATTTAGACTTTGATTTTTCATTTTATTCTAAATTCTTTTTCATTGTTCATTTATCAATTGCATTAATTTCCTCTCTTACGGCTTTTGATGATATCTTAGATTGGGTGGGTTCAAGGAGATGTGTACATGAGGACAAGAAGTTTGATTTCACAGAAAAATTAATAAATTTGGATGGATGGTTGGAAATTAATAAGGTTGAAATCCGATTCGTAGAGATTGAGGTTTAGAGAAGGATCTGTGTATTTGTAGTATACTGGTGAAGTTAAAAAATCTGTCTTTGATTGATTCATCTTGGTACTTTTTGTTGATGTCCCTTAGATATGTCAGACAGCTTATTAATGGAGTCGGTTAGCCCATGCCTTATCCATCGCGCGTGTTATGTTTGTCAGTGTTGCGGCAGATATATATCAGACAGCTCATTAATGGAGTCAGTTAGCCCATGTCTTGTTCATCGCGCGTGCTATGTTTGTCAGTCCTATCGCATACAACCATGACTCTAGTGATATCCCGCATACTTTAGAAAGATCTACTCGCTAATTATGGATTTTAAAATGATCGGCCTACCTAATCTGGATAATTATAAAGTCTAAAGTATTGGGGTTTGATTTTTATATCCTTTACGTCGAATTTTCCAATATCTGGTTGGACTGAATAAAACAATGCACCTTATTATTTTTATGTTATCGGATGAGTTTATAATGAATAGCCATGCATGGAGAATTGCAAATCGTAAACCCAGTTTGCTTAAGTCAGTCAAATCAGAATATGGATGTAGCTATATTCATCTTTCAAATCATCAAAAGCTGTATGTTTATCCGCTTCTTTTTCTTTCTTAATTTTTTTTAGAGAAATTTACTAATTCATCCTCGTGGTATTGAGAAATAAATTAGTTAGTCTCTCAATTTTAAAAAAATATTAAAAATGTCTATGAGATTTTAAAAAGTCTATTAATTAGCCCGTCTATTAATTTTAGCCATTAAATGTTACAAAAAAAATCTAAAATGTCCTCAATAAGACGAGAATAATTAGTAGATATTTTTAAGAAAATGAGAAATCAGCTAATAAATTTTTCTATACCACATGAATTAAATAGTAAAACATTTAACGATTAAAATTAATAGTAAAACTAATTAGTAGATTTTTTAAAATTTTAAAACAGTTATAATATATTTTTTTGAACTCAACTAATGAGTTTTCCAATATTACAAGGACTAATTAGTGAATTTTCCATTATTTTATGGCTTCAAGGTTCTGTTGCTTTTTGTTCATGGAATTGCTTTCTGTTGAAAACTAATGTTTAATAATGTTCTAAACCAAGTGAAAATTGTGTTTAGAGAACTGACAGAGAATCCATGCTGAAGCTTTTCCTTACCTGAACAGAATTCAGGTAGAGGCTCATTTTCCTCCCTTTACATATCTTTTCTCTCCTTTTTCTTAATTTAAATATTTTTAATGCTTCTTTTATTTTTATTTCTGACCAATTTCTGCAGAATAAGATGACTGGCCAAAAAATTTTATATATGAACAAAATGAAATATTCAATTATTCAGGAAAAAAAATAAATAATGATAAGCAAGGCAATTGATGTTATGGGAGTTTTTAATTTGTATCAATGTGAACTTTATTGAAGTATTCATGATTGGATATCTTAATTCAAGCTTACTCGTTGAAGCTGTGTCCATCTGCTGAAAATTTTAGTATACAGTTCAAATTTTTTCTGGATTTCCTACTCTTCAATACTGCTTTTACTTCACAAAGCTTAAACTTTGCAATCAAGAATAACACTAGAGACTCGATTGAAGAATGTCAAGGTAAAAATCAAGTCAAATCAAAGAGAAGCTATAGTGATGAAATATTCAATTTCCTACTCTTCAAATTTTTTCTGGATTTCCTACTCTTCAATACTGCTATTTCCTAACTTCACTTCACTTCCCCAAGCTCTTTCCACCCTTTTACAAGGTTTAGACCGTGTGCGAACTGCCATATTCCAGAGTGATGAAAAGAGTCCTACCAGCCAATCAAACTTGGATTCATATTTATTGAGATTTCAATATTTGCGAATGTTGGAATTGGCTGATTCCAGATTAGAAATATCACTAGATTGGATTGGTGCTCTAAAGCATTTGAGATATTTGAGCATTTTTTTCTGTAAAAAGCTTTCCGATTCCATTTGCAAGCTATACAATTTACAAACTTTAGTGTTAGGTGAAGGTATTGAGGAGTTACCTAGTGATATAAGGTACTTGATCAACCTTAGATTTCTAGTGTTTTCCACAAAGCAGAAGTGTTTGCCGATGAATGGAATAGGGTGCTTGACATCTCTTAGATTTTTGGGCATTGGTAGGTGTGAAAAACTAAAACACTTATTTGAAGATATGCAAGGCCTCAAACATCTTCGAACACTGATTATATTTAATTGTGAAAGCTTAATCTCTTTGCCTCAAAGCATGAAGTACCTCACTGCGTTAAAGGTTCTTGCTATTGGCGATTGTGAAAACCTCTATTTGACATTGGAGAAGAAGGGAAAAAGTGATAAACACTACTTGGCTCAATTCAACCTTCAAAAGCTCATACTTTGCAAGTTACCAAAATTGGTGGATTTTCCAGAATGGCTTCTTCAAGGATCCTCCAACACTCTCCGGTTCTTAAAATTAGAAAGTTGTGAATATCTCAAAAAATTGTCTGAGAATATAGTGGCTCTCCAATAATTGGAGATTGAAGATTGTGATAAATTGAGCAAAAGATATGAATGTGGAAAAGGTGAAGATTGGTCCAAGATTGCTCATATTTCTAAAATTATTATTAACGATTTTGATATTGATTCATCAGACGATTAGGTATGTATAAATTATTTTTTCCCTTCATCTAAAATTATTGTTTAAACTAAATTCTCTCTTTTTCATAATGTTCTAATATATGCATATAATTCAAGAAAAAAATAATAATTTTATTTATATTTTTGATTCCAAATTTATTGAGGAATTGTCTATTTCAGCTTCTAATTTTATTTATATTTTCGATTCCAGATTTATTGAGGAATTGTCTATTTCAGATTGAGGCTGGAAACTCAGATGAAAATGTGACAATTATTGAATCTAGAAATATTTGTATTTGATGTTATATTGTAAAAAATTGCTAATACATGTGTATCTCTAAACTCTTGTCCCTTTTTATTTTATATTGTAAATAGTGTCATACCTAATATTACACAAACTGTCTCTATTACTTGATGCTCTTTTATTGTACATTTGCTTGTGAAAAGCTTTAGCTTGGACTTCAATTCAAGCAAGGTTTCAAGTTCAGGCTTGAGAGATCTGCCACTTTATGAAAATGCTACATGGGAACTACTTGAGCTAGACACATTTTTCATTTATTTTAGATTCTTTTCATTTTTCATTTATCAGCCTTTCTTCTCTTTACATATTTGATGAATTTAATAAATGAACTAGTCATGCATGGAGAATTGCAAATCATCAACCACTTAGCTGAAATCACTCAAATCATAATACGGATGTAACTAATTTCAACTTTCAAATCATTGAATGCTATTAAACTCAATTTTTATATATATTTTAAGTATATTTTTGTATTTATTTTGTCTATGTAAGTAATTTTTATTATTTATTTGATATTTTTGGTAATTTTGATTAAATTTTTTTAGTATTTATAGGTAATTTTGTCTTTATCTTGTAGGAAAAAGGCATGTCAATTTGTTCTTAAAGAATGATTTACTTAAAAAATGACAAAATGTTGCATAAAGAACTCCAAAGTTGTGTTATAGCTCATGTATACTTATAATATCACAAGTACGGTAATAATAAGAAATTATCCCTTAATTATGATATTTATTGAGTTAAAATTTTATCCAATAAAATGAGATAATATTAAAAATATCTATTTAATTAAAATAAATCATATTTATTCATTTGAGTACTCAGTAGATTTACATATATAAACTGGTCTTTTTCTATGGGTTCAGGCTTAGACTTAGACTTCATATTTTATTTACCACGAATTTTTGCTCAATAAGATGGCTGGTTGAAAATTTTATCACTGAGCTGCATGAAATATTCATTATTTAAAAAAAGCATGACAATTGATTTTATGGGAGATTTAATTTTCATCAATGTGAACTTTATTAATGTATTCATGATCAAACATCTTAATACTCACCAGATGTTATGAACATATTCAAGTATTCTTGTTAAGAAATTGCAGGAATTAGTATAAGATTGAGAACTTATAATCTCCTATTGCTCATAAATATTTTAGTACATGGTAATTATATAATCTCTTTTAGCTTCTAGGCAGCAATCACCAAATTTAATTGCAAATACAGAAAAGGTTTTCATCAAGTTTGCTTATTTCTTGAATCATTTCTTCTAATTTCTTCATTTTTCGTCACAAGATAAATTGTTTTGTGTTTTGCATCGAATATTTACTCAGAATCTCACCTCTTGTCGGAACACTAAAAATAAATGAAATCAACCTAATCAAAATAAACAAAAATATTCTGTGAATTATTAGCTATAACTAAATTAACTATTTTTTATAGATGTGTATGCATTGATGATTCATTGGTATTCTTTAACTAATTTATTTTACATATGCCCATCTAGGACTGTGAGTTGAAGATACACTTGCATTATCTTAATCAGTCATGCAACAAAAAGAAAAGTAATTAATAAAACAATACCATCTAACAAAAATTAAGGCAATTATAGACTGCAGTCTTTAGTTATTAATTGCAGAGCTCTTATCCGGCGGGAATGGGAGGTTAAGGTCGTGCAAATATATAGGGAAGCTAATATGGTAGCTGATTATCTTGCGAATAGTGCGCATGGTGGAGTTTTTGGTATGAGTCTTATTGATTTGCCTTCATCTAGTATTAAACTCCTCTTGGATGCTGACTGTATGAATATTTTTTTATGATCGTATAATAAATTAAAGGGTTCTATTCCTCCTTTTCAAAAAAAAAAAATTAAGGCAATCAAAAAAACAAAACAAAAATTGAAAATAAATAAATGTAAAAAAATAAAAAAACAAAAAACAAAAAACAAAAAATAAAGGTGGTGGGATAAAAAGCATGACAGCTCCATCCAATAGCTTGATGGCACCACCATTAGAGAAGCTTCAAATTAATCAAGCTAATAGCTACTTCACATCATAATTAGAAATTAGCTTTTCCACTTTTATTAATATTTTTTTCTCATTTCAAGCCATGTTGATGTTACAAATTTCAATTTTGCCCAACTTCATTATGCTCGAAGGTGTGGAAGAAGATTTGCAAAAGAGTTACACTTATTGCAGAGACTAGGAGGAAGACAACTGGATGAGAGGGAGAAAAGGATAAATGAGAGAGGAAGATGCTTTTATATGAGATAAGTAATTTTTCAATTTTTTTTTATCAAATATTAATAATAAATTAATTTACTCCTTCAATTATAGATTTAAAAAGAAAAAGAAAAATATATTTTTTCAAAAATTTTAATTTACAACCTGTCAACCTAAATAAGAAACGGAAATTTAATATATGGAAGTAATTAATTTTTTTCATCTTTTAATTCAATTGTATAAATTCGTTTTAAAATGAGTGCATAATTAAATCTATAAATAATTAAATCAAAAGAATTTATTTGCATATTTTTCTACTTTTTTCCCCTTTGAATCCACTGCTTTCTCAATTATTTGTTTACTTTAACTTCAAATATCTTTGTGTTTTCTTAATTAATAATTGTTTTTCTTTAGAATTTAATTTAATGTTAAGTACTAATATATAATGTATTCATAATAGATATTAAGAAATTTATTATATTATTTTATTAATTTTTTTATAAACGATATCCATCTTAATTTATATTTTTTAATAATAAAAAATTATATACAGTTTGTGAAATATTAATAATGATATCTCGAGCCAAAGAAAGAATATCCATAATCAAATCTCATAAATCTGAATTTAATCTCAAAGAACTGACATAAAGAAGGCATTATATGCATAGGGAAAAAAGCACACTCCTTTGTACAAAGCATCTAAAATTATAGATAGGGATGAGGATAAAAAAAATATCATTAGACCTTTATGAGATTCCACATCGTTATATTTGATATATTATTAATATATCGTAGATTTTGCACTTCACCTTATCTTATTATTATACTCATTACAGGTTAAATATTAGTTTTATTTTATAAATTAATTATAAATTTATTTAAAATTTTGAAATAAATTAATAATTAAAAAATTAATTTTGCCTTTTTCTTCATTTTGAAGGGAGAGAAGACTATAATAAAGAAGAGAGCAGTCCCTTCTCGCTGGAATCATCTTCCTCACCTTTCCTCTCCACTATTAATGAGGAATAACTGCAACTTCACAAATGGAGACTCTCTTCGTATAGATTTTCAATATTTGAATAGTTTTTTTATTTCAATTTTTCTTCTTCTTTATTAATTTCATGTATCCTTTTATTTTTATTTTGAAAATTTTCTTGTAAATAGCATGATTAATGAGTAATTTTTTTAGATTTAAAAATTAAATATGTAATACTCTATTTTAATTTTAAATTTAAACTAATTTCTATTAACGAATTGGGTATTTGAGGCTTGATTATTTTCCTTGTGATTTATTATCTTGTTTTGTATTTGACCAACTAAATCATATTTTTAATTATTAATTAATGTATTAATAAATGGAAATTAATGATGGAAAATAAAGAATTAAAAGCTATAATCTTATATTTAAAAAATTGATTAAGAATATGAAAGAGTTTTAAAATTAATTAAAGAGTCTAATAATTTTTTCTTAAATCAAGAGTTACAGAAATAGAAAAGTTAATTAAAATACAATTTTAATATTTTAAAAGAGAGTAATATAATTTTAAAATTGATTAATAAAAGAGACTATTATTTTACATTATATTATCAGTACATGTAAATTCGGTTTAGGTAAATATTATAATCAGATGATATTTACCTAAAAGAAATAAACAAAAATAGATTTATCATCATTAGAAAAAACAAAAGAATGAAAGTAGATTTCTCATCATTAGAAAAAAACAAAAGAAAAAGGTGCATAAAATGCTAAGCTCCGAAAGCAAACAATGATTAGTGACACTTTTAAACCAAATGGGCCCAAAGGTCATCACGTTGCTTGTAACTTTTGCCTACACCAAGAATGAGTAAGAAGATGGGAGAATATAAATATTGCATTTCTATCTATCTCAATTCCTACTCAAATAAAAATCAAAATCCACAAAAATGGCAATAGAGTCATTCGCTTTTAATATTGCTGAGAAAGTGTTGGAGAAGATAGCATCCCATACCTACCAAGAGATATGTTTTGCATGGGGCTTGAAAGCAGAACTCAAAAAGCTTGAAGATATCTTGTTGACTGTGAAAGCTGTGCTAATGGATGCTGAGGAGAAGCAAGTGAATGACAATCAACTGCGGTTGTGGTTGGCTAAGCTTAAGGATGCTCTTTATGATGCTGAGGATGTGCTTGATGAATTTGAATGTGAAGATCAGAGAAGACGAGTGCTTCAATTGTATGGAACCACCACCAAAAAGGTACCACGCGATTTAGTTTTATTTTGTAATTATTTTTATTTCATCCTGATATTTATTATATGTTATACATATATAAATTTATTATATATTTATAAAATTTCACATTCAATATTTTTTCAAAAAATAAAATTATAATTTTATAAAAAAAAATTATATTTTTCTTTAATTTAGAGGTGGTATCACAGATAATTTTATTTTAATTCTATATGATTCTCGTTAAAAATTAAAATTAGAACTAAGTTTTGAATTTTTTAATTTTAGAAACAGATTTATCATAGAAATGTTTTAAGAATTTAATATTTTATTTTATTTTTATATAGTATACATATATACTCAAATGAAAAAAATATATAGACGACTGCAAAATAATAAAATGTTTTAAAATAATTTAATTTTAAAATTTAAAGAAAATTTATATTTAATCTGAAAACAATAATATGATTTTATTTAAAAGTATGAAATATGAGAAATTTTTTTTAGATGATAATATATTTGTTCTAATTATATTCTGCCATTAAATTTTTCATTAGAAATTTACATCATTGCCACATTATCTGCAAGATCGGTAAAATCAGTAAAGTTTAGAGTATAATTAATTATAATTTAAAATATCAGATTTAATTAATATTTTTTTTAAATTTAGGGTGTAATTATAAATTTATTTTAAAATTAAATTTTTTTATTTTTCTTAAAATTTATAATATTAAAAAAGCAATTTACATTATTATTATTATAAATTTTTTAATTTTATCATTTTAGTGTATTAATTTATTTTAATTTAATCTAAATTGATCTAAAATTTTTTTTTAAAAAAATTCATAATAATTATCATTGTAGTTAAAAAAGTGTATAATTAATAATATATATTAATTATATTTCATAATGTGAAATATAAAATTATTTAAAATTATATTTCACATAATTTATTTTTAAAATATAAAATAATAAAATAGTTATAATTATTTGTTAATATTTTTTTTACTTTCAATCATATTGTTAATTATGCATTTTTTAAATTACAATAATAATTAATGTGGCTTAATTTAAAATAAAATTAATATACTAAATCATTGATAAAATTAAAAAATTTATAATAATATTATAAATTAATTTTTAATATTATTGATTTTAATTTTAATAAAAATGATAAAAAAATTTATAATTATATCTTAAATTTTAAAAATTTACCAATTAAACCTTAACTTTTTAAGTTACAATCAATTGTACATTGAATTTCTGAAAAAATGGAGTGACGTGACAACAACTTTTGAAATAGGAAATAGCATAGTGAGGTGATAATAACGTATAAGATAATTTGATAATTTTATTAATTTTTAATAGAAATTTAATGTCAAATGTATAATTAGAATAGTGCAATTATAAAAATGAAAAAAATAATAAATTTTTTTATTATTAACCCATGAAAATATTACTATTTTAACTATATTAAATCTATATATATTTTCGTGGGAAGATAATATGAAATGTGTGAATTAACTTCAGAAAGGAAAATATATCAACTCTATAAAGAAAGAAAGGAACAAAATAAAATTTCCAAAGTGCATTGCAACAAATGAAGGTTATATTTTTTAGATTATTTATTACTTTTGATATATATTGTTGTTTTTTTTTAATTATTTTACGAATTAAAATAATATAAATAATAAAATTATAAGTATTATTGAATTTTTAGTATTTTTAAAAATTATATTATGAAGTCTAATAAATTAAAATAATTATATTTAAAAACTTATAAGGTTAATATATACTATAAAAAATAATAAAACTTATAAGTCTAAAAAAAAAAAATATCCCATTGAAATCAAATATTTCCTTTGAAATTTTATTATTTTAAGTTTGAGTATAAAAAACTCAAGCCCTGTGTAGAGCTTAAAATACTATTATAATTACTTGCAATCGGATAGTCATTAAGAAAAGCATGCTGTTACTGATTATGTTTAAATGTAAGCATATGAAATCAATAGTGTATATTTTTGAATTACAGGTGGGTCACTTTTTTTCATGTTCTAATTCAATTGCATTTCGTTTTAAAATGAGTGCAAAAGTAAAGCAAATAAGAGAAAGATTAGATGAGATTGCAAGTCAGAAATCTAAATTTCATCTCACAGAACGATATGAAAGTAGGCATGTTATGCCTAGAGAAAGAGCACTCACTCACTCATTTGTACCAGCATCTGAAGTTATAGGCAGAGATGATGATAAAGAACATATCATTAGACTTTTACAAGACTCTAGTGATAGCAAGCAAATCTCTGTCATTCCTATTGTTGGACTTGCAGGGTTGGGGAAAACTTCACTCGCTAAATTTGTTTATAATGATGAAAGGGTGAGGAATCATTTTCAACTTCAGATATGGGTTTGTGTATCAGAAGAATTTGACATAAAGATTTTGACAGAGAAAATTATTAAATCTACAGAAGACCGAATGAGACATGTAGAGAAGTTGAAAAAACTGGAAATGGAACAACTACAAAGAATTTTGAGGGAAACCATTGGTGATAAGAAGTATTTGCTCATCTTAGATGATGTGTGGAATGATGACCCTATGAAATGGAACCAATTGAAAGAGCTCTTGTGTATGGGTGCCAGTGGAAGCAAAATCTTAGTAACTACACGTAGTAACAAAGTAGCCTCCATTATGGGCACCATCCCAAAAGCATATGAGTTATCGGGTCTTCCTGAAGATGAGTGTGTGGCTTTGTTTACTAAATGTGCATTTAAAGAAGGCCAAGTGAAGAGATATCCAAACTTGTTAAAAATTGGGGTTGAAATTGTCAAAAAATGCAAAGGGGTTCCATTGGCAGTGAAGACATTAGCATCACTTCTTCTTCTGAATTCTGATGAAAGTTATTGGAAGTCTATAAGAGATAGTGAGTTATGGAAAATAGAGCAGAAGGAAACTGATATTTTACCTGCTTTGAGATTAAGTTACGAGCAGTTGCCTGTTCATTTGAAAAAGTGCTTTGCTTATTGCTCTTTTTATCCAAAGGACTATGAATTCCTTGATTTGACATTAATTCAATTTTGGATGGCACATGGACTTATTGGATCAGCCAACCAAGATGAAGAACCGGAAGCTATTGGGTTGCGTTATTTTCAGGAGTTGGGATCTAGATCTTTTTTTCAAGATTTTACTGGTTCTGACAGCCTAGGGATTTCATGTAAAATGCATGATCTGGTACATGATCTTGCATTATCATTGACAAAAAATGAATTTTTAGCAATAACCTCACGCACCAGACACATCTCACACAATGTTCGCCATTTGCTATTTCCTAACTCCACTTCACTTCCCCAAGATCTTTCCACCCTTTTACAAGGTTTAGACCATGTGCGAACTGCCATATTCCAGAGTGATAAAAAGAGTCCTAGCAGCCAATCAGACTTGGATTCATATTTATTGAGATTTCAATATTTGCGAATGTTGGATTTGGCTGATTCCAAATTAGAAATATCACTAGATTGGATTGGTGCTCTAAAGCATTTGAGATATCTCCATCTACATGGAAATTCTAGAATTAAAAAGCTTCCCAATTCTATTTGCAAGTTATACAATTTACAAACTTTACGAATATGTGAAGGTATTGAGGAGCTACCTAGTGATATAAGGTACTTGATCAACCTTAGATATCTAGTGGTTTCAACAAAGCAGAAGTGTTTGCCGATGAATGGTATAGGGTGCTTGACATCTCTTAGATTTTTGGGCATTGCTAACTGTGAAATCTTAGAACACTTGTTTGAAGATATGCAAGGCCTCAAACATCTTCGAACCCTAGTTATTTATGATTGTGAAAGCTTAATCTCTTTGCCTCAAAGCATGAAGTACCTCACTGCATTAGAGAATCTTGCTATTGTCAATTGTGAAAACCTCAATTTGACATTGGAGGAAAATGGAAAAGATGATAAACACTTTGCTCAATTCAACCTTCAAAAGCTGATGCTTAAGGAGTTACCAAAATTGGTGGATTTTCCAGAATGGCTTCTTCAAGGATCTTCCAACGCTCTCCGGTTCTTAAAATTGGAAAATTGTGAATATATCAAAGAATTGCCAGTATGCATACAAAATACCGCGTCTCTCCAACAATTGGAGATTAAAGATTGTGATGAATTGAGCAAAAGATGTGAACGTGGAAAAGGTGAAGATTGGTCCAAGATTGCTCATATTCCTAAAATTGTTATTAACGGTTCTGATATCGATTCATCAGACGATTAGGTATGTATAAATTATCTTTTCCCTTCATCCAAAATAATTATTTAAACTAAATTCTCCCTTCTTGATTTATATGCATTTGAAATATTCTAGTATATGCCTATAATTCAAGGAAAATATAATAATTTTATTTATATTTAATTTCGATTTCAGGTCTATTGAGGAATTGTCTACTTCAGCTTCTATTGCGTCTATTGAGCCTGGGAACTCAGATGAAAATATGGCAATTGTTGAATCTAGTCATATTTGTATTTGATGTTGTGTTGTAAAAAATTGCTAATACATGTGTATCTCTAAACTATTGTGATTTTTTATTTTTATATTTTAAACAGTATCATACCTAATGTTGCACACACTATCTCTCTATTACTTGATGCTCTTTGAGAGAATTGCATAAAGTCTTGACTCTTGAGAGATCTGTCACTTTATGTTAATGCTACATGGAACTAATTTAGACTTTGACTTTTCATTTTATTTTAAATTCTTTTTCATTGTTCATTTATCAATTGCATTAATTTCTTCTCTTACAGCTTTTGATGATGATATCTTAGATTCGATGGGTTCAAGAAGACGTGGACAATAAGCTTGATTTCACGGGAAAGTTAATAAATTTGGATAGATGATTGGAAATTAATAAGGTTGAAATTCGATTCGTCGAGATTGAGGTTTAGAGAAGGATTTGTGTTTGTAATATACTGGTGAAGTTGAAAAATCTTTCTTTGAACGTGATTGGTTCATCTTGGTACGTTTTTGTTGACGTCCCCTTAGATTGAATAATAGTGTATTGCGGCAGAAATGTCAGACGGCTCGTTAATGGAGTCGGTTAGCCCATGACTTGTCCATCGCGCGTGTCATGTTTGTCAATCCTATCGCATAGACAACCATGACCTTAATGATATCCTACGTATTTAAGAGAGATCTACTCGTTGATTATGGGCTTTAAAATGATCGACCTACCTAATTTGAATAATAGTAAGATCTAAGGTGCTGAAATTTGATTTTTATATCCTCTAAGTTGGACTTTCCTCAAACAGAATAAAATAATGCATAAAGTCTTATCATACTCTACATTCATGTGTCACGATCTCAACGGATCTTATTAGTTGAGATCTTATTATTTTTATTTTATCAATGGATCTTATTATTTTTATATTATCAGATGAGTTTGTAATGAAAACCTATGCATGGAGAATTGCAAATCATCAACCCAGTTTGCTTAAGTCACTCAAATCAGAATATGGATGTAGCTATATTCATCTTTCAAATCATCAAAAGTTGTATGTTTATCCACTTCTTTTTCTTTCTTAATTTTCTTGTGTTTTAGAGAAATTTACTAATTCATCCTTGTGGTATTGGGAAATTAATTAGGTAGTCTCTCAATTTTGAAAAATATATTAAAACGTTTATGAGATTTTAAAAAGTCTACTAGTTAGTCTGTCTATTAATTTTAACCATTAAATACCGTAAAAAAATCTAAAATGCCCTCGATATAAAGGGAATAATTAGTAGATATTTTTACGAAACTGAGAAATCAGCTAATAAATTTTTCTATATCACATGAACTAAATAGTAAAACGTTTAACAGTTAAAATTAACAACAGGACTAATTAGTAGATTTTTTAAAATTTCAGGATAGTTTTAATCTATTTTTTTAAACTCAACTAATGAGCTTCCCTGTATCACAAGACCAATTAGTGAATTTTCCATTGTTTTATGGCTTCAAGGTTCTGTTGCTTTTTGTTCATGGAATTGCTTTCTGTTGAAAACTAATGTTTAATAATGTTCTAAACCAAGTGAAAAATGTGTTTAGAGAACTGACTGAGAATCCATGCTGAAGCTTTTCCATACCTGCACAGAATTCAGGTAGAGGCTCACATTCCTCCCTTTTCATATCTTTTCTCTCCTTTTTCTTAATTTAAATATTTTTAATGCTTCTTTTATCTTTTATTTCTGACCAATTTCTGCAGAATAAGATGACTGGCCAAAAAATCTTGTATATGAACAGAATGAAATATTCAGTTATTCAGAAAAAATAATAATAATAATAAGCAAGGCAATTGATGTTATGGGAGTTTTTAATTTGTATCAATGTGAACTTTATTGATGTATTCATGATTGGATATCTTAATTCAAGCTTACTCGTTGAAGCTGTGTCCATCTGCTGAAAATTTTAGTATACAGTTCAAATTTTTTCTAGATTTCCTACTCTTCAATACTGATTTTACTTCCCAAAGCTTAAACTTTGCAATCAAGAATAACACTAGAGACTCGATTGAAGAATGTCAAGGTAAAAACCAAGTCAAATCAAAGAGAAGCTATAGTT
Source organism: Manihot esculenta (assembly GCF_001659605.2). Taxonomy (NCBI): domain Eukaryota; kingdom Viridiplantae; phylum Streptophyta; class Magnoliopsida; order Malpighiales; family Euphorbiaceae; genus Manihot; species Manihot esculenta. The sequence continues at coordinate 4,621,806 of NC_035169.2, read as the reverse complement.
GATTGTTGATATATATTTCCAACAGAAATTTCAAAAATCAGAAACTTCAGTGTTACAATTGCCGACCTAATATGCAAGAGAACCTCTTGGAGAGATATATCTAATTAGACTCTTTCATTAACCCACCACCTATTTTCTCTCCAACTCGAAAAGCTCATAATCTGTCATTGTTCATAAACATTTTAGTATATGGAAAGCAGACAGATAATCCGTCATTTTAGATGATGTATGGACTTTCATAAATTTTTTGTTGAAAAATTATTTTTAATTTTTTTTTAAAAAAATAAACAGCTAATATCTTATATGACAATTAATAATTTGTTATAGCTACTTAATTTTTTTTTAAAGTCTTTAACGAAAGGAATTGCCCTTGTTAATGAATTAATTTTCCTTCTAAAATTTGTACACTACAAGAATTTGTTTTGAGTTTGTAAGTTTTATGCTTGAATCATTCCTTTGATTTTTGGAGATGAGCAATTTCAAGATCTTAAGATCCATATTCATTAGGGGCATCTTCTTCATTTTTAATGGGAAGTCATGTGTACACATGTCTATTTTAATTCTACAATTTTCATCACCTTAGAATGGAAATATTCTTTTCAAATTGTTAATTATTTAGACCTTTTTCATCTGTCTGAATTTATTTGCATATTTTTCTATTTTTTCCCCCTTGGATCCACTGCTTTATCAATTATTTGTTTATTTTAACTTCAAATATCTTTGTGTTTTCTTAATTAATAATTTTTTTTCTTTAGAATTTAATTTATTGTTAAGTACTAATATATAATGTATTTATAATAGATATTAAGAAATTTATTATATTATTTTGTTAATTTTTTAAAAATAGTATCCATCTTAATTTATATTTTTTAATGATAAAAAAATTATGTAAATTTTGAATTTTAAACATTGTGAAATATTAATAATGGTGTTCAAAAATATATTCAATGTGAAAAAAATTGTTATTTGTAAAGCAAATGTTTCTATCTAGCTTAGAAATAATAAGAATAATAAGGATAATAAAGAAAATAAATTATTTTTTTTTTCAAAATATATGTTGTATTACTCAGAATGAGCGGTATTCGGTTCAAATCGAAAAAATCAATTGAAATAAATTAATTTAAAAATTCAGTTTGATTTTTTATTCAATTCAGTTCGGTTTGGTTTTTAATTTTAAAAATTTCAGTTCGGTTCAGTTTTGATAAAAAAAATAAAAAAAATCGAACCGACTCTATTAGTGATAATAATATGTTATTTTCAATAGAGAAATTAAATCATATTAAGATTAAAATATTTTAATTAAATTTTAAAATACTAAAAATAAAGTGTAAAAAATAAAAAATTTATTAAAAATCAAAATCGATCAAACTGAACTGAATCGAATCAAATCAGACTGATCTGATTCGATTTGATTTATGACTAAAATCAATTCGATTTGATTTTTATAAATACTAAAATTTCAATTTTTGATTTATTCGGTTCGGTTTGAATTTGAACCAAACCGACCAAATGCTCACTCCTACTATTACTGCCCGTTAAACCGGCAAGAACATATGCTGGTAATTCAGATTACACCAAAAAACATCATCAAAACTAAACTTCTTAACTTGTGCTTGCTCCATTTGGTTCCCATGCCTTCTTACAAAAGAAAAATATATATTAGGTAATCTCTTGAGCCAAAAAAAAAAAAAGATATCCATAATCAGATCTTGAATAAGTAAAGGCGCTTGTCTCCCTTAACATGCTTGATAATGGTTGCAGAATTATTTTATTAAAAATCGAATCAGAAATTAATACACGTGATTTACCAATTTGGCTATATTCACGGTAACTAGAATTTTCTTATTTCTATGTTAGTATTCGAACAAAATATACCAAAAGAATATTATATATTTATATGTCTGAAAAATGCTATAGGGTACAGTGTATAGTCCATAATATATTATTAGGTTTCATATCTTAATACATCCTAAAAAATACCCTGTGCAAACCCCTATTCTTTGCTAAAAGCAATGTATCTCTACATGCTAGGCACTCCATTAAGAGAGGATCGACGTTATGGTTCTAAAGCCTACAGCTCCAAAGTAAAAGGTGGCCTCTATGATCACGAGAAACAACTGCACTCGCTCCTCTGGAATTCCTGGTATCAATGGCTGCATCGAAATTTAATTTGATTATATTTAGAGGAGGAGCTTGCTAGGAGACTTCAGTTGCTGCATCATTTGGTACCACCCTTTCTTCTTCAACAGTTGATGAGTTGGCAAAGATGTAATCCCCAAATTACTGATACGCAAGTCTGATTACCTCAAGGGCTACCTTTTGCTTTCCTTCAAAGATGAACATGTTACGATCCTTCCATATGTGCCCCATCAGGGATCCTGCCATTTTAACTAAGGGAGCTCCATCCTGTTGTTTAATTAAAAATTGATAAAGATTGTCCAAGCAATCCATCATGTGCATGTGTGGTATCAAGGATGACCTCAGCTGGAGGGAAGAATTGAACCAAATTGCAATTGCATGAGGGCATTCAAAGTCTTTTCCAAAACAATATTTTTCCCTGACTTGCATTAGGACCCGGATTACCAACCAACACAACTCTATCAGATTTTTATAGTTCCATGGCCAGCCTATAGCCTGACTTTGTTGTATATCTACCATTAGCTTCAAAGTGCCAAATATAGCCGTCTTCATTCGGAAATAAGCTGAAAGGAATAGCAAGGATCTTATTGATATCTTAGATTTTATATTTGATATATTATTAATGTATTGTAGATTTTGCACTTCACCTTACCTTATTATTATACTCATAAAGGTTAAATATTAGTTTTATTAATTTTATTTTATAAATTAATTATAAATTTATTTAAAATTTAAAAAAAATAATAATTAAAAAAAATCAAGCATATAGTTTTTTGGTCAGTAAAAGTTTATATATTTTTAATCGATAATTATCATCCATATATTTATCCATATATTTTGAGTTTCTTGTTGTGGAAGAGTAACAAGCGGTGCACATATCAGAAAATTGATAGATTTTTGTGTGAAGCAAGTTTATTCTTGATGCACTATGGAGATTATTCCTTTCTTAAATGTTTGGACTGTTATTTTAAGCAACTTGGATTTAACAAGTCCATGTGAAACTATTTTTTAGACTAATTTATTATTTAATTTTTATAATATAAGAAAATTTATGATTTAATCTCTTAATTTTTAAAAATATATTAAAATATTTATGAGATATTAAAAAATCTATTAATCAGTTCTTATTAATTTTAAATATTAAATATTCTACTATTTAATTTGTATAATATTAAAAATCTCATTAATTGTTTCCTTAATTTTATAAAATTATAAATTAATTAGTCTTTTCAACTGAAGATATTTTAGACTTTTCTCTAAAATTAAAGTAATAACACACTTCTGATCATAATCTCCACCTAATTGAATCCTTTAAAAGCAAAGAAGTTGATATGGGTGTTGAATGAATATGAAGATGGAAGTGGTTGTAGAAGGAAAATCAATGAAGCCTAACATGCTACTAATGTCCAGCCTAAGACAGTAAAGAAGGGTGCTGCTTGGGAGGCAACCCAATGCGACAGGATTGCAACTCAGACATAGTATTCACAATAGCAGTCAATTGTTTATCAATTTCAATAGGCAAAAAACTCATCTGATTCAATTTATATAACCCTACCTCTTCCTTGCCCACAACAACCACTCGCTTAGTTAAAGGGTCCTGAATAATGCAACAAGTAGGAAGGAAAAGACAACTCAACTTGCAATCTTTGATTAACTTGCTAACAAAAAGAAGATTATAATTGAACTTTGGAACAAACAATACATTTTTTAGGTGTATATAATCTGAAAGCATAATAGAACCAGTATAGCAGACTTTCATAGCATTACCATCAGGTAAGTAAACAGAAACTGGCTTATTTAATAAGTTTAAGGATTGAAAAACTAATTGATTTGAAGACATATGGTCAGTGGCACCAGTGTCAAGGACCCAATTACAGTGCTTATGGAAAGATGCATAAGACAGATTTTTAGAGTTAGAGGTACCTGTGAAGATGACTAGACCTGAATCTGAATCATATTCATTGGTGTAGTCAAATTGGAGAGTATTTGCTGAGTACAGCCTTTCCTTTGATTAGTTTGCTGTCCTCCTGTTGTAAGGAACTCAGCATGATATTGAGGTCATTTATTTGAGTAGATGTGTCGGGCATGTCAATGGGGGTATCCTTTCTGTTTGGGGGGCTTCAACAGCTACCACAACTCTCTTGTCATGTCCCATGGTTCTAGTGTTTTGGAGAATTGTCCATTATTTTTGGTTTTTGTTTTAAACCATTCAGGGTATCCTATTATCTTGAAACAATCCTCTTTGACATGTCCATCCATGTCACAGTAGGAACAATGTCCCTTTTTTTGGTCAGGCCTTTTCTGCCTCCCTTGATATTGTTTTTGCGTCCTATTCATCAAGACTAAAGGTTCAGTGTTCCCATTTATACTTCCCAGAATGTCCTTCTAAGACTCAAATTTGAGTAACAAAGAATAGGTTTTATTCACAGAGGGCAAAGGATCCATGCCTAGGATCTGATCTCTAACTGTCCTGTAGGCATCATTCAATCCCATAAGGAATTGCAATAACCTATTTCTATTGTTTAGCTCATCTATTGCCTTTGATGCACCACATGTGCATGGTGGAAGAGTTTCCATTGAGCCCAATTCGTCCCAAAGCCCCTTTAATTTTGTGAAATAGACAGATGTAGAGGTATTGTCTTAAGATATCAAGGATATTTTCCTTCTCAGCTCATAAATCATGGTGTTATTACATTCACTAAATCTTTCTGTGATTTTAAGCCAGAGATCCCTGGTTGAGGCTGTGTAAATGAAACCATCTACCAACTCTCTGGATATAGAGTTCAAGATCCAGGATGTGACCATAAAGTCACATCGCTTCCATTGTTCATAGGAATCGGATTCTCTATTAGGCACTGTAACTGCACCCTCTATAAATTTGAGTTTCTGTTTGGCTCCTAGGGCTATCCTAATGGCTCTATACCAAGATCTAAAGTTTGTCCCTACCAGAGGAGCAGACACTAAAATCATACCTGGATGGTCGGAAAACTGAAGAGTTAGAGGATCCGCAAGATTTTTAGTTGCTGACTGTGCGGTTGTCGAAGCCGGTCAAAAATAACCTTTTTGGTTATCAACAATCTTACAACTGTAGATAGTGGCAAAAGGATCGAATCCACATGGAATTGATACTCACCTATTTTTCTTATCAAGACCAAGAAAATAAACTGAAAGTAAAATAAAAAGGGGGAGTTTTGAGATTGATTAAATTAAACTAATACTGAAAGCAATAAAGTAAAGCAAATAATAAAAGTAAAGAATATTCAAATATGAGAAAAGTTCTAGTTGAAGAGTTGGATCCACTTCAGTTGTTGGGATTGATCATTGACACTTAGGTTCCTTTGTCTGATTCAATAAATTAGTTATGGAGATAGAAGACGCTTCTCATCACCATATCCCTCCTTAAGCATAAATCACTTAGGGAACGTCCTCTAATTAATCACTAATCAACAAGTTGCCAATGAACGTCCTTGGGCCTTTGGCATCTAACAACTGTCAATTGTATTAAGAAATAGAGAGACCTAATTCAAGCTACCCAAACGTATGGTGATATCGCTAGATCATGCAATTTCCTTAGTTTTTACACCAAGTGTTCTTGTGTTTGAATAATCCAAGCAATTACAGACTCAAAACTATTCAAACTAACAAATTATTACTTTGCAATCAAGAATCAACATAGATCTAAACAACAAAGCAACAATGAAATTAAGCATGAAATTGCATAAATACTAAAAAACAAAAGATAAACAATGTATGTTCAGATCTCCCAATCCATAAAACAACTAAAGTTTCACCTAATCTTCAACTAGAAAAAGAGGTTTCAGCCACTCATGGCTGAAATAAAACAAAAAATAAAAGAAAGAGGAGAAGGAAAGATGGAATCGGCGGGCGGCAAGGTGGAGAAGGAGGCGTGTGATCCAATCCGAGTGGGAGAAGAGAGGAAGAGAAGAGAGGATGGGCGGCACTCCTTATGCTTTTATAGTGCGGGAGTGTTGCCCTAGATGAGGTGGAGCCTTCTTTTGAATTTTGAATTTTGAATCTTGATTACTTGGGAGGCAAATATGTCTTCTTGAGATTTGGCTTCCTAAACAAGCTGAATTTTGAATTTTAAATTTTAAATTTTGAATGTTGAATTTTGAATGTGCATCTTCTTGAGATTTGGCTTCCTCAATAAAGGAAAGACTTCTTGAATATTTAAAATTTGAATTTCAAATTACTCTGCTGACTACACTTTCCTTATTTAACACTTTCCTTATTTAACACTTTCCTTATTTATCTTCACTTCAGCTGCAACTTGACTTGGGCAAACAGCTTGTTCTCTTTTATCCCTTTTTAGGCAGTTTTAAGAGTATTTTCACCAAATGACCTCTTTACACCATTTTCTGCAAAATAAGATCAAAACCACAGAATTAAGCAGAAAAAGTATAAATTAACATTAATAACAACATGATAAAATAGTCTAAATTTGATTCTATCAGTTGCGATATGAACTTTGTCCTTCATCTCCGTGTTTTTGCCTTCTTTACTGTTGTTTCCTCGTCCCCCATCATCCACAAGATCTGTTGATTTTAGGTACAGATCTTGATGTACAAACTTTAGATTTGACAAAGTTGTGGTCATTTTGAAAGAAGAGAAGAATTTCAACCAGATCTGCTTGCCATGCAAGCCAGAGTCGATGTGAGATCGGCGATGGTGTTTGTCTGGCGTATAAGCTGGATCTTATGTGAAGAGGTGTTGTTTTGAGGGACGACCGGAGTCTAAGAGAGAGGACAGGGAAGAGTGTAAACCCTAACTCGCTCTGATACCATGAAGAGAAAGATGAAGAAAACTATTTGGTTTCTCATTCAAGATGTAATGAATCGTACAAAAAAGTATGTTATGTCTGAGAACTGTTTAAGGAGGGTTACATAACCCTATAGATCACATGACTTTGTGTAACACGTGAGAACATATCAAAAAAGAAAAGTCTCTCTTTACCCTTACATATGATAATTATACCCATATAACCCAAGAGCATAAACATAATAACACAATATAACAAAACAGTAGTTATCTTGTATTCTCTACAATTTCTATCTAAATTAAGTCTATATAAATTCATAGTATAATTACACGCATTTCATTTCTATCTAAATTAAGTCTATATAAATTCATAGTATAATTACATGCATTTCATGTGGGTTGCACTATTATTTTACATTATGTTACTAATCCATGTAAATTCGATTTAGATAAGTTTTACTAATTTACATTATGTTACCAGTCCATGTAAACTCGGTATAGACAAGTTTTATCATCATGAGTACTATTGATATTTCAACTAAAAGAAATAAATAAAAGTAGCTTTATCATCGTTAGAAAAACAAAAGAAAATAAAAAAGGTTTATCAAATGCTAAGCTCCGAAGGCAAACAATATCCAATTGCAAAACCCCAAAAAACACATACAAGTTAAAACCTCGACATGAAGAAAGAGGTGGTGAAATGTGTGAATGAATTATTAGTGACACTATTAATCTCTCTCTTGAAAAATTTTCAGTATATCAGTCACCAAACTTGAAAAATCACCATGAACTTGTAGAGAGAACGGTGAAAGTGAAGAAAGAGAGATAAAGAAAACTTATGGGATTTTGGATAGATCAGTTGGCCGATTTGAGGAGAGGGAGACAAAGATGTATAAATTAAAATAAACAATATATATTTATACATATCGATGTTAAATAGCGCCAGAAATTTTCTGACATAATATATAATGGTGTTAATAAAAATTTTAAAATATAAAAAATGACTTGATCTTTAAAAGAAAAATTAATCTTCTTTAAAAACAATTAAGTTTTTAATTATAAAGAAAACTATTTTCACTAATATATCTCAAGCATTAAAAAATATTTAAAAATAAATAAATACTTTTTTTACATGATATAAATAAGCTTAATATATACAATATTGCATTTCTATTTTCAAAACCAAATGGACCCAAAGTCATCATGTTGCTTGTAACTTTTGCCTATACCAAGAATGAGTAAGAAGATGGGAGAATATAGAATTTTACACTCCAAAGACTTAGTATAATCTTTAAGTTCATCAGCAGAAAGAATAGAATTTATGCTTTAATTCACAACCTTGAAAACTCGATGCTTGCCAAATGAGTTTTGTAAGCTATAAAATGCATGGGATTTTGATTCAAATTTTGTTATCTATCTCAATTCCTACTCAAATAAAAATCAAAATCCACAAAAATGGCAATAGAGTCATTCGCTTTTAATATTGCTGAGAAAGTGTTGGAGAAGATAGCATCCCATACCTACCAAGAGATATGTTTTGCATGGGGCTTGAAAGCAGAACTCAAAAAGCTTGAAGATATCTTGTTGACGGTGAAAGCTGTGCTAATGGATGCTGAGGAGAAGCAAGTGAATGACCACCAACTGCGGTTGTGGTTGGCTAAGCTTAAGGATGCTCTCTATGATGCTGAGGATGTGCTTGATGAATTTGAATGTGAAGATCAGAGAAGACGAGTGCTTCAATTGTATGGAACCACCACCAAAAAGGTAGGAGGCGATTTAGTTTTATATTATAATTATTTTTATTTCATCCTGATATTTATTATATGTTATACATATACAAATTTATTATATATTTATAAAATTTCACATTCAATATTTTTCCAAAAAATAAAATTTTAGTTTTATAAAAAAAATTATAATTTTCTTTAATTTAGAGGTGATTTCACGAATAATTTAGTTTGAATTCTAATATGATTCTCGTTAAAAATTAGAATTAGAGCTAATTTTTGAATTTTTTATTTTTAGAAACAGATTTATCCTAGAAATGCTTTAGGAATTTAATATTTTATTTTATTTTTATATAGTATACATATATACTCAAATGAAATAAATATATAAACAATTGCAAAATAATAAAATGTCTTAAAATAATTTAAAAGAAATTTATATTTAATCTCAAAACAATAATATGATTTTATCTAAAATTACGAAATATGAGAAATTTTTTTAGATGATAACATATTTGTTCCAATTATATCCTTCACATGAAATTTTTTATTAGAGATTTACATTATTGCCACATTATCTGCCGGTAAAGTTTAGAGTTCTATTAATTACAATTTAAAATATCAGATTTAATTAATAATTTTTTAAATTTAGAGTACAATTATAAATTTATTTTAAAATTAACATTTTTTTTATTTTTCTTAAAATTAAAATTTATAATATTAAAAAAGTAATTTAAATTATTATTGTTATTATAAATTTTTTAATTTTATCATTTTAGTGTATCAATTTATTTTAATTTAATCTAAATTGATCTATATTTGTAGTTAAAAAAAGTATATGATTAATAATATATATTAATTATATTTTATAATGTGAAATATAAAATTAATTTAAAATTATATTTCCGCATAATTTATTTTAAATATAAAATAATAAAATAACTATAATTATTTTTTAATATATTTTTATAATAATATTTCTTTTTACTTTCAATTATTTTTTTAAATTATAATAATAATTAGTGTAATTTAATTTAAAATTAAATTAAAACAAAATTAATATACTAAATCATTGATAAAATTAAAAAATTTGTAATAATATTATAAATTATTTTTCAATATTACCAATTTTAATTTTAGGAGAAATGATAAAAAAAATTCTAATTTTAAAAAAAATTATAATTATATCTTAAATTTTAAAAATTTATCAATTAAACCTTAACTTTTTAAGTTTTAATTAACTGTATTCTAAATTTTGCTGAACTAGCATTAACGTAATAATAATGTATTAAATAATATGACAATTTTATTAGTTTTTAATAAAAATTGAACGTGAATGTATAATTGGAATAAATATTAAAATGTGAAATTTAATTGGCCAACTATAAAAAAATTAGGGTACAATTATAAAAATAAGAAAAAAAATAATTTTTTTGTTATTAACTCATAAAAAAATTACTATTTTAACCGTATTAAATCTATATATATATTCGTGGGGAGATAATATGAAAATGTGTGAATTAACTTCAGAAAGGAAAATACATCAACTCTATAAAGAAAGAAAGGAACAAAACAAAATTTCCAAAGTGTATTGCAACAAATGAAGGTTATATTTTTTAGATTATTTATTACTTTTGATATATAGTGTTTTTTTTTTTAATTATTTTACGCATTAAAATAACATAAATAATAAAATTATAAGTATTATTGAATTTTTAATACTTTTTAAAAATTATATCATGAAATCCAATAAATTAAAATAATTATATTTAAAAACTTATAAGATTAATATATATTATAAAAAAATAATAAAACGGAATATAAAATAATTATTATTTTAAAAAATTATTATTTAGTTTCTATGAAAAATTTATTAATCGAACTCTTAATTTTAAAAAATTTATTAAAACATTCCTACCATTTTAAAAAGTAGCCATTAAACATTGCAGACATTCTTAACAATCTCATTGGTGAAACGCATTAAACATTGGTGAAACGCATTAAACAATCAACTCTAGCTATCTAAAATGCAAACGTCAGGCATTCATATGACAACATACCAAAAAAAAAAAAAAAAGGTTTGAAATCAAATAATTCCTTTGAAGTTTCATTATTTTAAGTTTGAGTATAAAAAACTAAAGCCACGTGTAGAGCTATCTAAACTTGCAATCCGATAGTCATTAAGAAAAGCATGGTTTTATATTAATTGATTAGTTACTGATTACGAATTAGCATATGAAATCAATACTGTATATTTTTTTATTACAGGTGGGTCACTTTTTCTCATCTTCTAATCCAATTGCATTTCGTTTTAAAATGAGTGCAAAAGTAAAGCAAATAAGAGAAAGATTAGATGAGATTGCAAGTCAGAAATCTAAATTTCATCTCACAGAACGATATGAAAGTAGGCATGTTATGCCTAGAGAAAGAGCACTCACTCACTCATTTGTACAACCATCTGAAGTTATAGGTAGAGATGATGATAAAGAAAATATCATTAGACTTCTACAAGACTCTAGTGAGGGTGCACAAATCTCTATTATCCCTGTTGTTGGAATTGGAGGGTTGGGGAAAACTTCACTCGCTAAATTTGTTTATAATGATGAAAGGGTAATGAATCATTTTCAACTTCAGATATGGGTTTGTGTATCAGAAGAATTTGACATAAAGATTCTGACAGAGAAAATTATTAAATCTACAGAAGACGGAATGAGACATGTAGATAAGTTGAAAAATATGGAAATGGATCAACTACAAAGAATTTTGAGAGAAATCATTGGTGATAAGAAATATTTGCTCATCTTAGATGATGTTTGGAATGATGACCCCATGAAATGGAACCAACTGAAAGAGCTTTTGTGTATGGGTGCCAATGGAAGCAAAATCTTAGTAACTACACGTAGTAATAAAGTAGCCTCCATTATGGGCACCATCCCAAAAGCATATGAGTTATCGGGTCTTCCTGAAGATGAGTGTGTGGCTTTGTTTACTAAATGTGCATTTAAAGAAGGCCAAGTGAAGAGATATCCAAACTTGTTAAAAATTGGGGTTGAAATTGTCAAAAAATGCAAAGGGGTTCCATTAGCAGTGAAGACATTAGCATCACTTCTTCTTCTGAATACTGAAGGAAATAAGCTTGTTTGTTATGCCAACTGTAGTGTCCACAGTTGCATGTTCTCCCATGAGGGATAGTGGGGAGTTATAACTCCCATAATGGGAAGTGGGTAGTTATAACTCCCATGATCATTAGTGGGCGGTTATATAACTTCCATGATGAGTAGTGGGTAGTTATATAACTTCCACAATGAGTAGTGGGCGGTTTTTCTCCTAAGTGGTTGGGGGTGTCAACCACAACTTCTTGTAGGCTGTTGCTGTATCCTATATATACTCATTGCATATGTAAATGAAAAGAAGAGAGAGAGTTTTCAAAGGAATCTGAAGTTTCCTCTGTTCCAAATTTCTTCCCTTTGTTGTTCCATAAATCTGCAGAAAAATCACAGCAATTGCAGAGGCTGTAGAATTTGCAAAATCTCCCAAGGCTAAGATCCACAGCTTTGCTTGCATCTTTGGGTGATCATTTTCAGTGTCTACACTTGGTATCAGAGCCCGGGACCTAGTTTATGCCCAAATACATGCCACGACACGAAGCTTCATCATCCAGTGCTGTCCGTAGTGGTAGCGGCGGCAATGGTGGTCAGACGGCAGAAACAGTAGTGAGAACACCCGTAAGAGAAGGGGGTGTCTCTCTGCAGTATCCGCTCCTAACAAAGACAAATTATGCGGCTTGGGCAATCAAGATGCAAGTATATATGCAAGCTCAAGGCGTTTGGGATGTGGTTGAGTCAGAAGATCCAGTTGATCCTCGTTCAGACCGGATTGCATTGGCGGCAATCTTTCAAGGGATCACCGAAGATACCTTGTTACAGTTGGGGGTAAAGAAATCAGCTAAAGAGGCATGGGACGCTCTCAAGGTTATGAACCTCGGTGCAGAGAGGGTCAAAGAAGTACGGGCACAAGCTCTCAGATGGGAGCTCGAAAGCATGAGGATGGAGGATGGTGAATCCGTCGATGAATTCACCGGAAAGATTGCAACAGTTGTCAACAAGCTCCGAGCTCTTGGTGAAAAGGTTGATGAAACGTATGTAGTGAAGAAAATGCTACGTTCAGTGTCTCCTAAGTACCTTCAGATTGCCTCAACCATAGAGGAATTCGGGAACTTGTCTGTTAAGACAATTGAAGATGTAACTGGTTCTCTCAAAGCTCACGAGGAGAGGTTGCGGAGTTACGACTCCAGAGGAGACGAATATGTGCTACTCACTAAAGGAGAGTGGAAAGCACGAGCTGAGTCCTCAAGATCCAACGAGAAGCGCCCACAGGACGTGAGCAGAGGCCGGGGACGCGGACGTGGACGTGGTAAAGGACGTGGCAGAGGTAGAGAAGGAGGTCGCGGCAGGAGTCGTGGCCTTCCTGGAACAGGCCGAGGTCAGGATGATGAAGGACAACACCGTCAGAAGTTCGACATTAAAAAGGTCAGGTGTTACAATTGCAATGAATATGGTCATTTTCAATCTGATTGCAAAGCTGAAAGGAAGCAAAAAAATGAGGCACATTTAGTGGAGCAATTCGAAGAGGAATCGACATTGTTGATGCTAGAGACCAGTGAGCTGATTCACATTGGTGAAGAGAAAGGAAAAGAGCTAATGCTGAATGAAGAACAGATGCATGATTTTGAAGGTGTAGAAACAAAAGGAACCATGTGGCACTATGATACGGGGGCAAGCAACCATATGACCGGCAACAAGCAGGCCTTAACCGATCTCGATGAAACAATCAAAGGGAATGTCAAGTTTGGTGATGGTTCCGTCGTCAAGGTAGAAGGCCGAGGCACTTTAGTGTTTCAGTGCAAGAATGGAGATCATTTTAAACTAACAAATGTGTACTACATTCCTCGTTTAAGATCCAATATTATAAGTCTTGGTCAACTCGACGAATCAGGAGCAAAAGTGGTGGTGAATGGAGGAATTCTCAGAGTATATGACGCAAAAGATAGGTTGATAGCCAAGGTACACAGAGCTGAAAATCGTTTGTATACGATGAGGATGATACAAGCTAAACCTGAGTGCCACTTCACAAAGTCGTCAGAAAAATCGTGCCTATGGCATGCACGCTATGGGCACCTGAACTTTCAAGCTTTACGCAAGCTTGCACAAGAAAGCATGGTGAAAGGTTTACCGGAGATAGAAACAGTGAAGGACATTTGTGAACCTTGTGTGATCAGCAAGCAACATCGCACAAGTTTCCCGAAAGCAGGTGAGTATCAAGCAACTAAACCTCTGGAACTCATGCATGGTGATCTGTGTGGGCCGATATCACCTACCACATGCGGCGGAAACAGGTATTTTCTTTTGCTTGTGGATGACTACAGTCGTTATATGTGGATTGAAATGATTAGAAGTAAAGATGAAGCTTTTAATGCTTTCAAGAAAGTGAAAGCTCAGATCGAAGTCCAGTCCGAATGTAAGCTCAAAATGTTTAGAACAGACAGAGGAGGTGAGTTTGCATCGAATGAGTTCGAAGAGTACTGCAAGTTACATGGCATCAAACGCCAGCTCACTGCACCTTACTCCCCACAACAAAACGGTGTAGTAGAACGGAGAAACCAAACCGTAGTGGAGATGATGAGGTGTCTATTAAACAGCTCCGGGGTGCCAGCTACATACTGGGGAGAAGCTGCACGTACTGCAGTATACATATTGAACAGATCACCCACAAAAAGTGTCCAAGGCATGACTCCGTATCAAGCATGGCATGGAAGACTCCCAAGTGTTCATCATATGCGTGTTTTTGGTTGTATTGCATATGCCAAAAACACAGCTCCTCACTTGAGAAAATTAGATGACAGGAGCATGAAGCTGGTTTTATTGGGATATGAACCAGGGTCCAAAGCATATCGATTATTGAATCCAAATTCTAACCGAATTGTGGTAAGTCGGGATGTTGTGTTTCAGGAAGAAGAGAAGTGGAAATGGCAAGGCCAGACGACATCAAACTCCACAACAGAAGGACCACTTGTCATCACATACAAGGAAGCACAAATGCAAGAGGACAAAAGCCTCCAAAATCAGGAACTGACACCAGCTTCCTTATCACCTATAGCCGGGTCAAGTCCAGAACATTCAGAGACAGGAGAAAGCAGCTCAGAGGGACCAAGGAGGTTCAGGTCTCTTCAAGAAATCTATGACAACACAGTGGAGGTCGACCAAGACTACGGTCTTTACCTCATCTCAACTGAAGAACCAGCATCTTACCATGAAGCTGCCTGCAGTGAACAGTGGCGACAAGCAATGATAGAAGAAATGGAGGCTATCCGGAGAAATGGAACATGGGAACTAGCAGACCTTCCAAAGGACCAGAGAGCTATTGGTCTGAAATGGATCTTCAAAGTAAAGAAAAATCCGGAAGGGGAGATCATTAAATATAAAGCAAGACTTGTTGCAAAGGGGTATGTGCAGAAACAAGGCATAGACTTTGAAGAAGTCTTTGCTCCCATAGCCAGATTGGAGACTGTGAGAGTACTACTTGCTGTAGCCGCTCAAGAAGGCTGGATAGTGCATCATATGGATGTCAAATCCGCATTCTTGAACGGTGAGATAGAAGAAGAGGTTTATGTGACACAACCAGACGGATTCATTGAACAAGGGAAAGAAGAAAAGGTTCTGAAGCTACGGAAGGCCCTGTATGGTCTTAAGCAGGCGCCTCGTGCGTGGAATACAAAGCTAGACAAATGTCTTCGTGAACTAGGGCTTCAAAGATGTGTGATCGAACATGCAGTCTACAAGAAACACGAAGGAGATGAAGTGCAGATTGTGGGAGTGTACGTAGATGATCTAATAATCATGGGTTCAAAGCTGAGAGCAGTGGAGGATTTCAAAGCCAAGATGAGAGAGAACTTCGAGATGAGTGATCTTGGAAAGCTAAGCTATTATCTGGGAATAGAAGTCAAGCAGAGGCCGTACAGTATCACCCTTAACCAGGCAGGGTATGCAGAGAAGATACTCGAGAAGCTTGGCATGGCTGAGTGTAAGCCATGTCGGGTTCCAATGGATACACGGGTAAAGCTGAGCAAATCAGACGGAAGTCCTCCAGTAGATGCAACACTATACAGGAGTGCAATCGGAAGTCTGAGGTATTTGGTGAACACTCGACCCGATCTTGCATATTCAGTTGGAATTGTAAGTCGCTTCATGGAAGCCCCAACAACGAAACATCTAGCAGCCGTAAAACAGATATTGCGTTATGTGAAAGGCACCTTACATCATGGGTGCATATACAACAAGGTGGAAGAGGAGGAGTTCAAGCTAGTAGGCTATAGCGATAGTGACTTGGCCGGAGACGTAGATGATCGGAAAAGTACGACAGGGGTAATCTATTTTCTCGGTCAAAGCCCAGTCACCTGGGTTTCACAGAAGCAGAAAGTCGTAGCCTTATCTTCATGTGAAGCTGAGTATATTGCTGCAACAACAGGGACTTGTCAAGGCACTTGGATTAGTAGACTGTTACATGAGCTGATCGGTTGGAAGACAAACAAGTTCGTATTAAGAGTTGACAACAAATCTGCAATCGCGCTCACAAAAAATCCCGTTTATCATAACAGAAGTAAGCATATAGACATTAAGTTTCATTTTATTCGGGAATGTGTTCAACGAGGAGAAGTCGAAGTCGAATATGTCAAAACTGAAGCACAACTGGCTGACATTCTGACAAAGCCATTGTCTCGGGACAAGATCGACGAGCTGAACATGATGATCGGAATCAAAGATGTGAAGAACAAGCTTACGGGGGAGAAATGAAGGAAATAAGCTTGTTTGTTATGCCAACTGTAGTGTCCACAGTTGCATGTTCTCCCATGAGGGATAGTGGGGAGTTATAACTCCCATAATGGGAAGTGGGTAGTTATTATTAGATAACAATACAGCTGTGATTAGTTATTGTAGATAAGTCTCTTCTGTAACTGAATAGCTTAGAGTCTTATCCTTTGTATTCTATAAATACTTGTAATTATAGACGTAATACACATCGAGACTAATATTCTATAACCATTTACATGGTATCAGAGCCCTATTAGGTATCAACTCTTTCCTTTCTTCTGTTTTTTTTTTTCTCTCCCTGTTCTCGTTGTCTTCGTCATGTCTTCCAACACAACAGCCCCTTCTCATCCTGCCGAGTCTTCCACCCAACCTGCTGTTTCCAATTCTTCTCTCCATCCATCTTTTGGAGTTTCTAATATCAAAAATTATGTCAATGAAGCTCTCAATTTCACCAACTACCTTCTCTGGCGTTCTCTCATTATTCCTGTTTTACAGGGTTATGATGTGTATGATCACGTTGATGGTTCAGTTCCTGCACCACCATGTGTATTAACAAATTCTGCTGGTGAATCTAAACCAAATCCAGATTTCTTATTATGGAAACAAATTGACCGTCTCGTTTTATCTTGGATTCAGGCTACTCTTAGTCCTGATATCTTGCGTAGTCTCATCAAACCAAATGTTGTTCTTACTGCTCAGCAAGCCTGGGAAGCTATCGAAACTCTGTTTCATGATCAAGCTCATGCAAAACTTCTTCAACTTAAAGCAGACTTTTACAGCACTGTTAAGGATAATTCTACCATTGATGAATATCTTCAGAAATTAAAAACTGTTTATGATTCCCTCTGTTCTATTGGTCATGCTATTACTGAGGATGACTTAGTTATGCAGATACTGGATGGTTTGCCTGTTGAATATGAAAATGTTGTCATCAATTTGACGGGAAAGACACCTCTTCCTTCTTTTGCGGAGACACGTACTTCTTTATATCTTCAGGAGTTGCGATTGCAAAGTCGCGCAAAGAAACAATCTCAGCCAGTTCCAAATCCGGCAAATTCGCAGACAGCGTTAGTTTCTACTGAACGCAATTCTTCTTCTAATCAACGAGGCCGTGGAGGTCGAGGTCGTGGTGGCCGTAATTCTGGTTACTATCATAACAATGGTGGTGATTCCTATGGCAGAGGGGGTCGTGGTGGTCGTTCTGGACGAGGAGGACGTGGATATTATTACAATCAATCATCTTCTATGTATCATCCTGGATCCCATTTTTCAGGTTCATACAATGGTGTGCTTGGTCCTCGACCCACTGGTTTTTCTTCACCATATGCTGGTTTTCCCCCTCAATCTGCTGGTTTTTCTCAACCCACACAGTGTCAGATTTGTTTAGAATATACCCATATAGCAAGAGATTGCCCACATTTTACTCGTTCTGGACAATTCTCGGGTGATCGATCCTTTGCTGCGGTTCAATTTCCTGAACCTGTGCATTCTGCGTGGCTACCAGATACAGGTGCTACTTCCCACATGACACCTAATCCAGGTATCCTGTCTTCGTGTCTTCCAACTCCCGTTTCTAATAATGTTGTGTTTGGTAATGGACATTCTCTTCCTGTCACTCATATTGGTTCAAATTCTTTTCCATTACCTAGTCGTGATTTACTTTTAAAAGATGTTCTTGTCGTCCCTTCTTTAACTCATAATTTAATTTCTGTTAAGAAATTTGCTCGTGATAATTCCTGTTCAGTTGAGTTTGATCCCTCTGGTTTTTGTGTGAAGGATCTCAAGACGCGGACTCCACTTCTCAGTTGCAGTAGTCCAGGGGACCTTTATGAGTTCTCTCCTTCTTCATTTTCGTCTTCTTTGTCTGGTGGTTCTACGAGTCTGATTGCTTCGGCAAATTCATTCGAGTTGTGGCATCGTCGTTTAGGACACCCTAATTCTTCCATTTTGTCAAAGTTATTTCGAACATCTAGTTTTAATAAAGTGTCTTGTACTGCTTGTCGATTGGGCAAGCATACTAAGTTATCGTTTTCTCATTCTCATGTAAGAGCTTCGGCTCCTTTTGCATTAATTCATTCTGACGTTTGGTCTTCTCCTGTTTCATCTTTTAGTGGCTATCGATATTATGTGGTGTTTATGGATGATTACTCTCGATATGTGTGGTTATATCCTTTAAAACGAAAGAGTGAGGTTTATAATTATTTTGTTTCCTTTGTGGCTTATGTACAAACCCAATTTGGTGTTTTGATTAAGTGTTTGCAGTGTGATGGAGGTGGCGAATACATTAGCAATCATTTTCAACAGTTTGCTTCTAATAATGGTATCCGTCTGCAATTTTCTTGTCCGTATACGCCACAGCAAAATGGCGCGGCTGAACGATTACATCGCACATTAATAAATATGGTCAGAACTTTGCTTACTCAATCCAATTTATCTTTGCAATTTTGGGTGGAGGCTGTGCATGTGGCGGTACATTTACATAATATTTTGCCTAGTGAGACATTACAATTTAAATCTCCTTATGAACAATTACTGGGTAAACCGCCTTCTTATACTCATTTACGAGTTTTTGGCTGTTCTTGTTTTCCTAACATCACAGCAACAGTGTCTCATAAGTTGGAAAATCGCTCAATTCATTGTATTTTCCTTGGGTATCCTGATACTTACAAGGGATTTCGTTGTTATAATCCGAAAACTGGCAAAGTGATTATTTCTAGACATGTGCTGTTTGACGAACATCAATTTCCCTTTTTACAGTTCCAGCAACATGTTTCTGCACAACCAGCAGCTTCTGTGCAACGTGGCTTCCATCTTCCTTCCTTTCCAAGGCAAGTACCATTGTTACAAAGTTGTTCGAGTAATAATAGAGCTCAGAATCAGCAAGCTGTTACCGTACAGGACTGCCGTTCTCCTGTTCATTCAGAACCAACGGATTCTGGAAATCAGTCACCTGCGGATCATTTCGATACCACCAGTCCTGCTGTTGCGGATTCTACACCTATTGTTCCTAATGAAACAAATAATGCCTTGACTCTTTTTCCTGCAGATTTGGCAATTACAGGTCCCTCAACTCAGACTTTGCATCCCATGCAAACTCGTCTCAAAGATGGGATTCGAAAACCAAAGAAAATTTTCTCCTTGACTGCTCATGGTGATCAGAATCAGATTTTGCCCGAACCTAAAACCTATACAGAAGCTCAAAGACATCATGAATGGAGGAAGGCGATGTCTACTGAATATGACGCATTATTGCGCAATCAGACATGGAAGTTGGTTCCTAAGCCATCCAATGTTAATATTATAGGTTCGAAGTGGGTGTATAAAGTGAAACTTCGATCCGATGGAACTCTCGAACGGTACAAAGCCCGTTTGGTTGCACAAGGATATGCTCAGAAGCCTGGATTGGATTATGCTGAAACTTACAGTCCGGTTGTCAAACCAACAACAATTCGGACTGTACTTTCTCTTGCTGTTTCGAGACAATGGCCGGTGCATCAACTAGACGTCAAGAATGCTTTTTTGCATGGGGTTTTGAAAGAAAATGTTTATATGAAACAGCCACGGGGATTTATACATCCGGCTTTTCCAGAATATGTATGTCAGCTTCAAAAGGCTCTTTATGGATTGAAGCAGGCGCCGCGGGCGTGGTTTGAGCGTTTTACGAATTTTTTGAAAATGATTGGTTTCAAAGGAAGTCGTGCGGATTCCTCGATGTTTGTGCTGCGTGAGGGACAACACATGGCTGTGTTATTACTTTATGTGGATGATATAGTATTGACAGCTTCGTCCCAAACTTTGATGAGTCTGCTATTACAGGTTCTTAAATCGGAATTTGCTATGTCTGATTTAGGAAGTTTGCACTATTTTCTTGGTATATCTGTCAAGCAAAATTTGGATGGGTTGTTTTTGCATCAATATAAATATGCAACGGATTTATTAAAGAGAGCAGGAATGGAGATGGCTAAACCTGTGTCAACACCAACTCTTAATGAGTCCTTGTCTTTGTCATCCGATAGTGCTTTACTCAGTGATCCACAACTATACAGAAGCCTTGTTGGCGCTTTACAGTACTTGACTTTTACTCGGCCGGACATTGCTTTTGCTGTTAACCAGGTGTGTCAATTCATGCATAATCCAAGAGAGAAACATATGCTTGCGGTAAAGCGAATTTTACGATATGTCAAGGGGACTGTACATTATGGTTTGCAATTTTATAAGGGTGGTTCGCAGACTTTAACAGCTTATTCTGATGCCGATTGGGCAGGTTGCCATGATACTCGCCGGTCCACTACAGGTTTTTGTCTTTATTTTGGTAACAATCTGATTTCTTGGTCTGCCAAGAAACAGCCAACTGTTTCACGATCAAGCGCGGAAGCAGAATATAGAGCAGTAGCTAGTACGGTGGCTGAACTGACTTGGATTACTAGTTTATTGCGTGAGCTTGGAATACAGCTTGAAGAGCCACCTGTGGTGTTTTGTGACAACATTAGTACTACATATATGTCAGCTAATCCCATTCAACATGCACGAACTAAGCATATTGAATTGGACATTCATTTTGTACGCGAAAAAGTCATCTCTGGACACCTACAAGTTCATCATATTGCAAGTACTGATCAAACAGCTGATGTGTTTACTAAAGGACTTTCTGGGACACGTTTTCGTTTACTAAGAGACAATCTATGTGTTATGCCACACATTGATTGAGGGGGGATATTAGATAACAATACAGCTGTGATTAGTTATTGTAGATAAGTCTCTTCTGTAACTGAATAGCTTAGAGTCTTATCCTTTGTATTCTATAAATACTTGTAATTATAGACGTAATACACATCGAGACTAATATTCTATAACCATTTACAGTTATAACTCCCATGATCATTAGTGGGCGGTTATATAACTTCCATGATGAGTAGTGGGTAGTTATATAACTTCCACAATGAGTAGTGGGCGGTTTTTCTCCTAAGTGGTTGGGGGTGTCAACCACAACTTCTTGTAGGCTGTTGCTGTATCCTATATATACTCATTGCATATGTAAATGAAAAGAAGAGAGAGAGTTTTCAAAGGAATCTGAAGTTTCCTCTGTTCCAAATTTCTTCCCTTTGTTGTTCCATAAATCTGCAGAAAAATCACAGCAATTGCAGAGGCTGTAGAATTTGCAAAATCTCCCAAGGCTAAGATCCACAGCTTTGCTTGCATCTTTGGGTGATCATTTTCAGTGTCTACAAATACTGATGAAAGTTATTGGAAGTCTATAAGAGATAGCGAGTTATGGAAGATAGAGCAGAAGGAAACTGATATTTTACCTGCTTTGAGATTAAGTTACGAGCAGTTGCCTGCTCATTTGAAAAAATGCTTTGCTTATTGCTCTTTTTATCCAAAGGACTATGAATTCAATAACTGGGAATTAATTAAATTTTGGATGGCACATGGACTTCTTGAATCAGCAAACCAAAATGAAGAGCTGGAAGATATTGGGTCGCGCTATTTTCAGGAGCTGGGGTCTAGATCTTTTTTTCAAGATTTTGAGGTTTATGCTGGCATATGGATTACATGTAAAATGCATGATCTAGTACATGATCTTGCATTATCATTGACACAAAATGAATTTTTAGCAATAACCTCAAGCACCACACACATCTCACACAATGTTCGCCATTTGCTATTTCCCAACTTCACTTCACTTCCCCAAGATCTTTCCACCCTTTTACAAGGTTTAGACCGTGTGCGAACTGCCATAATCCAGAGTGATGAAAAGAGTCCTAGCAGCCAATCAAACTTGGATTCATATTTATTGAGATTTCAATATTTGCGAATGTTGGATTTGGCTCATTCCAAATTAGAAATATCACTAGATTGGATTGGTGCTCTAAAGCATTTGAGATATTTGCGCATTTTTTTCTGTAAAAAGCTTCCCAATTCCATTTGCAAGTTATACAATTTACAAACTTTACTATTATGTGAAGGTATTGAGGAGTTACCTAGTGATATAAGGTACTTGATCAATCTTAGAGTTCTACAGTTTTCCACAAAGCAGAAGTGTTTGCCGATGAATGGAATAGGGTGCTTGACATCTCTTAGATTTTTGGGCATTGCTATATGTGAAAACTTAGAACACTTGTTTGAAGATATGCAAGGCCTCAAACATCTTCGAACCCTAGTTATTTATGGTTGTAAAAGCTTAATCTCTTTGCCTCAAAGCATGAAGTACCTCACTGCATTAGAGATTCTAGCTATTGGCAATTGTGAAAACCTCAATTTGACATGGGAGGAGAAAGGAAAAAGTGATAAACACTTGGCTCAATTCAACCTTCAAAAGCTCACACTTGCGAAGTTACCAAAATTGGTGAATTTTCCATAATGGCTTCTTCAAGGATCCTCCAACACTCTCCGATTCTTAAAACTAGAAAGTTGTAAATATCTCAAAAAATTGCCTGTGTGCATACAGAATATAACATCTCTCCAACACTTGGAGATTAAAAATTGTGATGAATTGAGTGAAAGATGTGAACGTGAAAAAGGTGAAGATTGGTCCAAGATTGCTCATATTCCTAAACTTGTTATTAACGGTTCTGACATTGATTCACTAGTTGATTAGGTATGTATAAATTATATTTTCCCTTCATATAAAATTATTATTTAAACTAAATTCTCTTTTTTTTATTTATATGCATTTGAAATGTTCTAGTATATGCATATAATTCAAGGAAAAGATAAATAATTTTATTTATATTTAATTTTGATTTCAGGTCTATTGAGAAATTGTCTACTTTAGCCTCTGCTGTGCCTAATGAGCCTGGGAACTCTGATGAAAATTTGACAATTGTTGAATCTAGTAATATTTGTATTTGATGTTATGTTGTAAAAAATTGCTAATACATGTGTATCTCTAAATTCTTGTCACTTTTTATTTTTATATTGTAAACAGTATCATACCTAATGTTGCACACACTATCTCTCTATTACTTGATGCTCTTTTATCTTACATTTACTTGTGAAAAGCTTTGGCTTGGCTTTCAATTCAAGCAAGGTTTTAGGTGGAGCTTTGAGAGAATTGCATTAAGTCTTGACTCTTGAGAGATCTGTCACTTTATGGTAATGCTACATGGGAACTAATTTAGACTTTGATTTTTCATTTTATTCTAAATTCTTTTTCATTGTTCATTTATCAATTGCATTAATTTCCTCTCTTACGGCTTTTGATGATATCTTAGATTGGGTGGGTTCAAGGAGATGTGTACATGAGGACAAGAAGTTTGATTTCACAGAAAAATTAATAAATTTGGATGGATGGTTGGAAATTAATAAGGTTGAAATCCGATTCGTAGAGATTGAGGTTTAGAGAAGGATCTGTGTATTTGTAGTATACTGGTGAAGTTAAAAAATCTGTCTTTGATTGATTCATCTTGGTACTTTTTGTTGATGTCCCTTAGATATGTCAGACAGCTTATTAATGGAGTCGGTTAGCCCATGCCTTATCCATCGCGCGTGTTATGTTTGTCAGTGTTGCGGCAGATATATATCAGACAGCTCATTAATGGAGTCAGTTAGCCCATGTCTTGTTCATCGCGCGTGCTATGTTTGTCAGTCCTATCGCATACAACCATGACTCTAGTGATATCCCGCATACTTTAGAAAGATCTACTCGCTAATTATGGATTTTAAAATGATCGGCCTACCTAATCTGGATAATTATAAAGTCTAAAGTATTGGGGTTTGATTTTTATATCCTTTACGTCGAATTTTCCAATATCTGGTTGGACTGAATAAAACAATGCACCTTATTATTTTTATGTTATCGGATGAGTTTATAATGAATAGCCATGCATGGAGAATTGCAAATCGTAAACCCAGTTTGCTTAAGTCAGTCAAATCAGAATATGGATGTAGCTATATTCATCTTTCAAATCATCAAAAGCTGTATGTTTATCCGCTTCTTTTTCTTTCTTAATTTTTTTTAGAGAAATTTACTAATTCATCCTCGTGGTATTGAGAAATAAATTAGTTAGTCTCTCAATTTTAAAAAAATATTAAAAATGTCTATGAGATTTTAAAAAGTCTATTAATTAGCCCGTCTATTAATTTTAGCCATTAAATGTTACAAAAAAAATCTAAAATGTCCTCAATAAGACGAGAATAATTAGTAGATATTTTTAAGAAAATGAGAAATCAGCTAATAAATTTTTCTATACCACATGAATTAAATAGTAAAACATTTAACGATTAAAATTAATAGTAAAACTAATTAGTAGATTTTTTAAAATTTTAAAACAGTTATAATATATTTTTTTGAACTCAACTAATGAGTTTTCCAATATTACAAGGACTAATTAGTGAATTTTCCATTATTTTATGGCTTCAAGGTTCTGTTGCTTTTTGTTCATGGAATTGCTTTCTGTTGAAAACTAATGTTTAATAATGTTCTAAACCAAGTGAAAATTGTGTTTAGAGAACTGACAGAGAATCCATGCTGAAGCTTTTCCTTACCTGAACAGAATTCAGGTAGAGGCTCATTTTCCTCCCTTTACATATCTTTTCTCTCCTTTTTCTTAATTTAAATATTTTTAATGCTTCTTTTATTTTTATTTCTGACCAATTTCTGCAGAATAAGATGACTGGCCAAAAAATTTTATATATGAACAAAATGAAATATTCAATTATTCAGGAAAAAAAATAAATAATGATAAGCAAGGCAATTGATGTTATGGGAGTTTTTAATTTGTATCAATGTGAACTTTATTGAAGTATTCATGATTGGATATCTTAATTCAAGCTTACTCGTTGAAGCTGTGTCCATCTGCTGAAAATTTTAGTATACAGTTCAAATTTTTTCTGGATTTCCTACTCTTCAATACTGCTTTTACTTCACAAAGCTTAAACTTTGCAATCAAGAATAACACTAGAGACTCGATTGAAGAATGTCAAGGTAAAAATCAAGTCAAATCAAAGAGAAGCTATAGTGATGAAATATTCAATTTCCTACTCTTCAAATTTTTTCTGGATTTCCTACTCTTCAATACTGCTATTTCCTAACTTCACTTCACTTCCCCAAGCTCTTTCCACCCTTTTACAAGGTTTAGACCGTGTGCGAACTGCCATATTCCAGAGTGATGAAAAGAGTCCTACCAGCCAATCAAACTTGGATTCATATTTATTGAGATTTCAATATTTGCGAATGTTGGAATTGGCTGATTCCAGATTAGAAATATCACTAGATTGGATTGGTGCTCTAAAGCATTTGAGATATTTGAGCATTTTTTTCTGTAAAAAGCTTTCCGATTCCATTTGCAAGCTATACAATTTACAAACTTTAGTGTTAGGTGAAGGTATTGAGGAGTTACCTAGTGATATAAGGTACTTGATCAACCTTAGATTTCTAGTGTTTTCCACAAAGCAGAAGTGTTTGCCGATGAATGGAATAGGGTGCTTGACATCTCTTAGATTTTTGGGCATTGGTAGGTGTGAAAAACTAAAACACTTATTTGAAGATATGCAAGGCCTCAAACATCTTCGAACACTGATTATATTTAATTGTGAAAGCTTAATCTCTTTGCCTCAAAGCATGAAGTACCTCACTGCGTTAAAGGTTCTTGCTATTGGCGATTGTGAAAACCTCTATTTGACATTGGAGAAGAAGGGAAAAAGTGATAAACACTACTTGGCTCAATTCAACCTTCAAAAGCTCATACTTTGCAAGTTACCAAAATTGGTGGATTTTCCAGAATGGCTTCTTCAAGGATCCTCCAACACTCTCCGGTTCTTAAAATTAGAAAGTTGTGAATATCTCAAAAAATTGTCTGAGAATATAGTGGCTCTCCAATAATTGGAGATTGAAGATTGTGATAAATTGAGCAAAAGATATGAATGTGGAAAAGGTGAAGATTGGTCCAAGATTGCTCATATTTCTAAAATTATTATTAACGATTTTGATATTGATTCATCAGACGATTAGGTATGTATAAATTATTTTTTCCCTTCATCTAAAATTATTGTTTAAACTAAATTCTCTCTTTTTCATAATGTTCTAATATATGCATATAATTCAAGAAAAAAATAATAATTTTATTTATATTTTTGATTCCAAATTTATTGAGGAATTGTCTATTTCAGCTTCTAATTTTATTTATATTTTCGATTCCAGATTTATTGAGGAATTGTCTATTTCAGATTGAGGCTGGAAACTCAGATGAAAATGTGACAATTATTGAATCTAGAAATATTTGTATTTGATGTTATATTGTAAAAAATTGCTAATACATGTGTATCTCTAAACTCTTGTCCCTTTTTATTTTTATATTGTAAATAGTGTCATACCTAATATTACACAAACTGTCTCTATTACTTGATGCTCTTTTATTGTACATTTGCTTGTGAAAAGCTTTAGCTTGGACTTCAATTCAAGCAAGGTTTCAAGTTCAGGCTTGAGAGATCTGCCACTTTATGAAAATGCTACATGGGAACTACTTGAGCTAGACACATTTTTCATTTATTTTAGATTCTTTTCATTTTTCATTTATCAGCCTTTCTTCTCTTTACATATTTGATGAATTTAATAAATGAACTAGTCATGCATGGAGAATTGCAAATCATCAACCACTTAGCTGAAATCACTCAAATCATAATACGGATGTAACTAATTTCAACTTTCAAATCATTGAATGCTATTAAACTCAATTTTTATATATATTTTAAGTATATTTTGTATTTATTTTGTCTATGTAAGTAATTTTTATTATTTATTTGATATTTTTGGTAATTTTGATTAAATTTTTTTAGTATTTATAGGTAATTTTGTCTTTATCTTGTAGGAAAAAGGCATGTCAATTTGTTCTTAAAGAATGATTTACTTAAAAAATGACAAAATGTTGCATAAAGAACTCCAAAGTTGTGTTATAGCTCATGTATACTTATAATATCACAAGTACGGTAATAATAAGAAATTATCCCTTAATTATGATATTTATTGAGTTAAAATTTTATCCAATAAAATGAGATAATATTAAAAATATCTATTTAATTAAAATAAATCATATTTATTCATTTGAGTACTCAGTAGATTTACATATATAAACTGGTCTTTTTCTATGGGTTCAGGCTTAGACTTAGACTTCATATTTTATTTACCACGAATTTTTGCTCAATAAGATGGCTGGTTGAAAATTTTATCACTGAGCTGCATGAAATATTCATTATTTAAAAAAAGCATGACAATTGATTTTATGGGAGATTTAATTTTCATCAATGTGAACTTTATTAATGTATTCATGATCAAACATCTTAATACTCACCAGATGTTATGAACATATTCAAGTATTCTTGTTAAGAAATTGCAGGAATTAGTATAAGATTGAGAACTTATAATCTCCTATTGCTCATAAATATTTTAGTACATGGTAATTATATAATCTCTTCTAGCTTCTAGGCAGCAATCACCAAATTTAATTGCAAATACAGAAAAGGTTTTCATCAAGTTTGCTTATTTCTTGAATCATTTCTTCTAATTTCTTCATTTTTCGTCACAAGATAAATTGTTTTGTGTTTTGCATCGAATATTTACTCAGAATCTCACCTCTTGTCGGAACACTAAAAATAAATGAAATCAACCTAATCAAAATAAACAAAAATATTCTGTGAATTATTAGCTATAACTAAATTAACTATTTTTTATAGATGTGTATGCATTGATGATTCATTGGTATTCTTTAACTAATTTATTTTACATATGCCCATCTAGGACTGTGAGTTGAAGATACACTTGCATTATCTTAATCAGTCATGCAACAAAAAGAAAAGTAATTAATAAAACAATACCATCTAACAAAAATTAAGGCAATTATAGACTGCAGTCTTTAGTTATTAATTGCAGAGCTCTTATCCGGCGGGAATGGGAGGTTAAGGTCGTGCAAATATATAGGGAAGCTAATATGGTAGCTGATTATCTTGCGAATAGTGCGCATGGTGGAGTTTTTGGTATGAGTCTTATTGATTTGCCTTCATCTAGTATTAAACTCCTCTTGGATGCTGACTGTATGAATATTTTTTTATGATCGTATAATAAATTAAAGGGTTCTATTCCTCCTTTTCAAAAAAAAAAAATTAAGGCAATCAAAAAAACAAAACAAAAATTGAAAATAAATAAATGTAAAAAAATAAAAAAACAAAAAACAAAAAACAAAAAATAAAGGTGGTGGGATAAAAAGCATGACAGCTCCATCCAATAGCTTGATGGCACCACCATTAGAGAAGCTTCAAATTAATCAAGCTAATAGCTACTTCACATCATAATTAGAAATTAGCTTTTCCACTTTTATTAATATTTTTTTCTCATTTCAAGCCATGTTGATGTTACAAATTTCAATTTTGCCCAACTTCATTATGCTCGAAGGTGTGGAAGAAGATTTGCAAAAGAGTTACACTTATTGCAGAGACTAGGAGGAAGACAACTGGATGAGAGGGAGAAAAGGATAAATGAGAGAGGAAGATGCTTTTATATGAGATAAGTAATTTTTCAATTTTTTTTTATCAAATATTAATAATAAATTAATTTACTCCTTCAATTATAGATTTAAAAAGAAAAAGAAAAATATATTTTTTCAAAAATTTTAATTTACAACCTGTCAACCTAAATAAGAAACGTGAGTGCAATTTTTGAAAATTGAATCCTTAGCGCCTAGCCTGCAATATACGGTACCGAATGTTTTATTGATTTTTAATATTATTTAAAATATATTTTTTAAATTACTCATAACCTTAACTTATTGATAAATATATTTGAGTAAATTTAAGACGTATCATATTTAATTTACTCTTCAATTATAGATTTAAAAAGAAAAAGAAAAATATATTTTTTAAAAAATTTTAATTTGCAACCTGTCAACCTAAATAAGAAACGGAAATTTAATATATGGAAGTAATTAATTTTTTTCATCTTTTAATTCAATTGTATAAATTCGTTTTAAAATGAGTGCATAATTAAATCTATAAATAATTAAATCAAAAGAATTTATTTGCATATTTTTCTACTTTTTTCCCCTTTGAATCCACTGCTTTCTCAATTATTTGTTTACTTTAACTTCAAATATCTTTGTGTTTTCTTAATTAATAATTGTTTTTCTTTAGAATTTAATTTAATGTTAAGTACTAATATATAATGTATTTATAATAGATATTAAGAAATTTATTATATTATTTTATTAATTTTTTTATAAACGATATCCATCTTAATTTATATTTTTTAATAATAAAAAATTATATACAGTTTGTGAAATATTAATAATGATATCTCGAGCCAAAGAAAGAATATCCATAATCAAATCTCATAAATCTGAATTTAATCTCAAAGAACTGACATAAAGAAGGCATTATATGCATAGGGAAAAAGCACACTCCTTTGTACAAAGCATCTAAAATTATAGATAGGGATGAGGATAAAAAAAATATCATTAGACCTTTATGAGATTCCACATCGTTATATTTGATATATTATTAATATATCGTAGATTTTGCACTTCACCTTATCTTATTATTATACTAATTACAGGTTAAATATTAGTTTTATTTTATAAAATAATTATAAATTTATTTAAAATTTTGAAAAAAATTAATAATTAAAAAATTAATTTGGCCTTTTTCTTCATTTTGAAGGGAGAGAAGACTATAATAAAGAAGAGAGCAGTCTCTTCTCACTGGAATCATCTTCCTCACCTTTCCTCTCCACTATTAATGAGGAATAACTGCAACTTCACAAATGGAGACTCTCTTCGTATAGATTTTCAATATTTGAATAGTTTTTTTATTTGAATTTTTCTTCTTCTTTATTAATTTCATGTATCCTTTATTTTTATTTTGAAAATTTTCTTGTAAATAGCATGATTAATGAGTAATTTTTTTAGATTTAAAAATTAAATATGTAATACTCTATTTTAATTTTAAATTTAAACTAATTTCTATTAACGAATTGGGTATTTGAGGCTTGATTATTTTCCTTGTGATTTATTATCTTGTTTTGTATTTGACCAACCAAATCATATTTTTAATTATTAATTAATGTATTAATAAATGGAAATTAATGATGGAAAATAAAGGATTAAAACCTATAATCTTATATTTAAAAAATTGATTAAGAATATGAAAGAGTTTTAAAATTAATTAAAGAGTCTAATAATTTTTTCTTAAATCAAGAGTTACATAAATAGAAAAGTTAATTAAAATACAATTTTAATATTTTAAAAGAGAGTAATATAATTTTAAAATTAATTCATTTAAGATTAATAAAAAAAGAGACTATTATTTTACATTATATTATCAGTAATTATAATAAAATGATATTTACCTAAAAGAAATAAAAAAATAGATTTATCATCATTAGAAAAAACAAAAGAATAAAAGTAGATTTCTCATCATTAGAAAAAAACAAAAGAAAAAGGTGCATAAAATGCTAAGCTCCGAAAGCAAACAATGATTAGTGACACTTTTAATTTCTCCTGAAAAATCTCCCGTATATCCAGGTTGGTACCGGCGATTGAAAAATGCTTTGAAGGGGATGAAGGTACTGCAGTGGCGCAGCCGGTGGTGCCGCAGCAGTGCCCTACCAAAGGGAAGCTCCTGACTCCGTCACTGGATATATCAGTCACTAAACTTGAAAAATCACCATAAAGTCGTACAAAAAACAATAAAAAAAAGAAAAAAAATAAAAAAAATTTATGAGATTGAGAATAGGTGAATTGGACGATATGAAAAATATATATATTTATATATATTGATATAAAATAACGTGAAAAAATTTTTTATATAATGATGTTAATAAAAATTTTAAAATATAAAAAATGACTTGATCTTTTAAAAGAAAAATTAATCTTCTCTAAAAGCCACTTAAATTTTCTATTATAAAGAAACTATTTTCCTAATATGTTTCAAGCATTAAAAAATATAAAAGAAATAAATATTTTTTTTTACATGATATAAATAAGATTAAAATATATAAATATTGCATTTCTATTTTCAAAACCAAATGGGCCCAAAGGTCATCACGTTGCTTGTAACTTTTGCCTACACCAAGAATGAGTAAGAAGATGGGAGAATATAAATATTGCATTTCTATCTATCTCAATTTCTAGGCTATAAAATGCATGGGATTTTGATTCAAATTTTGTTATCTATCTCAATTCCTACTCAAATAAAAATCAAAATCCACAAAAATGGCAATAGAGTCATTTGCTTTTAATATTGCTGAGAAAGTGTTGGAGAAGATAGCATCCCATAGCTACCAAGAGATATGTTTTGCATGGGGCTTGAAAGCGGAACTCAGAAAGCTTGAAGATATCTTGTTGACAGTGAAAGCTGTGCTAATGGATGCTGAGGAGAAGCAAGTGAATGACCATCAACTGCGGTTGTGGTTGGCTAAGCTTAAGGATGCTCTTTATGATGCTGAGGATGTGCTTGATGAATTTGAATGTGAAGATCAGAGAAGACGAGTGCTTCAATTGTATGGAACCACAAGCAAAAAGGTACGACGCGATTTAGTTTTATATTATAATTATTTTTATTTCATCCTGATATTTATTATATGTTATACATATATAAATTTATTATATATTTATAAAATTTCACATTCAATATTTTTTCAAAAAATAAAATTATAATTTTATAAAAAAAATTATATTTTTCTTTAATTTAGAGGTGGTATCACAGATAATTTGATTTTAATTCTATATGATTCTCGTTAAAAATTAAAATTAGAACTAAGTTTTGAATTTTTTAATTTTAGAAACAGATTTATCATAGAAATGTTTTAAGAATTTAATATTTTATTTTATTTTTATATAGTATACATATATACTCAAATGAAATAAATATATAGACGACTGCAAAATAATAAAATGTTTTAAAATAATTTAATTTTAAAATTTAAAGAAAATTTATATTTAATCTGAAAACAATAATATGATTTTATTTAAAAGTATGAAATATGAGAAATTTTTTTAGATGATAATATATTTGTTCTAATTATATTCTGCCATTAAATTTTTCATTAGAAATTTACATCATTGCCACATTATCTGCAAGATCGGTAAAATCAGTAAAGTTTAGAGTATAATTAATTATAATTTAAAATATCAGATTTAATTAATATTTTTTTTATTGATTCAAAAAAAAAATTAATATTTTTTTTAAATTTAGGGTGTAATTATAAATTTATTTTAAAATTAAATTTTTTTATATTTCTTAAAATTTATAATATTAAAAAAGCAATTTACATTATTATTATTATAAATTTTTTAATTTTATCATTTTAGTGTATTAATTTATTTTAATTTAATCTAAATTGATCTAAATTTTTTTTAAAAAAAATTCATAATAATTATCATTGTAGTTAAAAAAAATGTATAATTAATAATATATATTAATTATATTTCATAATGTGAAATATAAAATTATTTAAAATTATATTTCACATAATTTATTTTTAAAATATAAAATAATAAAATAGTTATAATTATTTGTTAATATTTTTTTTTACTTTCAATCATATTGTTAATTATGCATTTTTTAAATTACAATAATAATTAATGTGGCTTAATTTAAAATTAAATTAAAATAAAATTAATATACTAAATCATTGATAAAATTAAAAAATTTATAATAATATTATAAATTAATTTTTAATATTATTGATTTTAATTTTAAGAAAAATGATAAAAAAAATTTAAATTTTAAAAAAATTTATAATTATGTCTTAAATTTTAAAAATTTACCAATTAAACCTTAACTTTTTAAGTTACAATTGAATTTCTGAAAAAATGGAGTGACGTTACTAAAGGTGAGTAGTATTCAGTTCAAATCGAAAAAATTGACTGAATCGAATTGATTTAAAAATTTGATTCGGTTTTGTATACATTTCGGTTCGGTTTGGTTTTTAATTTCAGAATTTTCAGTTATTTCAGTTCGGTTCAGTTTTGATCAGAAAAAAATCAAAAAAACCAAACCGAACCGATTAGTGATAATAATAGATTTTTTCAATAATATAGAGAAATTAAATCATATTAATATTAAAATATTTTAGTTAAATTTTAAAATATTAAAAATAAAGTGTAAAAAATAAAAAAAAATTATTAAAAATCAAAACCGATCAAACCGAACTGAATCGAACCGAATCAGACCGGTTAGGTTCGATTCGGTTTCTGATCAAAATCGGTTCGGTTCGGTTTTCATAAACACTAAAATTTTGGTTTTTCGGTTTATTCGGTTCGGTTCGGTTTTGAACCGAACCGACCGAATGCTCACCCCTATACTTAAAAACTTATAAGGTTAATAAATACTATAAAAAATAATAAAACTGTATGTAATATAAAGCATATATTATTTAAGAAAATAACTACTCAATTTTTATAATATGAAAAACTCACTTGTCAGTCATTCATAACATATTTAAAAAAAAAATTAAAATATCTCATTGAAATCAAATATTTCCTTTTGAAATTTTATTATTTTAAGTTTGAGTATAAAAAACTCAAGCCCTGTGTAGAGCTTAAAATACTATTATAATTACTTGCAATCGGATAGTCATTAAGAAAAGCACGCTGTTACTGATTATGTTTAAATGTAAGCATATGAAATCAATAGTGTATATTTTTGAATTACAGGTGGGTCACTTTTTTTCATGTTCTAATTCAATTGCATTTCGTTTTAAAATGAGTGCAAAAGTAAAGCAAATAAGAGAAATATTAGATGAGATTGCAAGTCAGAAATCTAAATTTCATCTCACAGAACGATATGAAAGTAGGCATGTTATGCCTAGAGAAAGAGCACTCACTCACTCATTTGTACAAGCATCTGAAGTTATAGGTAGAGATGATGATAAAGAAAATATCATTAGACTTTTACAAGACTCTAGTGATAGCGAGCAAATCTCTGTCATTCCTATTGTTGGAATTGGAGGGTTGGGAAAAACTTCACTCGCTAAATTTGTTTATAATGATGAAAGGGTAAGGAATCATTTTCAACTTCAGATATGGGTTTGTGTATCAGAAGAATTTGACATAAAGATTTTGACAGAGAAAATTATTAAATCTACAGAAGACGGAATAACACATGTAGAGAAGTTGAAAAATATGGAAATGGATCAACTACAAAGAATTTTGAGGGAAAGCATTGGTGATAAGAAGTATTTGCTCATCTTAGATGATGTGTGGAATGATGACCCTATGAAATGGAACCAATTGAAAGAGCTCTTGTCTATGGGTGCCAATGGAAGCAAAATCTTAGTAACTACACGTAGTAATAAAGTAGCCTCCATTATGGGCACCATCCCAAAAGCATATGAGTTATCGGGTCTTCCTGAAGATGAGTGTGTGGCTTTGTTTACTAAATGCGCCTTTAAAGAAGGCCAAGTGAAGAGATATCCAAACTTGTTAAAAATTGGGGTTGAGATTGTCAAAAAATGCAAAGGGGTTCCATTGGCAGTGAAGACATTAGCATCACTTCTTCTGAATACTGATGAAAGTTATTGGAAGTCTATAAGAGATAGCGAGTTATGGAAGATAGCGCAGAAGGAAACTGATATTTTACCTGCTTTGAGATTAAGTTACGAGCAGTTGCCTGCTCATTTGAAAAAGTGCTTTGCTTATTGCTCTTTTTATCCAAAGGACTATGCATTCTATAACTGGGAATTAATTCAATTTTGGATGGCACATGGACTTCTTGAATCAGCAAACCAAAATGAAGAGCCGGAAGGTATTGGGTCGCGTTATTTTCAGGAGCTGGGGTCTAGATCTTTTTTTCAAGATTTTGAGATTCGTGAGGGCATATGGATTACATGTAAAATGCATGATCTAGTACATGATCTTGCATTATCATTGACACAAAATGAATTTTTAGCAATAACCTCAAGCACCACACACATCTCACAGCACAGTGTCCGCCATTTGCTATTTCCCAACTCCGCTTTGCTTCCCCAAGATCTTTCCACCCTCTTACAAGGTTTAGACCATGTGCGAACTGTCATATTCAGAAGTGATAAAAAGAGTCATAGTAGCCAATCAAACTTGGATTTATATTTGTTGAGATTTCAATATTTACGAATGTTGGAATTGGCTCACTCCAAATTAGAAATATCACTAGATTGGATTAGTGCTCTAAAGCATTTGAGATATCTCCATGTACATGGAAATTCTAGAATTAAAAAGCTCCCCAATTCCATTTTCAAGTTACACAATTTACAAACTTTACTATTATGTGAAGGTATTGAGGAGTTAACTAGTGATATAAAGTATTTGATCAACCTGAAATATCTAATGTTTTCCACAAAGCAGAAGTGTTTGCCGATGAATGGAATAGGGTGCTTGACATCTCTTAGATTTTTGGACATTCGTAGCTGTGAAAAACTAGAACACTTATTTGAAGATATGCAAGGCCTTAAACATCTTCGAACACTGATTATTGGAGATTGTGAAAGCTTAATCTCCTTGCCTCAAAGCATGAAGTACCTCACTGCATTAGAGATTCTTGCTATTGGCAATTGTAAAAACCTCAATTTGACATTGGCGGAGAAAGGAAAAGATGATAAACACTTGGCTCAATTCAACCTTCAAAAGCTGATACTTAAGAAGTTACCAAAATTGGTGGATTTTCCAGAATGGCTTCTTCAGGGATCCTCCAACACTCTCCAGTTCTTAAAACTAGAAAGTTGTGAATATCTCAAAGAATTGCCTGTGTGCATACAGCATATAGCGTCTCTCCAACAATTGGAGATCGAAAATTGTGATGAATTGAATGAAAGATGTGAACGAGGAAAAGGTGAAGATTGGTCCAAGATTGCTCATATTCCTAAAATTGTTATTAATGGTTCTGACATCGATTCATCATATGATTAGATATGTATAAATTATCTTTTCCCTTCATCTAAAATTATTATTTAAACTAAATTCTCCCTTTTTAATTTATATACATTTGGAATGTTTTAGTATATGCATATAATTCAAGGAAAAGATAATAATTTTATTTATATTTTCGATTCCAGGTCTATAGAGGAATTGTCTACTTTACTGTTGTGCCTATTGAGCCTAGGAACTCAGATGAAAAATGTGACAATTGTTGAATCTAGTAATATTTGTATTTGATATTGTGTTGTAAAAAATATTACTAATACATGTGTATCTCTAAACTCTTGTCACTTTTTATTTTTATATTGTAAATATTGTCATACCTAACGTTACACAAACCGTCTCTCTATTACTTGATGCTCTTTTATCTTACATTTACTTTTGAAAAGCTTTGGCTTGGCTTTCAATTCAAGCAATGTTTTAGGTGGAGCTTTGAGAGAATTGCATAAAGTCTTGACTCTTGAGAGATCTGTCACTTTATGGTAATGCTACATAGGAACTAATTTAGACTTTGATTTTTCATTTTATTCTAAATTCTTTTTCATTGTTCATTTATCAATTGCATTAATTTCTTCACTTACAGCTTTTGATGATGATATCTTAGATTCGATGGGTTTAAGGAGATGCATATACATGGACAAAAAGCTTGATTTCACGGAAAGTTAATAAATGTGGATGGATGATTGGAAATTAATAAGGTTGAAATTCATTGAGGTTTGGAGAACTATCTGTGTTTGTAGTATACTGGTGAAGTTGAAAATTTTGTCTTTGAATGTGATTGATTATCTTGGTACGTTTTTATTGACGTTCCCTCAGATTGAGCAGTAACGTGTTGCGGTGGATATATCAAACGACTCATTAATGGAGTCGGTTAGCCCATGCCTTGTCTATTGCGCGTACCATATTTTTCAGTCCTATCGCATAGGCAACCATGACCCTAGTGATGTCCAACGTGTTTAAGGAGGTTTCATTTTATATCCTCCAGGTCGGACTTTCCAATATCTAGTCAGATCGAATGAAACAATATGTAAAATCTTATCGTATCCTGCATTCATGTGTCACAATCTAAACAGACCTCATTATTTTTACGTTATCAGATGAGTTTGTAATGAATAGCCATGCATAGAGAATTGCAAGTCGTCAACCCAGTTTGCTTAAGTCACTCAAATCAGAATATGGATGTAGCTATATTCATCTTTCAAATCATCAAAAGCTGGATGTTTATCCACTTCTTTTTCTTTCTTAATTTTCTTTTGTTTTAGAGAAATTTACTAATTCATCCTTCTGGTATTGGAAAATTAATTAGTTAGTCTCTCAATTTTGAAAAATACATTAAAACGTCTATGAGATTTTAAAAAGTCTACTCATTGAAATCAAATATTTCCTTTGAAATTTTATTATTTTAAGTTTGAGTATAAAAAACTCAAGCCCTGTGTAGAGCTTAAAATACTATTATAATTACTTGCAATCGGATAGTCATTAAGAAAAGCACGCTGTTACTGATTATGTTTAAATGTAAGCATATGAAATCAATAGTGTATATTTTTGAATTACAGGTGGGTCACTTTTTTTCATGTTCTAATTCAATTGCATTTCGTTTTAAAATGAGTGCAAAAGTAAAGCAAATAAGAGAAATATTAGATGAGATTGCAAGTCAGAAATCTAAATTTCATCTCACAGAACGATATGAAAGTAGGCATGTTATGCCTAGAGAAAGAGCACTCACTCACTCATTTGTACAAGCATCTGAAGTTATAGGTAGAGATGATGATAAAGAAAATATCATTAGACTTTTACAAGACTCTAGTGATAGCGAGCAAATCTCTGTCATTCCTATTGTTGGAATTGGAGGGTTGGGAAAAACTTCACTCGCTAAATTTGTTTATAATGATGAAAGGGTAAGGAATCATTTTCAACTTCAGATATGGGTTTGTGTATCAGAAGAATTTGACATAAAGATTTTGACAGAGAAAATTATTAAATCTACAGAAGACGGAATAACACATGTAGAGAAGTTGAAAAATATGGAAATGGATCAACTACAAAGAATTTTGAGGGAAAGCATTGGTGATAAGAAGTATTTGCTCATCTTAGATGATGTGTGGAATGATGACCCTATGAAATGGAACCAATTGAAAGAGCTCTTGTCTATGGGTGCCAATGGAAGCAAAATCTTAGTAACTACACGTAGTAATAAAGTAGCCTCCATTATGGGCACCATCCCAAAAGCATATGAGTTATCGGGTCTTCCTGAAGATGAGTGTGTGGCTTTGTTTACTAAATGTGCATTTAAAGAAGGCCAAGTGAAGAGATATCCAAACTTGTTAAAAATTGGGGTTGAAATTGTCAAAAAATGCAAAGGGGTTCCATTGGCAGTGAAGACATTAGCATCACTTCTTCTTCTGAATACTGATGAAAGTTATTGGAAGTCTATAAGAGATAGCGAGTTATGGAAGATAGAGCAGAAGGAAACTGATATTTTACCTGCTTTGAGATTAAGTTACGAGCAGTTGCCTGCTCATTTGAAAAAGTGCTTTGCTTATTGCTCTTTTTATCCAAAGGACTATGAATTCAATGATTTGACATTAATTCAATTTTGGATGGCACATGGACTACTTGAATCAGCCAACCAAGATGAAGAACCGGAAGATATTGGGTTGCGTTATTTTCAGGAGTTGGGATCTAGATCTTTTTTTCAAGATTTTGAGGTTGGTGAGGGCATATCGATTACATGTAAAATGCATGATCTAGTACATGATCTTGCATTAACATTGACACAAAATGAATTTTTGGCAATAACCTCAAGCACCACACACATCTCACACAATGTTCGCCATTTGCTATTTCCTAACTCCACTTTACTTCCCCAAGATCTTTCCACCCTTTTACAAGGTTTAGACTGTGTGCGAACTGCCATATTCCAGAGTGATGAAAAGAGTCCTAGCAGCCAATCAAACTTGGATTCATATTTATTGAGATTTCAATATTTGCGAATGTTGGATTTGGCTCATTCCAAATTAGAAATACCACTAGATTGGATTGGTGCTCTAAAACATTTGAGATATCTCCATCTACATGGAAATTCTAGAATTAAAAAGCTTCCCAATTCCATTTGCAAGTTATACAATTTACAAACTTTAATGTTATGTGAAGGTATTGAAGAGTTACCTAGTGATATAAGGTACTTGATCAACCTTAGATTTCTACTGTTTTCCACAAAGCAGAAGTGTTTGCCGATGAATGGAATAGGGTGCTTGACATCTCTTAGATTTTTGGGCATTGGTAGCTGTGAAAAACTAGAACACTTATTTGAAGATATGCAAGGCCTCAAACATCTTCGAACCCTAGTTATTGATGGTTGTGAAAGCTTAATCTCTTTGCCTCAAAGCATAAAGTACCTCACTGCATTAGAGATTCTTGCTATTGGCAATTGTGAAAACCTCAATTTGACATGGGAGGAGAAAGGAAAAAGTGATAAACACTTGGCTCAATTCAACCTTCAAAAGCTCATACTTGCGAAGTTACCAAAATTGGTGGATTTTCCAGAATGGCTTCTTCAAGGATCCTCCAACACTCTCCAGTTCTTAAAATTAGAAAGTTGTGAATATCTCAAAAAATTGCCTGTATGCATACAGAATATAGCGTCTCTCCAATAATTGGAGATTGAAAATTGTGATGAATTGAACGAAAGATGTGAACGTGGAAAAGGTGAAAATTGGTCCAAGATTGCTCATATTCCTAAAATTGTTATCAATGTTCTGACATCGATTCATCCGACGATTAGGTATGTATAAATTATCTTTTTCTTTCATCTAAAATTATTATTTAAACTAAATTTTCCTTTTTTGATTTATATACATTTGAAATGTTCTAGTATATGCATATAATTTAAGGAAAAATAATAATTTTATTTATAATTTTGATTCTAGATTTACTGAGAAATTGTCTACTTCAGCTTCTGTTGTGCCTATTGAGCACGGGAACTCAGATGAAAATGTGGCAATTGTTGAATCTAGTAATATTTGTATTTGATGTTGTGTTGTAAAAAATTGCTAATATATGTGTATCTCTAAACGCTTGTCACTTTTTATTTTTATATTGTAAACAGTGTCATACCGAATGCTACACAAACTGTGTCTCTATTATTTGATGCTCTTTTATCTTACATTTAATTACTTGTGAAAAGCTTTGGCTTGGCTTTCAATTCAAGCAAGGTTTTAGGTGGAGCTTTGAGAGAATTGCATAAAGTCTTGACTCTTGAGAGATCTGTCACTTTATGGTAATGCTACATGGAACTAATTTAGACTTTGATTTTTCATTTTATTTTAAATTCTTTTTCATTGTTCATTTATCAATTGCATTAATTTCTTCTCTTACAGCTTTTGATGATGATATCTTAGATTCGATGGGTTCAAGAAGACGTGGACAAGAAACTTGATTTCATGGGAAAGTTAATAAATTTGGATAGATGATTGGAAATTAATAAGGTTGAAATCCGATTCGTCGAGATTGAGGTTTAGAGAAGGATTTGTGTTTGTAATATACTGGTGAAGTTGAAAAATCTGCCTTTGAATGTGATTGGTTCATCTTTGTACGTTTTTGTTGACGTCCCCTTAGATTGAATAATACGGCTCATTAATGGAGTCGGTTAGCCCATGACTTGTCCATCGCGCGTGTCATGTTTGTTAATCCTATCGTATAGACAACCATGACCCTAATGATGTCCTGCGTATTTAAGAGAGATCTACTCGTTGAATATGGGCTTTAAAATGATCGGCCTACCTAATCTGAATAATAGTAAGATCTAAGGTGCTAGGATTTGATTTTTATATCCTCTAGGTTGGACTTTCCAATATGGTCTGACAGAATAAAACAATGCATAGAGTCTTATCATACTCTACATTCATATGTCATGATCTCAACGGATCTTATTATTTTTATATTATCAACGGATCTTATTATTTTTATGTTATCAGATGAGTTTGTAATGAAAACCTATGCAGGGAGAATTGCAAATTGTCAACCCAGTTTGCTTAAGTCACTCAAATCAGAATATGGATGTAGCTATATTCATCTTTCAAATCATCAAAAGCTGTATGTTTATCCACTTCTTTTTCTTTCTTAATTTTCTTGTGTTTTAGAGAAATTTACTAATTCATCCTTGTGGTATTGGGAAATTAATTAGGTAGTCTCTCAATTTTGAAAAATAGATTAAAATATTTATGAGATTTTAAAAAGTCTACTAATTAATCCGTTTATTAATTTTAGCCATTAAATGCAGTAGAAAAATCTAAAATGCCCTCAATATAGAAGGAATAATTAGTAGACATTTTTACGAAACTGAAAAATCAGCTAATAAATTTTTCTATATCACATGAACTAAATAGTAAAACGCTTAACAATTAAAACTAACAACAAGACTAATTAGTAGATTTTCTAAAATTTCAGGATAGTTTTAATATATTTTTTTAAACTCAACTAATGAGCTTCCCTATATCACAGGACCAATCAATGAATTTTCCATTGTTTTATGGCTTAAGCTCAATCTCGTTTATTAAAAAATTTTATAAGCTCCAGCTCGACTCGTTTATTTATATTATTACTTAATTCTTTCTAAAATTATTACTTAATATTTATTGTAAAGTATTTATTTTTTTATATTAAAATCATATTTATATTTAATATACTACATTTATTCTCATATATATATCATTAACTTCTTTATTTTAAATTTAAAATTAAATTATAAATTATTGTAATTTATAAAATATATTTTTTGTGATTATTGTAATATAATTTTAAATAGTAAATTATTTATAAAAAAATTAATATAATTACACATTTATAAAATATAGCATTAATATAAAATATTAAAGGATAAATGATATAACTCATGATTTTATTTAATAGTTTATAAATAAATATATTATTAAATTTATTTATGAGTCTTGTAAATGAACTTATTCACAAACTTGACAAATGAGCATATTCACGAGCTTGTTCACGAGCTTGTTCGCGAGCCTGTTCACAAGCCTACTTACAAGCTTATTCACGAGCCTACTTACGAGCTTGTTCGCAAGCTTGAAAACGAGCCGAGCTCGCGAACTTAAACGAGTTGAATACTGCTAAGCTTAAACTCGGCTCGTTTATTAAACGAGCCTAAAAAGCGAGCTCGAGCTCGACTCGTTTAGAAAACGAGTCGAGCCCTACTGAGTTTTTATCGAGCCGAGCCTCGAATAGCTCATGAACAGTTTAGTTCGTTTACACCCCTACCAAGCAAGGATAAGATAAGCTTCAAGTTGGATCAAACATAATCAGATTAGGATAGGGATAAGATAGGAGTAGTAGAGTTTATTTTAAATTATTAAATTTTATCTTTTTGTACCTATATAAAGGCTCCTATAATTAAACCTAGATCATTATATATTTTCTTCTCTCCCTCCTCTCCTCTCTTGCCGCCGCCTCCCATCTCCTTCTCCATCTTCTTCTTTTTCTTTTCTTCTTTTTTTCCTTAGTTGTTGCAATTTATTATGACCTTTAGAGGCTAAATAATTATTTTCATTAATTTAAATTGAAATTTTATTCAAATTGTGAGGTTATGTGCTTCAATTCTTTTCATCTTATTTCTATTTTCTGTTAATTTCTGAATTTGAAGAACACCACCTTCATTGTTGTTTTTTTATAATTCAATAACATATTACTACTTAATCTAATTAAATTCGTAATTGTTTAATTGGGTTAATAACAGGTAGCAATTAATATATTAGTTTTTGTTAAAAAATTGGTAGATTTAATTTAAATAAAACGCGTGTTTTTATTGATCAAAGTTTGGGTTTTTTCTCTTTTAATGCAGTTGACTTATTAAATCTATATACGTGTTGGGATTGTTAGTTAACTAGGAATTAATTTAAGCGCGAAGCGGATTAATTTATATATAAAGAAGAATTTGTGGAATTCATATGTTTGACCACTATAACCAAACAATAGATAATGACAATTATTTTTTTCTAACTAATGATCAACTGAAACTACTTTCATACAAAAAAACTCTAGTGAATTTTAAATTGACGGATTCGACACCGGTCACAATTCCTGCAAATTTACAAGCTGTCCAAGCTGAGGAGGAATAACTCCACTAAATCCATTTGAGGCCAGATTCAGAAGGGTGAGATTAGAGCACTGAGCAAACTCAGAGATAATATCACTAGATAAATGATTATCGTCTGCTTCAAAATACGTGAGGCTACTAAAATTCCCAATTGCCTTTGGAATAACTCCTTCAAGATCATTGTTCCCAATTCAGATATTCGAAAGGCCTTTGCAGTTTCAAACGAACTCAGGAATTCTCCCACTCAATCTATTTTGTGTAAGAACGAGGACTTCCAACATTCCCATAGCAAAAATGTTGCTAGGAATTTGCCCTGTAAGCTGGTTGGAATGAAGGTTCAACAACTTCAACTCACTAATAATTTGTTTCACGTTCACTTTGTTCACTTTATCGATGTCATGCAAGATATAGTAGGAAGTATAATAAAACTCTCCAAAATCTTTAAATTTTATCAGT
This sequence comes from Manihot esculenta, assembly GCF_001659605.2. NCBI lineage: Eukaryota > Viridiplantae > Streptophyta > Magnoliopsida > Malpighiales > Euphorbiaceae > Manihot > Manihot esculenta. Next base: position 4,577,849 of record NC_035169.2, on the reverse strand, counting down.
CTAACCAAGAGTTTTTAAGAGTTTATTCTTTCAAAATAGTAGTTTAATATTAATGGCATTCTAAATATTTTGTGTGCTTGAAATTGAATAAAGGTTCAGTTTTATATCTTGAGAAACACATTTTAAAGATGAGATTTATTGAAATGAACAAGCTATTTCTGCTATTATCTTATTGCATGACAATTTGGCTCTTTGCTTTGGACAAATTAAGTTTTAAATGGTTGAGGACGAGGCTATATCTTTATTGTTTTTATAAGGATTTAAATTTCTACACTTGAGGATAAGCAAAGATGCAAGTGTGGGAAATATGATGAGTTGCAAATGACATGGAGCAACTAGCCTTGAATTTTACGGCAGACTTGGACCGGGGCTAACTTTTATATTTTAATTATTATTTTTGGATATTTTGGGTATTTTCATAATTTTGCACATTAGGGTTTTGTTTCTATTATAAATAGCCTCCCTTGGCTATTAGAAAAATACTTTTCAATCTTTGAGGAATTTCAATAAGACTTTTAGTCTTTCATCCTATCTTTTCACTTATTTCGTCTTAGCCAAGCGATATTGGTTGAAACTCCTGACGGAGTCTAAATAGTCCTTTATTAGATTGGTATCAGAGCAAAGTTCGGTCATGGCAGATAACCAAGAGGCGCGACTTGCTGCGATTGAGGCATCCTTGGCAGAATTGAGGGAGATGATCGGACAGCTGACTCTGCAGCAGGGAATCCACCAACCCGCCGCCGCCGCTGCCTATGTTGTAACATCCTCTGGGCCCACACCAGTGAATATTGTCCGCTTTGGGTTCACGCCCAGCGTCCTTCCCCTCACGGGTTTGTTTCTGGGTCAAGGGATTTACTACCCTGTCTTCCCAAAACGCGTCCACTGGGGTCTCTTGGGGCTTACCCTTATAAGGCTTCCCCCTCTTTACCTCTTTCCGATGTGGGATACTTTTAATTCATCTCATGGGTTCCTTCCCCCCATAAGGCCTGAGCGTCCTCGCTCAGCACACCGTACTCATGAGGCCCAGGCTCTGATACCAATTGTAACATCCTCTGGGCCCACAGTGAATATTGTCCGCTTTGGGTTCACGCCCAGCGTCCTTCCCCTCACGTGTTTGTTTCTTGGTCAAGGGATTTACTACCCTGTCTTCCCAAAACGCGTCCACTGGGGTCTCTTGGGGCTTGCCCTTATAAGGCTTCCCCCTCCTTACCTCTTTCCGATGTGAGATACTTTTAATCCACCTCATGGGGTTCTGAACCCATTAGCATCACTTTTAATCCCCCTCCTTACCTCTTTCCATTGGCAGTGAAGACATTAGCATCACTTCTTCTTATGAATACTGATGAAAGTTATTGGAAGTCTATAAGAGATAGCGAGTTATGGAAGATAGAGCAGAAGGAAACTGATATTTTACCTGCTTTGAGATTAAGTTACGAGCAGTTGCCTGCTCATTTGAAAAAGTGCTTTGAGACTTTGAGACTCGTGAGGGCATATGGATTACATGTAAAATGCATGATCTAGTACATGATCTTGCATTATCATTGACACAAAATGAATTTTTAGCAATAACCTCAAGCACCACACACAATGTTCGCCATTTGCTATTTCCTAACTCCACTTCACTTCCCCAAGATCTTTCCACCCTTCTACAAGGTTTAGACCGTGTGCGAACTGCCATATTCCAGAGTGATGAAAAGAGTCCTAGCAGCCAATCAAACTTGGATTCATATTTATTGAGATTTCAATATTTGCGAATGTTGGAATTGGCTGATTCCAAATTAGAAATAACACTAGATCGGATTGGTGCTCTAAAGCATTTGAGATATCTCCATGTACATGGAAATTCTACAATTAAAAAGCTTCCCAATTCCATTTGCAAGTTACACAATTTACAAACTTTAGTATTAAGTGACAGTATTGAGGAGTTACCTAGTGATATAAGGTACTTGATCAACCTTAGATTTCTACTGTTTTCCACAAAGCAGAAGTGTTTGCCGATGAATGGAATTGGGTGCTTGACATCTCTTAGATTTTTGTGCATTTTTTTATGTGAAGAACTAGAACACTTATTTGAAGATATGCAAGGCCTCAAACATCTTCGAACTCTGATTATTGAATATTGTGGAAGCTTAATCTCTTTGCCTCAAAGCATGAAGTACCTCACTGCATTAGAGATTCTTGTTATTGTCAATTGTGAAAACCTCAATTTGACATTAGAGGAAAATGGAAAAAGTAATAAACACTTGGCTCAATTCAACCTTCAAAAGCTGATACTTGCAATGTTACCAAAATTGGTGGATTTTCCAGAATGGCTTCTTCAAGGATCTTCCAACACTCTCCGGTTCTTAAAACTGGAAAATTGTGAATATATCAAAAAATTGCCAGTATGCATACAAAGTACCGCGTCTCTCCAACAATTGGAGATTAAAGATTGTGATGAATTGAGCAAAAGATGTGAACGTGGAAAAGGTGAAGATTGGTCCAAGATTGCTCATATTCCTAAAATTGTTATTAACGGTTCTGACATCGATTCATCAGACGATTAGGTATGTATAAATTATCTTTTCCCTTCATCCAAAATAATTATTTAAACTAAATTCTCTCTTCTTGATTTATATGCATTTGAAATATCCTAGTATATGCCTATAATTCAAGGAAAAGATAATAATTTTATTTATATTTAATTTCAATTCCAGGTCTATTGAGGAATTGTCTACTTCAGCTTCTATTGTGTCTATTGAGCCTGGGAACTCAGATGAAAATATGACAATTATTGAATCTAGTAATATTTGTATTTGATGTTGTGTTATAAAAAATTGCTAATACATGTGACATCGATTCATCAGACAATTAGGTATGTATAAATTATCTTTTCTCTTCATCCAAAATTATTATTTAAACTAAATTCTCCCTTCTTGATTTATATGCATTTGAAATATTTTAGTATATGCCTATAATTCAAGGAAAAGATAATAATTTTATTTATATTTAATTTCGATTCCAGGTCAGTATCATACCTAATGTTGCACACACTATCTCTCTATTACTTGATGCTCTTTGAGAGAATTGCATAAAGTCTTGACTCTTGAGAGATTTGTCACTTTATGTTAATGCTACATGGAACTAATTTAGACTTTGACTTTTCATTTTATTTTAAATTCTTTTTCATTGTTCATTTATCAATTGCATTAATTTCTTCTCTTACTACTTTTGATGATGATATCTTAAATTCGATGGGTTCAAGAAGACGTGGACAATAAGCTTGATTTCACGGGAAAGTTAATAAATTTGGATAGATGATTGGAAATTAATAAGGTTGAAATTCGATTCATCGAGATTGAGGTTTAGAGAAGGATTTGTGTTTGTAATATACTGGTGAAGTTGAAAAATCTGTCTTTGAATGTGATTGGTTCATCTTGGTACGTTTTTGTTGACTTCCCCTTAGATTGAATAATAGTGTGTTGTGGCAATGGAGTCGGTTAGCCCATGACTTGTCCATCGCGCATGTCATGTTTGTCAATCCTATCGCATAGACAACCTTGACCCTAATGATATCCTACGTATTTAAGAGAGATCTACTTGTTGATTATGGGCTTTAAAATGATCGGCCTACCTAATCTGAATAATAGTAAGATCTAAGGTGCTGAAATTTGATTTTTATATCCTCTAGGTTGGACTTTCCTCAAACAGAATAAAATAATGCATAAAGTCTTATCATACTCTACATTCATGTGTCACGATCTCAACGGATCTTATTATTTTTATTTTATCAATGGATCTTATTATTTTTATGTTATCAGATGAGTTTGTAATGAAAACCTATGCATGGAGAATTGCAAATCGTCAACCCAGTTTGCTTAAGTCACTCAAATCAGAATATGGATGTAGCTATATTCATCTTTCAAATCATCAAAAGCTGTATGTTTATCCACTTCTTTTTCTTTCTTAATTTTCTTGTGTTTTAATGGAATAGATTCGAATAATTCATAAATATCACCTGTTCGGATTATGTTAAAGTATATTAATAAACTACTAATATATTTTTACATATTAGTGGTATTTTTACTATGATTTGAAATTTAATAAATTAAACAATACACAGTTTGTAAACTTTAAAACATATTTTTAATATTTTTTTATTATATACTTATATCTTTTAATCATTCTATTATTATATTTTTTATATAAGTTCACCATCCACTAGACGGATTAAAAAAGTATATTTAAAATCTCATAATAATTAGAGTTTGATTTCTCTTTTCTTTAAATATTTTTTTATAACAAAAAAATTACTATTTAATCCAAAAAAAAAATTTAATCTCTCAATTTTAAAAAAATATATTAAAATATTCTTAACATTTTAAAAAATTTATTAGTTAGTCTCTCCGTTAGTTTTAATCATATTATAAAAAGTCTAAAATACTCTTAATAGGGGCTAATTAATATTTTTTTTAAATCTAAAAGACTAACTCATAAATTTTTTTAAATTATAAAAATTAAATAATAAAATAATTAACGTCAAAATTAATGAAAAAACTATAGTAAATTTTTTTATAATGTTAAGAATATTTAAATATATTTTTTAAAATAGAAGAATTAGCTAATAAATTTTCATATTATAAGAACTAAATAATATTTTTTCTACCATATATATCTTCCTTTCTCTTTTTCTCCTTTGCTATATTACTTTGTTGTTAATATTCATATGCTATATATCTCTTTCATTCTAATAATAATAATAATAACAATAATAATAATATTTATTATTATTTTACATATGTTAATATGACACTAAATTTATGAAAGTGATCATTATCTTTATATAACTACTATGCTAATAAAAATTATTTAAATATAAATTTTATGATTTTATTATTGCTTTTATAAACAATATTTTAAAGAAGAGCAAAAAAATTCTTTTAAACCCTTCAAAAATTAGTAAAAAATCATTTAAACTCTTGAAAAAAAAAGGTTCATATAAACTTTTAAATATTTTATAATAACTATTTAAATCCACAAATTTTTTAAAATAGTCACTTAATCCCTAAAACTATAACGGCATTAAATCTCTATTTATAAATTAAAAAATAAATTATTTAAATCTTAGAAAAGAGTTCAATAACTATTGAAATAAATAAAATACCATAGAAATTTATAAATATTTCAATTCAAATTTTGTTATAAAATATAAAAGAAAATTTTACTAAATAAAAAGAGTTGAAATTACCTTTTCTTTTTTCTTTATACTAAATACCAAATTTATTCTTAACATCTCATTTAAAAAATTATAAATAATATTAAAAATATAAACAAATTATTATAATCATAGATAAAATAGCAAAAACCATAAGAATATATTAAAAAAATTAATTTATAGGAAATTACTTTATATTTTCAATAAAACCATGAAATTCTTGATTGCTAATAATAAAAGTACACATAGCATAAATTAATGAGAGTTTTTATAACACTAATAATGTTTCAAACTCCGTTTAATTTATAAAAAATATTTTTTAATGTATAAAATATTTAAAAAATTTGGTCAATAAAAAATAAATTATTTTAGAAAAAATAATTTTTCATCCAAAAATTTTTATTAAAACTTTCATATATAAATTTATTAATAAAATTTATTTTTAAATTACAATTAAATAATAAAAAATAAATTATTTAAAAAAATATTTTTTAATATAAATTATTTTTCAGATATTTTATTAAATTGATAAATTAACTCATAAAATTTCTAATAATATAGTACCTAAATAATAATTTATCCAAATAAAAACGTCAAAATAGAAACAAACATTCTAAACCCTAACATCGGTCTCCCTCCCTCTCCTTTCGATCTCACCCCCCGGCTCTTCACGGTCTCTCTCTCTCTCTCTCTCTCTCTCCCTCTCTCTCGGGCTCCTCTCAGTTGCCCTCGCTGCTACTGTTTCTGCAGGTTATGTTTCTCTTGGTTTGTGTTGATAGCTATGTTTGTGGGTTTGGGATTCTATGGGTTCGAGGTTGCTCAGATTTGTGTTCTTGTGGTTTGGATTTCAGGTTAGTGTGTGTTTAATTGCTCATAATCCTTCAACGTCCACTCACGGTACCGATTACATCACCGCAGGTTAGTGGGTTTTCAGATTTGCTGAGGTTGTTAATTCTATTACTTTCTCAGTTTTGCTGGTTCTCTAAGCACTTCATTTTCGATTATGTCTTGATATTGAAGTATCGGATTCAGAGGATTTGCTGAGATTGTTAATTTTGGGTTTTCAGATTCAAAGATTGTTAACTTTGGGTTTTCAGATTCAAAGATTGTTAACTTTGGGTGTTCAGATTCATAGATTGCTAATATTCTTGGTTTTCTGATTTGCTGAGATTGTGGCTTACATTACATCATCTACTGTTTTATTTGGGTTATTTGTGGACTTGCTTTCCTTTGTTAAGATTTGTTTTCCCTGGATCCACTTTTTCTATGTGAATATTTGAGCTCAATTTTAATAAGTGACGGCATTTGCATTTTTTCTTCACTCTAGGATGGCAGTGATGTTTGAGATTCATGAATTGTATGATCTTTTTTATATTATTCTAATAGGGGAGATTTCTGCCCAATGAAATAAATTATGTAAACCCGTAAATTAATATACAGAGAAGAATATAACATATTATCGGATGCTACTATTTTAGCATTTCAATTGGTCGAAACACCTTGCAACACATCACTTGTAGTCTATAGATTTTCAGTTCCTTATGTACAGTTAAGATATAAGGGAATCAACTTCCTTATTCTTAGGCTATAGGTCAATAAGCAGATTGGTGGGATATGTTGGATTAGGTTTCAGTTAAATCATACAAATGATTGAAAAAGGAAAATATGCAGAGAACTTATTTCAAAAAAGGCATGATAGCAATATCAACTAGAAACCTGTTATACTTCCTCCAAACATACAGACAAAAAGAAGCTTGTCATGTAGCCCCAAAGTTGTCAGCTAATTTATCAAAAGTATCTACCTTCATGTCCAAAGAAAGCCTGTTAATCTACAAAACCATTACCAAAAGAAAAAAAATATATATAAAAAAGGCTTAATTTTACACAACAACATTATCACCTCTGGGCTCTGACAATGTATCTGGATAACACAATCAAAATTAACAATGGAAAACAATAAAATTAGAACTCCAAAATGCAAACAAATATTCATAGAGAAATGAACAATCTTAATCACAAAACATCAAATGGTGATGTTATTATTGTACTTATATACTGTAAATTCTGGGATTTGCATTTTTTATAATAACTGCTCAAAAATTCTTATCTCAACTTTTTCTTCAATTGCAAATTTCCTTGCTATGATATCATATAGAAATGATGACTCACAACAGTTCAGCCATTAATTTTCAAGCTCCAGACAATAAGTTGAACTGCTAAAAAGATTGAAACATTTTTAATTCAATTGCCAACGTCGCCCATTTCTCATTCTAAATCCCTGTAACACGTGTTGAGAAATTCCAAAAACATTAATTTGTTTGGGTGGATGTTTTGGAAGCAAGATGTGGATTTGTAAAGTAGTGAGTTTGTTTGGGAGACTTTTCTTATTGGTTTAAAGGAGGTCAGGTTTCCAGACGTTTAGAACCTTCAAAAACTCACTTTTCCAAAGTACCAAATTGGTGGGTTATAGAGGTTTTAGTACCTTACTTTCCATTATTTTATCTTTACTTTAAAAACTCCTTTCACTCCATCCAAACATATTGTAAAAGGTTTTCAGACAGCTTACTGAGATACTCAGAACACCCTTATTAAACCGATACTATCTTCCTTCAATAGAATAAAGCTTCCCTTCAGCTCAATTTTCCATCCATTAGATTGTGAAATTTACCGAGGCCCACTTCATAAATCTATCTTTACACAAACCATTCCATGGAGCCCATAAAAAAAGCATCAACCACTATAACATTGAAGCAAAGTATTCTACACATTCATCAGCAGCAAGTGTCCCAAATAGAGAATGATGAAATCTGAGAAACAAAACCTTGAGAGGGAGTTTTTTACCTTTAGACAGTGGTTGACCCATTGAGATGATAGGGGTTTTGGATCTCTGGAGTTGAATGTCTGTGAGAGGTGTCTTTTGTTTTGGCAAAAGATCTCAGTTATACCACCATTGCAGAAGCTTGACCTCATGTTAAATAGCTACATCACATCATAATTAGGAATTAGCTTTTGCCCTTCTGTTATTTAATTCTTTTTCAATTCAAGTATACGCTGGAAGATTGCTTCAATATTTTGCCCGACTTCATTAAGCTCAGTGGTGCTGAAGAAGCTTTATGAAAGAGTTCATTTAGAGAATGGGTGGAGGACAACTGGGTGGGAGGGAAAAGGAATGAATGAGAGAGAAGAGATATTTTTACATGAGGATATTGAAGTAATATTTAACTGTATTTAAAAATTAAATAATAAATTAACTTATTTTAACCTCTAAACTCGCTAATAGGTGAAATGTGGTTTTTTGGTTACTTCAATTGAAGTTTAGGTACCATGGGTAAAATTTACCCCCTAATTAATTATAATGAAATTCATTGTAATTGCATATACATTTGTTGACTAGGTTTTGGCTTTGGTTCAGGTTATATTTGTTTTATATTCAGATTTTGGTAAAGAACTGAATCAGATCAAGAAGTAACAGAAATTTAGCTTGGTTTCTATAAATTCAGTTCTTTTTCAATTCTAGATTTCCTGAGAACCACAGCCGAGTTTAACTTAAGAGTCAGATCTAAAGCTTTCGGAAATGTGGTAAAAGCCCACACCATTGAGAAAGCTTGGGATGTTGTTTGTTTTTGTTTTTGTTTTTTAATAACATAGATGAATATGTTCTCCAGTTGTGATGAATCCAATCAGTCGCCAGAACTTCATTGTGAAGTAATTTTAGCTGGTGATCATCTGCGTTATTTATAGCGAATGCCTTTTATTGGTAATGTTTTGTCTGGTTTTAGTACCCCAATACAGCCATGATCAGTTGAGATGATGGGATCTTTGTTTCTTTTTATTTACGTAGTCTTTCCTGGAAATGGGTTTGATTGACAAATGCTGTTGCCTATACTGAATGAATCAAATAAATGTGAGTCAGATTCAGGTGTGTTTATGGTTTCTTTGGCATTAATGTTCTTAAATGTTATTTAAAGAATCAAGTTGGAAAGATCATGTTATATTGTAGCATTGATTTAAATCTTGGAATATTTAGAAGAAGGCAGTGGATGCATAAAGAACTAATTTCTGGAAGGAAAAAACGTGAGGATGAATTGGATCCACATCAATGGGATTAATATTGTAATTTCTTTCATTTTTAGAATGCCGTTTTTCTATTGCTTGCTTACAATGGGATTATTATATTTTTTTTCTTGTTAAAAATAAGTAGTGATTTAATTATTTTCTGTGACGGATAAAAAGTGTAGTTAAAATTATAATTTTATTAAATATAAAATAATTTTTTATTAAAATATACCATTTACATAAATTTTTTTATAATAATTTTAAATCATTGTCAAACTGCTGTCTTAGCAGTATTAAAATAACATATTTTTATGAAGATACTGTTACTTAAATTATTAGTAATGTATTTATTAAAAATTTAAACAGTATAAAAAATATACCATGAATTTTAGTTTATTAATTGAAATTTGTATGCACTATGGTATTGGAAGCTGACCGTAAAAAATATATATAATTTAAAATGAATAATTAATAATTTTATGTTTTATCATCAGAATGTTAAATTAAGTCTACGCGGCCGTATAGTTAATATTGATTAAAATTTTTGTCATTGAGATGCGTCAAAAGTCCCATGTTAATTCTCGTCTTTTTTGAAATGAAAATTGAGAATTTTTAAATTTTGATTTTGTTAATTTAATTTATATTTAAATTGAAATAATTTAATCATTAATAAAACAGTTTTTGCATATAAATTTAATTAATTATTTATTTTTATAATTATTAGAAAAAGTATTTTAAATTGTATTTAGATGAAATAAATAATTGATTAAAATAAAAAATTTAGGTTTAAATATTACATATTATGTTGATAAAAAAATTATAAAATAAATTATTTTAAAATGAAAGTAGTTAATGGTGCTATTAATCAAGTTAGACTGTAGGTATTAATCTGTTAACAAAATCAAACGTTAAGATCAAATTATTGTTAGCAAAAAAACAAAATAAAGACATTTTGATTATCTCAAAACTAAGTTATACTTTATCTTTTAAAAAACTCATTAAATTAAATTCATAAACCAATAATTACATATGCCAATAATATAATAAATTAAAAATAAAAAACACAATTTACATATTTTAATTTGGGGATATTGATTTACATTTATATTTATAAAATTAGATATTTTTAATTTATTATAATTATAACTAAAAAAATTAAATTAAATTTATATAAATTATATTAAATTATAATATAATCTCCAAAATTTTATTTAAATAATAAATTAATATTTAAATACATATTTTTATTATAACAATATCAGTTTTTACTAATTTCATTATTCACTCTCTATTTTCACTTTTATATAATATCATAGATATTAATAAAAATTTAAATATAAAAAAATTATAATTTAAAATATATAATATTTTATTTTATTTAAAATATTATTGATAAAAAATAAAAATTTTCAAATATAAAAAATATACACATAATTTATAGTATCAAATATAAATATTCAATAAAATATTTTAATATATTAGTTATATGTAATGTTTTATATGATATTTTATATGTTTTATAATATAATATTTTTAAAATTATATTATAATTTACCATTAATTTTTTCAAATTCAATTTAATCCTTTTATCTATAATTCAAGAAATTAAAAAAAGCTTAATTTACCATTTAAAATTTAAAATATTAGATATAAATATTAATTATAGTAAACATTTAAATTTTTTTATATAATACCCCTTTAATTTAAAATTTTACGAAGCAATTAGGATATGAAACACTTGTAACAAGGCAAACAAGAGAATGGACCAAAGAAAATATCCTAGAAAATAATTTTCGTGAATTTTTTTAAAAAATAATTTACTTTTCATTGTTGAAAAAAATATTTAAAAAGAAACGAGGTTAATAAATTTATATATAAAATATACCATGGCTTTAATAAAATTATGAAAATATAAAAATCACTTAGCCTTTAAAAAAAGTAAATTCATATTCTTTAAAAGTAACTTAATTTTTCTATTAAATGAAAAATATTTTTTACATGAAGCTTAATTCAATATTGTATTTAGGAACGAGTAATATTCTGTTTAAATTGAAAAAATTGATCGGATTGAATTAATTTGAAAATTCAGCTCAATTCGATTTTCAATTTTAAAAATTTCGGTTATTTCAATTTAATTCGATTTTAATAAAAAAAATTAAAAAAATCAAACCGAATTGATTAATATGGTAATAGTATATTATTTTTACGTAGAGATTAAATTGTATTAAGATTAAAATATTTTAATTAAATTTTAAAATAATATAAATAAAGTGTAAAAAATAAAAAATTTATTAAAAATTTAAATCGAATTGAATTAAATTTTTGATTTGATTTACTATCAAATCGAAATTGATTCGATTTGATTTTTATAAATATTAAAATTTTAGTTTTTGATTTATTCGGCTTGATTCACCCCAAACTGTATTTCTATTTTCTAAACCAAATGGGCCCAAAGGTCATCATGTTGCTTGTAACTTTTGCCTACACCAAGAATGAGTAAGAGGATGGGAGTATATAGAATTTTACACTCCAAAGACTTAATATAATCTTTAAGTTCATCAGCAGAAAGAATAGAATTTATGTTTTAATTCACAACTTTGAAAACTCGATGCTTGCCAAATGAGTTTTCTAAGCTATAAAATGCATGGGAATTTGATTCGAATTTTGTTATCTATCTCAGTTCACACTCAGATAAAAATCAAAATCCACAAAAATGGCAATAGAGTCGTTTGCTTTTAATATTGCTGAGAAAGTGTTGGAGAAGATAGCATCCCATACCTACAAAGAGATATGTTTTGCATGGGGTTTGAAAGCAGAACTCAAAAAGCTTGAAGATATCTTGTTGACAGTGAAAGCTGTGCTAATGGATGCTGAGGAGAAGCAAGTGAATGACCCTCCACTGAGGTTGTGGTTGGCTAAGCTTAAGGATGCTCTTTATGATGCTGAGGATGTGCTTGATGAATATGAATGTGAAGATCAGAGAAGACGAGTGCTTCAATTGTATGGAACCACTACCAAAAAGGTACGACGTTCATTTTGGAATGCACTACTTATAAAATTAAAAAATTTATAATAATTCCATAATGTATTTTTTAATATTATCAATTTTAATTAAATCGTAATCTTTAAAAAAATTTATAATTGTACCTTAAATTTTAAAAATTTCTTAATTAAATTTTAATTTTTTAAATTGTAATCAATTATATTTTGAATTTTGCTGAAATAACAAAGTGAGGTGATAATAACACGTCATTTAATTTTATTAATTTTTAATGGAAAATTTAACATTAAATATATAGTTAGAATAAATATTAAAATATGAAATTTAATTGGTCAATTATATATAAAAAAAATAGGGTACAATTATAAAATGGAAAAAAAATAGATTTTTTTTATTATTAATCCATGAAAATATTACTATTTTAACTGTATTAAATCTATATATATTTTCGTGGGAAGATAATATGAAAGTATGTGAATTAACTTCAAAAAGGAAAATACATTAACTCTATAAAGAAAGAAAGGAACAAAATAAAATTTTCAAAGTGCATTGCAACAAATAAAGGTTATATTTTTTAGATTATATATTACTTTTGATATATGTTGTTGTTTTTTTAATTATTTTACGAATTAAAATAATATAAATAATTAAATTATAAATATTATTGAATTTTTAGTACTTTTTAAAAATTGTATCATGAAGTCCAATAAATTAAAATAATTATATTTAAAAACTTATAAGGTTAATATATACTATAAAAAAATAATAAAACGGTATGTAATATAAAATAATTATTATTTAAAAAAATTACTGTTTAGTCCTTATAGTATGGAAAATTCACTAATTAGTCTTTAATTTTGAAAAATGCATCAAAATATTTCTGACATTTTAAAAAGTCTACAAGTTAGTCCGTTCATTAGATTTAACCATTAAGTGTTACAAAAAAGTCTTAAATATTTCTGATAGAGAGAGATTAATTAGTAAATTTTTTAAAAATATCAGAGACTAACAAATAAGTTTTTTAAAATTATAGGGACTAAATAGTTAAATATTTAAAAAAAATTAATGGAAAAACTAAATAGTAGATTTTTAAAATATTAAGGATGTTTTAATGCATTTTTAAAAACTGAAAGATTAATTAGTAATTTTTTTGATAGACTAAATAGTAAAATTTTTTTATTATTTTTGTAAGACTATGATCAGACATTCTCAGGCCAACTTTTGTATACTCGGTGATTTTAAGGGCCTACTCCTACTTCATCATAGTATGTTCAGGATAAATGATTTTAAGATAGGTCATTAAGAAATGAATTAAACTAAATTAAATTGAAAAATTTTTTTAAAAAATGAATTATAAATTATTTATGACTAGAATGAATTGATTAGTCATTAAGAAAAGCATGCTTTTATATTAATTGATTAGTTTACGTCTAGATGTAAGCATATGAAATCAATACTGTATATTTTTGGATTACAGGTGGATCACTTTTTTTCATGTTCTAATCCAATTGCATTTCGATTTAAAATGAGTGCAAAAGTAAAGCAAATAAGAGAAAGATTAGATGAGATTGCAAGTCAGAAATCTAAATTTCATCTCACAGAACGATATGAAAGTAGGCATGTTATGCCTAGAGAAAGAGCACTCACTCACTCATTTGTACAACCATCTGAAGTTATAGGTAGAGATGATGATAAAGAAAATATCATTAGAATTTTACAAGGCTCTAGTGATAGCAAGCAAATCTCTGTCATTCCTATTGTTGCAATTGGAGGGTTGGGGAAAACTTCACTCACTAAATTTGTTTATAATGATGAAAGAGTAAGGAATCATTTTCAACTTCAGATATGGGTTTGTGTATCAGAAGAATTTGATATAAAGATTTTGACAGAGAAAATTATTAAATCTACAGAAGACGGAATGAGACATGTAGAGAAGTTGAAAAAACTGGAAATGGAACAACTACAAAGAATTTTGAGGGAAATCATTGGTGATAAGAAGTATTTGCTCATCTTAGATGATGTGTGGAATGATGACCCTATGAAATGGAACCAATTGAAAGAGCTCTTGTGTATGGGTGCCAATGGAAGCAAAATCTTAGTAACTACACGTAGTAATAAAGTAGCCTCCATTATGGGCACCATCCCAAAAGAATATGAGTTATCGGGTCTTCCTGAAGATGAGTGTGTGGCTTTGTTTACTAAATTTGCATTTAAAGAAGGCCAAGTGAAGAGATATCCAAACTTGTTAAAAATTGGGGTTGAAATTGTCAAAAAATGCAAAGGGGTTCCATTGGCAGTGAAGACATTAGCATCACTTCTTATTCTGAATACTGATGAAAGTCATTGGAAGTCTATAAGAGATAGCGAGTTATGGAAGATAGAGCAGAAGGAAACTGATATTTTACCTGCTTTGAGATTAAGTTACGAGCAGTTGCCTGCTCATTTGAAAAAGTGCTTTGCTTATTGCTCTTTTTATCCAAAGGACTATGATTTCTCTAACTGGGAATTAATTCAATTTTGGATGGCACATGGACTTCTTGAATCAGCCAACAAAGATGAAGAACCGGAAGATATTGGGTTGCGTTATTTTCAGGAGCTGGGGTCTAGATCTTTTTTTCAAGACTTTGAGACTCGTGAGGGCATATGGATTACATGTAAAATGCATGATCTAGTACATGATCTTGCATTATCATTGACACAAAATGAATTTTTAGCAATAACCTCAAGCACCACACACATCTCACACAATGTTCGCCATTTGCTATTTCCTAACTCCACTTCACTTCCCCAAGATCTTTCCGCCCTTTTACAAGGTTTAGACCGTGTGCGAACTGCCATATTCCAGAGTGATAGAAAGAGTCCTAGCAGCCAATCAGACTTGGATTCATATTTATTGAGATTTCAATATTTGCGAATGTTGGATTTGGCTCATTCCAAATTAGAAATATCACTAGATTGGATTGGTGCTCTAAAGCATTTGAGATATCTCAATCTACATGGAAATTCTAGAATTAAAAAGCTTCCCAATTCCATTTGCAAGTTACACAATTTACAAACTTTAGTATTAAGTGACAGTATTGAGGAGTTACCTAGTGATATAAGGTACTTGATCAACCTTAGATTTCTAGTGTTTTCCACAAAGCAGAAGTGTTTGCCGATGAATGGAATAGGGTGCTTGACATCTCTTAGATTTTTGGCCATTGCTGGCTGTGAAAAACTAGAACACTTATTTGAAGATATGCAAGGCCTCAAACATCTTCGAACACTTATTATTGGAGATTGTGAAAGCTTAATCTCTTTGCCTCAAAGCATGAAGTACCTCACTGCATTGGAGATTCTTGCTATTGGCAATTGTGAAAACCTCAATTTGACATTGGAGGAGAAAGGAAAAGATGATAAACACTTGGCTCAATTCAACCTTCAAAAGCTGATACTTGCAAAGTTACCAAAATTGGTGGATTTTCCAGAATGGCTTCTTCAAGGATCTTCCAACACTCTCCAGTTTTTAAAATTAGAAAGTTGTGAATATCTCAAAGAATTGCCTGTGTGCATACAGAATATAATGTCTCTCCAACAACTAGAGATTGAAGATTGTAATGAATTGAGCGAAAGATGTGAACCTGGAAAAGGTGAAGATTGGTTTAAGATTGCTCATATTCCTAAAATTGTTTGGTCCAAGATTGCTCATATTCCTAAAATTGTTATAAATGGTTCTGATATCGATTCATCAGACGATTAGGTATGTATAAATTATCTTTTCCCTTCATCTAAAATTATTATTTAAACTAAATTCTCCTTTTTTGATTTATATGCATTTGAAATGTTCTAGTATATGCATATAATTTAAGGAAAGATAATAATTTTATTTATAATTTTGATTCCAGGTTTACTGAGGAATTGTCTACTTCAGCTTCTGTTGTGCCTATTGAGCTTGGGAACTCATATGAAAATGTGGCAATTGTTGAATCTAGTAATATTTGTATTTGATATTGTGTTGTAAAAAATTACTAATACATATGTATCTCTAAACTCTTGTCACTTTTTATTTTTATATTGTGAACAGTGTCATACCTAATGCTACACAAACTGTGTCTCTATTATTTGATGCTCTTTTATCTTACATTTACTTGTGAAAAGCTTTGGCTTGGCTTTCAATTCAAGCAAGGTTTTAGGTGGAGCTTCGATAGAATTGCATAAAGTCTGGACTCTTGAGAGATCTGTCACTTTATGGTAATGCTACATGGGAACTAATTTAGACTTTGATTTTTCATTTTGTTCTAAATTCTTTTTCATTGTTCATTTATCAATTGCATTAATTTCTTCTCTTATGGCTTTTGATGATGATATCTTAGATTCGATGGGTTCAAGGAGATGTATACATGTGGACAAGAACCTTGATTTCATGGGAAAATTAATAAATTTGGATGGATGACTAGAAATTAATAAAGTTGAAATCGGATTCATGGAGATTGAGATTTAGAGAAAGATCTATTTTTGTAGCATACTGGTGAAGTTGAAAAATCTATCTTCAAATGTGATTGGTTCATCTTGGTACGTTTTTGTTGACTCCCCTCATATTGAATAGTAGTGTATTGCGGCAGATATATCGGACGGCTTATTAATGAAGTCGGTTAGCTCATGCCTTGTCCATCGCGAAGTCGGTTAGCTCATGCCTTGTCCATCGCGCGTGTCATGTTTGTTAGTCCATCGCATAGACAACCATGACTCTAGTGATGTCCTGTGTGTTTAAGAGAGATCTACTCGCTGATTATGGGCTTTAAAATGATCGGCCTCCTTAATCTGGATAATAGTTAGGGTATTGGAGTTTGATTTTTATATCCTCTAGGTCGGACTTTCCAATATCTAGTCAGACCGAATGAAACAATGCGTAGAGTCTTATCGAATTCTGCATCCATGCATTGGACCTTATTACTTTTACGTTATCAGATGAGTTTGTAATGAATAATTATGCATAGAGAATTGCAAGTCGTCAACCCAGTTTGCTTAAGTCACTCAAATCAGAATATGGATGTAGCTATATTCATCTTTCAAATCATCAAAGCTGTATGTTTATTCACTTCTTTTTTTTTCTTAATTTTTTTTTGTTTTAGAGAAATTTACTAATTCATTCTTGTGGTATCAGAAAATTAATTAGTTAGTCTCTCAATTTTGAAAAATACATTAAAACGTTTATAAAATTTTAAAAAGTCTATTAATTAGTCTGTCTATTAATTTTAGCCATTAAATACTGCAGAAAAGTCTAAAATGCTCTCAATAAGGAGGGAGTAATTAATAGACATTTTTTAAAAAATTTAAAATCAGCTAATAAATTTTTCTATACCACATTAATTAAATAATAAAATACTTAACAGTTAAAATTAACGGTACGACTAATTAATATATTTTTTTAAATTTTAAAGCAATTTTAATATATTTTTTTAAACTCAACTAATGAGTTCCCTTATATCACAAGGCCAATTAGTGAATTTTCCATTGCTTTATGGCTTCAAGGTTCTGTTGCTTTTTGTTCATGGAATTGCGTTCTGTTGAAAACTAACGTTTAATAATGTTCTAAACCAAGTGAAAAATGTGTTTAGAGAACTGACAGAAAATCCATGCTGAAGCTTTTCCATACCTGCACAGAATTCAGGTAGACGCTCATTTCCTCCCTTTTCATATCTTTTCTCTCCTTTTTCTTAATTTAAATATTTTTAATGCTTCTTTTATCTTTTATTTCTGACCAATTTCTGCAGAATAAGATGACTGACCAAAAAATCTTGTATATGAACAGAATGAAATATTCAATTATTCAGAAAAAAATAATAATAATAAGCAAGGCAATTGATGTTATGGGAGTTTTTAATTTGTATCAATGTGAACTTTATTGATGTATTCATGATTGGATATCTTAATTCAAGCTTACTCGTTGAAGCTGTGTCCATCTGCTGAAAATTTTAGTATACAGTTCAAATTTTTTCTAGATTTCCTACTCTTCAATACTGATTTTACTTCCCAAAGCTTAAACTTTGCAATCAAGAATAACACTAGAGACTCGATTGAAGAATGTCAAGGTAATTAGACTCGATTGAAGAGAAGCTATAGTTGATTGTTGATATATATTTCCAACAGAAATTTCAAAAATCAGAAACTTCAGTGTTACAATTGCCGACCTAATATGCAAGAGAACCTCTTGGAGAGATATATCTAATTAGACTCTTTCATTAACCCACCACCTATTTTCTCTCCAACTCGAAAAGCTCTTAATCTGTCATTGTTCATAAACATTTTACTACATAGAAAGCAGACAGATAATCTTGAACCAACATTTACAGACAATTCTCTTCAGCATCTAGGCAACAATTTCCGAATCAATTTGCATATTTAGAAAAGTTCTCCATAAGATTGACCCATTTACCAGAATCGCGATCAATAGGCTCAGTATGCAAATAACATGGATGACAAAATTCCATCAAGTTTGCTTTATTTCTTGAAGCATTTCAACTACCTTCTTCATTTTAGGTCGCTTCGCTGGTGTGCTGTCTGTGCAGAGTAATGCCACCTTAAGAGCTGCCAGCATTTCTCTCCTCCAGCCAAACGAAACTGTGCTGAGTTTTGCATCAAGTATCTGCTCTGGAGTCTCACCTCTTGCTGGAGCTCCATGCACCCACTTCACCAAATCTACCCCTTCACCAAAGTCCTCATCAACTGGTAGTCGAGTTGTTAGGATCTCGAGCAATACTACCCCATAGCTATAGACATTTCCCGGTGCAGTAACTTGCATTGTATATGCATATTCTGGATAAACAAAAATTGAATAAACTTGAGATAAAAATTATTTTTCATTTGAAAGATGTTAACATGCATACTGCATATCCTAGCATGAGCAGGTGAAGATCCTGCTAATCAATTACGAGGGGTAATAATAGCATAGAATTAGACAAGAAATACTGCATAGGCTGGTGGTGAGACACTTCAAAATGTTGCAAGCCTTAGCTATTACTTTATATACCTTAACCTGCTAAGTTTTGTTCACCATGCTGTTTCCTATGAATTCTTGCATGCAGGCTCTGAACCGAAGATGTATTTTGGTAAAATGGAATAATAAACAAGCAAAAACAAAGTAAAATAAATAGATGTTGATGAAACTAGTACATCACAACATAGTTAAAAGCTCAAGCATAGATAAATAAGAATAAGAATAAGAATGAACACTTACGAAGCTACTAGTTTGAAATGATTGAGTTCCAAATATATAGAACCAAAACGATATACCTGGGGGAATATAGCCAAAGGAACCTGCAACTGCACTGATACTTGCAGTGCCTTTTGATGGATCTAAGAGCTTTGATATCTCAATCTCCCCAACCAAGGGCCTGAAGTTAGCATCTAAAAGAACATTTCCTGAAGAAATGTCAAGGTGGATGATTGCCACATGATGAAGAAAAGCCAATCCTTCTGCTACTCCTATGGCAATGGATAACCTTGTAGGCCAGTCGGGTTCATACGCAGATTGCTTGCTACACCCGTGAACAAGCTGTGCTAGTGTTCCATTGGGTAAATAATGATGCAGCAAAAGAGCAACATCTTCAAAAATTACATATCCAAAAGGTCGCACTAAATTATCATGACAGAGCTTGCTCAGTCTTTCAAGCTCCCTAATCATCTTGTTCTGGTGATGTATAATGGTTCTGTCCATCGATTTCAGTTTCCTTACTGATAATATCATCCCAGAAGGCATGACTGCTTTGTAAACTGCACTGAAAGTTCCATTCATGAGTTTGTTTGAATCCTTTAGGGTTGCTTTAACAATGGCATCAAAATCTATTGATTGTCTGAGATTTTCAACAAAAACATGACCTGCTATTATAGCGGGCATGTCATTGGCTACATCATCAGCAACCCCAGCACTTTTGGCAGCTTTTTCCTGTCTCTCCCTCATCATAAACAGGAGGACGACTACAGTTACTGAAACAAATACTGCCAAACCAGAACCAATAACAGCTAATATGATTCTGTAAGAAACCTTGTGATGGTAATACTCATGACCAGAAGCATCAGAATTTCCACATGAGAAGCTCAATGGTTCTCCACAGAGCCCCTTGTTTCCCCAAAAACTTGAATTTGGACTCTTTTGGAATAGTACAAAAGCAGGTATTGGGCCACTGAGCAGATTATTTGAGAAATTAACCTCTATTAAGCTCAGCATGCCTTTGAATGATTGTGGAATAGTACCAGAAAGCTGATTATTGGAGACATCCAAAGAAACCAACTTGTCAAGTTTCCCTAATTCAGGAGGCAGTGAACCATGGAGATGATTATAGCTGAAATTCAAGGCTATCTGTAAGTTCCGGATTCGACCAATCTCTGAAGGGATACTTCCACTCAAATAGTTACTGCCCATTTGCAATTCCAGCAGTTTCATGCAGTTTCCAATCTCACGGGGTATCTCACCTTTTATTGAATTCTGACCCAAAAGCAAGAACTGCAATCTAGACATGTTGCAAATGTCATTTGGTATAGTCCCATTTAATCTATTATTGCTAAGATCAAGCTTATTAAGACTCCTGCATCCAAGAATTGGTTCTGGGATATCTCCAAACAAACTGTTACCTGAAAGAATCAATTCCTGCAAATTTACAAGCTGTCCAAGCTGAGGAGGAATAACTCCACTAAATCCATTTGAGGCCAGATTCAGAAGGGTGAGATTAGAGCACTGAGCAAACTCAGAGATAATATCACCAGATAAATGATTATCATCTGCTTCAAAATATGTGAGGCTACTAATATTCCCAATTGCCTTTGGAATAACTCCTTCAAGATCATTGTTCCCAATTCGGATATTCGAAAGGCCTTTGCAGTTTCCAACTAACTCAGGAATTCTCCCACTCAATCTATTCTGTGTAAGAACTAGAACTTCCAACTTTCCCATAGCAAAAATGTTGCTAGGAATTTGCCCTGTAAGCTGGTTGGAATGAAGGTTCAACAACTTCAACTCAGAAACAGAACCTAGATTATCAGGAATTTCACCACCCAATTCATTCTCATAGGCAGTGAAAACTCTCAAGCTTGTTAAATTACCCACCCAAGATGGAATTGAACCATTGAAGCTATTACTAGAAATTTGAAATTCTTCTAACATGTCCAGACCCTGAAGCTCATTAGGTATCTCTCCTACGAGCAAGTTATTGGAAAGGTTCAGTGATTTAAGGCTTCTAAGCCCACCCAACTCCCTGGGAATCAAACCCTCAAACTTATTCAAAGACAAATCAAGAAATTCAAGCTGAGACAAATTGCCAAAAGCCAAAGGAATTGGACCATGAAAGTTATTGCCAGAAAGATCAAGCTGCTTCAAAGCTTTGAGCTCAGATATCAAAGTCACATTACCTCGAAGGCCAAGCCTTGAAAGAGCTATCCCTTCAACCAAAGAATGATTCAAGTTGCAACCAATGCCCCGCCAGTTGCAGAAATTTGTGCCGTTGTCACCCCACCCAGGAACTTCAAGCTCTTTATTAATGGCTAACATGGTATCCTGATCAGTGACCTGCGCAGCCACTGTCTGAAATTTTGATAGAAACCCAACTAGCAAAAGATAAAACAAGCATAAAAATGCCATTATTGGGTCCTTCTATCTAATGCAAGAACTCAAATTTTCTTCACACCCCAGCTGAAGAACATCACTATGTACAAAATCTCACTCCTTCCGCAAAGATATTTTTCTCTTTAGATCAAAGAATCACAGTTTAAAATACCCCCATTTCACTGAAGAATCGAAACTTAAGATCAAAAAGCAACCAAGGAGATTTCAGTTTCACCAAGAAAAAGCCCAAAAATGCGAACCCCAAAGCACCGTTCAACATGGGAAACCCATTTGAGATTAAGTGGAATCAAAGCAATGTAAAGCAAAAGAAAACAAAAAAAGAAAAAATTCCCTCAAATTGAGGAGCTGATTAAAATGCGGGAATCAAAGAAATGCGATAAAAAAAACCAAAGACCCACATCAAAGGAAGAGAAAAGAGAGCCAAAACAAGAAGAAGAAAACAAAAAGAATCATAACAAGAGGCCTGCATTATAGAACATGGGATGTAAATGCAGCCATCTTAATTTATCAAACAGAGCCAAACAAAACAAGAAGAAAAAGACTCCGGAGACAGAGCTTATGCTAATGGAAAGAAAGTACAGATTAAAGAAGCAAGAAAAGAGAGAAGATGGAAATGAATACAGGTGGTTTTAGAGAGAAAGTGAGGGTAGAAAAGAGGAATTGTTCTTCTCTTACACGTAAGGCCAATATTTTCACGAGAAAAGAGCAGTGATGAGTGAATGAAGGCTGCATAAAATCTCTCCTCTACTGAAGAGTAAAGACTGCAACTATCATGGGGTTCTTGATACTCCCAAGGACGCAGACAGACACTACGCTGCTTTGTTTGGAATTTTTTTTTTAAGACTATTTTAATTACTAATATATTATTTTTTTTATTCTTGTTAAATTGATGAGCGATAATAATTTATTGTTTTTTATAATATATAAATATTAAACTATGATTAATATTAAAATATTTTAATTAAATTTTAAAATATTAAAAATAAAATAAAATAAAATTATTAAAAAATTCAATTAAATCAAATTAAATTTGATAAATTCGATTTAAATTAATTCTATTCAAAATTAATTTAATTTTTATAAATATTAAAATTTTAATTTTTAATTTACTTAATTCGATTCGATTCAAAATTAAATGTAACGAGTATATAAAATAATTGATGGACTTCCTTTGACTATTTTAAATTTTTAAAAGGTGAAATTTGAAAATAGTTTATGATGGTATTAAAATTAGAATAATTAGAATTCAAATATAAAAGCATATTAAAAATAGATAAAATTACAGTAATATCTCATGATTGAAAATTTTTGAATAAAATTTTTACAAAATTTTAAAAATTTGATTAATTATATAAAAATTTAAACTTTTATATTAGATTACAGAATTAAGAAAAGTTTTTGACTTATTTTTGTAATTACACCTAAACTAAAATAAAGCTATTTTTTATTTAGGGTTTTGTTATTTTAAGTTAAAATTTGATAAAGATACTAATGAATTTGGCAGTAATATTTTTCTTATTGAAATAAAGGTGTTAAAAATTAAAGATTGAAAGAGTAAAATCTGATATCACCTCTTAGATTTACACAAATTTAATACTTATATTGAAATTAAATCTAGAAATAAAATAATTTAAGCTTGAGTTTTAATTAGAATTAAATAAATGAATAATATTTAATTAATAAAAAATATGAAAAATGCTTTTATTTGAGTTCAACTTGTAGAAATGTTGTTTAATAATTAGTTAATTAATATATTTTTTATATAAAAAATAAAAAAAAATTATATTTTAATCTCTAAAATATAGCATAATTAATGAATTTATCTTCTTATTTTTAGAATTCAATACTTTCATACTTGATATTTAATTCCGTCAAAATTTAAAATTATTCCATTAAAAATTTCTTAAATCAATGATGTTCACTTAAAAGAAAATAAATATAATTCTAAATATACTTTTATCAATAATAAAATAAAAAAATTATTATTTAGTTATCACTATTTAATTTTTCAATTTTAAAAAATATATTAAAATATTTATTACATTTTAAAAAATCTACTAATTAATTTTTTTATTAATTTTATCATAAAATATTTTACTATTTAGTCTATATAATTTTAAAAAAAATTATTAGTTGATTTCTCAAATTATTAAAAAATTTACTGATTAGTTCTTTTATATTAGGAGTATTTTATTTTTTTTATAATAATTAACTATTAAAATTAATGAAAAGATTAATTAGTAGACTTTTTAAAATGTTTTAATAAATTTTTTAAATGGCGAGTAGTGATCGACAGTGAAAAGTACCACAAACATAATTTCTATTGAGTTTTAACATTTTATTTTTAATAATTTAAATTTTATATATTTAAATTTTTATTATTTTTTGCTGAATTTGAATTTTAAATTTATTAAAATTTTTATTTGTGTATAGGATTGAATTTGAGATTTTTTTTCCTTGAATTTTAATAAAATTAAACTTCAAGAACTAAAGTATTGAATTTAAAAAATAAAAAAATAAAAATGTTAATTATATAATATTTTAAATACCAAAATATATTTTTTTTTCTTTAATTTTTTAAGAGATATCTATAAATTTGTAGGAATTAAATTTTAGGAACTAAAATATTGAATTCTAAAATGTAATTCGATCATTTTTTTTCTAGTATTTTTTACTAAAATACCTTTAATTTTGATGAAATTAAACCTCTAAAATAAAAATATTAAATTTTAAAAATAGAGAGATAAATTCGTTAATTACGTTATATTTTAAAAATTAAAAAATATTTTTTAAAAAAAATATAAAAATAGAATATAATTAATGGATTACATATTAAAAATATGTCTGATAAATGTGGAGATCGTTAATTAATATATTTAAATCTTATTTCAAATGGTATTTCAAATGAATAAGTCCTGAGAAGGAAAAGTATATCAGACCAAATGTTTTTGGGATGTTAGAACCTGAAAATTAAAAAAATAATTAGGTATATGTATCACATAGTGCAATTGTGAATATTTCTTATTTCTAAAAACAAATCAAATGGATTTATCTTAAAAGCGAATTTGTCCATTTAGAGGATAAACCTAGGATTCCCCTCCACCAATGTGAGGAATTAATAAGATGTACATGAGGCTTATCATTCTCAATGGACATCATCCCATTCTTTAACTTTTTCTCTTTTTAATAAAACTAAATAAAAGAAATGTTTATAATGATCAAGAAATATTTTTGGTTTAAAATTTAATTAAATTGAATAAATTAAAAATTAAAATTTTAGTATTTATAAAAATTAAAATGAATTAATTTTAAACTGAAATTAATTTAAATAAAATAGATTTAATTTAGTTTGATTTAATTTAATTGATTAAATTTTTTAATAATTTTTTTATTTTGAAAATAATTAAAATATTTTAATTATAATTATAATTTAATTTTTTATATTATAAAATAAAATATTATTACTTTCCCTTATCTAATTTTTTTAAATTAAATCGATTCTACGTATTTAAAATTTTTGAAAAAGTAAAAATTAAATAAAAGATTTTTAAAAATCCTTGGCATAGAAGGTGAGTTGAGATTCCAAGCACATTTTGGGAAAGGCAATCTCTTGGATGAAAAATCTAACCATATATCATGTCCACTATCTCATTGTAGTATTTGGTGAGACAATTATAGGGTGACACCACTACGCCAAATAAAATGTGACAACCCACTGAAATGATGTGGTAGTGGTAGGATTGGTCTCATCCTTTATCACTGCCTGTCACTCTATAAAATACTGATATTTACTTTTTCAAATTGCCCTTTCAAAAGTACAGTTTGTCCTCTAATTCTTCCTTTGTGTTATCATTTTTTCCAGTAAATTAATGCCATATTCACACTAGTGGTTATGATTATTATTATTTTCATAATTAATTTATTTAAATTAAATATTCACATATTACTATATTATAGAAATTAAATTATTTAATAATTAAAAATTAAAAAAATAATACATATATTCTCTCACTTCCACTTCACTTAATTCTCAATCTCTGAGCAACAATTTGATTGGTCTCCAAAATTTCACAAATTTAACCTAAAATATAAACATAGATCCAATCCTCACATCTCTTTATGTTTGATGAGTCTTCAGCTTTATCACTTTTGCAAAGACATGATTCAACTTCTCACCTTCTAGGCATGTGTATGGATGATGGTGTGTGGGATCCACTTTTGGTGATTGTCATCCTTATGTCCATAAATACAAAAATTAAAAAATAAAAAAAGAGAGAAAAAGCAAATGAAATTTCACTATAGAATCTTTATTGATTGAGATTGGGCTCTCCCTTTATTAGACATGCATCATGGCCTTTGTATCATGGATTGTCTCCTCCTGCTTTGGGCATCAAGGGTCACTCTCTCTCTCTCAATAGCTTGTTTATCCTTTTTTTTTTTTTTTTCTCAATTCTATTATGGTTGCTAAAAATGTTTTAATTTGAATTTGGGTTTTATATAAAATTCCATTTATTTTATAAAAAATAATTTACATTTATTTTCATTATTTAATTAATGTTAAAAAATTTAAAAATATATTGATAAGATTCATACATAGCTAATTTAATCACATTAACAAAATTCTTAAAATCCAAATAACAACTTTGTTTTGAAAATTAAATTAATTAAATAAGTCTGGCAAGAGGCAAGAGCTAAGAAAAAAGTGACAAAAAATGTGGTCCCTAATAAAATTCACTCATTCACAAAAGTCAATAAGAAAAAGAAAAGAAAAAGGAAATATGCTTTTTAAATTTTTTTTTTATCCTTTTTGTGACCATGGTAAAGTTTTATCAATTTTGATACGCAATCAATGAAACCATTTAGGGATGTCAGTCGGGCGGATTTTTGCGGGTACCCGATCCGTCCAAACCCTATTAGGACGGATTTGGATTTTTATAAAACGGATTTGGGCGGGTTCGGGTTTGAAAAATGCTACCCGTCTCGGATTCGGGTAGGGTTCGGGAATAGGTGCTCGGATACCCTGTAACGCCCCGGAAATCCGGACCGCTACCGGCGCTAGGATTCAGGTCGGCTTAAGGCCGCCGGAACCCGTAGCAAGCCTACATACATCCTGTTCACCAATTTAATCCCATACATGATCATCAAACATACATAAGAATTAAAAACTTTTCTTTTTCTTCATTCACCAAACTCAACCTGTGCATGCACTATATTCATCATATACATAAACATTAATCCCTCTGTGGGATTTCATCAAAGCCTCAAGGGCTATACATCATATGGTGAGTTGGTTTACATCAATATCAAAACACAAGATCATGTACATACCAAGGGATTAACATATACTATGGTCAAGCACAACTCTATCCTCAATAACATAATTACATTACATTCTTATCATTTTTCATGTCCACATACTCTAGCTATTACATACATATGACTTTTCTCTTCTTTTCTTCTCTATCACTCCCGTACCTGCAAACCTGGGGTTAGGGGAGAGGGGTGAGCTAAAAGCCCAGTGAGCAGAAACTAAAAACATTATATTAAAGTTCATGCTTTCATGAAATGCATCATATCACAGACAATCCACATCAAGGGTGAACCTGTCACCAATTAGTCCCAACATAGTCTCATGCCAGGCCGTAGCATGGGGTCCTGGTCTTCCTGTCATAACATACATAAAGTCTCGTGCCAGGCCGTAGCATGGGGTCCTGGTCTTCCTGTCATATCATATATAAAGCCTCGTGCCAGGCCGTAGCATGGGGTCCTGGTCTTCCTGTCATATCATATATAAAGCCTCGTGCCAGGCCGTAGCATGGGGTCCTGGTCTTCCTGTCATAACTTATATAAAGTCTCGTGCCAGGCCGTAGCATGGGGTCCTGGTCTTCCTGTCATAACATACATAAAGTCTCGTGGACTAATTGGATCATACAGCATTCACCCACAACCACAAAATAAAATGCAATGCGACATATTCGTGAACTAATGCAATCAGCCTATTACATGTCATCATGATGCATGAAACATGCTCAAAACATTTAATTGCTTGATTTAAAACATTAAGCTTGTTCCCACTCACCTCTGGTTAGCTCTGACCAGACACTGAAGCAGCTCACTCACTGCTGGGGTCCTCGGTTCCTCGGGTCCGAACCTACACAGGTGGACTCCAATGAGGGACCAAACATATATAAACACAACTCTAATACATCCCCCAAAAACCCCCTAAAACATCATGAAAACATCACAGAAAATATGCATGAAACGGCTGAACAGGGCACCTTCGGCGGCACCTTCGGCGGCCGAAAGTCCTGGACAGAGACGAAACTCAGCTAGGTTCGGCGGCACCTTCGGCGGCCGAAAGTGCCAGACAGAGACGAAAGTCTCTTTTCGGGGGCACCTTCGGCAGCCGAAAGCTGCCTTCACAAGAGGGGTTCGGCGGCCGAAACTCCCTTCGGCTGCCGAACCTGGTTTCTGCCAAACGGCAGAAACTTGGTTCAAATGAACCTCCTGCCTCCCAAAACCATAGATCATGCATAATTCTCAACCAAAACACACATACAAGTTCCTAGGGGTCTCAAACATGCATATACCCCATCTACAACACTTCATTCACACACAATCAAGCTACATTGCTCAAACATCATCAAAACCCATAAACTCAACATATGTCCTAACATGCATTTCTACCCATAGATCTTACTTAAAACTTGTTTAAAACATATAAAGGGTTCAAGATCGACCCTTACCTCTTGAAGAAACGAGAGGAAAGCGATCCTAGCTTGGAGATGGAGAGATTAAGCTCTTTGAACCTCCAAGCACTCAAAACTTGCTCAAAGCTCACAAATCTTCAAAACAAAGTTATAAACTTGTTAAAACCATGAAAGATCTAGAGGAAACACTCAAGATCGAGGGAGGAACGGTGGAGACTCACCTTGGCCGACAATGGGAGAGAAAAAGCTCGCCCGTGCGGACCAAGGGGACCCTTTTATAGTGGCTGGCCAGGCCACGTTCGGGGGCCGAATGTGCCTCCGCATCCATGCAATGTTCGGCGGCCGAACATGAGGTTCGGCGGCCGAACCTGCACTTCCCTCACTTAGACTTTCGGGGGCCTAACGTGCCTCCCAAAGTCCATGCATGTTCGGCGGCCGAAAGTGAGTTTCGGCGGCCGAACCTGGGTTTTTCCTTAAAGAATTTTCATGCAAAAACTTATTTAAAATCATACTTAAAACATTAAAATACATGAAAACATTTAATAAAAACATGCTTTTACCCTTCTAGAGGTTTCCGACACCCAAATTCCACCGGACGGTAGGAATTCCGATACCGGAGTCTAGCCGGGTATTACATTCTCCCCCCCTTAAGAACATTCGTCCCCGAATGTTCCTCAACTAGTACATGCATAGCGAAACAAACATAACATACACACATATAGCACATGGAACACATCTTAACTAACCTTAGAAGAGGTGGGGGTACTGCTGGAGCATGGACTCCCGGGTCTCCCAAGTGCATTCTTCCAAATTGTGGTGGTTCCAAAGGACTTTCACCATCGGGATTTCCTTGTTCCTCAACTTTCTGATCTGAGTGTCAAGAATCCGCACTGGCTGTTCAACATAAGTGAGATCCTCTTGGATCTCCACATCAGGCTCGCTAAGAACCTTGCCCGGATCTGACACGAACTTCCTCAACATGGAAACATGGAAAACCGGATGGATTCTTTCCATAGAAGCAGGCAAGTCCAGCTTGTATGATACATTCCCAATCCTTTGCAGGACTTCAAAGGGTCCAATGTACCGCGGAGCTAGCTTACCCTTTTTACCAAATCGAACCACCCCTTTCATTGGAGACACCTTGAGCAATACTAGATCCCCCTCCTGAAACTCTACCTGTTTCCTGCGGATGTCTGCATAACTTTTCTGCCTGCTGGTGGCAGTCTCTATCCTTTCTCTGATAATGGGCACCACCCTGCTGGTGATCTCAACAAGCTCAGGCCCTGCTAAGGACCTCTCTCCTACCTCTTCCCAACAAACGGGTGACCTGCACTTCCTCCCATATAAAGCTTCATAGGGAGCCATCCCTATGCTAGCATGATAGCTGTTATTGTAGGCAAACTCCACCAAAGGTAGATGTTGCTTCCAAGAACCGCCAAAATCTAGCACACACATTCTGAGCATATCTTCTATGGTCTGGATGGTCCTCTCTGACTGTCCATCAGTCTGGGGGTGGAAGGCAGTACTGAAATCTAACCTGGTACCCATAGCACTCTGCAGACTCCGCCAAAACCTGGAGGTGAACTGGGGCCCTCTATCTGACACTATAGATACCGGGACCCCATGTAGTCTGACGACTTCATCCACATAAACCTGCGCTAACTTATCCACAGAGTAGTTGCTCCTAACTGGAATGAAGTGAGCAGATTTGGTGAGTCTGTCCACAATCACCCATATGGAGTCTAGTCTGTTGGATGTTGCCGGTAACCCCACTACAAAGTCCATAGCTATGTTCTCCCATTTCCATTCTGGAATAGGTAGCGGGTTAAGCATTCCAGCCGGCTTCTGATGTTCCAGCTTCACCCTCTGACATATTTCGCAGGCTGACACGAATTGTGCCACTTCCCTCTTCATAGCTGGCCACCAATACACCCTCTTCAGATCTTGATACATCTTGGTGGCTCCAGGGTGAATGCTGTATCTTGCATTATGAGCCTCTCTCATAATGTCTCCTTTAAGCCCGATGTCATCTGGTACACATAGTCTGTTCCCATAGCGGAGGATCCCCTTATCATCGAATCTGAACTCGCTATCTTTGCCTGACTGAACAGTCCTGGCAATCTTCACCAACTCTGGGTCCTCGTGCTGTTTCTGAGCCACCTGCTCCAGAAACACGGGGGTTACTTTCATCTGTGCAATCAAAGCACCTGTACCAGACAACTCCATCTGTAGACCCTCCTCAATGAGCTTATAAAATTCCTTCACCACCGGTCTCCTCTCTGCCGTGATGTGGGATAGACTGCCAAGTGATTTCCGGCTTAAGGCATCAGCTACTACATTAGCCTTACCCGGATGGTACTGTATCTTACAATCATAGTCACTGAGCAGTTCTACCCATCTCCTCTGCCTCAAGTTCAAATCTCTCTGACTCAAGATGTGCTGCAGGCTCTTATGATCTGTGAAGATCTCACATTTTACCCCATAGAGGTAATGCCTCCACATCTTGAGGGCAAAGATAACTGCTGCCATCTCCAGATCGTGTGTGGGGTAATTCATCTCATGCCTCTTTAGCTGTCTAGAAGCATAAGCGATCACCCTACCATTCTGCATCAACACACAACCCAAGCCTACTCTGGATGCATCACAGAATACTGTGAAGTCCTCATTGCTGATTGGCAGAGCTAACACTGGTGCTGAAGTCAACCTCTTCTTGAGCTCCTCAAAGCTTTCTTCACATCGATCGGTCCACTCGAACCTCTGATTCTTTCTGGTCAATCTGGTTAAAGGAGCTGCAATCTTGGAGAAGTCCTGTACGAACCTCCTGTAATAACCAGCCAAACCCAAGAAACTTCTGATCTCTGTCACTGAGGTGGGTCTGGGCCAGTTAGTCACAGCCTCTACTTTCTTGGGGTCTACCTCTATTCCATTCTCTGACACTATATGCCCCAAGAATGATATGCTCCTTAACCAGAACTCACACTTGGAGAACTTGGCATACAAGCCATGTTCCCTCAAGGTCTGCAAAACTATCCTCAGATGATGGGCATGCTCCTCTGCATTCCTGGAATACACTAGGATATCATCTATGAAGACAATAACGAAGTGATCCAGGTATGGTCTGAATATTCTGTTCATGAGGTCCATGAATGCTGCAGGGGCGTTAGTTAACCCGAACGGCATCACAAGGAACTCATAGTGCCCATATCTGGTCCTGAAGGCCGTCTTTGGCACGTCCTCCTCTCTGATTCTCAACTGATGGTACCCGGATCTCAGATCTATTTTGGAGAAACAACCCGCTCCTGCTAGCTGGTCGAATAGATCGTCGATCCTTGGCAATGGGTACTTATTCTTGATGGTGACTTTGTTCAACTGCCTGTAGTCGATACAAAGCCTGAGGGATCCATCCTTTTTCTTCACAAAGAGTACTGGAGCACCCCAAGGTGAGGTACTCGGTCGGATGAAACCCTTGTCTACCAGTTCCTGCAACTGTTCTTTTAACTCTTTCATCTCGGCTGGTGCCATCCTGTAGGGAGGGATAGAGATAGGCCTAGTTCCAGGCATTAACTCAATTTCGAACTCTATCTCCCTAGCAGGTGGTAACCCTGGCAGCTCGTCTGGGAAAACGTCTAAGAACTCACTCACCACAGGCACTGAGGCGGGCTCTCTAACATGACTATCCAACTCCCTCACATGAGCTAGAAACCCCTGACATCCCCTCCTAAGCAACCTACGAGCCTGAAGAGCTGAAATTAGACCTCTAGGTGTACCCCTATTGTCTCCTCTGAAGACGACCTCTGACCCATCCTGACATCTGAACTTAACTACTTTGTCCCTGCAGTCCAAGGTAGCACCATGGGTAGATAGCCAATCCATCCCTAGAATGACGTCAAAGTCTGTCAAATCTAGAACCACAAGGTCGGCGGACAAGCATCTTCCCTCTATAAAAACTGGACTACACTGGCAGACTGACTCTGCAACTGACG
Source organism: Manihot esculenta (assembly GCF_001659605.2). Taxonomy (NCBI): domain Eukaryota; kingdom Viridiplantae; phylum Streptophyta; class Magnoliopsida; order Malpighiales; family Euphorbiaceae; genus Manihot; species Manihot esculenta. The sequence goes on along the minus strand of NC_035169.2, from coordinate 4,545,307 downwards.
GGTCACACTTGGGTCCACTGACCCATAGGGGACACTCTAACTCAGAGACCATCAATCCTAACCTCTGTACGGCTCTCGGTGCAATAAAAGAGTGAGATGCACCCGGGTCCATTAATGCATACACATCAGAACACCCTATGATGAGTTTACCTGACACCACGGTGTTGGATGTGTTAGCCTCCTGCTGCGTCATGGTGAAGATCCTGGCTGGAGCTGACGGACCCTCACCTCTGAACCCTGCTGAAGAAGAGGCTGACCCTCTCCCTCTGCCTCTGCCACTGGCCTGTGTAGCAGCTGGAGCTACTGGCTGTGCCACACTTCCTGAAGCTGTCTGCTGTGTCTGTGCCATAGGAACTGCTTTAGGACATTGCCATGACATATGCCCCTCTTGCCCACATCTGTAGCAGGTCGTCGTCCCATACCGGCATAAACCCCTGTGTGGCCTACCACACTTCGCACAAGCTGCATTATCTGCCCCAGAACTAGAACCACTGCCAAACCCCAGACTAGACTTGACCTTGTTCCAGAACTTATTCTTCTTACCCTTGGGCTTACCCCATCTCTTACTGCCTGAAGCTGCTGCACTCAAGGTAGAGGGATCTAACCTTCCCCCTCCCGGAGTTTTAGAACCAGAAGCTTGTGCCACTGTCTGTTTGACTGTACCCTGAACGATGGCACTAGCCTCCATTCTCCTAGCCATGTCTACTATGGCGTGAAAACTCTCTCTGTCTGCTGACTGTACCAAGGAGGAATACCTGGGATGGAGCTTCATGATATACCTCCTCGACTTCTTCTGGTCTGTGCTAAGGTCTTGCCCAGCAAAAGGCAGCAACTCCATAAACCTGTCAGTATACTCGTCTACACTCATGTCATCGGTTTGCCTCAACTGCTCGAATTCTATCATCTTCAATTCCCTTGAACTATCAGGGAAAGCCCATCCTGCAAATTCATTAGCGAACTCCTCCCATGATAGGCTATCCACCCTCGGCTTCACATAGTTTTTGAACCACTCACGGGCCTTTTTGCATTTCAAGGTGAAACCAGCCATCTGAATGGCTCTACTATCATCAGCTCCGATCTCCTCTGTGATCATCTTGACCTTCTCCAAATATACGAACGGGTCATCGCCTGACTCAAACTGGGGAGCACCCAACTTCATGTAATCTGTCATTTTAGCCTTACTTCCCCCAGATGAGCTAGGCTGAGGTATCTGGGTATCTGGGACTGTAGGTGCTGGTGGTGGAGGAGGTACAGCATCCCCTGAGGTAGGGTTTGCTGGATTTGGATGATATGGTGGAGGTGGGTACATTGGGTACTGTGGATATGGAGGGTAGTATGGTGGGTATGGCATCTGTGTGGAGTAAGGGTTAAAACTAGGGTAATCCGATGTACCTCCCATCGAATACCCGGGATTTTGGGTGTAGGGCGGATAGTGAGGTGGCTGAACAAATCCCGAGGCCTGAGTGCCTCCTTGGGATTCTCCCATACCCTCTTCTGACATACTGACGCCCAAACTGCCATCCCTCCTTTGATCAACATCCATCTGATCCCCCATATCCTCTGACATACCTCCCTGCACTGTTCCTCTGACTGATCTGCTTCTTCCCAGATCTAAAGACCTTCTAGGGTCTCTCACTGCTCGGTCCCTGTTGGACCTACTTGACATTGCCCTAGGCAATGTTGAAGGACGGGCACCAATGCCCTCGTCCTGAGGTGGTATTCCAGTCAATCGTGCAGATCGACGGGTTCCTCTCATCCTGTTTTCTGAGAAACAGTAAACATCACATAAACATTAGCATTAAATGGTTCATGTCGGCAAGCATGAACCTCACAGCTACATTACACACATAGCATATCATCATGGTATATCATACAATCATAGCAAGACAGGACTCTACATCCTATCCTAGTGGACATGATTTTTGCCTATTGTGCTTGACCTTCTATAACATCTATGAGCCCGACACTCTAGGTCCGACCATATGAACCTAGGGCTCTGATACCACTCTGTAACGCCCCGGAAATCCGGACCGCTACCGGCGCTAGGATTCAGGTCGGCTTAAGGCCGCCGGAACCCGTAGCAAGCCTACATACATCCTGTTCACCAATTTAATCCCATACATGATCATCAAACATACATAAGAATTAAAAACTTTTCTTTTTCTTCATTCACCAAACTCAACCTGTGCATGCACTATATTCATCATATACATAAACATTAATCCCTCTGTGGGATTTCATCAAAGCCTCAAGGGCTATACATCATATGGTGAGTTGGTTTACATCAATATCAAAACACAAGATCATGTACATACCAAGGGATTAACATATACTATGGTCAAGCACAACTCTATCCTCAATAACATAATTACATTACATTCTTATCATTTTTCATGTCCACATACTCTAGCTATTACATACATATGACTTTTCTCTTCTTTTCTTCTCTATCACTCCCGTACCTGCAAACCTGGGGTTAGGGGAGAGGGGTGAGCTAAAAGCCCAGTGAGCAGAAACTAAAAACATTATATTAAAGTTCATGCTTTCATGAAATGCATCATATCACAGACAATCCACATCAAGGGTGAACCTGTCACCAATTAGTCCCAACATAGTCTCATGCCAGGCCGTAGCATGGGGTCCTGGTCTTCCTGTCATAACATACATAAAGTCTCGTGCCAGGCCGTAGCATGGGGTCCTGGTCTTCCTGTCATATCATATATAAAGCCTCGTGCCAGGCCGTAGCATGGGGTCCTGGTCTTCCTGTCATATCATATATAAAGCCTCGTGCCAGGCCGTAGCATGGGGTCCTGGTCTTCCTGTCATAACTTATATAAAGTCTCGTGCCAGGCCGTAGCATGGGGTCCTGGTCTTCCTGTCATAACATACATAAAGTCTCGTGGACTAATTGGATCATACAGCATTCACCCACAACCACAAAATAAAATGCAATGCGACATATTCGTGAACTAATGCAATCAGCCTATTACATGTCATCATGATGCATGAAACATGCTCAAAACATTTAATTGCTTGATTTAAAACATTAAGCTTGTTCCCACTCACCTCTGGTTAGCTCTGACCAGACACTGAAGCAGCTCACTCACTGCTGGGGTCCTCGGTTCCTCGGGTCCGAACCTACACAGGTGGACTCCAATGAGGGACCAAACATATATAAACACAACTCTAATACATCCCCCAAAAACCCCCTAAAACATCATGAAAACATCACAGAAAATATGCATGAAACGGCTGAACAGGGCACCTTCGGCGGCACCTTCGGCGGCCGAAAGTCCTGGACAGAGACGAAACTCAGCTAGGTTCGGCGGCACCTTCGGCGGCCGAAAGTGCCAGACAGAGACGAAAGTCTCTTTTCGGGGGCACCTTCGGCAGCCGAAAGCTGCCTTCACAAGAGGGGTTCGGCGGCCGAAACTCCCTTCGGCTGCCGAACCTGGTTTCTGCCAAACGGCAGAAACTTGGTTCAAATGAACCTCCTGCCTCCCAAAACCATAGATCATGCATAATTCTCAACCAAAACACACATACAAGTTCCTAGGGGTCTCAAACATGCATATACCCCATCTACAACACTTCATTCACACACAATCAAGCTACATTGCTCAAACATCATCAAAACCCATAAACTCAACATATGTCCTAACATGCATTTCTACCCATAGATCTTACTTAAAACTTGTTTAAAACATATAAAGGGTTCAAGATCGACCCTTACCTCTTGAAGAAACGAGAGGAAAGCGATCCTAGCTTGGAGATGGAGAGATTAAGCTCTTTGAACCTCCAAGCACTCAAAACTTGCTCAAAGCTCACAAATCTTCAAAACAAAGTTATAAACTTGTTAAAACCATGAAAGATCTAGAGGAAACACTCAAGATCGAGGGAGGAACGGTGGAGACTCACCTTGGCCGACAATGGGAGAGAAAAAGCTCGCCCGTGCGGACCAAGGGGACCCTTTTATAGTGGCTGGCCAGGCCACGTTCGGGGGCCGAATGTGCCTCCGCATCCATGCAATGTTCGGCGGCCGAACATGAGGTTCGGCGGCCGAACCTGCACTTCCCTCACTTAGACTTTCGGGGGCCTAACGTGCCTCCCAAAGTCCATGCATGTTCGGCGGCCGAAAGTGAGTTTCGGCGGCCGAACCTGGGTTTTTCCTTAAAGAATTTTCATGCAAAAACTTATTTAAAATCATACTTAAAACATTAAAATACATGAAAACATTTAATAAAAACATGCTTTTACCCTTCTAGAGGTTTCCGACACCCAAATTCCACCGGACGGTAGGAATTCCGATACCGGAGTCTAGCCGGGTATTACATACCCGTTACCCGAACCCGATTAGCTATATTAACAAAATTAAGTGAAGTAACCCTAATCCCTAATTCATTTTTTCATTTTACTCTGCTTTCCTCTCTTCGTCGGCGCCTCTCTCCCTCGCTTCCCTTCCCATAGTTCTCAGTCACGCCTCTCCCCCACTTCACTGACGACTGCCGGCAGCCCAGTCGGCACCGGCGACGTCTCCTTTCTCTCCCCAGTCAGCGATCTCCCCAGTCAGCGATATCTCCTTCTCTCTCTCCAGCGGCGACATCTACGACTTCCCAGTTGGAGACAACTCTTCCCTCTCCCCGGTCGGCATCGGCGATATCTCCTTCTCTCTCTCCAGTCGGTGACATCTACTCTTTTCAATTGACGCTTCTCTCCTCCACTTCACTGATGCTAGAGACAACCCTTCCCCTCCTCAATCGGCGTTGGCGACATCTCCTGGAACTCTCTTCAGGTTTACAATCAAATTTTTTGATAATCAAGATCTTTTGTGTGTATGTTCTTCAAAAATTTTTAGTTGCTATTAAAGATTTTTAGAATTTAGGAACTATTTATCTAATTATTTGGATACTGTTAAAAAATCTAATTATTTACTATTTGATTAATGTAATACTGTTGATTTGTAGAATTTATGGAATTAATCTGATTATATGATTATAAATCATTATTTGCTAGGTTGCTGAGTTGCTGGTTCTTGTTATTGAACACACTGCGGTTGTGCAACTGTTAGGTGTAGTTTATTTGGCAGTTTTTTTAATCAAATTGAATTAAAAAAATTGGGTTCGGGTATTGTGCGGGTATTGCTAAACGGATTCGGGACGGGTTCGGATAGTAAAAATAAAATATTAAACGGATTTGGGACGGGTTCGGATTTTGTAAATATAATCGGGTTCGGATTTGGGTACCCTGAATTTCGCGGGTACCCTACCCGTTGCCATCCCTAAAACCATTGATTAAAATAGTTTAGTTCATTTATTGTGTGTGTGTAATTTAAAATTTTCATTAGAAAATTTAATATTTATCTTGAATATTAATAAAAAAAACTACATCCGATGATTGTTTTATTAATAAAAAATAAGAAAAGTGGTTGTTTTAAAAAATAATTTTTAAAAAAATTGAAAAAATTTGATTAACATTGTTATATTTTTATACATGAATTTTATTAACACACTTTATTTTCTAAAGTTATAATTATACAATAAGAATAAATTATTTTTTAAAAAAAATTCTTAAAAAATATATTCACATTTAAATTATTCTTAGCGTAAATAAAAAGAATATATATATATATATATGACACAAAGTTGGTGGGCCATGGGCTAGCGTGGAGCATGGTATGAGGTTTGTGGATCAGCCCAGTGAAGCAAAGCTCATGGGTAATGCTTCGAACCTGTTGGATTTTGCATTTGTATTAGTGGGCCGAACACAGCATCCCAGAAAAAGTGCAAATTTCGAGAAAGATTAAACTAATTTTTGGATAAAAAAATATTAAAATATTCTTTTACATAATATTTATACATTATTGATATTTTTCTTTTAATTTGATTTGAAATTTGATAAACTAACATAAGTAAATAAAATTATGTAAAACTAGGCATACAAATTTGAAATCAATATTTTATTAGATCTTGTTTTCCTTATCATTATATCCAATCATAGTAATTAGTTAAATATATATAGAATAACTTTTTGTATGCATATTTTTAATAGGTCAAAATATTAAATTTTATTTTTAAAATTGTCGCTGGACATGATTAAACAAATAAAAAGAAAAATAAATTAAAAAAAGATTGCATTTCATAAATTCATAAAACGGAACAAGAGTACAATAATGGGAACCGGGGGAGTAGAAGCCTCTAATAGAAAGGTTCTCTCCGATCAATTTTGGGCCTTTTGGGCCTAGGCTTCATGGGCTTCAAGAACTGAGCCTGCAACCTAACCATCTCTCTCAATACCCCAATTAATCTCTCTTCAATCTCCGGCCCATTCTCCTCCGTCGCCCCCAACCACCTGGCCACCGCCTCCAAGGTACTAACGCAGCCACCGTACGGCTCCTTTCGCAATACCAACTCCGAGTCATATATGCTTCCTCCTTCCCTATCCTCATCAAATCCATCCAAACACACTCTCGTTGCGCATTTGCTCAAAAATCCTTCGCTCGCGCTCACCATCTCCTTCGCATGCTTCCACGTCGCATCAAATACGATTAAAACGACAGGATCATTGCTGGTGTTTCGAAATTCGTTGACTGATTTCTTGAGGTCCGATAAAGGTATTGCCGGAGAAGAATGAGAAGGAGGAAAGAGGTAAAATGTGGCCGTAGAGGGATGGTGGTCGGTGAGGAGAGGGTGGAGGTTAGGGGTTAGGCGGCGGGATATGAGAGAGGTGGCGTTGAGGAGGGATTTTGTGAGTAGAGGTGTAGTATTGAGCTTGTGGCGTGATTCATGTGGGTGTTGGATTATTATGATTTGTGTCGCAGTTGGGATTGGTAAGGTGGGGATCACGTGGCAGAGACAGACTGGGAGTGGTCGATTGCAGTTGGTGCAGTTTGTTCGGCGGCGATGCGACGGTTCAGGGTTCTGTGATTGTGGTTCCAAATCCATTTTCGGCGGATATGGCGGTGATCCTTGCTTGTATTATCAATTGTAAAAATGATTAGACAAACATTAAAAACGGGATGTCGTTCATGGAGCCTTTTCATTGACCCTCAGTTTGGATTAAAGAGACCTTTATTTGTGCAATGGACATGAGGAGTTAAAAAAGAGGATAAATAAAGAGAAAGGAAAGGAATTAAATTTCTTTTCCATTGTATTGATATAAAACCAAAATAAAATACTCTATACTTTTTTTTCTCTTCTTTTCTCTTTTCTTTTGATTGGCGTGTCAGGTATTTTTTTTTAAAGGATCGAAAACTGTTTATTAATTTCATATAAACAGGATCTATGATTTCATAAGGCTGTAAATCATGCATGCAGACAAAAACTAAATGATTAAAATAAAGAAAAATTAGAATTTCATCTTGAACAAAATTAAGCTTTACAGCATTATCACGATTGCTTTTAGCAAGACTTCTGCCCAAACTCTATTGCTTATTAACTTTCCTTTCTCAACCAATAGCCATGAGAAAAAGAGACATTAAAAACTAAAATATTAATAGGACACTAAAAAAGAACAATGAAAAATAGAACCCACTTCATAAAATACCTCCAACCAGTTCGACACCTAAAAATCTAAAACTTGTAAGCAAAGATAAGTATTCAATTTTACCATAAACAAAAAAGAATTCCTTTATACAATCCAAAAAATATTAAAAAGAGCTCAACCAAAAACCAAGCATATTTTACCTGAAAATAACTCAACTAATAACCAAACCATGCAAATTGAGAGAGCTCCAATCAAGTCAAATATCCTTCTCTTCTTCACAACTCTGTTTACTTTGCTGTGGATTGAGGAAATATGTAAGGTAATAGAGAGCTCCAATTAAGTTAGAACCCAACAACTGCTGGAGAGAGGAGATTGTCAATTTCTCTTTTTAATTTGGTGAGATTCAATTGAGAAGATCGAAAGCAATACTCATTCGATTCTCGATTGGTGATGCCGACAATAGATAGGAAACAAGCTGACACCAAAGAATGAAGATCAAGAAAGTGAATTGAGATTGTCTCAATGAGAGAGTAAGGCAATAGGCTTTATAAAGAAGGAAAGGGTATCTCCACTGAAGAATAGATCATGAACTTGTTGAGAAAGGAGAGTGTATGAAGGTTAGATTGGAGAGTAATTATGAAATTAGAAAATTTTTATTTATAGACTAATGGTTAAAAGGGTTAAAATTGAACGAATGTCTTTTATGATTAATAGATTAAATTAGAAGGATAATTTAATTTAATTTATAAAATAGAGGGACAATTTAATTAATTTGACTAAACTATATGATAGTAATTATTAAATATTTTTATTAAAAAATAAAAATTTTAAAATTTTAATATTTTTTAAAAAATTAAAAACTTGATTTAGAGTAAACAATATGAGAGTTTAATTGAATTTATTTTTAAAATAATTTTAATATAAATAGCATTTAATGACTTCTGTTTTGAAGAGAAATATTTTGAGTTAAATAAGAGAAATTAGGAAATTATATTTCTCTCCGTTTTTTATTCTTTTCCATCTAATTATTTTAGAAGCTTGATTATCTTCTTGTGGAACCGTCCATAGATCATTTATATGGTGATCTATCTTATTTAGGTACTTTGGTTACTGATGTTAAAAGCTCACATTCTTAAGTTTGGAGTTTTCATTCAAAATCACTTAATTTTTAGTATATTTTTTATTTAATTAAAATATTTAATTTTTATTATTTAAATAAATTTTTTTAGAGATTTTAAATAATTAAAAATTTAATATTTTAATTAAAATTTAATTTAAATTAATTAAATTATTTATTCGATAAAAATAATAATACGTGATGTATTATATATGCTAATTTAAATTTAATTAAAATTAATTTAAAAATTTATTATAATTATATTAAATTTTAAATTTTAAATTTTTTATTTACAATTAAAAATTTTAATTATAAATATAAAAATTTATAAAATTATAGTTTTTTTAAATTAATAAACCATAAAAAAAACTATAAAGGCATTTTAATTATTTTGGTCGAATTATAAGAGTATAATAGTATTTTTTTCTTTTAATCTCATTTTCCACAACCCAAGGAAAAAAGCGTGTCCATTAAAACGATGTCGTTTCCTATACTGAGTTTTGAAACGAACTGATGCTAAATTGATGGCAGAAACGAAGCTGACAAGTGAAACAGCATAGAGAAGGAAAATGACGACTACAAACTTGGAAGTACGAGTAAACGCAGTGAACGTTTCTCAATTCGATCATACACCGTTCTACTGGTATTTGTTTCGATAAATCAGCATTAAGATTTCCGCAATTGCATACTTTGATGACGATCATTCCACCAGAAACTAGTCTATTCTTCTTCTTTTTCTCCTTCTGTTTCTGATTTCTGTGCCCATTGGTTTCAGTTAAAATCTACAAGAGGTTTAAATTTTAGGGTTTTCTGTTATTTTTGTTTGTGATTTCTAGAAACTCAGCTAAAATATGATTTCAGATATGATTTATAGGTGTTAATTTTCGTTCTATATTTTCATGGAATTTTCTTTTTTGGGTTAATTTTCCTGCGGCTATGAACTTTCACTGTGAATTATGAGAATTTTATGTTATATGAGAGTGCTTGATGTTTTTCAAGCTCTTATTTTTACGTGTGTTTGAGTTTTAATGTGCTGATTTATATGAAAGAAAAGGTTCCCTTTTTTTTTTTTAAGTTTTTGCTTAATGTTTTAAAACCTGAGGCTGTATGAGCGTGTGATAACAATTTTTATGGGGCTCAAAATACTGAGACTGAAAATTTTGTGATTGTCTTTTTATTTTTGCATTTGTGTCTTTCCCATCCATGTATTGCACCGTGTATCTAAATTTGCCTGAATGTTCGGAAAACTTGGTACTGTTTTTTTTTTCTTTTTTTAATCAGGAGGAGGAAGTTTTTCTTTGTATTTTGGGCTTCTTTGCTGCTTTTGGTCTCATATTCTTATGTTTTTTGCAGTGAGGAGAATGTATACTTTCTTTGCAAGAAATTGTGCCAGATTGGAACAGCAGATGCTGAGGGTTCTGATCTCTTTGTTGCTTTCATTTCCAACGAAAAGAAACAGGCATGCATATTGTGGTTTTCTTAATGAATGTACACTTTATTGTTCCTTTAACCATACTGGAATTCCACAAAAATTCTTCTGAAAGGTCTAACATTTGATACTGTGGATATTGATTGGATTTTTACAGTTTACTTTGTTTAATATTTTCATGTGGACTGCTTGCTATGTAACCTTGGGTTTGGTGTTGCATCCTATTATTTATGCGGATGAGAAAGTTAGTAAACCGTGAACATGTCTTATATTCCTTCAATGCATAGGATGATAGAAATGTTATATGGAATTGAGCTTCTTTTTGGTGAATTGAATATTGTTTTTGGCTTTTCTTCTTTAATTATAGTTGTACATTAGTGCTGCTTTCTGGTTGGGTACTTTAATGTGACATTTCATGGAACTTAGTGCTGATTTTCAAATGAAAATTGTTAATAGATTCCTCTGTGGCATCAGAAGGCCAGTAAGAGAGCAGATGGGATTGTACTTTGGGATTATCATGTCATTTGCATTCAGGTGATAGATTAACTCTTCACTATAAAATCACTGGGTAGTTTGGTAAATTATACTTGGTAATGGGGTGATTTGAGTATGCTTTTATTTATTTATTTTTCATTAGTGGTTATTTTTTCTAACACTTGAACCCTAAAACAAAATGAATTGAATATGCAGAGAAAAGGGGATGGTGACTCTCCTTGTTTAGTGTGGGATTTAGATTCAAGTCTTCCCTTTCCTTCTCCTTTGGCTGTTTATGTTTCTGAAACTATCCGCCCATCGTTTCAGCTCTTTTCTGATTACCAGAGGTAATATTAATTTCTTGATTTGAATAGGACTGCTTGGAGTATCATTGGTACACAATCACAAGTTTTTTTCCCCCCAAAATGACTGCTCTTGGTGATTGCATGAACCCAAATGTCAAGTTACATTTAAGCAGCCCTCTCTTATAGGAAATTAGGACAACACTTTTCTGGGCCTGATATGTTGTATGTATCCTTGGCCTTCTGTGACTGACTGACTGTTGCTTGAGATTGAGAAAAAAAGATCAAGGAGAGAGGGATGGGGCTGGGGTTCTTTTTTCTTTTCTTTTTTTTTGCTGGGGGGAGGGGGGGGGGGCAGGTGAGGTGTTTCACTTATTAATAGCATGTCAATAAGTGATAATTAAGCATAAAATTGTACAAATCCATTTTGGAGTGGCAGGTTCTTTAGGATTGTGCATGCTCCATTATTCCTCCGTTACTTTGCATCTGATAGAAGACACATGAAAGATTCTACTGGGAACTGGATTGCTCAGCCTCCTGCTTATGAACCGATAGTAGCTGAAGGTAAGTTAAGAAACAAGGCCAAACTTAACAAGACTGTTTCTGACACAGAGTTGCCTAAAGCTCCTTAGTTATTGTATTTTATGTTTTGTTCTTACAGATATGGATTGGATGGTTAACATATTGATTAAGTTTCAGTATTTCCAAGGTTTCTAATAATTATCATTGTAATTATATACTTAGGCTGAAGAAGTAATGAAGTATATTGTATTTATATCAGTACCAGGCTAATCTTCAGTAGGTAGCTATGCCCAAAGGGCTTAAAATGATTCTTAAGCCTTTACTCTGATGATAGTATTTCAATTAGTACTAGGGATTTTTTTTTCTTTTAGTTTTCATGTGTTTGATGCCAACCCCAACTAGTGTGGATATAGGCTTATTTAAGTTGACTCTATTTTCTTTGTCATCAAGTCTAGATGTCATGGGTGTTAAGTGACTCCTATCAGTGTTTTAAATGCAAGTATACTGAAAGCTGGTAAATTTTAATAGTTAAATTGATTAGGGAAATCTTCTCCATATGCAAAAAGAACGGTGACTGCAATGCACATTTGCCTGTTGTATGCTTCTGCGCTCACACACCTAACAGAGATTTAATGGCATTATTTGTACAGTATTCATCAAGTGAACACACTTAGCATGAACCTAGCTAGTTTTTCCTATGATTAATAAATATGCATGAGAAGAGCTGGATGGTTTACTTATTAGTGAATGTCTTGAACGCCACCAAGAAAGAAAACTCATTACCGTGTTGATATTGTCTTGAGATTACAATGTTTTAGTTTTCGAGATTGAAGAACTAAAGTTCTTCAAAAGTAATTGATTTGAAGTACAGAATTTGGAGGTCTGTGGACCATAGTATTACATTATTATTTATTAATTTTTCCTGATTGTGTATCTGCAGATGGGACTGTGCACAACTTGAATGAATACATGGAGATCTATGCATCTAATGAGTTGACAGATATGGGCGCTGATTCTGTCAATTTAGTTTTTAACCAAAAACATGGTGTGGTGATAAGTGAAAGTCGGGTGGAGGAACTCTTCTCCCTAATCTCTTGATTCGCCTGATTGCCATTGCTTCAAATTTTGTTAGAGAATTGAGATTTATTCGAACACATTGTATAGAGTTGATGTTTTCTCTGAGTTTCTGTGTTTGGCAGAAATATGAATAGTAACTACGTTTCTCATGGTTGTGGTATTGAACTAATGAGAAATTTCGAAATAATAATGAGATGGGTTTGGTTTTAAAGCATGCATCTGCCTCCTCGCTCTTCTTCTTTTCCTTATGTTTTTTGGCCCCCCAACATTCTCTTTAGTTGACTTATGTTACTTTCCTGCATGGCATATGGAGCCCCTTCAACGGAGGCATAACACTTCCCCTCTCTATTTTCCTTGTAATATGTAAATTTTAACTAAAAAATCTTAATAAACTAATTTAAATTTGAAATATTTAATTTAAAATATCAACCCATCATCATTAGATTTACAATTTACTAAGTTAAATATTCAACAATACCAAACTAAAAGTGTCATGAAACCATAGAGAATCAATTTTATACTCATGCCTCTCAATGAGTTTTAGATGCATTATCAACTTTCTATGTATTATGCAAACATATCTTATACATATATACAAACTAGTTTCTTTTTTCTTTTCGTTTATCTATTTATTTTTAATAATTTTAATAATAAATATACTATATCATTTTATACTCTAGTACAAGTGTATTCGTAATGTTATATGTAAACATAGTTATAAATTATAGGATTAAGTAGTTAAAATATTTATTATGACCCTATTCAGTATACTAACCATTTCAATAGCAGTTGGGTAAGTTGTTAGATATTATCTATTAATAATTAGTTATTTATATAATAATTTAAAGTAAAATATTTAGTAAAACAAATAATAGTTTCATTAACTGTTAAATGACAAAAAAATAATGAACGTGTTTAAAAACATATTAATATAAATGATCACTCAAGTATGACTTTTCATGTAGATAATTGCATAAACTTGTTTGGAAAACCAAAAATGAAATCAAACCACACCAAGTCTATCAAAACCCAAAACCAAAGTGGAATCAAGACACCAAAAAACTTAATCAAAACGATAACAAAATTTTAGTTCAATTTTGATTTCTAAACAAACCCTAAACCAGAACTAGACACACCCTTAAATCCCAATTGTCCCGGAGGCTCATTGCAAGCTACGAACTACTTAGCACCAAATAGTAGCTTGGGTATCACTCCACTTTCACCTTACCTACAGTTGAATTATGATCCACTTGCTAATGCTGTGGGTGGGGGAGGGGCATCTTCACCCATGGGCCTAGTCCTTTGATTCTGCGCAACGGTCTTTAATTTTCTTTTTTCCCCCTTACTGGAGGACAAAGAAAAGGATGCAAAACTCTCACTGATATCTTCTAATAACCATATTTAAATACAAAATAGATGAAGCCTGTTGCATTATTACTGGAAACAATAGTAGACATATCTAAGGAAATTATGAATATTGAAGAAACCGAAGTCAACAATTTCAGGAATCCAGAGCTGTCGTCTCAGACCCACAGAACCCAAAACCAAATAACGAGTAATATCAAGTAAAGAAAATGAAATCAATTAACTTTCATCTTCACTGTCAGAAAGTAGGCAATCTTGGATTTGCTGCCTGCATGAAGGAAATTCTGTTCATAAATACAAGTGTTTAAGTTTCCAAGAAGCAAAATGCATTAGTTGCACGAGCAGAAAAATAAAGATAAAAAGCCAAGTTATCCCAAACGAGATACATAAAGTAATAGCTAGAGCAAAGGAAAACAAAAGAATTTTCACCTCAGCGAGCTGGAATTATCGCAGCTGCCATACTTCATCCGGGCAACCAATTGTTGGGGGAGAGACGTATAGAAATGTTCCCTTGATGAGGAATCCTTGGGGAGTATCTGAAATCGGCAACTTGAACAACAGGCACCTACAAATCTTGAACTTTGGCAACTTTCCAGACTGCTTGAACTCAATAAATCAGAGTTACTGAGAGGACTATTGCAAAGAGGACAGAAAGACTCTGAGGTCATAGATTCAATGGTTTTAAGATTGTATCTCTTCTGACGCCTTCGAGTAGCCAGAGGAACATTACAATCATTGATTTCAGGAATTCTATTAAAATGGAATGGAGTAAGCTTTCCAGCTGTTCTTACAATCGTGCACTCTCGAGAAGGATTTTCTTCCTGAAACCCAAAAGATTTAACAATGATAACTAATGTTAGAACCCAAAAGATTTAACATGTTATCTTAATACAAAGAGATAGCGCTGCACTCATACTAAAAGGCCATAAGACATGTTAAAAAGGAGCATCTAATCTCAGGTAACCTAAACTGATCATAGGCTTGTTTTTCTTTTTGGAAGAAGAATAATATTCAAGCAGCTGGAAGCAATCTCAACGACAAAAACTTCTTTTTTCTATTTGTCAAAGGAAGAGGGCACTGGTGATCAAGAAAACAATGATGGTAGTTATCAACAAGTTCTGGATGAACTCTACCAGTCACTAGCAATTAGTACTCCCATATGGCCCTAAGACACTAAGAAATATTGAAGTTATGAGAAGAAAACTTCATACCTGCAAAAGAGTCACAAACGAAGACACCAAACCATTGATTCCAGCAGGAGGGTTATTAAGTAACTGAAAGGTCTTTAGACTGCCCTGCCAATATGAGAGCATAACCTTTTAGCAGTAGACCAGATATACTCAATGGCGTGTAAATATAAAACTATGCCACAAAAGGGAATTTTTTTATTGAGAAAACTAAAGAAAAAAGCATGAGACACAAACCCATCAATGCGGCATAGCAAGTTCAACTCTTGTGCTGTACAGTCACGAAGAGGAAGAACTACTGGTACATCCCATCTGGCATCAACATACTGTATATCAGCTGATAAAGAATATCCTTGGCCCTATTAAAAGGAAAAAAAAACAATAAATACAGCTAAAAGAGACCTCGTTTGACATCAAAATAAAACTTAATGGCTGTTACCAATAATCTATGATATAAGAAGAACTAATAAAAAGAATTGAGCTTAACATTCATGATTTTTGTGACAGACCAGCAATGCCAGAATAAGCATACTCTTTACTTCTGTTTTGACTATAATCAGAAAATCAGAGTGCCACATATCTTCTATAAGGTAAAATATGTGGCATTACATTATTTCCTTTCGAAATATTTCGCAAAGTATATCTGGAATGTGTTTGTTTGAAATAAATTTCTTTTTAGCCTATTTTCATATTTAAAGTTGTACAGTTTGATGACAATGACTACATTTATAAATGATTAAATGACTATGATGCAGTGAGAATATGATATCAGAGAAATGATATTCTTCAACCATAATAGAAGCTTTTACTCGGTTATCATGATAGCAAGTTCCAGAAGTTATGTCCCTATTATAGGTCTCCTCCTCCAACATGTGTTTTGTCAGGGACAGGGTGATGAAATCACATAAAGGGGAGCTTGAGAAGAGAGCTTACTTAAAATAGTTTGCCATACCAGCACTGATAACAAATATAATTCAACTTGGGGTTATTAAAAGACAAACCTTAACTGTTGCTGTAAGAACATGGGCAGCAATTCTCGATGTGCATGATCCTATAATAAGCCTGTTGTATCCATTTTGAGAAGCAACCTACAAGAAGGAACCAAAGACAAATCCAATGGGTTCTTGTTCTCCTCACTATATGCTTGCAATTGAAATATTAACATCTAGGCCAAACCTTTTGCAAGGCCAACATCCGCAGGTGTAACAGAAGATCTTCTTTCCCTGTTGCATCATTCACAGCATTTAGTAAGTTTGTCAATCTGTCCTTCCCATCAATTGAATCTGAAGTATATATATTTTCAATTGGAACCACATGTAACTGCTTCATAGGAGGGGCTAGCTTTGAGACAATTAATCTCATCTCTTTAATTGCATCATCCACTTTCTCAGAAGCATCTGGGTAGACAGAACTTTCATCAATAAATGCAACTCCAACACCAAACACCGGTAATGATCTGTCCTTACTCGCTTCAAAATTTTTCAGGGCTCTATGCTGCATTTCATGTACAAACTGTAGGGCCACGCTGAAACACCACTGGAAGAACTCAGGAAATAAAATTGAAGAGTAACAAAGAGGGCACCATAAAGGAACATCCCATGGTGAACTTCCAAATAAAACAGCATCGATTTTTCTTTATAAAGAAATCAATGTTTGGATCATCATAAATTTATGCCCATATAATGATAGAGGAGTACAAGCAAGCTATATATACAATCATGAACTCATTTCTTCAATCGAAAACATAATAAGCATTTAAACAAATGTTCGCTTGCGAATTTTATCCTTAAGTTGCTTGAAATTAACAAAAAAAGGTTGCAAATCCTCAACAACCCGTGATAAATGTTATAACCCAGGAGGCTAAAGGATGCGAAGGAACAAATACATCTCTTAAACAACAGCAGAACACAATCATCAGCTAGGAATAAAAGTAAGAAGAGAAACCTTGAGGCAGGGCCGCCAGAGAAAGCAACAAGAACATTATCAGAAGGGGTGATCATAGCATGAGAAGTAACAGAAAGTCTGAACTTCCCATAAAGATTGCTTCGAAAGCAACCGTAACAGAAGCGGGTATCATCACCACCAGAACCAACAGAGGCACAAGAAATGGGCTCGTTGGCCTTGCACTTCACGCACAGATTATTCTGTCCATTAATACTAGTACTCGACTTCCGATAAGCTGGAGACGGCGAGTCTTCTGCTTGCTCCTCGTCGTTTTTGTAGCAATTGGACTGGCAGTTTGAAGAATTGCACGCCATGGCTGATGGGTATTAGGTGCTGGTTCTTTGAAATCACAAAATGGGTCTTCTCGCTCTAGGATTCAGGTGGTATGTTTGGTCTGCAAACAATCATAGGGTTTAAGCACGACTTCCACCAGATCTTTAACTTATGAGCTGAGATGGGCCGTGCTCACAGCTGCATACATAGCCCAGGAATCTTTAGCTGAGATGGGCCGTGCTTACAATCTTAATTTTTATATTACCGGTAAGACTGAGTTTATAGCAATTCAGTCGACCTACATGGATAAAGAAAATAAAAAGAGTTTTAGATGTAATGGAGAAGAGTAAGTTATGTGGAAGAGCATAAGTAGAAAAAGATAAAAGGAGATTATTCAGAAATAATTAAAAGAGAATGATGTGATAAGTTGAGGCAGCTCTATTCAGAAGTTGGATGCTTCCGTTGTTACCTTTATAGAACTGTCAACTTGGATTTCTATCCCTACCATTCTAAGAACTGAAACAGAAGATTGATCTCCTCAGAAGAATCCTTGTTAAGCCCATGAACAACACAATCGGGAAACTAATTTCAGACTGAAAGACAAAAGAATTTTATAATTGTGAGGGAATACCCAATCAGTAAATGAATCATACAAGCTAAATCTACAAAGAAAATCTTTATATATAAAAAGAAATTACAACTACAAAAGGGATTTAAAAAAAAAAAAAAAAAAAAAGAGCCCTCCCCTGAAGAAAAATAAACAGAATTTTGTATAAGAATTACAGAATGGTACAGTTTCTGTCTATATCGTGGTTCTTCTAAGTATCAAAAAGATGTTTCCTTCAAACTAACTCCATTAGGAGAGGATCACCTTCTGCCATTATTCTTATCAGCTTTATGAAATCTTGTTCACTCGATACATTCCACGGGTGAACAGCAGGTGCTTGAGCAGAATAGATGGTTGAATTAATTGATGGTGGATTCTGTTTGTATACCATTTTACTAAGCACCGAGTCGAAATTCTGAGGCGAATCCATTGAAACAAAGAACATAGGTATGGCAACTTTGTGATGGATTTCCAGGTCACCCACAAGACTGACAAGATCTACAAAGTCAGCTACATAGTGGTGAGGGACGTAGAATATCTCAGAATTGCAAACAATGATCGTCTGTTCACTCTTCATGGCATCCTTATAATTTACTTGGAAGTGAACAGGCATTGAACCAACAACTTTTTTTACCATTTCAGCTTGTTTGCCAAACCAATCTGAGTTTCCATTGGTCGACACAGTACTCCAGCATTTTGATACCTATATCGAAAAAACATGTTAGACTGCGACCAAGATAAGCACACGGTATCATCGTTAAAAATCACTGAATCTTCTATGCCGTTTGTAAAACCAGAGTTGCCTGTTTTCGTATTATTGATAACTTATGCATGCTATTATAATCAAATACAGGAGCAAAAGCCGACAAGATTCAATTAGCAACGAATTCCAAGATCCAGATTCATGTTCAAAAGCAAATAAGATTAAATAAAGAATTTCTTTTATCTTAAAAAGAATGGTATGAGATGAACGAGAGGGAAATTCAAGAGATGAAAATAAATTACCTTATCAGTAATCCATAGTTTAGTCTTGTCTGCTTGAAGCAAATTCCAATAATTGAGAACAGTATCATCCTTGACGAATAGAAAGCCTTCTGCGCTAGTAAACCGCTGAAATATCTTGGGCAGATGCCTGCAAACGAAATTAAATGAATAGGTAAGAAAAAGTTAAAATCAATTTAAGATGACAGACATGGGATAATCTGTCATACAGGGTGAATGGTTAAACTTCATTTTACAATTCCATGATTAATAGCAATAAATGCATCCCTAGAAACCGAGATTTTGACAACATAACTGCCAAATGTAGCTTCTAAGAGAGGTTAAAGATTAACAACAGCAACCACCTGAATTTGACAAGACCCCGTACCAAATTTTGTAAAAATTGTGCATCTGATAGAGGTGAGAAAAGATAAAAAAACACATCCATAAAGAAGAGGAAAACTCGGAGACAAGTCAATGTAACATGTTCAATTTTTGCTAGAGTTTTGAAATTTTAATATAACACCAGCAAAACGGCAGGGAAACGACATCATTGTGAGAGTTAGTCCTTCAGAATCAACAAACAACCTTTCCCCCCGCCCAAGTAAGCAATGATTACCACCTCCTACTCAGCAACAGCTACCTGATTAGCTGCAGTAAGATGCTGTGAATCCCATGATTTATGTGCCCAGCTTAAACCTAGGTAAACGGAACTAGGGATATGGTCTCAACTCTCAAGTCAGAACTTGTCTTCCAAATAGAAAGATATAACCAAGAACTCAGAAAAATACTTGTTTACACTATTATTATCAAAAATATAGTTCTTCCAGAATTCAAATCCCCCTTATGATCTATGCATGGGTCAAATTCAAAAGGCTCCCACTTGGAAATCAGTACCTACAATATGGACGATAGACAGTATATCCTTTGTCCAGACTCTCAAGATCAAGGTTAACATAAAAAGTTTGCTACTTATGGCAAAATATCTAACCAACAAAGCAACTTGTGAGCAGGTGGTGATTAGATTCATCAATTAAGGCCGTATATTCCCAGTAAAATGATCTGAATAAAGCAAGGGAAAAGATCCAGGATTAGAAAAAGTAGCCAAGCTGTGATAAAATGATAACTATAAAAAGAGACACAGCTGGTTTTGACATTAACTTCATTGTCCAAACCCTTACAGATCTGAAGGAACAGGCAAACACATATTCAGCAATCAGCCAACATTATGTCATCTGCACTCAATGAAGTTCAAGAATTTGAAGCAGGTTTACGTTGCCAGTGATGACTTAA
Source organism: Manihot esculenta (assembly GCF_001659605.2). Taxonomy (NCBI): domain Eukaryota; kingdom Viridiplantae; phylum Streptophyta; class Magnoliopsida; order Malpighiales; family Euphorbiaceae; genus Manihot; species Manihot esculenta. The sequence continues at coordinate 4,525,254 of NC_035169.2, read as the reverse complement.
CTGACCCATAATCTAAATAAATCAATTGGAGAATCCCAAGGAGTCACGGAGTTGGGACAAAATTTTGTTGAGATGTTATAATTGGCAGCATTTATACCAATCCTATCAAAAGTTTTGTCTGATCTAAAAACTGCAGGCATTTGCGAGGCAATGACCCTCATATTTTCTGTCAATGCGAATGGCAAATGGAATCTAAAGCAAACAGAATCAAATTATTAAAGAAACGTCGAGAAAGTGGGAAAAAAGGAGAGAGGGTGATGTAGCACCAGAAAGAACAAAAGCAAAAAAAAGAATAAATCCTTAAGGAAAAGAGAATTAATTCCCGAAGTTTATTATTCTCAAAAAATTATCATACCAAAGTATGACGAATAGTAGAAAACTAACCCTATTAAAGCTTATATTCCCAATCAAACTAGGATTAGGAACCCTAATTCAAATAAACTAGGAAATACTAATAAAACCTAATAATAATGAACTTCTTAAATAACAAAACTTTAAATTTTCTTAATTCTACAATAAACAAGATTTCCTAAATTGTACTGTGATCTTCATCTTGCCATTCGGCATTAAAGGGTTCCTAGTGCATGAAGTTTGCTGCATCTAGAAGGGTTAGGTGCACAGCCTTTGCATTGCAAGAAGGCTATGCTATTTCTGTGCAATGAAATTGTGATCTGCAGGACAGAAGCAGCATCCTTACCATTGCACCAACAGGAAAAATAAGTTATAGATTTTAAAATTACTTCAAGACAACACAACCATATATGTTCCAAATAAGTGCTAATAAAATTTAAACCACTAATTGATGATTGGCATTCAGAGATTAGGATGGACTTTGATGCATGGAAGTATACAAACATGAAATAAACACAAAGCAAACACTTTATATAATGGAAACAACCATAAAGGGTCATGCTTTAATATTCAAACTAAAGGACTTCAACATGATGAATCTAGATATCAATCTAAAAAATAACAGGCTCTCATGGTCTTATAGACAAATCCAAAGACACCTAAAACTGATATAAATAAGGAAAACTAGCAGCAATAGGATTCTCACAATCCATTCACCATACATGTTTTACTCTTAAGAGTTGAGATCAACAAAGTTGTAGGTGACCAAATATCTAAGCCTAGATTCACAATTTATCTAAATTTGAAAGATTAGCCTGGGGAAAATTTAATTCATCAGAAGATGAATAAAAAGCAAGCATTGTGCATTAACAGAAATATTCAATGCCACTATATGATGCCAAAATAAGCAACACTTATATCATCATTATATCAAAGCTTACTTGTATAATTGATCCAAATTGCCTTCTTCAACAGCAAGATCCTCATTCTTCTGCTGTGATAAAATAACCACAGTTTTGAATATCCTCCCATAAAGCAATCTCCACTCCAAAGCAGTCCGTTCCACAGGACCAGTGCAAAATATAATAAGCACAACATTTGCAAAATTCTTCCTCCATCGAATCAAATTGCCAATCTCATAACTCACTGTTCCAGTTTCCTCTACTCCTAGATGCACAGATGGTAGCTTTCGAGGGATAAACTCCCTTCTATCGCCATGGCCAATATTTGCCCGTGGCCGGTCCAATTCCAGTGACATTAATCTAGGCTGCTGATATCCAACAGCAATAAGGTCCTGAAGCCAAGCAGCAGTAAACTTAACATCTTGCTCAGTCCAAAAGCCCTCCTCTGCCATTGCATAACTCAACTCCAAAATCTTTTCAAACAATCTATGATTAGTTGATCTCCACGACACCAAAAATTTGATTAACCTCCCTACATTTACATGAAGATCCTTCTCTTCTGAAAAAGGGTACCCCTCAATCCTATCATATCTATGCACAGTAGGTGGATAAACCACAACATATCCACCAATCTCCCACAACAGCCTTTGCCCCCAATATCCCCTTAACACATCAGAGGCCATTGTGCTTACCGAAACAGGAAGCATCAAACCCCAAAGAGCCGATGAATGGTACATAGTATTAAACGAATTCACCGGTACCATTGTCCCCTGGGGCAATGCTACCTTAGGGGCATGCTCATCAAATCTAATATCAAAAGCTTCCAAACCAGATTTCCTAGTAAAATAAAACACAGAATCCACATCTGGCAATCCATTCGAAATACCTTGTTGTATAAATTGTTTCCCACCAAAAATCTCAGTGTAGAATTCTTCATGCTCAATTTCACCCACGTTCTCCAATGGCAACCCTCTAGGCCAAACCGACCTCTGCCCAAAATGAATGTAAGGATTCAACACAGTCCTATTCACATTCTCATGACTGTACTGCAATATAGTCTCTTGCCTAGCTCCCTCCCCAAATAATTCCACATCAAAATGCTTCCCTAAATCATCTCCGATCACCTCGCCACGATCATCAGCGTCGAAGATCTTCTTGGCCCCATGCTGGATAGCAAATAAATACCCAACGCTTTTCCTCACATAAGAATCATATGGCACAAAATCCACAACCCTAAACCCCAAACTCGCTTGCTGCTCCAAAGACAAGTATATGGCACCCTTTAACGCCCAATCTCTCGGGGTCTTCGAATTCCCAATAACCAGCAACTGCCAGCCCTTGATTTTAACGAGCTTCTTAAGCGAATCAGAGGGATAATCAGAGACCGAAACAACGATCCATTTCTCGGTTCGAAAACTAGCATAAGTGGAAGTCTTATCGACAATGGGTGGGATGTGATTCCAATTTACATGGGGAAATGGGAGTGTTTTTTCAATGGGTTGAGACTTGGATTGAAGATAGAGAAACGCAGCAGTGTCACCGGTATTCCGGAGGAAGAAGACGGCGGCGACGGTGGCGATGAGGAAAAAACAGATGACGATCTTGTAGAGGTTTTCAGAGAACCATGTGGAGAAATCAAGGGATTTGGAAGGCGAGAAACGGTAACTCTGGTGGTGGTGGTTGTTGTGATTGGGATGGATGGTTGTAGGGAGTGGCCTCGGAGATTTGGGTGACTTGGGGGCAGCTGCACGGTCCTGGACCAACATTTGTGACCCCCCAAGAAAATCCCTGAAAATTTCCTCACTCCAACACACACACACACACTCTCTCTCTCTCTCTCTCTCTCAGACTCAGTGATTCAGCAAATCGTTAGCTCATAAAGCTCCTGCAAACACTGAAAACTAGAATTTCTGAATCTCCTCTAAGCTTGACCCCTCCTAAACACTGTCTTTCATTTCAGTGCAAATAAAAAACATTTCTTTTGCATTTGTTTTGTCGGTTTCTCTCTCTAAAGCTTGAATCTTTCTCTCACTCTCTCTCTCTAAAAATCCGCCTGCTTGCAGCGAGCTTTGAATGGTGGATCAAGGGCAAGAGGTTGGTTGCCGACAGGAATTATTGGGTGCGGGCCTGCGAGGTTTCTTAGGCGTTCAATGTAATGTAAGGTAAGGTACCTGCTAATCGTTTGGTGGGGTGGGGTGATTGTGGAGGAAGGAGGGTCACTGTCGTTACCGTCACCGTCACTGTCAGTTTTCCTTTTTCTTCTTCTTTTTATGAAATTATACATATTTGATATTTTATGCATTTATCTTAGATGGGCAATTGCTTAATTTGGAGTTATTTGGCAATTAGCAGGTTGGCTGAAGCTTTGCGCAGCTGTCATGTGGACAGGATACCAACCCACCATTAATAAAAGGGAACAAAGGCATTGAAGAAGAAGAAGAAACTGAAATTTTTGCCCATGTGTTTCTCCATCAGTTTTAGTATATGCCCACAAGGGAAGCAACCTCCAAGCAAATGACTTCAGCCTTACGGAAAATACTACTAGGAGTATGTTGCATTGGTATATCTTGTGGTTTATTTTTATGCTTTCATTCACCGCAGACTTTTTTCATTTACTTTTCTTTATTTTTTGTTTGCTTTTGTTTTTTAATATTTTAATTTAAATTTTTAATAAATTACATTTTAATTCTTAGATTTTAGTATAACTAATGAGATCAGTTTCTATATTTTTAAAATTAAACTAAATTTCTCTATAATTAATTCGTTCAAATGTGAGATCCTTTCATTTATAATTCCATTAATAAATAAAAAGGATAATAAACATTTTAAATATCTAAAATACATTCCTGAACACTTAAATATTTTATATTATATAAAATATATTTTAATTTTTGAGTTTTAGTATAATTAACTGATTAATTCTTATAATTTTAAAATTAATTCTTTAAATTCTTTTTATATTCGATCCATCTAAAATTATAATTTTTTTATCCATTATAGACATTAATTTAAAAACTAGTGAATGATCAAACTCTTGAAAATACAATTTTTTAGAATATTTTTTGTAAAAATCTAATTTGGTGCTATTTGAAAATGACTGAAATTGCTTATTGTAAAAATCTAACTTGATGCCAGTTAAAAATAATTTAAATTGTAAGTATTTTTTAAAATTTTTTAAAATTAATGAATTGAAATTAAATAACAAAAGGTGTTAAATTTTAGTTGAATATGATAATCTGGATATAAGTTAATAGTATTCTTTCAAATGAAAAATAAATTATTAAAATATTTAAATTTTAATAGACAAACGAAAATGAATGAAATTCGAATTTTTTATTATTTTTAATTTAAGAAGATGATACTTTTAATTTCAAAAAATTAATGAAAAGATTGAAATCTAAACGAACTGATTATAAATGGATTTAAATATTTAATTTTAAAAATATAGGAATCAATACATTAATTATATTAAAATTTAAAAACTAACGTATGATTTATCTATTTAAAAAGGTAATAAATTTTTTTTTTATAATTTTAACGGTAAAAATTGATAGAAATATCTTTTATTTAGACGGATTGATTATTTATAGATTTAATTGTTTATTCGATTTTAAATATATAAAAATCGATTTGTTAATTATACTAAAACTCTATTTAGACGGACTGATTATTTAGAGGTTTAATTGTTTGTTCGATTTTAAACATATAAAAATTGATTTGTTAATTATATTAAAATTCAAGAGTTAAAGTGTAATTTACCAAATTTTTTTTTAAGCTCATTACAAATTGTATAAAAATAAAAGCCACATAAAATACGTATAATCAGTTTCAAACGAAACACTAAGTTTAAAGAAATAAACTAGCAAGTCACTAGAAAACTTAGACCCTAAGACTCAAAGCCCATAGATTGGAAGCCCAAGGCCTAAGAAAATAAAACTCTTGCTTGCAGTAAGTCACTGTGAGCGCCGCTTGCAGGAAAGGTGAACAACCTTTATTGATCGCTGCAAAGAAAAAAGATGTGTAGCGCATGCAACCAAGCACAGAACACCCTTGAAAGCTAGCACTATAGAAGCTATCCAGAATTAAGTGTCATTGAGTCTTCGTCTAAATCATGAAGGAGGATATCGAGAGAGTATATCCAGTCATTTATATGCCTAGGAGATCTCTTACTCATAACAAGAGAAAATGGTATAATGATCCTAAGATCTTGACATTAGAATAGAGTTTAAACACCTCCTCAGCCGAAAAGAAAAGAGGGTGCATTGAGGTTTGCAGACGAAAAAGGGAGGGAAGGTTAAGAGAAGGAGCTCTAGGTGTCACTAAAACAACGTCACTCATAGGCATGCAGTGACACCACAATTAGACTGATAAGCCTCTAAGAACACCTGCATGCAAGTACAAAAATCACCATGAAAAGACACACCATAACTAGAAAAATTAGATCCCATAATGTCTCTCATAATAATCGAGAGATCTGAAGAAAAGAAAAGAAAAAAAAGACGAAAACAAAGCTATTATTTATCCATAATATAGGAAAGAATAAAGACTAAATCCACCATTGGACAGGAAAAGGACCAGCTATCCCTTGTCCACGAGGAGCAGAGGACAGCAGCACTGGGAGCAATAAAAGGAGCAGACGAAAGCCGCAAAAGACTAAGCTAACTGCGAGTTGAGAGAAAGATTATAAGTACATATTTCTCTTACTTTTTTAATTCAGATAATGATTAAATGATGTTAAAAAAAACATAGCAGGCTAATAAGATTTTTGTATAAAATGTATATCTATTTCAATGCAATTTTTATAATTTAAAAAATAATTTTATTTTTAAATGAAGAATTTATCTTTACATTTTTTTTTAATCAAGAAAAATATTTTATTGATAATTTTTGAATTTTTAAACATTAAAAAATATAAAAATATTTATACATTCTCAGATACACCAGGATTTATAATCAACCAACCAATAAAATTCTAATAAAATAAAGCCTAATTTTATTTTTTTAAAAGAAAGCGTTGTAAATTAAAAAATAAATAAATAATTTTATTTTAAATAAGAAATTTAATAAAAAAAGAAATGAATTGAATTAAAATTTTATAAAATTTTTTATTCTAAATAAATGGTAAATGTTTCCTAAATAAAAAGTGAGAACAAGGACTTTTTATCACCTCCTAATTTTTATATTTGTTTTTTTTTTAATTTTATTTTCATTTATATTTGGTTTGTGATTTTATCTTATGGTTGTTGAATGTTGATTTTGAATTATTTATGTTTGAAACTAAGGCAAGAATGGGTATTTTGATGAATTTATTTCATGCAATTGATGAAAATTTTGGACTGTAATGTTGGAGCTTAGGTGGTGTTGACGAATTTATAGTTGATGAAATGCAGGAAGAGTAAGAATGGCTTTGGATTTTTCTTTGTAGAGACTAGAAGTCTGGAACCAAATGGAAAATTTGAATTTACTTATTTCAATTTAATCGGATTCAATTGGTTATAAAATTTGGTTTTGTTTGTTTTGTAAAAATTTCAAATAAAAAATATTTTATTAATTAAAAAAATAAATTATTTAAACGATAAAAATTTCATAATCGAAAACGTAAAGAGAATTCATTAAATTGTAATTATTTAATAATAATTTTTTTATGAATTCTCGTCCTAAAATTATGAATGTGAGACTAATTTGAAGCGTTGAATTTTTTTTCTTTCGATTTTAGACACCATGATCTTCCGGACTTTTTTTTATCGATAAAACTGCATATTAATTTATTAAATCTCTACAATTTGATCGTGTCATATAATAATAGTTTATTATTTATTTTGAGCTATTATTGTGTACTATTTATATTATATTAACGTGTAATTAAACTTCTGAACTATTTTGTTTTTTTGAATCAAACTTCTGAACTATTTGAATTTTGCATATTAAATACAAATATTATTATAAGTAAATGTCTGCACTCTACAAATATAAATTTGTTCTATCAACATGTTCGGAGCAAATTCTCTCGATGATTTGAGGGAGTTGTAAAAAAATGACCTTTTTAAATTTATGCATGAAAATAAAAAATGTTGAAAATTCTGTTTATTGTTGATTTATTTTTAATAAAATAATATCTTGTCAATTATAAATTTAAGTTTAAAAAAAAATTACATGTGAATTTTTAAAATTTTTATTTGAAATAAAAATTAATTCAACGAGAAAAAGTATTTAAAATTTTTATAAAAAATATATTATTCTTATCGACGTAGATTCAATAAAAAAGTTAAATTTTTATATAATTTTATAAGATTTATTTAAAATTTTTTAAAATAAATCAAGGTTTATTAATAATATTATACAATAAAATATTATTTTAATATAAATTAATAATAAATTTTAGAATGGATCATAAATTCTTAAATAAAAAATCGATAATCAAGTTTAAATAAATTCTTTGTATAAGCATGCTTAGTATTAAGTGCTTTCTTTTTAAATTAAAAAATAGTTTTTTATTAAATAAATTTTAAGTTAACACCAAAACATAATTAAAATTTTAAAACCTTATCTTTTAGTCAAAAGCCTAGCAGTTGAGAGGTGAAGTGCAAGGTTTAAAAAAGAAGTTGGAGAAGGCAAGGGTTGATGTACATGGGAAGAAATCAATTTTTTGTATCATTATTTATATATGAATTATCAATTAATATAATGCTGCTTATATATGTAAATTAGATATTTTTATTTTTATTTATTTAAAATCAATTTTGAGTTTGTATAAAATTTCAATAATTAGAAAAATCGGATCACAGGCCCGTATCTTCCGGCCCTACCCTGCCTTTCCAAAATATTTTAATCGGGTTTGGACAATTATTAGGCGGCTAGAGTCGGTCCAGATCAATATATAATCTTTATATTATTTGATTTTAAAATATTTACTTTATTTATATTGAATGAATTGACTTGAACCTGGCAGATTCTCTTAAATTCGAGTTCTCCAGACTTCGGCCAAATTAATCGAACCTGGTCAAATTAGAAATCACAGTTTTATTTATTGATGCTTGAATGACTTTCATATTCCTGATTTTTTTTTTCAAAATTTATTAGTAATATACCTTTATATTTTATAAAATATAAAAATATTTTAATTAAATAATTTTAAAGTAAAGTTAAATTAATAAATTTTTTAAAAATCTAAAAATTTGCAAACACATGGATAAAATGATTAGTAATAAATTTTATGTATTAAAGTTAATAATAAAACTTTAAAATTTTTTAACAATGTAATAGTAAATATTAAATCTAAAAATAATATATTAAAGATTTTAGAACGTTAATAATATAAGCTTAAATATAACTAAATATTATATTTGAGGTAATATGAAAATTACCCAGAAAGTTATTTTATATTAATACTATTATATATAAATTTATTATTATTATTATTTTTTAAATTCAATTAAACACTGAAAAAATGAGTCATTTTATTAAAAAATAATTTTCATGGATGATATTTTTCACATAAATATTTTTATAAAAAATTTTCAAAATATAAAATATTTCCTGCAAACGATAATAAATACTAAAATAATTTTTTATTTCATAATTTTTTTTTACTATTTTTAGATATTTTAAAATATTGTTCACTTTTTTTTTTCTATATTATAATTAATATAAATTTGCGTACATGTTCCATTTTTGAGGTAAAAGTCAAATTTCTCTAAAAGTCAACTCTCGCACTCTGTGTATCTCTCTGTGGACCCTACTTAATATTTAAATGGCATTTCGTCAGTAGTGCTTAGATCATCATACCTCAGAGCCTCTATAATAATACAGCATTCCTTTCTGCGTTTTTCATCTCAACAGCTTCTTCGCCAATTATCATTTATCGATTCTCCACTGAAGAAGAAGTCGCTTCAATCAATGGCTGCTACTGCGTGAGAATCTCCAATTTTCCTTCATTTTCTTTTTGTTGATCGATTTTTCTAAAATTATTTATTTCTTTCTTGCTTTCCTTTAAAGTTTTGATAAGAGCGTGAAAGAGGAATTGCCTCCAGTGCTGAATCCCACCGCTGAGCAACCTCCACTTTTCGATGGAACCATAAGGTGTTCTTCTCTTTCCTTTTTTTAATCAAATTTATATGTCTTCGCTCTCTTTCTTTCTTTCTTCTTTTTTTTTTTTTCTAATCTCAAAATTTGTATGTTCCACAAATCAATTTGTCTCCTTAAAAAATTTCATAGAAAAATATAAACATTTATCATAATTTACATTTATATCCAATCGTAATAAAACCAAAATTTATCATAATTATAGTAAAAAATTAAATTAAATTTAAAAAATTAAATAATAGATTATAATATAACTCTTAAAATTCTATTTGATTAATAAAATAATTTTTAAATATATAATTTGATTACAATAATATTTTTTTATTAATATATTATTTATTCTCTATTTTTAATATGATATTATAGATTATTAATAAAAATTTAAAATATAAAAAATTGTATAATTTAAATTATATAATATTTTATTTTATTTTATTTAAAATATTATTAATATAAAGAAAAATTTTCTAAATATAAAAAATATACTCATAATTTATAATATTGAGTATACGTATTCAATGAAATTTTTTAATATATATTATTTACATGTAATATTTTATATAATATAAATTTATTTGTAATAAATATTTATAATATATTTAATATTATATATAAACAAATATGAAATATATTTAATTTTAATATAAAATTTAACTTAAAAAATTATATATTTTATTAATAAATATAAAATTTTAAGAATTATATTATAATTTATCACTAATTTTTTTTAAATTTAATTTTATTCTCTTAATTATAATCATGACAAATTAAAAAATAATAATTTTATTATTTAAAATTTAAAATTTAAAATAAATATTAAGTATAAATGTAAATCACTCTAAACATTTAAATTTTTTTATTTAATATATTTTTTAAAATGATTTTACTGATTGTTTTTCCCAACAAAACACCCATTTTACATAAGACATGGAATGTTTTTAGTAGGAAGAAAAATAACGGGAGAGAAACAAGAAGGGAAAGTAAAAAGGTATAAAAAAAACTTATTTTTCTTTCTCTGTTCTGATGCTCGGAAGAAAAATAACTGAAAAAAGTTGCATTTTGAATGGTAACTTTATTTTTTTTTATAATTAAAATACTTATTATGAGAAAATAAAAGTAATTTTTTAATTTAATTTACATTCATTTATAAAAAATAATTTGTATTTAAAAAATATTTTCCATAAAAATATTTTTAAATAAGATAATTTATTTTTATTATTTAATTTTAATTTTAAAAAATAAAATATATTAATAAATTTATTTATAAAGTTTTCAGATCTTTAATTTTTAGAAAATGAGTTTTTCCCTTCAAAAAATTAAATTATTTTTTAAAAAATAATTTAATTTTTTAATAAAATAATTTTTATTAATTAAATTTTTTAGACACACTAAATGTCAAATAATATAAAAAAATTATTTTTCATAAAATAAATAAAATTTTATTATTCACATTTTATCCAGAGTGAAAATTACTCGCAAATTTATAAGTTACGTTTTCAAACTTAATTTATTTTCTCTCATATGTTTCTTCTCCTTATTTTCTTGCTGTCTAAATAAGTTATAGTTTGACCAGTAATTAAATAAGTTTTTAACTTTTAAATAAGCCTTTTAGATAAAAAAAAATAAATAAATATTTCTGAATAAATAAATATTTCATTAATTTCTTAAAAAAAATATTTCATTAAAAATAAATTAAATAAATCATTTTCAGATAAATAAATCTTTAAATTAAAAAAAATAAATGAAAGAAAACTTGCTTTTAAAGGCTTATTTCTTCTGGAAACAGTAGAACGACTCAATTGATGTATTTTTAAATTTAAAATATTTTGCTGATTTAAAATATTCTACAACTTGACTATTCGATTAAACTTTACTTTTGCGATTTTATCTTTCTGCTATGCTTGAAGGCTGTATCTTGCCTACGGATGTCCATTTGCACAACGAGTGTGGATCACCAGGAACTACAAGGTAGTTTAATTTCTTTTCTCTATTAGGTTCTCTTTTTAAAGATTTGTTCTTTCAAGTGCTTTTTGTGGGGGCGCAGGGATTGCAAGACGATATCAAGCTAATTCCTCTCAACCTTCAAAGCAAGCCTGCTTGGTATGGAGAGAAAGTTTATCCCTCCAATAGGGTCAGTATAATTTGTATAAATCTTAAATTTTCTTTTCATGAATTCATAACATTGATTGGTTCGAAGATACTTTGATGATGGGGCAAATGAGTGAAGAGTATATAAAGAAATACATTATAAAATTTACACTCTGTTTGGAAGGAGTAAAGTTAAAATAAGTTTTTCTAAAGCACTTTTTCATGATTTTTAGATCTTGATAATCTTTTATTGTTTATGAGAAAGAGAAGTTTTTTTTTTTTCTTCTTAATTTATTACCAATTTGGTAGGTTGAAATCGGAGATTTTTAGTTTAAAAAATACCACCTTCTCCCAAATACAGATTCAAGGTTTGTAAGCCTCAAAAAACCTTCTATTACCTTAAAAAATCCCTTCCCAAACAAAGCTTATTGTTTTAACTATATTTGTTACATTTTCTTAATTGATGTGAAAAAAACTATGAGGCTATATTTGTGGGACAGAGAAGTATTTAATTAACTATACTGAACTTTGTATGAGAAGTGGCATCCATTTTCAAGGCAAAACAAATGTTCCCTAGAAATGTTGTCCTAGAATTTATAATTGCTTTCTGGACTTAATTAAAAGAGCTTTTGTATCAGTTTTAAAAAAAAATTCTGTTTCAGCAAGCTGTATTTTTCTTGTATGCTAATTGCATATAAGATGAGAAACTAATCCTAGTTTTCTTGGTTGGTAATGAAATCTTTCTTTTCTATAGGTGCCAGCTTTGGAACACAATGGAAAAATCATTGGGGAGAGTCTTGATGTGATGAAGTACCTCGATAGCAACTTTGATGGGCAATCTCTTCTCCCTGATGTAAGATTTGCATTTCTCTGTTTGCTTCCATGATGAAAGGCAATATTCTTTGTCTGTTTATGTTTGTGATGGAAGTTGGACTGAAAATAATGCTTTAAAAATATCACTGTAGGATCCTGCTAAAAAAGAGTATGCTGAAGAGTTATTTGTCTACACTGACACATTCAACAAAATTGTATTTACTTCATTCAAGGGAGATCCAGTAAAAGAAGCTGGTCAGTTTTGAAACTTAACTGTGTTTACATGGATAGCTTTCCATGTATAAAATGTGCTTACTAAACTCGGTAACTTGCTTTAGGTTCTGCTTTTGATTACTTGGAAAATGCTCTTCATAAATTTGATGATGGGCCATTTTTGCTTGGCCAATTCAGTTTGGTGAGTTGCATTTTCAGATTGCTGTTGTTATTTCTTCCTGTCTAACATTTTAAATCTTGATATTTTACTTTGCAATTTGGAAATCAGTGTCATAGTTAAACTATTGTCATAAAAATTATTGAGCATTCTTCTTTTGACTTTCAATAATTTTGTGTTCTTCAGGTGGATATAGCCTATACTACATTTGTTGAAAGATTCCATGTCTTCTTATTAGAGGTGTTCAAATATGATATCACTGCAGGCAGGCCTAAACTTGCAGCTTGGATTGAGGTAGATATATTTCTCTTCCTAGATAACTCAGGCCTTTCTGTTTGTGTTCAACACTATATACAGGAGGAAGTTTTTGGAGGTAAGAACAGGATTTTTATAGTAATATATCTATTTGGGAGGAAGATTTTTTAAGCGAGATAAGTTTTTTGGAGGTTTCTTATCTTGAAACCTCCAACAAAAAAAAACTCTCTTTTTCAATCTACTAAATTGGTAGATTGGGGAGGTTTTGATACTTTACCTTCCATTACTTTATTTTTATCATACCATCCAAACACATTGTAAGATACTAAGATATTTGTCCTATTCAAGTAGTATTACCATTTAGAGCAAGTATATTTTCTTCTAGTTTTTCTAATTCACTCACTTTTCCATTTCCGCTCCCATCTTCTTCACCCTCTACTTGTAACTCAGTGATCTGAGCCATTATCTTATCTGAGTTTCGTCAAGTTTCTTGGTTTCTTGTCGTCTTAAGCTTATGAACAATCATTTACTGTTTGCACAACTTCTTGATTTTGAAGTATTCCTTAATTCTTGTCTTGAACAAGGAATTTGGAAATGAGCTAGTGGTGATTGTTTGGCCTGAGTTTTTAATTGTTAATCTGCAACTTTTTTTACAAAATCCATATGTAGGAGATGAACAAGATTGAGGCTTACAAGCAGACAAAATTAGATCCTAAAGAGCATGTTGAATCATTCAAGAAGTACTTTCTTGTGAGTACCTAATCTCAATATGACCATGGCATTATGGCAATTTGCTTAGATTTATGTGAATTTTGAAAAAATAATTGACATCTTCTATGCGTTTCCTTGTTAGCAGGCTCAGTAATGTTCAAGGTAATGGTGGTTTTACATATGGACTGAACAAGAGAGTTCATGCTTGTTACATATTGTATCTTGGTTGAATAAAATATTGTGTATTTTCTTTTTTGTGGGTTTTGATCACCTGCCCATTTTATGGTTCATAAAAACTAATTCCTTGAGGTTCCAAGTTGCCCCTTTCCACGTGTATGTCCAAGAATCGCATACAAGTTCTTTCCTTGAGAGTGCAAAGTGCCTTACCATTGCTCTCAACAGTTATTGGTATATTTTGTGTATTATTGGTTTTGTAAGGGATCAAACTCGTTGTTTATCATATACTGATTAATTATCTACGGGTCGAGTGCATAATTGAATAAAGATCAAACTTATTTAGTAATAAGTTTGTGGTTAAACTTCTAATCTTTCACACATGTTTTTCAAGATTATTTAGTTTAGAAGCATTGAGAGTAAATAGTACTTGCAAGTTTCATCAAGTATATTTCTCGGAAAATATGTTTCTTAGAAAGTATTTGAGTTTCTTAAAATGTTCAACCATTGAATATTGAATTTATAGAAGAGCATTCTCTGAAATTTTTTTGGGTCCTTGTAGCATTAGATTTAGATTAGCATTACATGAAATGAAAGAGAAATGAATGGCAAGCTTATTGGGTGAGAAGGATACCTGTTTCTTGGAAATGAAAGAAAAAATTGCAAGAGGTTGAATAACTATAATGGAAAAAAAAAAAAGAAAATACAGAAACATCTTGGAAAGAACAACTGGAGAATTAGTTACTCATTCACTTTTATAACTTTTGAGAAGTTAATTTATATAAAATTATTTACTGCTATGAGAACATTAAAAAGTATTAATTAATTTTTAAATATTTGAGATGTTGAATATTTATTGAAGTCGTTGATTTTGATTTTTAATTTCAAGGTGAAACTGAAAGAAAAAAAAATAGCTGATTTCTTTTTTTTTTTTGTTTTTAAATTAATTGATTTGTTTGTGATTTTAACTTTTAGAAATTTTAAGGACTAAATTATAGAATATCAAATTTAATTTGAAGCAGGTATGATGCACATTTTATTTTTGTGCTAAGTTAATTTATTTTCCTAAGTTCACTGTTAATTTAATGTAAAAATTATTTCTATATCAAAACTTTATGTCTTAAATAAAAAAATAAAATATACTTACAAATTTAATTTGATGGTTAATTTATTTAGTTGAATTTGCAAAATCACATGTTAAATTTTTAATCTGTATCAAATTTGAAAAATTATTCAAATATGAATTCAGAGATCAAGCTGGTTTCAAAATATAACTAAATAAAATAAATACTTTTTAATCTATTTTTTTTATATCATTTAAGGTTTTTTCAGTGATAATGAAATTAATTAAAGTATGTAATTTGTAACAAAATATTTTAAATTTTAATTAAATTAATATCTATCTCATGTAATATCTCTAGTCTCTACCATTTTTATCTATCATTTATTAATAAAAAAGTAATAAAATAAATTTTATAAAATTGTATCCATAGTTATTGTAATGGTAAAATTGAAATAAATTAATAAATAGTTCTTAATTTTGTTTAAAATGAATGATAGTTTTGAGTAAAATCATTTTTTAAAAGATTTAAAAGTACTGATAAAAGTGGGAAAAAAGCATAAGTTTTATTTGATTGTAACTTTTTCATCTGAAAAATATTTTTTTTGTGTTAAAATTCATTGTAGATTAATTCATATTTATTTACAATCGAAAAGTAAAATAAAAAAAATAGTTTTTTTTTAATTTTTAAAAAAATATTAAAACAGCTGGTGACCGAACCATAAAACCGTTATAGAGAGAGAGGGGAAGTCCAGTGTTCCTCTTGAAATAGAGAAAGAAATGGAAAAAGGGAAATTCAAATATTTTGGAATAAGCCCGCCATTTCTAAAACACAAAAGACGAAAGCGATGAGTTTGTCTCTGTTTCCTTCTCCTCTTGAACGTACTGTTGCTTCTGCTCTTCTCCTTCTCTCAAACACCAAACCTCTCTCTCCTTCTCCAGAGTAAATTTCATGTTTGTCTTGCGTCTTCTCAATTTTCCACTTCAATTTCTATTCAATTTTCCTGATTTTGGCTTTTGCTTTTCTAGGTTTGGATTTGATGGTGGCACTGATAAGGCGCTGAGAGAGGGAAGCGAAAGCAAGAGTAGCAGCGAGGAGATTTCGAGCTCAAAATCACACTCTTCGTCTCTTACCAGTGATAATGATTCGTCTAAGGAAATTCGAGCGGCCCATAACCTCAGGATCGTCGCTGTTGTGGCTCGGTGCCATGAGATGAAGTTCAAGGTATGAGATCTATTCTTAGTTGCAGTTTTCTGTGTTGATTGTTTTTTCGGTGATTGAGTGATGGCCATCTGTTTGGGACCTTGTTGGAGCTATTTAGCAATTTTTAGTTGCTAGTTTGAGCTGATGACGATCTCATCTCTGTAATTCCACTGGTTTTTGCTTTTTGATAGCTGCCTAATTTATTATATTGTCAGTTTAGAATTTTTATTGGCTGTATCGTTCTCTGATGAGGTCTGGTTTAGATTATCATTATGATATATGGATTGAACTAGTATTTAAATCTTATCCATATTTCTAGCTTTTGAAATGTAGCGACTCTGTTCTGCATTTTTGCTCAAATTTGTCTAGCAAGATTTGCTTGCTTAGTCCTTTGAACTGTGATTTTGAATTTGAGTTGAGCTGGCTCCTTGAGCATCAATTCCGAGATCATCAACGTGCGATCAAATAACTTCAATTGTGTTTTTGACTTAAGCAGATTCAGATCACGAAACTAACCGTTCTGATTAATAAACTTCTAAGATGAGCTACTCGATTGCTGTTTTTGAGTTTAATATTCGCGTTTATAACTATTTTCTTGTGTAGGTGGTGAGAAAGAGACGCACTAAGGTCATCTGGAGCTCCGACTCCGAGCATCCGGAAGTCGTCCTTGCTCTGCCTGCGACGGTGTCTTCAAAATCCGAGTCGACAGAGGCCTCCTGCTTATCAAGCACGTCCAGTGCGGCGTCAAGCGCGCGAAGCTGCTATGAGATCAGAAGCATGAAAAGGAACCAAATGGAGAGCTGTGAAAATCCAAAGAGGCGTAAAGTGGACTCTGGTTATGGCTCGGGCTCGTCTTACATGAGGCGACAGGCCGAAAAAATTTTGGATTTCCTGTCTCGCGGAAGTTCCTCTGAAGTGAGAATACGCCAAGTGCTCGGTGACAGTCCAGACACTAGCAAAGCTCTCAGAATGTGAGATCTCTCCCTCTGTATGTGTTTTTTCTGCTGCAGCTGATGCTTTTCATTTGCTCGTGAGATGCACGTGGTACATAGAGAATTTTTTTTTTTGGCCATTAAAAAGAATCATAGGCGAAAAATTTATCTATCTAGTACACAATGATAAGATCATCCACAAAAAATTACATGAGATTCATTTTAAATTTATAACGGATTAGATCTATTTAATAATTTTTTAAATAAAATTAGAGTCAAAAGATTCAAGATATATCATACTTTATTTTTTTAAAATAAAAAAATATGTCTAAACATCGAGTATCTTATTATTGCTATTAAACTTTTTGTTCTTAAATTTATTAACATTGTTCTAAGTTAATTTACTAACATTATTCTGATAGTATAATTAAATAATAGAAAATCAATTATTTTATTGAAAGGATATTTTCTTTTTTCATGAAACAAACCAAGTCTATGTAAGTTTAAGATCAGTACGTTTCAACAATTGTGATCTTTTTGTAAATTAATCTTTTTTTAGCTTTTATAATAGTTAGATTAAACTTTTACTTAACAATGGCATAATAGTTAATAATCTAATTAATTAATAAACAATAGTGCTGTCTCATATAGCAATTTGCTAACCATTCGTATATTAATTTAATGATTGCTATTGTGAGTACTTATTTTTAGTGATAGTTGAATATGATAGGATGTAGGTTAAAATTAATCTATTAATTGTTCCCTGCAGGCTGTTGAAGCTGGAAGAGATCAAAAGATCAGGGACAGGAGGACGATTGGATCCCTATCTTTACAAGGTATATTAAATTGATGCTTCTTATAATATTTTAATTTATTAACAAAAAAGAAAATCAGTGTGGAACGATCACTACAATATCATAGATAGTATTATACGGGTAATTGCAGTTGAATGATTTTCTTTTTGCAGATAGCCTGAGAAATTAGGGAGCTTGACCCAGAAATATTAGGTCATGTATTTTAGCATTCTAATCATCCCACTTGTTGGGAAATTTTGGTCCTCAGATAAGCAAATGTGATAATAGCAATATTGACAAGTAGTATGATATAGGAATTACTTGGGAAGAATAGTAGAGAGAAGGCAAATATATAGTCCTTGCTATCCTTAGTTATCTTTCTTATTACACGAGATTACAGGTCAGATGTAAGGGCAAGGAAATAGGAATCCTGCGGTATAGGAACTTGTAGATAGGCATGGTATAGTGGCAATGTGTTGTGTCTGAAAATTAAAATGAAAATCTTCTCATAATATGATCTTTTTACAGGTAATATTCTAATTTTTAGTAAGGATGAAAATTTTGTTTGATTTTATGTGTTTATATATATATTGATTGCCTGAGTAAGGATAGAATTTCATGTTAATTTTCTTAGTTTCAATTGCTGACTGAGGAGTAAGAACAGAATGTATTAAGACTGCTGGGAAGTCATAGAGACGAAGTACTATTTAAATCAATACATTAAGGACTGTAACTATTACTATTGTTATTTTTATTTAGTTTCAATCGATTTTTATGTTAATTAAAACTCACATATGGTGATGAGAGTTGATATATAACGGCATTCCTTGACATGTTTATCAAGGATAATTAACTATGAACTATCAATATTTTTATTTATTATAAAATTAATCACTTAATGTTTTTTTTTTAAATACTATTATTGGTTTTGAGAGTTTTTTATAGTTACTTTTGGTATGAAAATAAAGTATACCTACCTTGTTACGGAATAAGTTAAACTATACAGAAATTATATATTTTATACTATAAATTTTACGAGAAGTAATAATTATTTTTATAAAGTTTAATTAAGTTATCAAAATTTAAATTTTCAACTATATAATTATATTTTTATAAATTAATATATGATAAAATGATATTAACTTAATAACATTATTAAATAAAATAGTATTCTATTTAATTATCTGCAAAATATTTTATTATATATATATATATTAAAGTGTTAATATATCTGTATATATATATATATATATATATATATCTAGATTTATAAAATAAAGATATTAATACTGAGAATTTTAAAAATATTATTTTATGTAATCTTTTGAATTATTATCTTTTTTCTGTTGATATAACATATTATTTAAAAATAATTGATCACGAAAAATAAATTTACTTTTAACAACATTTAAAGTAAAAATACAATTTTTTTTGTAAAGTTTGAATGATTTTTATGACAGTAATTTTTTTTTTCGAATAAAGAGATTATAGAAGCCACCTTGTGTTTTTGTAAATTAGACATTTTACGTAAAACAAAACTTAGTTAACTTATTTTAACATTAAATTTTTATATTATTTAATTCTTACATTTTATTTATTTTATTATTTTTTAGTATAATTAATTCCAATTAGAAGAATAAAAATAAAAACAGAAAGAAGGGGAAGCTAATGAGATTTAGCAGAAACCGAGCCTTTTGCCCGTTAAAGAAAACCAAAGAAAAAAGGGAGAGAATTCTCCTATAAAGTAAAAACGCTCTTAATTCCTGATCCATCTCTCTCAATAGGTCTTGAATTATATTTTTATGGGTTTTCCATTAGGTAATCCCCAATTCGCCTTTTAATAAAGTTCATAGATACATAATAAACAGCATTTTCAATCGATTTTACATGAAAGCTAGCAAACTGCATGAGATCACACTTCTGAGTTTTAATTTATTTCTTCATACTAATATTTTTAAATGTTTTGCTTTTCCGTAAACTATAAATACTAAGATTTTGTTTCTGTCTCGAAGAATTGAAATTGAACTGACTATTTTATTTTATTTTTTCCTTGAACCGACTATTCGTTAGCTTGAAAGGGCAGCTAATTGATTTTTTTTATTTAACTATATTTGTATATAATTATTAAGTTATAAAATATTGCTAAGAAATGCCAATCAAGTTAAAGCAATCGTTTTATATCTTTTCACAAAAAAAAAAAAAAGCAATCGTTTAAATTAGAAATGTCAGAGTTAAATGTTTTTATGTCTCTGGCCTTATTCAAATTTAATAGTATATATTAAATTTGATGAGTTCGTATTTAAAAATATATATATTAATTATACTATTCCTTGCCAATAAAAAAAACTTAAATTACAAACTCAATTTTTTATTTTTTAATTAATATTATATTGTTTAAAGATGGAAGAAAAAGGCATTGGCAAAGAGAGTTCAAGAGGGCAACCCCTACTTTGTCTCTTATGCTGTCTCCAGATCTAACAAATCATACAGGCCGAGAAACCTAGAAATCTTCAAATTCAAAATTCTGTGTCAAAGCTTGTTCTTGTTCTAATAAAGAATTCATATGTAATTTGAACAGAGGAATGATGCTTTTGGCACGAATAAAACTTATTTTAAATTAAGACTCAATTTTCGTCATGAAAAATATTTTTTTTTCATATTTTTTGATGCTTGTAATATTTAAAAAAAAATTAATGCAAATTATTTTTTATTTAAAAAATAAACATTTTTAAGAAAAATAATTTTATATTTTAAAGATTACTCAATTTTTAAAATTTAAAAATCTTATTAATCTATAATATATATAAAAGTATAGAGGGCCAACTTTTGAATGGACTAAAATATTTTTAAATTATTTATAATTAATTAATTAATATTTATATAATATTATAAATAATTTAATTTATAATTTATGTAATATTATAAATAATTTATTATGTTGAATTAAGGAAATCCTACTTCATATAGAATTTGAATTCATAATTTAATGAAAATTTATAATGTTGAATTGAAGACATCCTATATCAGAATAGTATAAATAATTTAATTATTTATTTTATGTTGTATTAAGAAATTTTATTTCATATAGAATTTGAATCTATAATCTATACTGTATTTTATTACTTTTACTATTATTTTAATACAAACATAACATTAAATTAAAATTCAAACATTATGAAAAAATAATTTTATTTTTTTTATCGGCTAATTAATTTGAGTCCTAAATAAAATTGTAATTCCTATTTGCAAATATTCTTATACTTAGATTTTTATTTTATTATTAAATTGAGTTAATTTAATTTTAATTTTATTTTCAATTAATGCTAATTATTATTTAGAAAGTAGTATTATAAATAAACTATGATCTTATTATTTAGGAAGTAATATCATAAATAAACTCTGATTAGTTTAAAACTATTTAAATTGAATTTTAATAATCAATCCTAATTCAAATTGAATTAAAATAATATATTTATATTAAGAGGTTATTTTTATTACAATTTCACCATTATTTTAAGATAAACATAATATTAAAATTAAGATTCAACCTTTATCATCAATTCAGGTTAATCTACGACCTAAAGATAATTTTACAATTTGAAAAAGGTAATTCTCTATAATTTATGTTTTCTGTAGTTATAATTTTTATTTGAAAATATTCTTATATAAATTTTTATTATATTATTAAATTGAGTTAATGTTATTTTATTTTATTTTATTTTTATTTTAATGTTATTTATTACTTTATAAGAGAAAACATCATGAATAAGTTTCTAACTCATTCCTAAAAAATAATCTTTCTTAATTATAATTTATATCTCTATACAACTTAATTATAATTTATATCTCTGTACAATCTTAAATCAATAAAATATATATTAATATGAGATCTAATAAAAATAATAATACCCATAAAATCTTAAATATTAACGACTTACAAAATTAAAGGTAAAGGCCAGCGCCCCACAACATCACTTAAAACAAATCTAGAAGCTATTTACCTGAAAATTTATAGAGAATGGAAACTTTATTCTATAAGTCAATCATACAAAAATTGTCTTATATTTAAAAAGAAAAAATTAACTATTTTTGTTAATTGCAACTTTTAATTTTTTTTCACTTTTTCGATGTTCTTATTGAATATTTTTTTAAAGATAATAATTTTTATTCTTACTTATTTTAGATTTATTCTAACTATTTGTTTTTATGACAAATATATCTAACTCTCATTAGTTTATATTACATTATGTTCAGATCTTATTAATCTTTATTACATTGTGTTTAAATCTTATTATTATCTATCTATATGGGACATAAATTGAAAAATATAAATGGTATGTTACTAGAACTTTTGCACTTTCTATTAACACCATAGATGAGCAACATTCATATTTATATTTTCATTTTCTCATTCTGTGAGAAATTATAACAATCTAACAAAAAAATATATTTTCATCTTCTCTTTCTGTGAGAAATTGTAACAATCTAACAAAAAAATAGGAGAGCATATAATTTAATTGAATAATTATTTATATCATTTTTAAATAATTTTTAAATTTATATAATTGCATGCCTTTTTATTCAACCGTAACTTAAAACTCATTAAAAAAATAACAATGACAAATTCATATTTTTTATTTAAAGACAAAATTCATGCGTTAAATTATTTCATTTATTGTATTTTTTATTATGAAATTAAATTTTAAAAATTAATCTGATATAATAAAAATTAAATATTAAATATTGATAAATATGGGGAGATTTAAATAATACTAACAATATATCATTTTAGTATGCAATAAAACTCTAATAATAAGAAAGTTAAATAATATTATTATTATATTCATTAATTAATTTAAATTAAAAATATTATTTAACACTTAAAATATTACAATTAAAATAAAAATAAATATATAAACACATAAATGCAGTTGTACGTTAAAAAAAAACTAGTACTACTAAATATAGATTTATGTATGAATTTATTAACATTATTTTTTTTTAATATTACACTTATATACTAAACATTAAATTATTGTTAAATAATAGTTTTATAAAAAGATCTTTTATAAAATATATATATTATATATATAACTTTTTTTTTTTATATAAACAAGTGGAGTCAACAAATACCCAAAAAGAAAAAATAATAACATATAGTTTTGACAAATTGTTGAGGCAAAATTGTAAAATACCCTTTCTAACATTCTAGGGTTGTTAGGAAAAGGACATGAAAGAAGAGGCACAATTGGGAAGTTCACCCCACACAGTGCCGTCAACAATGCGCGGCGAAAAGGCCAAAGCTTGATGTTTAAAGTGGACCCTTCCTAACGTCATGTAATAAATATTTGAATAACCAGAAACTGAACAAGTGAATATACATACATACAGCCTTCGAGAAATAAAAAATATACATGCAGCACGTCAGAAGGAGCAGTCTTTTTACTTTTGCCTTTACGCCCTTGTACTTCTATATATTTCATAATTTGCCCCTAATATTTTTCTTTTTAACATTTTCCAATTAATTAAATTACTTGGTCAAAATTTTGTGACTAATAGCATTTCTTGGACCTTCTGGAGATAGATTGGGTCATCTATTGAAGGAGACCACAATTTTGACCAAGACAATGTCACCACCCCTACTTTAAAATTTTTAAAAATAAAGTATTTTACTAACATTTTATTATTTACAATGGTTTATTATTATTTTGTATGATTAAATTACATTAAAATAATTTTAAATTTTAAATATCCACTAAAATTAAAATTTTAATGCGGCCGAATTAAAATTATAGTGTAATTGATTAGATTTATAAGATGGAGAAAGAAAAATAGCTATTTTCACGCTTAAATTGATAAATTAAAAAATAAGATGAGAGTAAAAAATTATTTAAAATTCAGAGTATTAATATAAAAAAATAATATATTTTTATCTCTGTAATCATTAATTTTTATATTGTAATAGAATAATTAATTATAATATTTTTTGATAATATAGCAATATCTATTATATCAGATTATAGCTGTTAAATGATAATTTAATTATTATGGAGACCTGTTCTAATTTTTTAGAAGGTAGATCTGTCTGATTTGAAGTCGATCTGTTTTGATATCCCATATTTTCTCTTGATTTCTAGTACGGTAGTCGTTTAAAGTTTCTTTTTTGCAGGTAAATTACTTATTCACTTATTAAATTTTGTGGTGCTAACTATTTTAAAGTGATAATTTACCGTTTACTTGAAAAAAATTCTTATACACAGAATCAATTATATTTTTTTATTAATTTTAATTATTAAAAGTTAAAAAAAACATAAAATATTTTCAATAGTTTTGATTATTTACTTAGAAAAAAGAAGGATAACTTTAGGAATAAATTTTTTTCTCTTCCCTTTTAATAAATCATGATATTAACTCAAAATTTTAATAATACTGATTAATAAATAAATTTTTTAAAATTTTTAAAAATATTTAATGTAATTTTAAAATTAAAAATTTAATTATTAAATTTTTTATATTAAAAAAAATTAAATAGTAGTTTTCCTAATTTTTTATTATATAATATATCTTGATATCAAATATTTATAAGGTGCGTAATGTAAACATCATGCCCCGTGTGTGTGCAAAGTTAAACACAATAAAAAAATCAAAATTTATTTTGTATTGATCAGTGGTACAGCCAAAAAATATATCATATCATGCAGTATTTGAACATTAATTTTAATTTTGTAAAATAAAAGTTGATTTTTTAAAATAATTACAATATATATATATATATATATATATATATATATATTATTTTGTGCTGTTTGGAGGGCTTACAAGCAAATATGAAAAGGTGGAGAAGGGAGAATGAGTAAACAAAAAAAGTTGAAATTAACATGGAAAGAGAAAAAGAGTGAACTAACAACAAATAGAGAGAAAAGTCAGAGAAAGCCAAAATTACAGGAAAAATCTCCCTATATTAACCAACATTGTGATGACTCTCTCCACCGTCTCTCAAACTTCAAGCCTCTCTCTCTCTCTCTCTCTCTCTCTCTCTCTCTCCCTCTCTCTCAGACAAAGGAGCAAAAGAGAGAGCTTTTAAGTTTTCAGGCATTTGGAAGAAGAAAACAGTATTTGTGTAGAGAGAGAAGAGATGAGCAAGTACGTGGAATTGCTGGATGCTGGTGTCAGAATTGCTGGAAGATTTTACTCTCACTGCCCACATACTGCTCGCATGTACTACCATCCTCCCTCTAACTCCGACAACCACCATCTCTACCACCACGACGACGGCCATGACGGTGGAAGTTTCACTCACGCGCAGGTTCAGGATTCTACACGGTTATCCAGTTGTGGAGACAAGGCCGCTAAGGCGTTTGATGCCTCTGATTTGATCTTTTATTCTGTAATGTAGAAAAAGAAGAAATTTGTTGCCAAACTAGAAAAAAAGAAACTAGTGCCCAAACCAAACTTTTATTGAAAAGAATTACTATCCCTAACTAATTTCTCTTTATTTTTGAAAAATATGAGTATATTTTTGTTCAATATTAATTATTTAGTTATTCCTTAAATATACAAATTCATTAAATCCTTTTTTTTACATTTATTCAAAATTAATACCAACATTTTTCTTGATATTGGTTAAGGTTTTCAATACCATCAATTCTGACTTTTGGATGCATTTAGTTTGGTCTTGTTGCGATTCATAGTATTAAGAAAGAGGGCAGTTTAAATTTTAAAAAAAAAAAATAAGAAAGAGGGGAAATTTTAATATATTATGAAAATTCAGGTGTTGTTTAGTACAAATTGAAAAAGATGAGCAAAGAATTACACAAAGAAATAAAGCAGGTTGGAGGTTGACCTAATAAAAAGTACAAGATCAATGGTCAATAATTCAATAAATGAGTCGTTAGAAAATTAATTAAATATAATATTATTAATATAAAACTAAATAATATTTATTAAAATTTTAAAAATAAAATTTCACTTTCACCGTTAATATATATATACACATACACACATATTTTAAATATTATTATCAAATATTTTATATTTATAGATAAGCATAAAAATTTATAAAATAATTATATATTAAAAGTGAATAAGTATTGTTTTATAAAATTTATTATATTATTATAATGTAATGAATATATATTTTTTGAAATTAAAAAATATATACAGTTACCCATTTAATTTAATTTAATTAGATAATTTTTACTGTCACTCAACTTTATTTTTATTCATAAAATAATTCACCTTTTAATCTTGCCTACAAATGGTCGTAAACATAAAAATCCGGTGGAATATCCGGTGAAAGACATATGTAATATGTTCTACGTGTCATTTAGAAGTTTTTTTGGATGAATGTTCAATTTTGATCTTAAACTTCTAGTTCATGTCCATATAATTCCATTTTTAACTTTTTTGTCAAATTAATCCTAACCTTTTTAAGTTAGGAAAAATTAATTTTTTTTAATTCTTTTTTATTTTTATTGTTTGAAAATAAATAGGCTTTAGTATTTAAAAATAATTTTAATATATAAATTATTATTTTTATTAATAAAAATTTAAATATACATTATTTTAATTTTCTAAGAAAATGATTAGTTTTGTCTTAAATTTTGCTTTAAAATTAAAAAATATGCTTATTTAGACAAAGATCGAAAGTTTTCTTAAATAAAAGAAACATAAGACATTCTATGTAGGACTTACATCGGAAATTTCATTGGATTCTAAGGATATATATATATATATATATATATATATATATATATATATATATTTTAAATTAGAAAATTAGATTCAAAGATATATATATATATTTTTAAATTAGAAATTAAAAATAAAAAGAATAAAATTTAAAATTTTTTAAATTTATTCAGATATACTTACTATTAATTATATTAAATTTGTAAGTGTTATAATAATATATTTATAAAGTGAAGTGATCAAATAAAAATTACTTACGCAAATACTCGATAAATTTTGCATTTAGAGATTAATTAAATTGATTGGATCACAATAATTTCGATTCATCTGCTGACTCACACCGTCTCATTTTCTTTTCTTATATAATAAAAGAAAAAAAATTATAATTTTATTTATGAACTTTTTTATTATGTTAAATTACATTTTAACAAACATGTCATTAGCAACCACTTATAAGAATATCTGGAAAAAAAAAAAGAACTGGGTACATATCCAAGCAGCTAAAGACGAGAGAGTATAGT
This sequence comes from Manihot esculenta, assembly GCF_001659605.2. NCBI lineage: Eukaryota > Viridiplantae > Streptophyta > Magnoliopsida > Malpighiales > Euphorbiaceae > Manihot > Manihot esculenta. Next base: position 4,498,285 of record NC_035169.2, on the reverse strand, counting down.
AAACGACAAAATGCTTCTGAATTTAAAAAAATTTCAAATAAGTCATCCTTTCAAATTACTGTTGCATCCATGGACAGACAATCATAAATGCTTAGTAGGATCTCATACATGGTAAATAACCAATTGAAATGAAATATTTAAAGTATATCAATGCATGAAAGGACATCAATTCATATCCCAGATTTATAGAAGTAGAGTCTCAGATTCATAAAGCCAGGAGGATAAGTTCCAAAAAGTGAGATTACACAACATAAATTTTATTGCCAGTTCCTAAACCCATATTTATGTTTCCAACTTATACAAATGTTTTACAAATTTTGAAGGTTTACTTAAGCTTAAGTTACAATATAATCTTTTAAGTTTGCAAGTTGAAATCCTAAGAGTATTAGAAACAGGACTTCACATCCTGATGCGATACAAGAAAACATTACTCATCACTCCTTGAAACTCACTTCAAAACATGGCATCGCCACGAGGTTTTCTGTCTTGTTTACCTCAGAGAGCTAAGCCTCACTGCAGAAGCTCCCAAGTTGTATCAACCAGTTTGTGCAAATTAGAGGAGGAAAAAGTTCCATTTCTGATCCTCTATGAACAGGTTCAATTACAAAGTTCCATCTCTACAACTTCATATAGCCGAAGCCCCCTTTGAAAGAACCGTAAAGAGGTTGTGATCTTTTGAAGCTGAAAATATCATCTATTTGAACAGAGTTGGATGAAACTGATTCAGTTTTATCTGATGCATACTCTGATAAATGTGGGGCCCCGTAGACACGAACGCTTAATGTCCTCCTCTGAGGTGCACTGACTTTTATATATTCATTGAAGAACTCCACAAATTCTTTCTGCTCCAGTTGCCTTAGTGCAGCCACCTATTTTCAGCATTCATCAAAGATAAATTGATGATGAGAAGCTATATGGACTAAAAAGCTTTAATCGGCTAAAACTCAATAGAGTCACTTGTTCTGATTCCACATTAGAATTCATGGAGTGCAGAGAAAAATTCCCAACCATAAATATAAAGAGCAAATATTAAACATCTGCAGAAAGATCATATAGGTATCCATACCTCACAATCTTTTCTATCAAACTTTAAGGTCCCATAATATATTTCTTGCCAGTAAAATCGAGATTCTTCCCTCAAATTTTTGTGCTTCTCAAGCTTCATATCAATCAAAGCATTAGCATTTTTCTGCACAGCACCCAGTTCAGCAGTCATTCACTTTGTATTACCAAGGAATTCATCCAAAATCAAATGGAGGCAAATGGATTTACACAAAAACTTTCACCAGTAAACCACACAATTGGAAACATTCATCCACTTCTTAAAATACGCACAGTAATTTACTTATCTATGTGCAACTATTTATGTCACCTGGAATTCTTCATTTGTCATCTCATAAAGTTTAGTTTCAAATATCTTGAGGAATGCCTCGACTCTCAAATCAATGCGTGCAGGACCCTGTCAAGAATAACAAGATAAATAACAAGAATATGAGATGATGTTACATTGCAGAAAACTTTTACAAAGATGTTCTACATACCTTTACAGTCGATTGAATAATAAATTGTACACCTTGAACACCAAAATCATTCCTATATTAAGAGAAATTTGGTAAAGCCTTAAATGGCCTAGCAGTTTTGCAAATTTGATATACATCTTGAAGAAACAAATTTCAGATACCTGGGCATTAGTGCAGTGATATATCCAAGTTGCTCAACTGATCTAAGCTGGTGGAAAGCTGGTTGCTTAGCAATTAGAGCAAAAAGCTGAAGTTTCACATTTGGCACAAAATCATCTCGATGAACCTAGTCCAATTCAATTTTAGCAGCTATGAGAACCTCATAAAAAAGTCACCAACATAAATAATTAATCAATCCAGACATTTACCAGAAAAAGCTTACAAAAAAAAAAAAAGCTTTTAAAAGTGATGTTTTACTATTTGGTCCTTCTAGTAACAATTGTGTTAGTCAAAGAGGGAAGTTTATACAAGTCACATCCATAAACTCCTACAAACATCAATACCACTAAATGAATCACCCCATCTTTGATTAAAATATTTAACCAAGTTTGGAATGCCACGTTCTATATTATAACTCGGATGTCGATAATTATACTATTTGCTTATATTATTAAAATTACCAAATGAAACGTTATTTTATTGGTTTTACTTAATGTGAAAAGCCTTTTATAGTGGTATTTTGGTGTATTTCCCGTTTTGAAAATGCTCCTAGACCTATAAGATAGTTTTAATACCATAACAATTCAAACTCTATAATCTAATAAGTTACAATACTATTACCAACAAAAAAAACTAAAATTTATTACATTTGTAAAGAAAAGGATCAAGGTTGTATACCAAATTCAAAATTTCAAGTTACGGTTTAAATGTTTACATATACATGCCATATATTAACATCATTTACATAAATGTACAATTTTACAACCCAAAAGTTTTGCTGATGTAACTCTGAATGGCTGGCAGATTACTGTTTCCAAGAGATCTTACAAAAACAAACCATAAGACATAATGCACACCCATACAACTAGATTAAGAAACCCCACATCCTGAACCCTTCAAAACAAGGATCTTAAGACCTGAAATGACAAAGAGGGCGACCATCAACCATTGATCAAATTTATCCAAAACAAATAATCGAATTCATTACATGTTGGCTGAATCTGGGATTGAATCTAAAGGAATGCAAGGCCAACGGTGATGAAGATGAACATATTTGGAGAAGTCGAAGGCAATGAAGATGAAGAAATCTGAAAGAGCTGAACAAGGGCAGGGAAGAAGAAGAAGAAGAAGAAGAAGAGGAGGAGGAAGATGACATACTAGAGGCACTCTAGACGCACAGTGGATGAAGATCAAGGGACAAGAGAAGGTGGAAAGAATTGAAGAGTGAGAGAGATAAGAATGAACTGGGCAGTGGGTTAGAGCTAGGTTTCTTTAAGATTATACATATAGCGTTGGTTTGGTCCTGCTCGATTTTTAGTTTCAACAGAAAACTGCTCAACCTATTTAAATTTCTTAAAGCAGGGCATTTATAACTTTTAATTAAAGATTGAAGGAATCTTTAACAATTATTAACAAAAGGGTAAAATATCGTATTTTAAAATAACGAGGTATATTTTAATCGGCCCTAATAGTTACAACAACTAATTAATTATATCAAAATTTGAGTACCCTAATAGTAATTTTCCTTAATAGCAATGAATTTGTCATTGTACATAGGCAAGGAACACATAAACAAAATTAAGTCCTGAGAACTAATATACATATTCTCAAGTAAGCTAAATTGCCAATAGACATTGAAATTTGGTCCCTTCAAGAAAATGAGAACAAATACAAGCAAAAATTTAAAAATATTTTTATATGTTCAAGGAAAAACAAAAAATTAAACATTAAGAGATAAGAATGAGAGGCCAAAAGAAAGGACAAAGAAAATATTAATCCTCCTTGAAGAAAGAAAAACCAATATTCTAACACAAAAATGCTCTGCAAGCTTTTTGCATTTCAGTTATAGAAATGCCTTCAGAGAAACCATCGTCACTGGAGAACACAAGAATTCAAAATAATAAATTGTCTTGCATTTTTGGACTTTTTTCCCCTTTCCAGAATCCATCAGATGGATATCACTTGAAATGTGGAATAAAAATAAAGCAGACCATGTATATTGCAATGATAGAAATAAAAGCTCAGTTGGAAACATATTTTTTTGGACATACAGGTAGCACACATGGATGTCCAAGGACTTTAGAGGCCAAAATAGCAAAAGAGGAACATAAAATCAAATACATTTAAAGCAACTCCATATATTCAAATAAATTTCTTCACAAACAAATCTAATCACCTGAATGTAATGCACCAAAGCAGAATTTTCATCAGTGGGATTCAAGCCTTTAATTGGGTAAAAGTAACTCTTTCCCTTTTCAAGCTTGATAACTCTATTGCTCAAATGCTGGGATCGGAATAATGGTTGGCATATAGGATTTGGACCCTTGTAAAAGACATCTTCAATATGCTCAATTATTGACTCTGCCTCACTGCTTTCAATGTTACCTGAAACAAAATAATAACAAAATGATTCTGCAATCAAAATTTCAATAGAAACATTATAGAAATATTGGAGCGATAATCGAGGCAAAAGACCTGCTATATAACATTCCAAGAAAGATCTAGAAAGCATCATTGGAGCAAACTTAGCAAGATCTTCTGCTTCAAGATGAGGAAGCACTTCAAGCTCATCCATCCACGGCCATGCTTGATTCTGTAGAATTAAAGAGCAATAGTACATAGCCTGCTGATATGGTTGCTGAAATTTGAAATTTTCATACTCCTTTATCACCATTTCCTGGATAAAGAGCGAGAGTGTGAGACCATGCACTTTTAAGATGAACAATGAAATTTCCATACTTTATCCTTCATTCATCAACATGAAGACAGCATGATGGAGAATTTTTACATATATAGTCAAATAAAATTCAACTAAAACAAAAGAAACCAATCCAGTGGCCTCAAAAAATGGCAGACACACTTGTCCAAATCCCTTCATTACATGCATTCACCTTGGACAGAGAAACCAGGTGAAAGAACAACATAAAAATTAAAAAAATTTTAAGGGAAAAAAGAGAAGAGAAGAAACACATACTGGGGTCTATGGAAGTTGTATACTCTCGATCAAATTACTTGCTAAAGAAGTTGAAAAGGAAATTGTAACTTTGTCCACACAGGGCTTTGCTAATTTCTATTCTCTCGATGTTCTAGTCATATGAATATGGAATTTGGACACTAGTCATGAAGAACAGTGACAGTATCTTAAAGGCATAATGCTGTCTATCCTACTATATTTTTTCATATGCATTTTTAACTGCAAAATCACTAAGTATAGGTCGTTAACTTTGCAAAAGCTTTCCTTTGCCTATAAAAAGGATATTTTGTAGCTGGAAATCAGAAGAAAAAGAGAAAGGAGAGGTTCTGTCAAGGGTTGTTGGAAAATGAAAAAGAAAAGAAAAAAACTTTGTATTTATTTGTTTTTGTTTTTCAATGATGTTTGATTTTTGATCTTCTCTACATCTTATCTCTCTTTTGTGATGTTAATCCCATGTTCTGCGATGTATGTTACCTAAGTTCCAGCTATTTTCATCTTTATTTTGCTATTGCAAATCTTACGCAAACCTTAGTTTCTATTCTGTTTTCATGATACTTTATTTTCTAAGTTATTTCGGTCTAGTTTTAGATATATATTTTATATTTTTAAATATCTAATTTCAATTTTAGATATCTATTTTTCGTTTTAAAATGAACATATTATTGGAGCTTCCAAAGCTTTCTGTTTTTATTTCAATGGTGATATTAGAGCTTGTTTTCATTTTCAACAGTGGCATCAGAGTCCAAATGATTTCTAAGAGGCCTTTTTCAAAGCATTCATGGTTGTTTTGTTGAAATGAAGTTTAGTTTATCAAGTTTGTTATTTTTATCCTCCATTTTCATATTTGAAGAAACTATGAGAGCTTGTATCTGTATCTTTGTTTAGAAGCTTTCTTTTTAAATCTGTGAGGGAATCAATAAGTCTAAAAATTGTAAAACATTTCTTTGAAGAGATCGGCATGTCTATAAACTGTAGAGCTACAAACTGGCATGTCTCTAAAGTGTAGAGTTACACAGCGGCATGTCTCTAAGTTATAGAATCTTTGTTTGAAGGGACAACAGTAAAATCTTTATTTGAAGGGACCAACATATTCATAAACTACAGAAAAAAAATTATTTAAAGGGACCTAGTGCATGTCCATAAAGTGCTAAACTTTGTAAAATTAGTGTTGAAGGTTTTTTAGATGTTGATTGGGTCGGAGCCAAGAATAACAAAAGATCTACTACAGACTACTGCATTTTGTTAGAGGAAACCTTGTATCCTGAAAAAGTAAAAAGCAGAGTATTATATCCAGATTGTTATAGGAAGTAAATCTATATATAGGAAGTAAATATGAATAGATTTGTTAGTTGCTTAATCTCAGGGGTTGCATGATCATAGGCTTACTTTCCTTTCTAGATAGGTTTTTTTATGTATAACTATATTGTAATCTCTATTATAATAGAGACAAGAAATATTACTTTCCTATATGGTATCAGAGCCTTGTAGACAAAAGATTTGAAATTTTTTTCTCTGTTCTATTTGGAGACTTAAGGCTCCTTTTGTCCTGTTCTTTTAGATTACCTATATAGGGTGACATTTGTCTCTCACCGCCCATCCAGGAAGGACGCCGGAGAGCGGGCAACGCTGCCCTGAAGAGCTGACGAATGTTTGACCGACAAGTGGCCTTCATGCGCCGCAACTTGTTTCTGACACTGTCCCACTCGCCGGCGCATGGAGATGCACCGATTGCCCGACTGTGCTCCACTCACCATCGCCGGTGACGCCCCGAGGTCCTCTCTTCAGTTCTGTGGTCAGTTTGCCATTTGGGTATTTTGTGGAGGTATTTTTGAATTGGATTGCATTTTGGATACTGTTCACGTCACTGGGACTGTTCACATCTTTTTTTTCTTTTTTTTCTTTTGTGACTTCTGTTGCCATTGATTTGGATGGATTGTTTCCATGGCTAAAATTAAAAACACCATAGCTGATGCGATTCCTGTGATGACTAAAATCACAAAACAATTAAATAGATCTAATTTTCTGGATTGGAGTAAGAATAGCTATCCGTATATATTTACGTAGTATCGGAATGGACAATCACCTTCTAAAGATCTTCCAACTCATGACAATAGGAAAGACTAGACGATGGATGATGCTCGATTATTTTTGCAAATCCAAAATTCTATTCCTAGTGAGATAATCAGTCTTACTAATCACTGTGAATTTGTTAAAAAATTAATATATTATTTCGAGTTTTTATACTCAGGCAAAGAGAATATTTCTTGCATTTATGACGTGTGTAAGACATTTTATCGAACTAATAAACAGAATAGAACTCATAACTCATATTTTATGAATTTTAAGAGTTTATGAGAAACTTAATGTCTTGATACCTTTTAGCACATATATGAAAATTTAACAAGCTCAATGAGAGTAAATGGTTATTATGAGCTCCCTTGCAAGTCTCCGTCCAGAGTTTAAGACAGCTAAATCTTAGATTCTTTATAACTATGAAATATCATCGTTACATGATGTTTTTACTAGGGTGTTACGTATAAAATCTTCCTCTCCAATTCCTTCACACACTACTTGTGCCCTTGTTAGCCGCAATGATAGTGGCAGACATAATAATAGAGATGGGAACAGGAAAAGTTTTAATAATAGTAGAGGATCTCAGCGTCCTGGAGAAGCAATTAGTACTTTTGACTCTGGTGGAATCATTTATTATTATTGTCGTGAACCTGAACACACTAATAAGACATGCCTGGAACTTCAACATAAGAATCAACGCTCATAAATGGAGCACATGGCAGTTGAGGCTTCTCCTGATAAGGGAATTTTGATATCTGCAAATGAGTATGTACAATTCACTCAATACCAAGCATCTCTAAAAAATCTTCTAATTCTCCTATCACTACAATTGCAACTCAGATAACTCTACTGCATGCCTTGTGTCTTCATTCTCAAAATGGGTTATTGATTCTAGTGTTATCGATCATATGTCAGGTAATTCTACCATTTTGTCCAATCTTGAATCTCATACATCATCTTCTTATGTTACTCTTATTGATGACTCTAAATCTTCTATCATGGATTCTGAACATGTCAACTTAGCACCTTCTCTTTCTGTATCCTCTGTGTTATGCCTTTTTAATTTCTCCTTTAATTTGCTTTTCATTAGTAAACTTACTCATGCACTAAATTGTTGTGTCTTGTTCTTTCTTGATTATTGTGTATTTTAGGATCTTTCGAAAAAGCAGATTACTAGTAGAGGACGTGAGTCAAAGCGTCTTTGCATCCTGGATCAGAAACTACCTAGATCTCGTGCATGTTCCACGAGTTTCACTCCTTTTGATGTTCATCATCGGTTAGGGCATCCTTCTCTCTCTGCTTTGAATAAGTTATGTCCACAGTTTCATTCTTTATCTGTTTTAGATTGTGATTCGTGTCAATTTATCAAATATCATTGTTTACCTATAGTGTTCGAGTTAATAAACAGGCTTTGTCCCCCCTTTGAGTTAGTACATTCAGATGTTTTGGGTCCTTGTCCTATTGTGTCTAAATCTGACTTTAAATACTTTGTTACTTTTGTTGATGATTTCTCTCGCGCTACTTGATTATTTTTAATGAAGAGTCGTTCATAATTATTCTCTATTTTTTGTGCTTTCTATGCTGAAATCCAAACTTAATTCAATATTCTATTGGAATATTGCAAAGTGATAATGCTAAAGGATATTTTTTTGGAAAATTTCAATCTTATTTGCCACAAAAAGAGATTCTTCATCAGTCTTTCTATGTTGACGCTCCTTCACAGAATGGGGTTGCCATACGAAAAAATCGATATCTTCTTGAAGTAGCTAGAGCTCTCTTATTCCAAATGAAAGTCATTAAATGCTTTTGGACCGATGCAGTGTCCACTGCTTATTTTTTGTTAAATTTTGGGTCAGGCCTAACTCACCCCAAAACCTAACTCAAGGGGAGGATTGCCTATGACTCATATAAGGGGCACATTACCCCTTTCCACAACCGATGTGGGATTCAACACACCCCCCTCACGCCTAGAATTTTACTGGTGTGTGAAATATTTATGGGAGGCCTAATCTCAGATGGGGAGGCTCTGATACCATGTTAAATTTGAGCCAGGCCTAACTCACCCTGCCCAACATCGGATGGGGAGGCTTTGGTACCATATTAAATTTGGGCTAGGCCTAACTCACTTTTGGGTGATGGGTGAGTTAGGCCTGACCCAACTTTAATATGGTATCAGAGCATCCCCATCTGATGTTGGGTCTCCCATGAATATGTCACGCACCAGTAAAATTCTGGGCGTGAGGGGGGTGTGTTAAATCCCACATCGGTTGTGGAAAGTATATGAGCCATAGGCACTCATCCCCCTTGAGCTAGCTTTTGGGGTGAGTTAGGCCTGACCCAAATTTAACATGGTATCAGAGCCTCTCCATCCGATGTGGGACCTCCTATAAATATGTCACGCAATGGTAAAAATTCTGGGGATAAGGAGTAATGTGCTCCTTATATGAGTCATAGGCAATCCTCCCCCTTGAACTAACTTTTGGGGTGAGTTAGGCCTGACCCAAATTTAACATGATATCAGAGCCTCTCCATCCGATGTTGGGCCTCCCATGAATGTCACGCACCAGTAAAATTCTGAGCGGGAAGGGATGTGTTGAATCCCACATCAATTGTGGAAAGGGGTAATGTGCCCCTTATATGAGTCATAGGCAATCCTCCCCCTTGAGCTAGCTTTTGGGGTGAGTTAGATCTGATCCAAATTTAACATTTTTTAATCAATCGCATGCCGTCCTCCATTCTTTATGGTGATATCCCTTATAACATTTTGTTTCTCACTAAATCTTTATTTCCTATTAACCATGTATCTTTGGGTGTACTTATTTTGTTCGTGATGTTCGTCCACATATTACTAAATTAGATCCCGAATCACTCAAATGTGTCTTTCTTGGCTACTCTCGGCTTCAAAAAGAGTATCCTTGTTTTTCTCTTCATCTTAATCAGTACCTTGTGTCTGCTAATGTAACATTTTTTGAGTCCACTCTGTTCTTTCCATCATCATCTGTTTATGACACACAGGGAAGGAAGATGACCTCTTGGTATACACTGTTCGCTCTTTGTCTCACCCTCAGAATCTTCCTGCATCTTCAGCTCATGTCAGGTCGCCCTCCCATTTTTAATGTTTATTCCAAACGCCTAAAGGACTCTGACTCTGCTCCGCTATCAGCTTCTTCGTCGGCGGACACCTTGCCCTCACCAATTCGTCACCATCTGATTTGGATCTGCCCATTGCTTTTCGCAACGGTAGACGTACTTGCACTCATCCTATTTCATCTTTTATGGTAATTCTTCTCTTGTCATTTTGCCACTGTTTTATATTCTATTTCAATCCCTAAAATTATTATCGAGACTTTATCCCACTCTGATTAGCACGTTGCTATGGAAGAGAAAATGATAGCCATAAACACTAATGGTACTTGGGAGTTGGTGTCCTTTCCTTTATGAAAGCGGGCTATTGGGTGTAAGTGGGTGTTTCCCATAAAAATAAACCCTGATGGATCTGTTGCTCGCCTTAAACCCGTTTAGGGCCAAAGGTTATGCTCAAACTTATGGAGTTGACTATTCTGATATCTTCTCTTTGGTTGCTAAATTCGCATCTGTTTAATTGTTCGTTTCCTTGGCAGCTACAAATGATTGACCTTTGCATTAACTGGATATTAATTTTTTTTTTTTCACCATGGTGACCTTTAGGAGGAAGTTTGTATTGAGCAACCACCTGGTTGTTTTGTTGCTCAGGGGAAGTTAGGCAAGATTTGTAAACTTTGAAAATTCCTTTGTGGCTTGAAACAGAGTCCTTGAGCATGGTTTGACAGGTACAATGAGGTGGTCTAACAGTTTAGAATACAGATGAGTAAGTATGATCACTGAGTGTTTTATCACAGAAAGTAATGTTGTCAACATTACATCTCTATAAGAATTTCTCAAAACACAGTTCAAAACAAAGTATTTTGGGCTCCTCAAGGATTTGAGCTTTAAAAGGATCACTGTCCTGATTCAGTACAGCATTATGAACACAGAAAATTCTCACTACTTTGACAATTGATTCAAAAGGACGCACCTTTCAAAAGAGCACCAGTGAGAAATTTGATAATGCTGGAAACTACAGATCAATGAAGAATGTGAATCCTTAATCATTACCTTGATCACAGAAAATCTTTCAGGATTAACTTTAAATTTTGCAATCTTTTCAATAACTGCTTCCAGTAAGATCCTCAGTTTGTGATTATAACCAACCACAGTCACCTAAAGAAGCAGATATAAACAGCACGTAAGTATATTCATAATCAATATCCCCCTCAAACACAAGAGAGAGAGAGAAGGGGAAAAAAAAGAGTGCATCACAGCACAAAATGATTATAATATCATGAAAACTTTGAAGATTGCAATTCATTACAAAAGCACACAAAAAGAAAAGGGAAGCCGGGTGGGGGGGCAGGGAAATAACTAGGGAAGAAAGAAGATTTTCAGTTTTATATTTCCCCCTCCACCACAGACATAATAAGAAGTTTGATTACTACCTGAAAGCCACTGTCAGTGTTTGTAATGCCATAATATAGACCAGCAATCTGTGCATGATAAGCTGAAACATACAAAACAAATTAAGCTGCAACTAACATTTTAAAAGAGATTTATGAAAAACAATTTTTATTTTTGGGTTCGGACGACCATTAAATAAAAAACTATTGCAATTTAAAACAAAATAATTCAAAAGAGAATGTAAATCTCTCTCTTCACTGAGGTAAACTCAAGTTTGATTCATCTTACCATATTCATTCAAATAATCCATTAACAATCGAGTGAACATATCAGTTAGAACTTCAGCATCAGGAGAGCTGCCAGCATGGGGACAACTGAAATCTATCTTAACATATGCCTTGGGTGTAGAGAACATTGTGTCGGGCTTGTACCACAAAGAAGATAAGGATGACTTTCTTAAAAGAACTGGAAATTTGACCTGCTTTAAAGGTCCATCAAATCAGAAACTACTAGCAAAAAATATACAGGTGGAATCAGATATCTGATCAGACCTTCTCTTGAGCAGTTTTTAGTGATAAATCAGTAGGGATAAACACATTAGGTTCTGGTAAATGCAGATTTACAACAGGAGCAGACAGCATCCATTCCTGCAATCAGACATTACTTTAGTGCAAAATTTCTTTTCCCTAATGTAGAAAAATATGCAATTTAGTCAGCAACAAACAAGACAAACTATTAAGTATATCCAAATAACATTACTTTTTCACTAGTTATCATTATGTTGAATGCGATCACAAAAGCCAAATCCATCACTAACCTGAATTGCGCAGGTGGTGATTTTCTCAATACTGTAGGCAGTTCCATACCATGGCTCTACCATTTCAGTTTTTCCTTCAAATTTCTTCGACTCCCAAAAGATTCTGTAGAAGAAAGGGATAATCAGGCAATACATTTTAGAACCACAACTGTGACCCAGGTTGCAAATGATTGGCAATCATTGTACACTTCCAAGAACCAACAGGCATCAATCAGTGGAGCACAATGAGAATGCCACCTTATTAGTATATGACTCCATATCCATATTTAAATGGATGAACAAGGGAGGGATAATGTATCAATAACAGTATTATACTTGGATGGAATGTTGGCGTATTGGACTGTACTGCGTCCGGCACTACTACTGTGAATTTCTTCAAAATTCACAAAATAACACTATTGAGATAATTTTTGTAAATAGTCAAGATTTTCCATGATAGTGTGCATTAGGTGCTTAAATTACGATTAGGCTAAAATTAGGGGATTGATTTAATTTGTTACCTATTATGTACTCTTGTAAGTAGTATTGTTGACCAATTAGGATTGATTATAGAGATTTTATTCTTATTGTAAATATTCATAATTTAAGTTGATTATTTGTATATAAATACTCAAATCTTGTAAAGATTAATTCAATTGAAATAGAATAAAAAATTCATTTCAAAATTCTTCATGGTATTAAAGTTTTGCCACCTTAATTGGCATAAATTTCAAACCTGTCACAAAAAAGTTAGGGTTAACTAATAGGTCAAGCTTCTAGGCTACTATATCAAGAGAGTTGTTCGACACCACCCATCCCAAAGGAAAGCCCATCCAATTTCCGGGCCATTCCCCTCGTCATTGTCGTCACCGTCCGGTCACACGCATGAAGCCACGCGCCGTCTCAAGATTACGCGTCTCTCCCATGTGCTGGCGCATGTAACATTTTCTAGTGGTCTTTTTTGACGGCTATCCGGAACCCATGACTTGGTTCACTTTTTTTTGGCGTATGAGACATTTTCCGGTGGTTTTTTTCGGCAGTGATTCTTTTTGCAGACTCATCTTCAAGTCGCAAGTTGCGCATCTGATCTGCCTAGACTCTTCCCTTTTTGCCTGTTGTAGAAGGATAATATTTGTTGTATTTCACAATAGAGATTACAACCTATTTATACATAAGAGACGGTATCTAAACAGGAAGGAAAATCAAGCCTATGATTATACAATCCCTAAGATTAAGCAACTGACCCATCTATCAATATTTACTTTCTATATTAACATATTTACTTTCTATAACTTATAACGCTCTCCCTCAAGTTGGATCATAAATATTAATCATGCCCAACTTGTTACATATATAATCAACTCGAGTCCCATTTAGAGCTTTAGTGAAAAAATCTCCTAATTGTTCTCCAGTTCGGATATGTCCTGTTGATATTATCTTTTGTTGGATCTTTTCACGAATAAAATGACAATCAATCTCGATGTGTTTAGTCCTCTCGTGAAATACTGGATTGGAGGCAATGTGGATAGCTGCTTGATTATCACACCACAACTCAGCAGGCACCGAATTTGTGAACCCAACTTCTTTCAACAGTTGACGTACCCACAAGATTTCACAAATGGCTTGTGCCATGGCTCGATATTCAGATTCAGCACTAGAACGGGAGACCACATTTTGCTTCTTACTTTTGCATGAGACCAAGTTACCTCCCATAAAAACACAATACCCAGCAGTTGACCTCCTATCAACTTTCGAGCCTGCCCAATCAGCATCATAAAAGCATTCAATATTTGAGTGCTCATGGTTACCATAGAATAGGCCTCGCCCTGGGGCCCCTTTAAGGTAACAAAGAATCTGTCCCAGAGCATCCCACTGAGCAATAGTAGGAGAAGACATAAACTGACTTACCACACTCACTGAATATGCAATATCAGGACGAGTCACCGTCAAATAATTCAGCTTGCTAACTAATCTTCTATACCTTCCAGGATCTGCAAATGGCTCACTGTCTTCTGTGGTAAGTTGAAGGTTAGGGGTCATTGGGGCACTACAAGGCTTAGCACCCAATTTTCCTGTTTCTGCCAACAAATCAAGAACATATTTTCTTTGAGATAAGAAGATGCCTTTCTTACACCGCATAACTTCGATTCCCAAGAAATATTTCAAGGAACCCAAATCCTTTGTATAAAACTGTGTTTTAAGAAATTCTTTTAGGGATGTGCCAGCAATGTCACTTCCTGTAATAACGATATCATCCACATATACTACAAGCATAATTATTACACTATCAGAAGTTCTATAAAACACTGAGTGATCACACTTACTCATCTTCATTCCAAACTGTTGGACCACCTCACTAAACCTGCCAAACCATGCCCAAGGACTCTGTTTCAAGCCATAAAGGGATTTTCGAAGTCTACAAACCTTACCTGACTCCCCCTGAGCAACAAAACCAGGTGGTTACTTAATATAAACCTCCTCCTGAAGATCACCATGAAGAAAAGCATTTTTAATATCCAGTTGATGCAAAGGCCAATCATGAGTAGCCGCTAAGGAAATAAACAATCGGACATATGCGAGCTTGGCAACTGGGGAGAATGTATCAGAATAGTTAACTCCAAAAGTTTGTGCATAACCTTTGGCCACTAAACGGGCCTTGAGGCGAGCAATAGATCCATCAGGGTTTACTTTCACTGCGAACACCCATTTGCACCCAATAGCCCGCTTTTCTGGGGGCAAGGACATCAACTCCCAAGTACCATTAGTGTCAAGGGCCATCATTTTCTCTTCCATTGCAGCACGCCAACCAGGATGGGACAAAGCCTCAATAACAGTTTTGGGAATTGAAATAGAATCTAAAGCAGTGACAAAACAACGAGAAGAGGAGGATAATTGATCATAAGAGAAACAAGATGAAATAGGATAAGTGCAAGTACGTTTACCATTGCGAAGAGCAATGGGCAAATCCAAATCAGACAGTGAAGGATCAGTGGGAGCAGGATCGGAGTCAGAGTCCTCTAAGCGTCTGGAATACACATGAAAGATGGGAGGACGACCTGGCACATGAGCAAAAGGTGTAGGAGTAGTCTGAGGAGACAGAGAGCAAACAGTGTATAACAAGAGGTCATCTTCCTCCTCCTGGGTGTTATAAACAGATGATGGCAGAAAAAACGGAGTGGATTCAAAGAATGTTACATCCGCAGACACAAGATACCGATTCAGATCAGGAGAAAAACAACGATACCCTTTCTGACGTCGAGAGTAGCCAAGGAAGACACATTTGAGTGATTTGGGATCCAATTTAGTAACCTGTGAACGAACATCACGAACAAAACAAGTACAACCAAAGATACGTGGCTCAATAGGAAACAAAATGTTATAAGGGATATCACCATGAAGGATGGAGGAAGGCATGCGATTGATAAAAAAACAAGCAGTGGATACAGCATCAGCCCAAAAACATTTAGGTACCTTCATTTGGAATAAGAGGGCTCTGGCTACTTCAAGAAGATGTCGATTTTTTCTTTCAGCAACTCCATTTTGTGAAGGAGTGGCAACACAAGAGGACTGATGAAGAATCCCTTTTTGTAACAAATAAGATTGAAATTCCCTAGAGAGATACTCTTTAGCATTATCACTTTGCAATATACGGATGGAAGTATTGAATTGGGTTTGGATTTCAGCATAAAATGCACAAAAAATAGAAAATAATTCTGAACGACTCGTCATTAAAAATAACCAAGTAGTATGAGAGAAATCATCAACAAAAGTAACAAAATACTTAAAGCCAGACTTAGACACAATAGGACAAGGACCCCAAACATCTGAATGGACTAACTCAAAGGGGGACGAAGCCCGTTTATTAACTCTAGACAGTGTAGGTAAACAATGATGTTTGACAAATTGACAAGAGTCACAATCTAGAATAGACAAAGAATGAAACTGTGGATATAACTTCTTCAAAGCCGAGAGAGAAGGATGCTCAAACGACAATGAACATCAAAAGGTGTTAAATGCGTGGAGCATACCAGAGATCGAGGTAGTTGCTGATCCAAGACGTAAAGACCCTTTGACTCACTCCCTCTACCAATAATCTGCTTCGTCGAAAGATCCTGAAAAACATAGTGATAAGGAAAGAACGAGACACAACAATTCAATGCACGAGTTTACTCACGGAAAGCAAATTAAATGCGAACTTAGGGAGACATAACACAGAGGATACAGAAAGAGAAGGGGTTAAGTTGACATGACCAGAACCCATAACAGAAGATTTAGTGCCATCAGCAAGAGTAACATAAGAAGACAATGTATGAGACTCAAGATTGGACAAAAGGGTAGAATTACCTAACATATGATCGGTAGCACCAGAATCAATAACCCATTTGGAGGATGAAGACACAAGACATGCAGTATAGTTACCTGATTCGGCAATTGCAATGATAGAGGAGGAATTAGAGGATATTAGAGATGCTTGGTATTAGATGAATTGTGCATACTCATCTGCAGATATCAAAATTTCCTGATCGGAAGATCCATTCAATTTGTGTTCCGTGATTTTAGTCATCATAGGAATCACATCAGTTACGGTGGTGGTTTTAACTTCAACTATAAGGACAACCAACCCAAAACGATAGCAACAAAAGAAACACAGATCAGAAAATAGTACCCGGCGTGAACAATACCGATGAACAGTACCCGTGAATAGTGCCGATGAACAGTACCCCCTGAATATGAATAGTACCTAAAACACCTCCACCCAACACCCGAACGGCAAACAAACCTCAGATCTGACAAGGGGACAGTGTGGCAACTCTAACGACAGTGAGATCCAAATGTTATCTTTATGGGTAACCCAAATGAACATAGCCCTAGTCTCCAAAAAAAAAAAATTTTAATTTGACGAGAGAGAAAAAAATTAAATCTCTACGAGAAATGCTCTGATACCATGTAGAAGGATAATATTTGTTGTACTTCACAATAGAGATTACAACCTATTTATACATGAGAGACTGTATCTAAACTGGAAGGAAAATCAAGCCTATGATTATAGAATCCCTAAGATTAAGCAACTGACCCATCTATCAATATTTACTTCTTATATTAACTATTTACTTTCTATAACTTATAACACCTGTGAACACTAATTTTTTCTTCAATAACAGTAACGTTTCAATGTTTGTAACAAAAAAGGGTAATTTTTGCTATTTTTTTCTTCAATAACAGTAACTTTTCAATGTTTGTAACAAAAAAGGGTAATTTTTGCTTGATATGGCAATGACTTGTGTGGATAATGTAAGCACTTTTGATAATACTTTTATTTCGTCTCTTGGTTCTGCTTTATGGATTATTGATTCTGATGCAAATAGACATATGACGGGCTCCTCTGAAGGCTTTCTTAATTATTTTCCATGTCTACAAAAAGACACTGTCAGAATTGAAGATGGTTCTTCCACTCCTATCTCTGGAACATATTTTATTGTTTATACTCCAAATATCAAGTTATCGTCTGTTCTTTATGATGCTCGTTTCCCTGTTATTTTGTTAACTGTAA
Source organism: Manihot esculenta (assembly GCF_001659605.2). NCBI lineage: Eukaryota > Viridiplantae > Streptophyta > Magnoliopsida > Malpighiales > Euphorbiaceae > Manihot > Manihot esculenta. The sequence goes on along the minus strand of NC_035169.2, from coordinate 4,480,739 downwards.
AATTAAATTTTTTCTTGACCATTGTATTATTCAAGACCTTCAAACTGGAAAGAGAATTAGCAATGGTAGACTGCACGATGACTTATATATGTTGGCAAGGCTCAGTGTGATTCTTTAGTTTGTGATGCTTGTGAGTATGCTAAACATACAAAAACCTCTTATCCCTCAAATAACAATTGGAGTATGATCCTTTTGTGACCATCCATTATGATGTTTAGGGACCTACTCAAACGGTCTATCTGGTAATCGTTAGTTTGTTACTTTTATTGATTATTGCACACGTATGACTTGAGTTTATTTGATAAAGGCAAAGAATGATGTGTTTTCATGCTTTTAATATTTTCACAAGATGGTTTATACTCAATTTGATATTAAGATAAAAGTTTTGAGAATTGATAATAGCACAGAGTACATGGATGGACGTTTTTCTTCTTATCTGGAGTCTAATAGGATATTATATCAAACTAGTTGTCCTTTCATTAGTGCCCAAAACGGTGTTGCTAAAAGAAAAAATAAGCACCTATTAGAAGTAGCCAGATCTCTCCTTTTCACCATGAATCTTCCAAAAACCTATTGGAGAGATCCAGTCTTACCGCAATTTATCTCATTAATAAAATGCCTCTCAAAGCTCTTGCATTTAAAAGCCCTTTAGAGGTGTTGCAAGAGAAAAATGCTTATACTGTTTCTTCCACCAAAGGTGTTTGGATGCACGTGTTTTCTTCATACTAGCGTAGACGGAAAGCTTGATTCGAGGGCTCTTAAATGTGTGTTTATTGAGTAGTCTCCCGCGCAGAAGGGTTACAAGTGTTACCACCCTCCATCTATAAAATACTTTGTCAGTATAGATGTTTCGTTTAGAGAGATTGAACCTTACTTCAGTACTACCCATCACATCTTCAGGGGAGGATAATGAGAGAGAAGAGATGATTTCTAGTCTTATAACTCTATAACATCTTACAGAGACTACTATTCAGGGGAGACTATTGGTGATCAAGAGAGTATTATACAGGGGAGATTATTGGTGACCAAATTAGAAGTTTGGATAAATTAGATTTAAGGAGATACTCAAAAAGGGACAAAACAAAAGCAGAAAAAGCCATAGTGCAGTCTACTCAATGTCATGAATATTTCTCTCCTCCATTTGGCGAGTCATCCCTGAATCTTGAGTCCAGAAGGGTTACAAGTGTTACCACCCTCCATCTATAAAATACTTTGTCAGTAAGGATGTTTCGTTTAGAGAGACTGAACCTTACTTCAGTATTACCCATCACCTCTTCAGGGGAGGATAATGAGAGAGAAGAGATGATTCTAGTCTTATAACTCTATAACATCTTACGGATACTACTATGTACTATTGGTGATCAAGAAAGTACTATACAGCGGAGATTATTGGTGACCAAATTGGATGTTTGGATAAATTAGATTTAAGGAGATACTCAAGAAGAGACAAAACAAAAACAGAAAAAGTCATTGTGCAGTCTACTCACTGTCATGAATATTTCTCTCCTCCATTTGGCGAGTCATCCCTAAATCTTGAGTCCATTGATGATATAAATAAACCAATTGCTCAAAGAAAAGGAGTAAGCTCTTGCACTAATGAATATGTCCATATTTACTTTCTATATCATCATATTTGCTTCTTATAATAGATTCAATAAGAATCTCATCAAGGAAGAGTGTAAAAATTAATGAGATTCTCTTTAAATTAAAAAGAAAATTACACCTTAATTTAGGAATTAAGTATCTCCTTTCTAAATTTATGGATTTATATTTTGGTTTTCTCATTATAAATATTCACCATGCATTATGTAAGAGTTGTAAAAATTAAGTAAAGGTGTAGCCGTTTAGTTATTTTCCTGATCTGGTTTCTTCCCTTCTTTCTTTTTCTTATAATAAAAACTTACCAGGTGATATGGCTAATTGGGTTCAGTCCTATGTCCCCCAGTCAAGAATTAGTGCCTTAAAATTTTGTGACATGATCGCCAATATGAGCTTAATTGATCCTTTTTAGTAACTTGAGCACCATCACATTGTATGAGCAATGAAAAAATTTCCCTTGCTGAACAATTAAAATAGTGAACTAGTTAATGTATTCTAATTTCATGTTCACAAGTTTTAAAATTTTATCTTTCTAAAAATGCCCAACAAATTGAGATAAAGATGTTTCATCCTCAAATAAGATAAATGTCAACAGCACACGGCAAGAACCAAAGCAATGCAGTAAATAAACTATTCAGCCTTTGAGCCATAAATTCTTTAGTAATTAACTTACCGGACATTATTTGGAGAAAGCTCATCCAATACCATTTGAATTGTGCTTGAATTGAAATTCGAAGGCAATGATGACCCAACCAACCAATCTTGAGGAGGATATATCTAGAAAAAACAAACAAGAAAAATAATCCAATACATACTAATAAATCACTGTTCAGTAAATAAATTCACTTTCAAGTTTTACAAGTGGAGATATAGAGATCTAGAGATAACAGTAACATTTGAACTTGTATAATCACATAATGAACAGGCATTTACGAAGGAAACTAATCATAGTATATGAGAAAAAAAATCTTCTATTATGTTAAATTTGGGTCAGGCCTAACTCACCCCAAAAGCTAGCTCAAGGGGGAGGAGTGCCTATGGCCCATATAAGGGACACATTACCCTTTTCACAACCAATGTGGGATTCAACACACTCCCTCACGCCCAGAATTTTTTACTGGTGCGTGACATATTTATGAGAGGCCCAATATCAGATGGGGAGGCTTTGATACCATGTTAAATTTGGACCAAGACTAACTCACCCCAAAAAGCTAGCTCAAGGGGGAGGATTGCCTATGGCCCATACAAGGGGCACATTACCTCTTTCTACAACCGATGTGAGATTCAACACACCCCCACGCTTAGAATTTTACCGGTGCATGACATATTTATGGGAGGCTCAACATTGGATGGGAGGCTCTGATACCATGTTAAATTTGGATCGGGCATAACTTACCCAAAAACTAGTTCAAGGGGGAGGAGTGCTTATGGCCCATATAAGGGGCACATTACCCCTTTCCACAATCGATGTGGGATTCAACATATTATATCTTTTTGCTTATGCAAACTTTTCTTGAGACTTGCCTAGTCATTTTTCAAAAGAAAAAGGTGTTCCACTTTTCAGATCTTCATTAAATGAGCCTTTTTTATTTATTTAAACTCATTGGACAAAAGTTACATCCGTCTCTTGTAACCAGTACATCAAAAAGGTAATCCTTCCCTAACAACTTATTGTTTGAATCTCACCTTCTCCTCTTCTCAACCCAGCCGAATTGTAGCAGCTTTATCACTTTTCTCTCCTTGTTTCAAAAGTTGCTTCTTCATCAGTATCGAAGCTTTCATCCCTAATATTGAGCTGATCCTTCGCAGATCCTTCCTCACCGATGTTTGCTAAGTACCGACCAAAAACCCATGAGACGCACGTTCGTTACCCAACCAAGGAGATACCGAAGATCCTCTTGAATCTCTCTCTCACAACGCCTTAAAAAAGAAAATCTATTTGAAAATAGACGCTTCACGTCGCTCCCCGAGACTCTCCAGTCCCTTTTCTCTCCATCATGCTACTCAAGTGATGCTCCTCACCAGACTCATCTTCTCCATTCACCAAAATAGCTTGTCTTTCTTCAAAATTGAGCAATCCCTTCTCAAATTGAAATACCCAAAGATTCTTTTAGTTATAGATTTCATTGTTTACGAAGCTTGCTTAAAGGATAGGGTGAAACGTAAATTAGTGAAACCAAAGAGTAATTTCCACTCTTCCTTAACCGAATCAGTAGCTGCTCCAGATGAATTTTTAGATTCTTCAGACAAGGAGCCACTAGCTAAATTATAGTGGCTCTGTAGGGTGCTCCTCAAATGGCTTGGGTGACTTTGGCTAACTTTCAGGGACACTATCAGCCAAAATACAGTGGCTTAAGTGGCTTTGTAGGGTTGGATGACTTTGGCCGACTTTCAAGGATATTATCGGCTAAATTATAGTGGCTCATTTTCTTGTGCCTCATTGTTTAACGAATCTGAAATTTTTTTGGGGGAAGTAGAGATTAGATGGAGAAAGAATGGACTTTTCCCTTTACTTTCACTAAAGTACTCTTCACCCTAGGCAAGCTTCCTTAGATATCAATAGACACTGCAATCTAAAAAGAAAGGATCTTTGCATATTTCAATCTAAGAAGGCAACTCCTGATTTTGAAGGAAGACACAAGCTATTTCACCATGGAGGAGAAGATGAATCTGTTACGGAGTCGTCAATTGAGTTGCGCAATAAAGAGAAAGACATGGGATAGTTTCGGGAAGCATCAATTTGCAAATGGGTTTTCTGTTTTAAGGCATTGAGAGAGAGAGAGAGAGAGAGTCCAATTACATAAATCAATAGTTTAAACCGTACTAAAATGTCTTTGGTATCTCATTGGCTGGATTGCAGACAACCTCTCATGGGTCTTGAGTCAGTACTTACATGTTAGGGAAGCCCTAACAAAGGAGAAGAAGGAGGAAGATAGGAAGAATAGAGAAGAAAGGAGAGAAGAGAAGATTTAGGGAGAAATTACAGAAGAAGAGAGAACTTGAGAGGAAGAGAGTTGGTGATTCTTGAATGAATCTGGAGAGCTACTCAGCTCACTTTATATACACTGAGTGAGCTGGCAGTTTGTTACAACAACATAACTGCTTTTCCCTCCTAATCTCAACTCTCTTTATTCCTATACTTCTTTCTCGTATGTGTAATAATACCCCTCTCTTCAGCACATTCTTGTCCCCAAAATGGGAGAAGGCTGGAAACTGTGCTTCAATAAAGCTCTTGTCTTCCCATGTAGAGTCCTTAGTAGACAGATTCAGCCATTTAATCAATCCCTGGAATACCTTGCTGTCTCCTCTTGTCACCCACCTTGTAGCTAGGACTTTCTCAGGGGCAACCACTATTTCCTGGTCCTGAGTGATAGGCAAATCGACAATAACTGTTTTTCCCTCCCTAACTTTTTCTTCAGCAAGGATACATGAAAAACTGGGTGTATGGAAGAGGATTCTGGCAACTGCAACTGCTCCAATTTTTCCAGCACCTGGAATGGCCCATATTATTTAGCACTCATCTTCAAACTCTGTCTTAAGGCCAAGGAACTTTGTCTGTACGGCTGAAGCTTGAGATGCACCCAATCACCTGCCTCAAAGGTCCTCTCACTTCTTTTCTTATTAGCCTGTTGCCTCATTCTCTTCTGAGCCACCTGCAAATTTTCCCTAAGAAGGTTATTCCAATGCTGCCGTTTCTGGAGTAGTGCCTCCACATCTCCCACTACTGGATCCTATAAAGTCCGCATAGGTAATAATGGAGGGGAGTAACCATATAATGCTTCAAATGGAGACATCTTTATGGCACTATGGGTGGAAGTGTTGTACCACCACTCAGCTAAGGCTAACCAACTAAACCAGGCCTTTGGCTGCAACTGAATCATACACCAAGGTAGTTGTATGTCTACACATTGATTAACTCTCCATTTGCCCATCTGATTGAGGATGATACGCAGAAGAGTAAGCTAGTTGTATCCCTAAGCATTTAAAGAGATCCCTCCAAAAAAGACTTGTAAAAAGCTTATCTCTGTCAGATACAATGGACTGAGGAGCTCCATGCAATCTGAATACTGTATCCAGGAATACTTTAGCAACAATAGAGGCAGAGAAGGGGTGGGAAATTCCAATGAAGTGAGCACACTTGGTGAAACGACACAGCACTATCAAAATTGTATCCTTTTCCTTTGACTTAGGCAAATGCTCGATAAAATCCATAGAAATATGCTGCCAAGCCTGCTGTGGAATGGGCAAAGGCTGCAATAGACCAGGAGAAAGGTAGTGCTCCCCCTTACATCTAAAGCAAGTGTCACAACCCTTGACAAACTGCAATACATCAGTTAACATCCTTGGCCAAAAGAAATGTCTCTAGTAGCATTAATCCCAGAGTGCCCACCTAAGGCTGTGGCATGGTAAAGCTCTAAAAGTTTCTGCTTCAGCCCTGTGTTGGATCCCACATACAACCTCTCCTTATACAACAACAATCCATCATTCAGTTTATACCCCAGAATAGCCTGCTCATTCAGGGAAGTATTGACCAACATAAAAGGTTCCTAATTAGAAGGATTCAAATATTTGGAATTCTAATTAGGCTTGATTATAGGGATTTTATTCTTATTATAAATATTCCTAATTTAGTTTGATTCTTTGTGTATAAATAGTCCAACCTTGTAAAGATCAATTTAATTGGAATAGCATAAAAAATTTCCTCCAAAAATTCTTCATAGTATCATAGTCTTGCCACTTTAATTGGCATAGCTTTCAGATCTGTCACCAAAAAAATTAGGATTAACTGATAAGTCAAGCTTCTAGGCGACTATATCAAGGTAGTTGTTCGACACCACTTGTACAGAAGGAAAGCCCATCAAATTTCCAGCCAATCCCTAACGACGCGGCTCCAACCACGCACGTGTCGTCACGCTCTGCCACAGCTTTTGCATCTCCTTCCACATGCTGGTGCGTGAGCCTTCCTTCGGTGTTCTTTTCTGTCGGCGCTCCTTTTCGGCCCTCTTTACGGCATGTCACGCCTTTGACTGGCCCTGTTCCATGATCGGATTCTTCTTTGGATTTTTCAAGGTGTTTTAACAGTAACTTAGTCGTTTCTACCTCTTTGTGTTGCTGAGCCCTTTTGTGACCATCCATTCTGATGTTTGGGGACCTACTGCTCAAATGGTCTCAATATCTGGCAATCATTGCTTTGTTACTTTTATTGGCTCGTTTAACTTGGGTTATTTGATAAAGGCAAAAAATAATGTGTTTTCTTGCTTTCAATCTTTTCACAACATGGTTTGTACTTAATTTGATACTAATATAAAAATTTTAAGAACTGATAATGGCACAAAGTACATGGATGGACGTTTTTCTGCTCATCAGGAGTTTAATGGGATACTACATCAAATTAGTTATCCTTATACTAGTGCCCAAAATGGTGTTACTGAAAGAAAAAATAAACACCTATTGAACGTAGTCCGATCTCTCCTTTTCAAAATGAACCTTCCAAAAACGTATTAGGGAGATTGCAATCTCAGATGCAGTTTATCTCATTAATAAAATACCTCTCAAAGTTCTTGCCTTCAAAAGCCCTTTAGAAATACTACAAGAGAAAAATACTTATACTGTTCCACCAAAGGTATTTGGATGTACGTATTTTGTTCATACTAGGACAAGTGGAAAGATCAATCCGAAGGCTCTTAAACGTGTGTTTATTAGTTACTTTTTCACACAGAAGGGTTACAAGTGTTACCCTCCTCCATCTCAAAAATACTTTAACAATATGGATATTACATTTAGAGAGACTCAACCTTACTTCAGTACTACTCCATCATCTCTTAGAGAACAATGAGAGAGAAGAGGTGATTCCTAGTCCTATAACTCTAGAGCATTTTACTCTAGAGGAAACTACTATACAGGAAGAGAGTAATGGTGATCAAGAAAAAATAATAGTTGAGCGTTTGGATAAATCAGATTTAAGAAGACACTTAAGAAGAGATACAACAGAAGCAGAAAAAGTCATTGTGCAGTCTACTCAGTATCATAAATCTTTATGTTCTCCATCTAGTGAGTCATCCCTAAACCTTGAGCCCATTGATGATCTAGATAAACCAATTACTCAAAGAAATTGAGTTAGATCTTGCACAAAACACTCTATTTCTAACTTTCTCTGTTATGATTCTTTGTCTCCATCCTATAAAGTTTTTACCTTATCTATTTCCTCTGTGTCAATCCCATAAGATTGGAAGGAAGCTTTTCAAGATTCTAATTAAAAGGGAGCAATGATTAAAAAAATGAAAGTTCTGACTAAAAATGAGATCTGGGAGTTTATGTCTCTTCCATTTGGAAAAAACATGTTGGCTATAAATGGGTATTCATTGTGAAACACAAAGCAGAATCAATTGAAAGATTTAAGATCATACTAGTTATCAAAGGATACACTCAAAACTTTAGAGTGGATTACCAGAAGACATTTGCCCCTATTCTAGAAATGAACTCAATCAGCGTATTGTTATCTTGTGCTATCAATCTTAACTGGAACTTACAACACTTTGATGTGAAAAATGCATTTCTCTATGGAGACTTGGAGGAAAAAGTGTAAATGAAAATCCCTCCTGAATTTGTTGATGAAAAAATACAAGGAAAGGAGCGCAGGCTAAAGAAGGGATTGAAGCAGTCTCCCAGAGCCTAGTTTGATCAATTCAGCAGAGCTATAATTTCCTTTGGCTATCAATAGAGCAATACTGACCATACTCTATTTATCAGATATCATAAGGGTAAAATTACTCTTTTCATAGTTTATGTTGATGACATAGTAATAAAGGGGGATGACATTGAAGAGATGACTCGATTGAAAAAGGTTTTGGCTCATGAGTTTAAAATTAAAGATTTAAAAAAAACTTCAATATTTCTTGGGACTCGAGGTTGCCAGATCAAAGAAGGAAATCTTTATTTCTCAAAGAAAATACATTCTGGATCTTTTGGAAGAAACTGGTATGTTAAGCTGTAAACTAGCAGAAACCCCATTGAACAATCACAAGCTACAAGCAGAGATTGGTGAATCAGTGGATATTGGCAAATATCAGAGATTAATAGGTAAATTGATTTATCTTTCGCATACTCAAGCAGACATAGCATATGCAGTCAGTTAGGCATGATCCTCGTGAGTCTCACATGCTAGTTGTTTTTCACCTTTTGTGATACTTAAAGTCTGCTTCTAGAAAAAGTCTCCTATTCTCTAAATATGGTCACCTCCGCATACACGCACTCGCTGATGCAGAATAGGTTGGATCCTTGATGATAAGAGATTGACTAGTAGTTACTGTACACTTGTAGGAGGAAACCTTATCACTTGGAGAAGAAAAAGCAAAGTATTGTTGCTCGATCAATTGCTCAGGCGGAGTATAGAATGATGACACAAGGTGTTTGTGAACTCCTATGGTTGCAGAGATTGTTAGAGAGATTGAAACTATTGGAGAGGGACAAACTTCTCTTGTACTGTGATAATAAAGTTGCCATCCGTATAGCTCACAATCCAGTTCAATATCACCGAACAAAGCACATAGAGATTGATCAACAATTTAGAAGTTAATAAATGATATCTTGAGATTAGATCATGTGACTTCCGATAAACAGCGAGCTGTGTGTTTACCAATGGGCTCAACAACAAGCTCCATTACACTTTGATTTGTAAATTGGACATGTGCGATATCTATGCACCAACTTGAGGGGGAGTATTGACCAATTTCTAATTAGATTCAGATATTTGGGATCCTAATTAGACTTGATTATAGGGCTTGATTATAGAGATTTTATTCTTATCATAAATATTTCTAATTTAGGTTGATTCTTTGTGTAGCTTGTAAAAATCAATTCAATTGGAATAGAATTAAAAAATTTCTCCCAAAATTAAAATAAATTGATATGTACCTTTATTAGCTATTTTACATGCTAATAGTAATAATTAGGCATAATTTACTGGACACTTAAGATATGTAAGGTAGAATTAGTTATTAGCTACCAGTTATAATAAACTATAAGCTACAAGCTATTAGCTATCAGCAGCAGCTATCAACTATATTCAACAATTAAACCAAACATAACCACTTCATCACTTGGAGGATGCATGGAAATAAAATGCTAGCTATTTTCAATGGGCTTTTCCCACTACCTAACTATAGGAGAAATTTTAGCACAATTCGCACCAAAATAACATTTTGAGTAAACTACAATGTCATCCCAAGGAAACAAAACTATACAAATCTAAAAGGTAGCACATTAAAAAATGGAAAGGAAGAAAAAGAATCAAACTTGCCTCCATATTAGATGCAGTTTTGACCACATAATCAATCGGAGAGCTTTTGTCTTGATAATGAAACATTGTCTCGCAAACAGCAGCAAGCTTCATCAAATGATAAAATGTTAATAGAATCTTCAAGAAAAATGTTAAAGATAACTAATAGTAAGGTAGAAACTTCACAAATAAAGATGATAAATGCTCAGGTAAAACAACAATTCTCAATGGAAAAGCATAAAAACTCTCATGATGAATCATGAAAATATTGATCTCAAACTGTGACATGTTTTTAACCCATGATGCTATCTAAAATATTATTAAGAAGGTTCTGCTCAAGCAATCTTTATTCAAATTATATAAGCCAATTAATATGTTGCCATATTTTATTTGTTAGAAGGAAAATAAGGTTAATTGAATCAGAGCATTCAACTGCAAGAAAACATAGAACATGAAAGTTGGTCCAAATCATTTTGCATGAATGTAGAAGTCAAGCACAAGGGGAAATTTAAAAATCATTACCAAAAATCTCAATATCTCAACTCTACTAAAGATAAGATGTAGATTTGGTAGGGTTTCCAAACACCAAGAATTATTAAGACATGGAGCTCTTTCCAGTGACTGGTCTATGTGTATTAACAGGATAAATTTCGAACATTATGATTTACAAGATCAAGATTATATTTTGAAGTTTGATTCATCATCAGAAAATGCACAAATACATTGTCATACCTCATCAAACATCCATTTGCAAACACCAGATTGCTGCAAGAGATGAATGTATTTGAATAGCACCCCTATAATATCCTGCATGTGCTCTGCATTGAATCGAGATAATTACCCAGAAAAAAGTATTAGAGCGAGGTGCCAGGAAAATAAGCTAAAATAAATCTTTGCAGGTCTGTCAAAAGATAAGTCCAAGACTTGCAATACAAACCAATCCGACAAAACTGAAGTAGGAAAGAATACTAAAACTAACCATGACCAACATCAGTCAGATCAATTACTACTTTAAAAAAAGAAAACTCTGTTGTCCAGTCCCCTTCACCTGCAGTCAAACCAGTAGCCCATCCTGGATTTCCCCAAGAACCAAATCATATGGTTAGTGTAATAGGTTCCCAGACAAGAAAAAGTCAAAAATAAATGAGGGTGTTTAAGTTAGAACAATAGAAGATACGGAAAATAACAGAAGAAAATTGATGTAGTTTAGCTATGAGAGTATACGTCTACAGACAAAACTTCAAAAGACTACATCTTTGTTAAATACATAAGCTTTTATATTCATTTGGAATATCGAAGACATATATAGCATGCTCCGGTAAATTAAGGAATTCTCAAATTGAATAGAAACATGTAAAATCTCCTTAATTAAGAACATATAAATACGTATTAACTTTCCATAGCAACCCTCCTTAAGTTGGAGCATTGAATCTCATCAATTCTAACAAAGGGCACAAAAAGGGGAGTAACATATGAGAGTCATAATAAAAACGTCAAACACTAAGTTCTGTAATTTTAATATCTGTAAAAAGAAAAGAATCATCCTCTGCAGATATGATTTATACATGCACGTGCTATCTGCAAAATATCTTCAATAGAACAGGTAGTACATTTATGCCCAAAATTCTATCTTGATAAATGATATCCTTTATAACTATCTAAGCTATCTTCACAAACAGATCCCACAGAGCAAGATATATGGGAACCACACTCATAAATCTTGCCTTTAACTTTTTTTATAGATTATAGGAAGTAAATATATTAATATAGGAAGTAAATATTGATAGATGAGTCGGTTGCTTAATCTTAGGAATTGTATAATCATAGACTTGATTTTCCTTCCTGTTTAGATACCGTCACTCAAGTATAAATAGGTTGTAATCTTTATTGTGAAACAACAATAATATATTATATTTCTACATGGTATCAGAGCCAGCTCCCTTGTCAAATTTGCGGTTCGTTTGGGTGTTGGGTAGAGGTTATTTTTTTTTTTTTGATACTGTTCATTTGGGTTACTCATAAAGGTAACATTTGGAGACTTAGGGGTCTGTTCATTTGGGTTACTTATAAAGGGTAACATTTGGAGACTTAGGGCTCTGTACATTTAGGTTACTCGTAAAGGGTAACATTTGGAGACCTAGAGCTCTGTTCATTTGGGTTACTCATAAAGGGTAACATTTAGAGATCTAGGGCTCTGTTCATTTGGGTTACTCATAAAGCGTAACATTTGGAGACCTAGGGCTCTGTTCATTTGGGTTACTCATAAAGGGTAATATTTGGAGACTTAGAGCTCTCTTTATTTAGGTTACTCATAAAGGGTAACATTTGGAGATTTAGGGTTCTATACATTTGAGTTATCCATAAAGGGTAACATTTGGAGACTTAGGGCTCTGTTCATCAAGTACTGTTCATCGGCTACTGTTCACGAGTACTGTTCATCAGGTACTGTTCACGAGCCAGGAGTACTTTTCATCGAGTACTGTTCACGGATTCAAAATTCTATTCACAGTAAGGTGATTAGTCTTATTAATCATTCTGAATTTATTAAAGAATTAATCGAGTATTTGGAATTTCTATATTCTGGCAAAGGGAATATTTCTCGTATTTATAATGTGTGTAAGGCGTTTTACCAAGCTGAGAAAATGCGGTCTCCCGTTCTAGTGATGAACTTGAATGTCGAGTCATGACAGAAACCATTTGTGAAGTTTTGTGGGTACGTCAATTATTGGAAGAAGTTGAGTTCACAAATTCGGTTCTGCTAAGTTGTATGGGACGAGTTTGATTATATATGTAACAAGTTGGGCATGATTAACATTTATGCTCCAACTTGAGGGGGAGTGTTATAGATTATAGGAAGTAAATATATTAATATAGGAAGTAAATATTGATAGATGGGTCGATTGCTTAATCTTAAGAATTGTATAATCATAGACTTGATTTTCCTTCCTATTTAGATACCGTCAGATACTGTCACTCAAATATAAATAGGTTGTAATCTCTATTGTGAAACAACAATAAATATTATATTTCTACAACTTTCAAAGCATTTTAATCTCAATAAAAGCTTCGGAGCTTCCTCTATAAATTGTATATCTTTGAAAAAAATCAAGCTGAGGTCCTGAAAAAGCAATTTTAACAGTCCAGATTTGTTCCCAGTGATTATGCATTGCAGGCATGAAGAGATTGTCAGCTTATAAGTGGTCCCAATATCCCAGGAAGTACAGTCACCAATAAAGGATTATATGCAGGATTTGTTACAAGGGACCTAATTTTTCCCCAATCTATAATTTGTCCGACTGCGTGGTGCATAATCCTAATAACCATTGGATTCATAGCCAATGACAAGCTCCTAGAATTACATAATGCTCCAAAAAGAAATTTTAAATGAAAGCAATCATTCTCTGTGCTCATAAATTGTGCTAAACAATACACCAGTCAGGTAATAACAGTATAGAGAAACATGCTCCCCAACATCAAGCATAAAGAAGGAACACGTCCCATGAAATCAAATAAACGACATCATATTACCTTTACTCTTACAATAGGACTTCTGAAAGGCATCTAAAATGGCTACTAAGGCCATTAACTTTTCTTGCATTTTTTTGTGCTTGTCATCTATGTTTATTTCCAAGGAAAATGGCATAAAAAATAAATGATAGCATATTCGAAAAACAAAGCAAAACTAAATCCTCCAAGGATATATAATTTTTTAACAAAATAAGTGGTTCAATTTCAGGAATATAATTACATAAATACATAAATGCCATTGCCAAAAGCATATAAAGGACACGAAAAACCTACCCAAAGTTTTCAAGACATAAAACAAAGATCCTTCTCCCTCATGGCCAATAAGATGGCTAAGATACCTGCATGGCCCTTCCTTGTAGTGAAGAATTCCTGGAGTTATTGGCCAAATGATATTCAATTTGTGACCTTGTTTTATTGGGACAGCTCTTACAAGTATCTGAAAAAATGTGACCAGTGAAACTTTGATGAAAAGAAGAAAAGGAGAGCATAGGTTTGAGAGAAAATACTTAATTATTCCCCTCAAGCTAATTGGGGTATATATACTACTTACAAGGGTACACACTAGGTAAGAAAATAAATTAATTTCCTAATCATATCCCAATCATATCCCACAATCATATCCCTAATTATCACACAATCATATTCCTATTTACAGAAATAATCTCAACACTCCCCTTCAAGCTGGAGCGTACATATCATATGCTCCAAGCTTGTTACAGATATACTCGATTCGTGGTCCTCGAAGTGATTTTGTGAAAACATCAGCTAGCTGATCATTTGAGTTGACAAAACTAGTAGAAATGCATCCGGACTCAATCTTTTGCCTAATAAAATAGCAATCCACCTCTATATGCTTCGTCCTCTCATGAAAAACTGGATTTGATGCAATATGGAGGGTAGCTTGATTATCACATATCAACTTCATTTGGCCAGTATCACTATATTTCAATTCCTGAAGGAGTTGTTTCAACCAGATGAGTTCGCATGTTGCTAAAGCCATAGCTCGATATTCTGCTTCTGCACTTGATCTTGCAACCACACTCTATTTTTTACTTTTCCAGGATATGAGATTCCCTCCAATCATAATACAATATCCTGAAGTAGATCATCTATCTGAAGGGGAATCTGCCCAATCTGCATCAGAATAGCCAACAATTTGTGAGTGACCATTGTCCTCATAGAGTAGACCCTGTCCTGGAGCTCCTTTGATATATCTAAGAATGCGAATGACTGCATCCCAGTGACTACTGTATGGAGTTTGAAAAAATTGACTAACCACACTTACAGCAAAGGAAATATTTGGTCGTGTGATAGTGAGATAATTGAGTTTGCCTACTAATCTTCTGTATCTAGCAGGATCTTTAAGTGGCTCCCCCTGTTCAGGAACAAGCTTAACATTTGGATCCATGGGAGTGTCCGCATGTCTACAGTCTAACATGCCTGTTTCTTCCAATATATCCAAAGCATATTTCCGTTGAGAAATTGCAATACCTGTTTTAGACTGTGCCACTTCAATTCCCAAGAAGTATTTCAGTTTCTCCAGATCTTTAGTTTGGAAATAACTGAACAAATGTTGCTTAAGCTGAGAGATTCCATCATGATCATTTCCTGAAATGACAATATTATCAACATAGACCACCAAGTAGATGCATCTATCACCATTATAACGAAAAAATACGGAGTGATCAGAATTACTTCGAGACATTCCAAACTGTTGAACTACAGTGCTAAATCGTCAAACCATGCTCTTGGAGACTGTTTTAGTCCATACAAAGAGCGCCGAAGACGACATACTAAAACTGACTCCCCCTGAGCAACAAACCCTGGAGGTTGCTCCATATAAACTTCTTCAGCGAGCTCTCCATGAACAAAGGCATTTTTAATGTCCAGTTGATGCAGGGTCCAGTGATTAATTGCAGCCAATGAGATAAGGAGGCGAACAGAAGCTATTTTAGCTACGGGAGAGAAAGTATCACTGTAATCAAGCCCAAAAATCTGTGTGTAACCTTTAGCTACAAGGCGAGCTTTAAGGCGATCAATTTTGCCATCAGGTCCCACCTTAACTGTGTAAACCTATCGACAACCAACAGTAGACTTACCAGGTGGTAAGGATACCAGTTCCCAAGTTCCATTGTTATGCAGAGCAGTCATTTCCTCAACCGTGGCATTACACCAACCAGGATGATCCAATGCTTCTCTAACTGTCTTGGGTATGGAGACAGTAGACACAGCAGAGACAAAGGTATAATAGGAAGGAGACAAACGATGGTAACTCACAAAATTATAAATGGGATGAGGATTTCGGGAAGAGCGAATACCTTTTCGAAGAGCAAGAGGAGGAGTAGCTGCTGTAGTTGAAGGCATGACCGAAGTAGGTGATGATGGAGCGGGAGGTGAGTCATTAGAAGTACCTGCATTAGGGAGAGAAATGTCATTGTTATTAGCAGATGGGTGAGACCAACGTGTATAGGTCTGAAGAGGTGGCATAGGAGTGGGAGATGGACACACTTGTGGTAAAGATGAAATAGAAGCTGGAGGTACAGGCAAAGCGCTAGGGACAAAAATTTTGTGTGTTGAACTAGAAGAAAAGTAAGGAGAGATTTCAAAAAATGTGACATCTGCAGACAAAATATATGTTAGTAGTAGGATCATAGCATTTGTAACCTTTTTGAAGCCGTGAGTAGCCAAGAAAGACACATTTAACTGATTTAGGTTGGAGTTTGTCTTTGCCAGGAGTATGATCATGAACAAAGCATATACATCCGAAAACACGCAGAGACAACTGGATGGTATTCTGGCTAGGAAATAGGACAGAATGAGGACTTTGATACTGCAAAACAAAGGAAGGCATTCGGTTAATCAAGTAACAGGCGGTGAGGACAGCTTCTCCCCAAAAACGCAACGGAACATTGTGATGTAGGAGTAAAGTGCGGGCTGTTTCAATTAAATGTCGATTTTTCCGTTCGGCAACTCCATTTTGTTGTGGGGTATAAGAGCAAGAAGTTTGATGAGCAATACCCTGAGTAGACAAAAAATGAGTGAATGATGAAGACAAATATTCTCTTGCATTATTACTTCGCAGTATCTTAATGCGAGTACCAAATTGATTATGGATTTCAGCATAAAACCTTTGAAAAATAGGGAACAAATCAGAACGATTCTTCATTAGAAAAAGCCAAGTGCAACGAGAATAGTCATCAATAAAGGTAACAAAATATTGAAATCCCAGAGTTGTACTAACCCGACTTGGACCCCAAATATCTGAATGCACAATGTCAAACATAGACTTAGCCCTATTATTGATTCGCTTGGGAAAAGAAGCTCGAGTTTGCTTCCCGAGTTGATAAGACTCACATTCTAAAGAAGGCAAGGAAGATAGGCTAGGAACCAGTTTTTGTAACTTGTTCAGACTTGGATGTCCCCAACGACTATGACTGAGTTCAGCGGAGGTGGAAGACACAAAAGCAATTGGAGAATTAGAAGTGGAAAAATAGTACAATCCTTGTGACTCATATCCTGCTCCAATCATCTTTCCAGTACTCCGGTCCTGCACAACCACAGATTCAGTAGTAAAGATGACTGAACAATGAAGATCTTTAGTCAATTTGCTAACAGAGATTAGGTTGTATGGGCAGTCTGGGGTAAATAAAACATTAGTTAAGGGGATAGAAGGAAGGAGATATACGTTACCGATCCCTTTAACTTGAGTTTGTGAACCATTAGCTAATGTGACTTTAGATGGTGTGGAAGGTGAAACAAGAGTAGAGAAAAGAGAGGGATTACTAGAGATATGATCAGAAGCACCGGAGTCGAGGATCCATGAACCAATGGGTAAAGACTTGGTTAGATAAGTAAAAGAATTACTAGAATGGGCAATATTTGATTGGGCCATGAAGACTGAATCTGAATCTGTATTGAGGGTGTTTTGATTCTCAGACATGTCCAGAGAGATCTGAAACAAAGGACTGGGTAGGGACCCGAATCTGCAAGGAGGAGCCGAATCTGCCAAAAAGAACGCCTGTGAATAGTAAATCTGACGACTGCACCTATTGGGCTTTGGTCGCCGGCGCCGGGCGAAGCTGGGAGAGGAATCGCCGGTATGAAACGGTCGCCGGAAAGTGGTGCACGCGTCCGCGCGTGGATGGAGGACGTATGAAGGCGAGCTGATCTGACGACCGCACCTACTGGGCTTTGGTCGCCGGAGCCGGGCGAAGCTGGGAGAAGAATCGCCTGCGTGAAATGGTCGCCAGAAAGTGGTTCACGCGCCGTCGCGTGGCCGGAAACAAGTCTGTGCAGGGTGGCGCGTGGCAGCACGTCTGGAGGCGGCGCTTCGCAGGAAAGTAGATCGGAGGCCGGCGTGGAGAATAGATTGGGTGGTGAGACTAACTGATTTCTAGAAAGTCACACTCAAAGGTGAACCAAATTTCTTGGCTATGATACCATGAAATTTTGATGAAAAGAAGAAAAGGAGAGCATAGGTTTGAGAGAAAATACTTGATTATTCCCCTCAAGCTAATTGGGGTATATATACTACTTACAAGGGTACACACTAGGTAAGAAAATAAATTAATTCCCTAATCATATCCCAATCATATCCCACAATCATATCCCTAATTATCACACAATCATATCCCTATTTACAGAAATAATCTCAACAACCAGGAATAAAGGAAATATGAAGTAGTCTTATAAAAATCTAGTAATTATGGTTGTATCACATTTTCTTTCCACCAAAAAAAAATTGAAAATGTCCAAGACATGCAAAGGATAATAACTACATGTCTATACCAGTACTATAAAGTACCTGTAAATGCTCCGATGTGCAAGGCTGACCAGGAAAAGAAAAACGGCTTCTATCCTTATTAGTTATTTCCTGGAACTTGTCCTCAGCAAGGATTTGAATTTTGTCAAGGCTTTCTGAAGTTTTCCAAGGCAATGTAATCATCATTGTAAACAAGTGAATGAATTAAGCTATAAATGCAGGAGGCAGGCATTTCTACTAACCCTTAGAATATATCACTAGATGCATGAGATTGGCTGAATAATTTTCCTCGTAGAATTTAATAAGCTCTTGTCTCGTATCCAACCCTTTTGCTTTAGGCCGAACTTCAAGAGTATCCCAATTCCCTATAGGTCAACAAAGACTAGACACATTTCAAGAAAATACAGAGATTCTCACTTCCTTGATATAAAAACCAATTTTTGTTGTAAAACTGATTCATTCAGAATTTTATAGCGTCCGCTATGGAAAACATAAATCAGCAGCAGTCATTCCTAAAAATAAATGTCAAACGTCCATAATGACATCCAATTTCCCAGAAGAAAGAGTTGGCTTTGATTATGAACTCAACAGAGTTGAAAATATCATTAATCAATCCTTCAAAGATTCAGTCATGATGACTTAGAAAGGAACAGACAAAGTCAAACTAGCCAATGGGCTCCCAAGTGCCTGAATATATGGCATTTACATCATTGTGCAAATTATCATTTTTTTTTTTTTTGTAAAAGGAGAAGAAGAGGAATTTTATTAAAGGAGAAAGGAGGAAATTACACATCCAGGTGTAAACTATAATCAACATAGTTTACCTGTACTGAATTTATGATATGGGTGGCCTTCATCACTTAGATGTTTCTGAAGCTGCATATAGTATCAAATACCTCAGAGAAAATCAGTTTGAAGTACATTAATTATAGAAATACTTCAAAACAATGACACATGAAATGCCACATGAAGGAATAAAGTACATATAAAAATTGTGTAACCATATGTTCAGTATTCCACAGTTTTAGAGATGTTAAAACTTAAATTGAAGCAATATTTAATCTTGAAGTCCTACAGTTTTTCTCCTCTACTATCCAACAGGCATAAACTATCATCCACTAAATGCACTGCGATGGTTGCAAACAAGTTAGCTAGTGGACTATCCAGTAAGTGGAGGCCAGGCACCCTACCAGAACATAAGTTAGCTAGTAGACTTTGAAGGAAAGAAGTTATTGTATCATGTTTTTCCTGCATTTAAGTTGGAAGGTTTAGGCCACCTCTTTTGTGAATTTTTTAAGAATAAAAAATTCAATGTATCTCTAGCCTGCCCAATAAGAAGAAACCAGCAATCGATATATCTATTCTAAAATTTGTGGAAAACTATATCTATTCAAAAACTTGCAAACATAAAAGTAGAATGCATGGGCATAAAGGATTCCCACATTTAAGCTTGTAACATAAAATCCCACAAAGTCTCCCCATTTCGCCAATCAATTGCAATAAATCTAGTACTACTATATAAAAGGCAACCAAATATTCAATGCTGTTGTGTTAACGTAATCTGAATTTTTCTGTGTAAAATAGAGATGGTCCCTCCAACCAAGCCAAGACAAGACAACCAATAAGACCAAGATTCATTGTCAAAATTACTCCTTTCTTTTACAAATGAAAGAAACTATGAAAAGTCAAACACAAGAAAACTTTAGTAGAAAGGAAGCAGAACTTACCATTAAATGTAACAGAAAAATAGACACTAGCATGGAGTCATGGACTAAGAGTATTTAGAATATAAGATAGTAGCCGATGAAAAATTATAGAATCATCAAAGAGCATAAGCAGAATCATCCTCCATTATAGAAGTCAGGGTTTTAGAAACTCTTTCATTAAAAGGTTTTGTTTTAAAAAAGAAACTCTCCTTATTGCACTGGACTTTTCAATTTCTCCTTTATTCATCTCTACCAGATGGATGTTTTGATGGAATACACACAAGCTCACATCCATCAAGTTTCATCATTTAACTTCACCTAAGGAAAATATGTGTGCACACCAACTCTCAGATTATAAGATGGCCAAAAGTAAGTAAGCAAGGGCTGCAGTTGAAACCTGGTTCATTCTCCAAGCATCAGACAATAAATTTTTCTGATTCTCTGTATGGTAAACGAAATATAAGAATAAGTAACACTTGACAGTAATAAGAAAAGAGAATTACAGAACTTAGAAATTAGGGAATAAAACAATTTATATTGATCAAAGAGAGTGGCTACTGGACATGAAAGCTAACCAGAATCAACAGCCTTAATCTCTCTTGTTGTTGCATCGGGTGACATTAATGGTTTAATAAAGAACTGTGCAAACCTGAACAGTACATCATATGTGAAAACCGGCTCACAAACCTTATGAGGACACTGATGAAAATAACAAACTATCAGCAAAAGGGAACCTGGATTTACCTGTCCAAAGCATCTTCAAAACAATCAGCGTTGACATCGAAATGGTAGTTGGTGTGCTCAGAAGATGTAAAAGCATTGGTGATGCCTCCATGCTAAGCATCAGGCAGACAAAATACACACAGAACAGATTTGAGTAACAGAAATCATCAAAAGTACAAATGAAGTATTAGTCAGTATTGCATTGGCCATTACAAATCCACTGCGAGGATCAAGCTACAATAATATGTGTTACACAATTCACACACGAAATGCTAATGCATATTTCAAATTAATTTGATAATATCAAATAAAAAATAGACCCAGATAAGGAGCAAGCAGTGAAGTCCTTATTTTGGGAGAAAAAAAAAAAAGAAAAAAAGTAAATTGGAACGCTGGACACTGTACCAACTCAAAGGAGAGAACAAGATACAACTTAAGCCATTAAGTTATAGCCAGCATCAAGTGACAATTGAATACATTAATCCCTTACATAATTCACACTCAGAAACGCTAACGCATATTTCAAATTCAAATGCATATAACAAAGAAAAATACCAACATAAGGAACAAGCCGTGAACCCCTTGTTGAAAAAAAACAAATAGTAAGTTGGAGCACTACATACTGAACTAACTCAAAAGGAGAGAAGCCAGTATAACTTTTTAAGCCATTAAAGCAAGTACCTCTGTAATGTACTTGGAGTAACTATCCTCCAACGGATATTTTTCACTAGCATAAAATAGCATATGCTCTGCAAAACAATTCGGTAAGACCCAAAGACAGAAAATAGAAAAACAAAATTACAGAAAAATAGTTACCAAAAAGAAAACGGAAAGAAAGAAAGAAAACTTCATCATCCATAAATATAAAGAAAGAAAAGGAGAGAGAGAGGAATGACCAAGAAAATGGGCAAGGCCTTCGAGGCAAACACAGTAAGACCCAAAGATAGAAAACAGATACCAAAGAAAAAAAAGGAAAAATTACCATTTAGTCCTATATTAGGGAGAGCTCATTAGTTGGCCCTCTATTTTGAAAAATAGATTAAAACATTCTAACATTTAAAAATTCTAGTAATTAGTCTCTAAATTAATTTTAGTAATTAAATATTTTATTATTTAGTCCCTCTGATTTGAAAAAACTCATTGGCTAGTCTCTCAATTTTATAAAAAATATACTTCCTCCATCACATAGTTTCTATCCATCTTTCCTTTATTTAATTTTCTCAAACTCATTGTCCACTTTTTTTTACACATAATTAATATATAAATTGACCGTTATAATCTTATTTAATTTTATTTTATTTCCAAAACAACCTCTCATTATTGTCAAAATATATATTAATATCTAATAAAATTTAATATTTTTAAAATAAATATAATTAGAAAGTTAATAAAAAAATTGTCTTTCCCAACATATGTGAAAAAATAAAATGGATAAAGATTATGTCAACATTAAATTTTATTAAATACTAATAGATATTTTGATAATAACGAGAGGTTAACTTTTTGTTAAAAAACAATGTGAATAAAAATTTATACGACAAGGTAGTACTAATTAGTCTCTCCAATTTCGAGAGTATTTTAGACTTTTTGTAATATTTAAACTAAAATTCAACTAATTAATATATTTATTTTAGATCGATGGCCTAACTAACAAGTTTATGTGATATAGAGACTAAACAATAATTTTCCAAAGAAAAGAAATCTGAACAAGAAAATATCCACTCTGCCTCGTCACATTAAAAAGAAAATATAATAGGAACCAAAATAAATCAATCTTCTAATTATACTTAATTATATTCCAATCATATCACATAAATACTTAATTATATACAAGCTATTTATAGAAATATCCCAATAAATATAATTAAAAAATTAATAAAAAAAATTTATGTGAAAAAATAAAATAAATAAGAATTATGGGCATATTAGATTTTATTAAATACTAATAGATATTTCGACAAAGAGGTTGTCTTTTATAAAAGATAAGTGAACAAAAATTATACAACAAGGTACTACTAATTAGGCTCTCCAATTTTGTAAGTATTTTAGACCTTTTATAATACTTAAACTAAAATTAAAAGAGCCATTAATTAATATACCTTTTAAAAAAAGTTAGGATCATTTTAGTATATTTTTAAAAATTTATAAACTAACTAATAAATTTTTATGATACTTGGACTAAATAATCATTTTCCAAAGAAAAGAAATATCCACTCTGCCTCGTCACATTAAAAAGAAAATATAAGAAAACTTCAACATTAATAATATATAGAAAGAAAAAGGAGAGAAAGAGGAATGACCAAGAAAATGGGCAAGGCCTTCGAGGCCGACAGGGTCGCTAAAGGAGCCAACACTGACATTCATGGAAGCAGCACACTGAAAGGGGATAAGAATCAGAATTGAGCAGTTAGATCAGTCGAACTCGATAAGCAAGAAGTGTGAAATTTAAAAGGAAGAGAAAACATGCCTTATCGGTTTCGGGATCGCTGATAAGAAGCACCTGAAGTGAATTCTTGAGAACGATTCTCCTGTAATCTCTCTTGTCCGTTCTTGGCTTCAATATCTCCACCGCCATTTTTCTTCTGTTCTAGAGACGGAGAGAGAGCAAGAAAAAAGGGAAGAAAAAGATGAGAATGGTTTCTTTCGCTGAGAAAATAGTTTGTCTTATATCCACACAGGTGTAAGCGTGGAGGGGAGAATCCTCTGATATGGAATTCCCACGTGTAGTGTGCAGTCGTCAGTTTCTGTCTGCCGCGTAAGCTCTTTTTGTATAGTTTTGCTGGTATTTTCTGAATCTTTAATTAAAAGAAATATTATTTAATTCAGATTCGTATAATTAAATAAAACTGTGGACGTCGAATTCAGATTTTAAAAGTTAATAAGGTTGATATTAAATTTGAATTTGGAAATTAGTTAAATTAAACCCATTCAGAATAAATAAGCTTAATTTAATTTTTTTATCAATTAAATTTTTATATTTTTATTAAGAATTAGATAAGCTTTGACAATATTTTAATGAATATAAAAATTTTTAAAAATACATATAAATAATTTAAATTTAAAAAATGCAATAAGAAAATTTTGTTAATAAAAAATAATATTGTATTATTAAAAATAATATTTTATAATTAAAAAATAATATTATATTAAATTATAATTTATTTGGCTCTTCAATAAAATTATTAAATTTATTTAATAAAAAAAATAAATTAAACTTATTTGATCTTTACAACTATTTAATTAGACTTATACCCATTTAAATTTTATATGTTGAGTACTACTATCTAAATTTTTTATTATTTTTATGATAATATTTGAAATATAATAACAGAAAAATTAAATTTTTTAAATAAAATTATTAATGAAAATCAGTTTTTATATGAATAAAAAAACAAAATTAAATAGATTCGACTATCATTCAAATAATAACCATCAATTTTAAAATATCTATTTTATAAGACAACATCACAGCAATTTGAAAATATCTATTTTATAAGACAACATCACAGCAATCCAGAACAAACAAACAAGAAAGGTTGAAGAGAATTATAATAGGAGGTCTTCATCCTCCATTTTTTTTTTTTAACAATGCCTGAGAGTGCAAGTTTAGCAACTTTGCTTCTTTTCTATGCAAAAAAGTGTTAGGGGAGGTATATTCTACTCCCTCCATCATCAACACAGTAGATCTAAACTTTGGTGGATGGCAAGATCCTCCATCGACAATCTTATATATTGGAAACCAAAATTTTAAAAATTAATAAGATAAATAAATTACTCACAATTAGGGGCAGAGGCGTCAGGAATCGAAGAAAGAGAAGTTAGGGAACACTAATAAAGAAATTGCGGATGATTGGGATTCATCCATCAGTTATTCGAGTCAGGAAAATGAAAGGTTTTCGCCAGCGAGTTAATATATTTCATGTGATTGATAAATTATATTTTAAAAAAAAAAATTATCAGTTACCGTTGATATGTAAAATTACTAATAAAAGTATATAAATATTTATTATATTAGTTTCTTTTACGAATGCATGCTATTTATATTTATTATTTAATTTATAATTTAATTAATTTATTTATTTATTACTATGTATAATATAATATTACAAGTATTTGTGTCATTAAGAATTTGAGAGGATAATTTTAATTATCAATATCAAATTACCAATGTTACATTTAATTTTTATGATTTGTGAAATTTTTTAACATTATTATTACTTCAAATTTAAATTCACTATATTGATTAATTTATTGACATTGTATTCTTAATTTTACAATATAATTATATCGCCACAAATTTAATAATTTTTTAGATAGTAAAATAATTGAAAAAAAATAAGCTAATAAATTTTTAATTATTAAAATTACTAAATAATTTTTACTACATTTTATTATGTGTAATGTTACTAATAGATCATTTCAATAATAATAATACCTTATTGCATACTTTACGAGGGTAAGTTGCAAATTATCCCACTTTCTACATTTGGTAGGTTCTTGTTGATAATCAATCCAAAAACCATAACCTCTGCGATTTAGAGTTTTGGATCTGGAGTTTGAGTTTTAGAACTTTGGATTTTAGGGTTTAAACTTTAGAATTTAGAATCTACAGGTTAGGGTTTTGGGTGATAAATGCATTAAATTGATTCTTGTAAAGTCTTAAGTTTAATCTTTATATGTAACAAAATTTTAAATGTAATTTCTATTCCTTTGAGATGCGATGATATATTTTCTCCATCAAAAGTTTTAAGTCTGAATCTAAAATATGAAACACTTAAAATTTGGATTAAGGCGAACATTGACGCTTCTTTAAGCTTGCAATGAGATTCGGTAGGTTTCGGTTATGTAATCCGGAATGATGATAGGAGTTTTGTGACTACTAGAGCAGATTCTTTTTATAACCAGATAGATGCAAAGTGTGCTGAAACTATGACATTTCGGGAAGTATTAAGCTGGATTAAAGAGTGTGGATGAGATCGAGTCCTTTTCCAATTGGATGCTTAGATATTCCAATTGGATGTTCAGATACTTGTGATGTCAGTTAATTGTGGTTTGTTGGATGATTTATCATCTTTTGGCTTTTTGGTTCAAGATTGTAAACTGTTTTTATCTAGTTATGAGAAAGCAAAGTGTGTTTTTATTCATAAATCTGCGAATGATATCACTAATATTCTAGCAATATCAGCTCATAATCAGGTCAAAGAGTTTAAGTTGATATCCCTCCTCCTCACATTATTTCTATGTTCTTTTTGAATTAATGAAATTTTTTATCTTTTAAAAAAAAAATTTAGAGGAAGTAGCGAAATTTTGCTATGAACCAACTCAGTATAAACTAGAAATAATAGGATGGTATATACCTAAAAATGTTTAATTTTATATATATTAGAACAATATCATTTCTTATACAGGAAACTTTTTTTTTTCCCTCCTATGGGGTTCGCTGAGATTTTAATCCTTTATTAGTGTTTAAGCAGAGAGAGAGAAAACTTAGGCTAGCCAACCTTCAATATTTGGCAAAAAAGCTACATTTATCCTTAAATTATATAGTGAGAGCCAAAAATATTAAATTTCTTTCTTTTTTTTATAAAAAATATCACCAAGCTATACTCATATAAAGCAAATAAATTGAGCAGCACGTAGCTCACTCACAAATTAGTGATAGTCTTGTTTGACTTTTTAATTATAGCTCAGGGAAAATATAAACTTTTAGCCTTAAATTTATTTTGCCATGTATCTTTATCTAGCAAATTGATGAACATTCAAACAAAAATTTATTATTCCGAAAAAAGAAATAAATAATACAATCTCACAAAAGTTATATTAAAAAAGCAGTTATTACAAACCCAATAACATCCAGAATTGGGATTCATGATTGTCCTAAGCAAAAATCATCATCCCACTCGTTAAAAAATCACACCAGTTTATGAATGTTTTCCTGATACATATATGCATATGCATGTCATAAATTCATATAACTCAAAATACAGAAGCTTATCCATCAAGTTTTTGGTTTAAAAAAATAAAGCAAGGTCAATTCTTACAACTTAGTACGACCAAAGCATCCTTTGAAGGAACTGTAGAGAGGTTGTGATCTTCTGAAACTGAAAAGATCCTCTATCTGAACCTTGTTCGGCTGAGCTTGCTCACTTATATCTGATGCGTACTCGACCGAATGTAGGTTCCCATAAACTCGTATGCTCAATGTCCTCTTCTGTGATGCACCCACTCTTATATAATCGTCGAAAAAATCAATAAATTCTTGTTTAGTAAGCTGCTCTAGTGCTGCAACCTGTACTAATGCCATTCATAACCACAAACTTGCATTATGCTCTTGGATTTTGGGATTAATAGTATATGGGTTGGGAGTTGTTCGGCTCTAATTTCAAACTCTTTGTTGGGCATGATTTGTTTTGTAAGAAAAGAATTCAAATGAATTCTTGAAAAACACATAAGATTTCAACTTCTTTTGAAATGAAAAATATTTTAAGTTAAAAAAATTAAATTTTTTTAATCCCAAATAAAGAAAGTGTTGAAATCAATTGAATTGAATTCTTGCGAAATTTTTAATTCCAAACAAAGATAAAAGTTTCAAAGATTTGTAAGAGTTTGAATCAAGGAAGTACTATACCATGTGAACATTCGGGAAAAAAAAGAAAAGGAAATAGTAATGAATAAATAAATAAAAATATATAAAAACTGTGTCATGCCCATGTATCCAGATTTTATGCAGGTATTCCAGGGTAAAGTGAATGGTTAAAGTAATTACGATAGTCATACCTCACATTCTTTGCGGTCAAACTTGAGGGTTCCAACAACAATCTCATGCCAGTAAAATCCAGATTCTTCCCATAAATTCTTGTACTTCTCAAGTTTCATGTCAATCAATGTCTTAACATTGCTCTGCAACACAGCCATTTATCAGTTGTTCAACAATGAATGGTGGCAATGGACAATCCTTTCAAAATCTAAACTTTGCTGACTCGACAGTCAGAAGCCTCGAAACAAATTGCTAATATAACAAATAAATAATAATGATGTCAATTAATTATTACTGCCACTGTTACTGGGTACTTCCTAAGCACCGCAAGATATGCTTTTTTTTTTTTTTTCATCTGTTTTCAATTATAGGTAACTTTCATTTTTTGAGATGACAATTTATTTATAAGCTTACTAACATACCTCTTTTTTAATATATAATGAAAAAACATCACAGTTGCAAAAATGATTTAATAATATGCATTGTTTAATTTTAATGGAGCAATAAGAATAAATATTATATTAGAAAAAATTAAGCAAAATTTATTAAAACATGGGAAAATAGAACTAATCTTTGTGGGATAGAGGGAGCATAAGCTGATGTAATTAATGACCAAAACTCAACTCAATATGCAAGGTATAATTCAACGATCATAACATGCTAAAGCGTGTTGTTGATGAGCTAGTAATCACTTCAGTTCCAAGCCACATGAAAATTCTTCTGATTGTTTGAATCAATACTTAAGCCACTATGTTTCACGAGAACCATTTGGGGTACTAATATGAGAATCTTCACAAACAAAGGTTGTAATGTTATTAAATCAACAGTCTCTAAAACATAGGACATGGTGATTTAGAGTTATCTTCGTATTAGGTCCATATGAATATTATTGACTAAAATTGCTTAGAGGTGGGTTCAAAATCACGTTTACGTTTTTGCCATTGTGATGATTTGGGATTTATATCAAAATATATTCTAGTAAGCTCAAACTAATTAATTAATTTATATTTAAACTAGTTTATATTGTGTCATGTTTAGGCTACGCATATTCATTTTTATGTCATAATTGGAGCTTTTAATAAATTTTTGCTATGTTCAGACTTAAGATAGCGTTATCAAGTACTCCAAGGTGAAGAGGAAATAAATAAGAAAAAGAATTAGTACTCTGTTATGAGACTATAATCTCTTATCTCACCTTGAACTCCACATCAGTCATCTCATACATTTTATTTTCAAACGACTTTAGGAATGCCTCGACTCTCAAATCAATATTCCTGGGATCCTGTCAACTTCACCAAGATCAATTTGGATTATGAACAAAATTTACACAAAAAAAAAAAAAAGAAATTTGCACACCTTTACGGTAGATTGAACGACAAATTGTAATCCATGAATACCACAATCGTTCCTGCACAGTTTGACAAATTCAACTGCATTATAGGTATTTGAAGTTTAAAGAAATGTTCAATGAAAATATATTTTTGCATACCTCCGCGTGAGGGAAGTGATGTACCCAAGTTGTTCAACTGTTCTCAGCTGGTGAAATGTTGCTTGCTTTGCAATGAGAGTAAAAAGCTGAAGTTTCACATTCAGCATAAACTCATCTTGATGAACCTAGATAATTCAATTATATGGATTCAGCAACTACATCATTCTCTCCACCAAAAAGATATCTTTTTTTCAGTCAAATCAAATGGCCAGATACAGATCATAGGAACAAATTATTTCAGAAACAATAAACTCAGCAGAAGCGAGCAGCTTCATTCTACGCTTTTCTTAATTGCTGTCCGTTGTCAAATTCAAGCAGAGTAAACCTAAAGAAAAATCATTATACGGTAATTGTAGGCTATGACCAGAAAAGAAAAAAAAAAGACATCGAAAAATATTCCACTTCTTTGCTTAAAACTCTACTACTTTTGTTTTGACAATTTCAAGTTTAGGCTCCGACTTAAGTTGCTAAATATTTTGTGCTTAAGATCCACTCAGCATAGAAAATTAGCCAAGACATGAATTAGGAAATGATGTAGTTGAGTAACTATATTAGTTAATACATTAA
Organism: Manihot esculenta; assembly: GCF_001659605.2. NCBI lineage: Eukaryota > Viridiplantae > Streptophyta > Magnoliopsida > Malpighiales > Euphorbiaceae > Manihot > Manihot esculenta. The sequence continues at coordinate 4,451,330 of NC_035169.2, read as the reverse complement.
GATATTATAATTGCACGAAACGAAAGAACCATCAAGACTGCAACATCAATTCAACAAAAGACCTCAATAAGATACTTAAAATTGTCTTTCCATGTCAAATTAATTGATAAGGAAAAGGAGAGGCAGAGGAAGAAAAAGTTTACATCCCTGATCTATGTCAAAATTATTACATATGTCCACTCTATTTTAAAACTCAACATCTTAGTCCTTATATTTTGGCTGATTAGTCCCCACGTGAAAATAGTAGCTTTTCAGTTTGATAAAGTTAAAATACAAGGACTAAACTATTTATTTTTGAGAAATCAGAGACATAAACGTTAACTTTTGACATAACCTAAGAATTCAAAAATACTATATATCTAAGGGTGTTGTAGTAATTTACATGATAATTAATAGAAAATTAGACAGAAGGACCTCCAATTTGACGGAATCAAATAACAAGATCTAAAAACTGTTGAGTTTTAAAAATCGAGGGACATATATGTTAATTTTAACATAACTCAGGGATGTTAAATTGATTTACCCAAAAAGTAAATTTTGGGGACAATGAAAAAGCACTGACTAATTCATAACCTCTTCATATAATTTATTTAGAACAATAACCATATAAAAAATGGTTTAACATAAGGCGGTATTACCAGAGTGATTAACGTGTGTGCTCACCTGGATATAATGTATTAGAGCAGAGTTCTCATTACTTGGATTTAAGCCTTTGATAGGGTAGACATAACTCATACCCCTTTCAAGCTTGACAACCCTATTAGTCAAATGCTGGGATGGGAATAAAGGTTGGCATATGGGTTTTGGACCATTGAAGAAAACACCTTCAACATACTGAATTATGGACTCTGCCTCATTGCATTCAATGTTACCTGAAATTAAATAAGATCCAACAAATAAATCAAAGATAAGAATCATAGTAATCATAGAACTTCAAGAAAGTAATCAAGATTCAAGACTAAAAGAGACCTGCTATAAAGCACTCTAGAAATGCCCTTGAGAGCATCATGGGAGTAAACTTTGCAAGATCTTCAGCTTCAAGATGAGGAAGGACTTCTAGTTTTTCCATCTGTGGCCATTTTTGGTCCCATAGTACTAATGAGCAATAGTATGAAGCATGCTGGTTGGGTTGTTGAAACTTGTGATTTTCATAGTCCTTTCTCAACTTTTCCTGATAAATAATTAGTAGCTGTCAATACCAATTCCATCCACTGCTTGAATAATTTTCACATCTTAGCTTGTGCCGATGATTGATGAAAGTGCTAGCCGTACACTACAGGCACCCAAAAACAAATGACTCTATTCTTTTTGAAGAAAGGAAGAGATTCTGATATCACAATACTGGTGCAATGTAACGACCCGGAAACCGGACCGCTACCGGCGCTAGGATTCAGGTCGGCTTAAGGCCGCCGGAACCCGTAGCAAGCCAAACATACATCCTGTGAACCTGTTCAATCCCATACATGAACCAAAACATACATAAAAATTAAAACTTTTCTTTCATTCAAACATTTCTTTACCCAGCCTAGCCTGTGCATGCATAACCATAACATAAACCCCTCATTGGAGTTCTCAACAAATACTCCAATGGGGTACATAACATATCTCAGGCTTGGGTTACATAAACATCATAAAACATTTATCTCATGTATTTAAGGGATTACAACAGACTCTAGTCAAGCACACTATAAAACTTACATTACATTGCATAACATACTTTTACATTATGAATAGACCATGTCCACAGCTATGCTATTACATAACCTCCTCTTACTCTTCTGACTTCTCTATCTACACAGTACCTGCAAGACTGGGGTTAGGGGAGAGGGGTGAGCTAAAAAGCCCAGTGAGCAAAAAGTAAAAACATGATATTAATTCCTCCATTTTTAGGTATTTTATTCTTCATTTTATTATATTAACATTTGCTTTAATTCCACACTTTTTAGGTATATTATTGTTCATTTTATTATTAACATTAAATAACATAACTTTTACTTTACATGCTTTCATGAAATGCAACACATCACATTTAATCACATAAAGGATGGTATTGTCACCATTAGTCCTCACATCTCCAAGTGCCAGGGGCGTAGAATGGGCCTCGCTGGTCTTTCTCTTACATAACATACATAACATAACATTCCAAAGTGCCAGGGGCGTAGAATGGGCCTCGCTGGTCTTTCTCTTACATAATGCCAGGGGCGTAGAATGGGCCTCGCTGGTCTTCCATAACATATCATCATAACATAACATTAGAGGACTATGGATCACCCAATAACCATCCACATCAACATTAAATTATGCAATGCAACATATTCGTGAATTTCTAATGCAAACATCCTGAAACATCGCATGGCATTAATGATGCATGAGTATGCTATCAGATTCATTCATTTGTTCATTTATTCATTACTTAAAAACTTAGGGAATAATCCCACTCACCTGGTGACCGAAGCTTTAACGACGGACTCTGAAAGACTATCTCACAACCGGGGGTCTCGGGTCCTCGGGTCCGAACCTACACAGGTGGACTCAAATGAGGCACCAAACAATAAGAACATAACTCTAAACATACCCCCAAAAACCTCCTAAAAACACCTCAAAACATCTCTAGAAAACATGCAAGAAAAGGCTGGGAAGGGCACTTTCGGCGGCACCTTCGGCGGCCGGAAGTCCCTCCAGAGCCGAAAGTCAGGCAGGTTCGGCGGCACCTTCGGCGGCCGAAACTCCCAGACAGAGACGAAACTCATGCATGTTCGGCGGCACCTTCGGCGGCCGAAAGTCTCGGACAGAGCCGAAACTCAAACTTTCGGGGGCAGGCTTCGGCAGCCTAAAGCTGCCTTCCAAGCTGGTTCGGCGGCCGAAAGTACCTTCGGCTGCCGAACCTGGTTTCTGCCAAAGGGCAGAAACTTGGTTCTCTTTGTCCAAAACAACCCCCTACACAACCAATCATGCATAAACCTATTCTACAACAAGCATACTCAAGCATACAAGCTCCTAGGGGTCTCCAACAAGCTTAAACCCCAACTACAACACACAAGCAAGCCACATTGCACATAAATACACATTAAAACCATGGATTTTTCATAAAAACCCATCAAGCCTACTCATGCATTTCTACCCCAAAAACTTGCATAAAACTTACTTAAAACACATATAGAACTAGAGATCAGCCCTTACCTCTTGAAGATCGAGAGAGAAACGATCCTAGCTCGAAGATGGGGAGATTCGAGTTCTTGAACCTCAAAGCTCCAAAACTTGCTTAAACTTTAAAACTCTTCAAAAACAAGATATAACTTGTTAAGATCTAAAGGATTTGAGGGAAAACACTTAAAATGACCATAGGAGGGCTAAAGCTTACCGTCGGCCGAAATGGGAGAGAAAACTTCGCCTGTTTCGGTCACGGGGTCTCTTATAGGGCAGGTTCTGTCACCTTTCGGCGGCCTAACGTGCCCCCACATCTCATGCATGTTCGGCGGCCGAACATGAGGTTCGGCGGCCGAACCTTGAGTCTTTCAAACAAGGCTTTCGGAGGCCTAAAGCGCTCCCAAAACCCCACCATGTTCGGCGGCCGAACCTCACTTTCAGCGGCCGAACCTGGCAAAGCCTCCTTTGGTCTTTTTCATTCAAAAACTCAATTTCCTTTTTGCTTAAGACATAAAATACATTAAAAACATTTCATAAAACATGGTTTTACCCCTTCTAGAGGTTTCCGACATCCGAGATTCCACCGGACGGTAGGAATTCCGATACCGGAGTCTAGCCGGGTATTACATTCTTCCCCCCTTAAGAACATTCGTCCCCGAATGTTCACCAAACAACACATAACATGGCAAACATATAACATACATACTAAGCACATCAGCACATAGGGATCTAACCTTAAAAGAGCTGAGGGTACTGCTGGAGCATAGACTCCCGTGTCTCCCAAGTGCATTCTTCCAAGTTGTGGTGGTTCCACAGGACTTTCACCATCGGGATTTCCTTGTTTCTTAACTTTCTGATCTGCGTGTCAATGATCCGTACTGGTTGTTCAACATAGGTGAGATCCTCTTGGACCTCCACATCAGGCTCACTAAGAACCTTGCTCGGATCTGACACAAACTTTCTCAACATCGAAACATGGAAAACCGGATGGATTCTTGCCATTGAAGCAGGTAAATCTAGCTTGTACGACACATTCCCAATCTTTTGCAAGATTTCAAAGGGTCCGATGTATCGTGGGGCTAGTTTACCTTTCTTCCCGAAGCGAACCACTCCCTTCATTGGAGACACCTTAAGCAATACCAGATCCCCCTCCTGAAACTCTAACTGCCTTCTGCGGATGTCTGCATAACTCTTCTGTCTGCTTGCAGCAGTCTTGATTCTTTCTCTGATTATGGGTACCACCCTGCTGGTAATCTCTACTAGCTCAGGCCCTGCCAAGGCCTTTTCTCCAACTTCCTCCCAGCAAACAGGTGATCTGCACTTCCTTCCGAACAAAGCTTCATATGGAGCCATCCCGATGCTAGCATGATGGCTGTTAATGTAGGCAAACTCCACCAAAGGTAGATGCTGCCTCCAAGAACCGCCAAAGTCCAGCACACACATTCTGAGCATATCCTCGATAGTCTGGATGGTTCTTTCTGACTGTCCATCAGTCTGGGGGTGGAAGGCAGTACTGAAATCCAACCTAGTACCCATGGCATTCTGCAGACTCCGCCAAAACCTGGAGGTGAACTGGGGCCCTCTATCCGACACTATAGAAATGGGAACCCCATGCAGCCTGACGATCTCGTCCACATACACCTGCGCCAACTTGTCCACAGAATAGCCACTCCTGACAGGAATGAAGTGAGCAGATTTGGTGAGTCTGTCCACAATCACCCATATGGAGTCCACTCTGTTGGACGCCGCTGGTAACCCTACTACGAAGTCCATAGCTATGTTTTCCCATTTCCATTCTGGAATAGGTAGCGGGTTAAGCATTCCAGCTGGCTTCTGATGTTCTAGCTTCACCCTCTGACACACTTCGCAGGCTGACACGAACTGTGCCACTTCTTTCTTCATTGCTGGCCACCAATAAACTTTCTTCAAATCTTGATACATCTTGGTGGCTCCGGGGTGAATGCTGTATCTTGCATTATGAGCCTCTCTCATAATGTCTCCTTTTAGCCCTATGTCGTCAGGTACACATAATCGACTCCCATAGCGGAGAATCCCCTTACTGTCGAATCTGAACTCACTATCATTGCCTGACTGAACAGTCCTGGCAATCTTCACTAACTCGGGGTCCTCATGCTGTTTCTGAGCAACTTGCTCAAGGAACACGGGTGTCACTTTCATCTGAGCCAACAAGGCACCTGTACCCGACAATTCTAACTGTAGCCCTTCTTCGATGAGCTTGTAGAACTCCTTTACTGCTGGTCTTCGTTCTGCTGTGATGTGGGATAGACTGCCGAGTGATTTCCGGCTTAAGGCATCAGCTACAACATTAGCCTTACCCGGATGATACTGGATTTTGCAATCGTAGTCACTGAGCAGTTCTACCCATCTTCTCTGTCTCAAATTCAGATCTCTTTGACTCAGGATGTGCTGCAGGCTCTTATGATCTGTGAAGATCTCACATTTTACCCCATAGAGGTAATGCCTCCACATCTTGAGTGCAAAGATTACTGCTGCCATCTCCAGGTCGTGTGTGGGGTAATTCAACTCATGCTTCTTCAGCTGCCTAGAAGCATAAGCAATCACCCTCTCATTCTGCATCAGTACACAACCCAGTCCCACACGGGACGCATCACAAAAGACTGTAAAGTCCTCATCACTAGATGGCAGAGCTAAAACTGGTGCTGAAGTCAACCTCTTCTTAAGCTCTTCAAAACTCTCTTCGCACTGGTCGGTCCACAGAAATTTCTGATTCTTCCTGGTTAACCTGGTCAGAGGAGCTGCTATCTTTGAGAAGTCCTGAACGAACCTCCTGTAGTAACCAGCCAAACCCAAGAAACTTCTAATCTCTGTCACTGAAGTGGGTCTAGGCCAGTTAGCCACAGTTTCTGTCTTCTTGGGGTCCACCTCAATACCATTTTCTGACACAACATGCCCCAAGAACGAAATGCTCCTCAGCCAGAACTCACATTTAGAGAACTTGGCATACAAGCCATGTTCCCTCAAAGTCTGCAAGACCAACCGCAGATGATGGGCATGCTCTTCTGCATTCCTGGAATACACTAAGATATCATCTATGAAGACAATAACGAAGTGATCCAGGTATTGGCTAAATACTCTGTTCATGAGATCCATGAATGCTGCAGGGGCGTTTGTTAACCCGAACGGCATCACTAGGAACTCATAGTGCCCATATCTGGTTCTGAAAGCTGTCTTCGGCACGTCTTCACCTCTGATCCTCAGCTGATGATACCCAGATCTCAGATCTATCTTGGAAAAACAACCTGCTCCTGCTAGCTGGTCGAATAGATCGTCGATCCTAGGCAACGGGTACTTGTTCTTGGTAGTGACCTTGTTCAACTGTCTGTAGTCGATACAAAGTCTGAGGGATCCATCCTTCTTCTTCACGAACAACACTGGAGCACCCCAGGGTGAGGTACTCGGTCGGATGAAGCCCTTGTCTACCAACTCTTGCAACTGTTCTTTAAGCTCCTTCAGCTCTGCTGGCGCCATCCTGTAGGGAGGGATAGAGATCGGTCTGGTTCCTGGCATCAATTCTATCTCGAACTCTATCTCCCTAGGAGGCGGTAAACCTGGCAGTTCGTCTGGGAAAACATCTAAGAACTCTCTAACCACAGGCACTGAGGCGGGCTCTCTGACATCTCTGTCTAGCTCTCTCACATGAGCTAGATAACCCTGACAACCCCTCCTGAGCAGCCTACGAGCCTGTAGGGCTGATATCAAACCTCTAGGTGTACTCCCCCTGTCTCCTCTAAAGACAACCTCTGACCCATCCTGACCTCTGAACTTAACTACCTTGTCTCTGCAATCCAAGGTAGCACCATGGGTAGATAGCCAATCCATCCCTAGAATGACGTCAAAATCTGTCAAGTCTAGAACCACTAGGTCGGCGGATAGGCATCTTCCCTCTATGAAAACTGGACTGCACTGGCAGACTGACTCTGCCACTGACGGGTCACACTTGGGTCCACTGACCCATAGGGGACACTCTAACCCAGAGACCATCAAACCCAACCTCTCGACCGCTCTCGGAGAAACAAAAGAATGGGATGCACCCGGGTCCATTAAGGCATAAGCATCTGAACAACCAATGATGATATTACCTGACACCACGGTGTTGGATGCGTTTGCCTCCTGCTGGGTCATAGTGAAGATCCGTGCTGGAGCTGACGGACCTTCCCCTCTGTAAGCTGATGAAGAAGAGGCTGACCCTCTCCCTCGGCCTCTGCCACTGGCCTGTGTCGCGGCTGAAGCTGCTGGCTGTGCCACACTACCCGAAGTAGTCTGCTGGGGCCGTGCCATAGGAACTGCTCTAGGACACTCCATGGACATGTGTCCCTCCTGCCCACACCTGTAGCAGGCTGTTGTCCCAAAACGGCATACCCCTCTGTGTAGCTTACCACACCGTGCACACACTGCATTATCAGCACCAGAGCTTGAGCCACTTCCTAGTCCCAGACCTGATTTGATCTTGCTCCAGAACTTACTCTTCTTTGGTTTCTTAGTGGTACTGCTCCACTTCTTACTAGCTGAACTCAAGGATGAAGGGTCTATCCTTCCCCCACCTGGGGTCTTAGAACCTGAAGGCTGTGTCACTGACTGTTTAACAGTCCCCTCGATGATTGCACTAGCCTCCATTCTCCTGGCCATGTCTACAATGGTATGGAAACTTTCTCTATCAGCTGACTGAACCAAGGAGGAATACCTGGAATGGAGCCTCATGATATACCTCCTTGACTTCTTCGAATCTGTGTCCAGATGTTGCCCAGCAAACGGCAACAACTCTAAGAATCTATCGGTGTACTCATCGACACCCATTTCATCTGTCTGCTTCAGCTGTTCAAACTCAATCATCTTCAGCTCCCTTGAACTGTCAGGGAAAGCCCATCCTGCGAACTCATTCGCAAACTCCTCCCATGAAAGATTGTCCACCCTCGGTTTCACATAGCCCTTGAACCATTCACGGGCCTTTTTGCATTTCAGGGTGAAACCAGCCATCTGAATGGCTCTGCTGTCATCAGCCCCTATCTCATCTGTAATTGTTTTGACCTTCTCCAGGTATACGAACGGATCATCACCTGTATCAAACTGGGGAGCACCCAACTTCATATAGTCGGTCATCTTGGCCTTGCTCCCTCCAGATGAGGTAGGTTGAGGTCTTTGGGTTTCTGGAACTGTGGGTTCTACTTGTGGTGGTGGTGCGACATCCCCTGGGATAGGGTTTGCCGTGCCTGGATGGAAGGATGGAGGTGGGTACATAGGGTACTGTGGATACTGTGGGTAGAAAGGTGGATATGGCATGTGAGAAGGGTAAGGATTAAAACTGGGGTAATCCGATGTACTTCCCATCGAATACCCGGGGTATGGTGAAAAAGGTGGGTACTGGGGTGGTGGAACAAACCCCGAGGCCTGAGTGCCTCCCTGTGACTCACCCATGCCCTCTTCTGGCATGTTTACACCAAGGTTACCCTCCCTCCTCTGCTCCACATCCATCTCTACTTCTTCATCAACTGACATCCTTTCCTGAACTGTACCCCTTACTGATCTGCTTCTACCCAGATCCAAGGACCTTCTAGGGTCCCTCACTGTTCTGTCCCTGTTGGACCTGCTTGACATTGCCCTTGGCAATGCTGGAGGACGGGCGCTCGTGCCCTCATCCTCCGGTGGTACTCTAGTCAATCTAGCTGATCGACGAGTTCCTCGCATTCTGTTTACTGAAAAACAGCACAGATAACAAAACATTAGCATCAAATGGTTCATGTGGAAACACATGAACCCACATCATATACACATCATATTCAAAGCATATCTCATGGCATACATACTTGCATTCTAGACAGGACTCTACATCCTATCCTAGTGGACATGATTTCCTATGGTGCTTGACATTTCTATCACATCTATGAGCCCGACACTCTAGGTCCGACCATATGAACCTAGGGCTCTGATACCATTCTGTAACGACCCGGAAACCGGACCGCTACCGGCGCTAGGATTCAGGTCGGCTTAAGGCCGCCGGAACCCGTAGCAAGCCAAACATACATCCTGTGAACCTGTTCAATCCCATACATGAACCAAAACATACATAAAAATTAAAACTTTTCTTTCATTCAAACATTTCTTTACCCAGCCTAGCCTGTGCATGCATAACCATAACATAAACCCCTCATTGGAGTTCTCAACAAATACTCCAATGGGGTACATAACATATCTCAGGCTTGGGTTACATAAACATCATAAAACATTTATCTCATGTATTTAAGGGATTACAACAGACTCTAGTCAAGCACACTATAAAACTTACATTACATTGCATAACATACTTTTACATTATGAATAGACCATGTCCACAGCTATGCTATTACATAACCTCCTCTTACTCTTCTGACTTCTCTATCTACACAGTACCTGCAAGACTGGGGTTAGGGGAGAGGGGTGAGCTAAAAAGCCCAGTGAGCAAAAAGTAAAAACATGATATTAATTCCTCCATTTTTAGGTATTTTATTCTTCATTTTATTATATTAACATTTGCTTTAATTCCACACTTTTTAGGTATATTATTGTTCATTTTATTATTAACATTAAATAACATAACTTTTACTTTACATGCTTTCATGAAATGCAACACATCACATTTAATCACATAAAGGATGGTATTGTCACCATTAGTCCTCACATCTCCAAGTGCCAGGGGCGTAGAATGGGCCTCGCTGGTCTTTCTCTTACATAACATACATAACATAACATTCCAAAGTGCCAGGGGCGTAGAATGGGCCTCGCTGGTCTTTCTCTTACATAATGCCAGGGGCGTAGAATGGGCCTCGCTGGTCTTCCATAACATATCATCATAACATAACATTAGAGGACTATGGATCACCCAATAACCATCCACATCAACATTAAATTATGCAATGCAACATATTCGTGAATTTCTAATGCAAACATCCTGAAACATCGCATGGCATTAATGATGCATGAGTATGCTATCAGATTCATTCATTTGTTCATTTATTCATTACTTAAAAACTTAGGGAATAATCCCACTCACCTGGTGACCGAAGCTTTAACGACGGACTCTGAAAGACTATCTCACAACCGGGGGTCTCGGGTCCTCGGGTCCGAACCTACACAGGTGGACTCAAATGAGGCACCAAACAATAAGAACATAACTCTAAACATACCCCCAAAAACCTCCTAAAAACACCTCAAAACATCTCTAGAAAACATGCAAGAAAAGGCTGGGAAGGGCACTTTCGGCGGCACCTTCGGCGGCCGGAAGTCCCTCCAGAGCCGAAAGTCAGGCAGGTTCGGCGGCACCTTCGGCGGCCGAAACTCCCAGACAGAGACGAAACTCATGCATGTTCGGCGGCACCTTCGGCGGCCGAAAGTCTCGGACAGAGCCGAAACTCAAACTTTCGGGGGCAGGCTTCGGCAGCCTAAAGCTGCCTTCCAAGCTGGTTCGGCGGCCGAAAGTACCTTCGGCTGCCGAACCTGGTTTCTGCCAAAGGGCAGAAACTTGGTTCTCTTTGTCCAAAACAACCCTCTACACAACCAATCATGCATAAACCTATTCTACAACAAGCATACTCAAGCATACAAGCTCCTAGGGGTCTCCAACAAGCTTAAACCCCAACTACAACACACAAGCAAGCCACATTGCACATAAATACACATTAAAACCATGGATTTTTCATAAAAACCCATCAAGCCTACTCATGCATTTCTACCCCAAAAACTTGCATAAAACTTACTTAAAACACATATAGAACTAGAGATCAGCCCTTACCTCTTGAAGATCGAGAGAGAAACGATCCTAGCTCGAAGATGGGGAGATTCGAGTTCTTGAACCTCAAAGCTCCAAAACTTGCTTAAACTTTAAAACTCTTCAAAAACAAGATATAACTTGTTAAGATCTAAAGGATTTGAGGGAAAACACTTAAAATGACCATAGGAGGGCTAAAGCTTACCGTCGGCCGAAATGGGAGAGAAAACTTCGCCTGTTGCGGTCACGGGGTCTCTTATAGGGCAGGTTCTGTCACCTTTCGGCGGCCTAACGTGCCCCCACATCTCATGCATGTTCAGCGGCCGAACATGAGGTTCGGCGGCCGAACCTTGAGTCTTTCAAACAAGGCTTTCGGAGGCCTAAAGCGCTCCCAAAACCCCACCATGTTCGGCGGCCGAACCTCACTTTCGGCGGCCGAACCTGGCAAAGCCTCCTTTGGTCTTTTTCATTCAAAAACTCAATTTCCTTTTTGCTTAAGACATAAAATACATTAAAAACATTTCATAAAACATGGTTTTACCCCTTCTAGAGGTTTCCGACATCCGAGATTCCACCGGACGGTAGGAATTCCGATACCGGAGTCTAGCCGGGTATTACATGCAAGCTTTGGGCAAAGGTTGTCAGACATAACACAAACACACATATTATTTAAATAGGAGTACACCTAAGGTTAAGAATTATTATAGGCTTAGTTAAACATAATATAACAATTATTGCTTTTCAAATTCCTCTAAAATATTTTACAAAAGCCATGAACTTTAGTCCATTGAAATATTTTCCTTTCTGCATATACTTATCATGTATATCATACATAGACGTGGCATGGTTTCATGTTGAGAGGCGGCTTAACTAACATGGGCCAGCCATGTTCACATCAACAAATAAACTTTCTTTGTCTTAGAGCTTTCATGTTTCGCGGGGGCAACTTATTCACTATTCCCACTTCATGTTCAGGCAAATCCGGCTTCTTCATGATAAATAAAATCACTGTGGGTCCCAGAGAATTCAAGACACATTAGAGAAGACTACTCCAAAATCCAAACCAGAGTGGAGAAAAAATTCTGGGGATCATGCAACCTATTTATGTTTGGCCATATAAAAACTTCAAATTTCTACTAGGATGAAGAAGGGTCTAAGACCTCAAATCAGTTTAGTATAGGATGAAGAAGGGTCTAAGACCTCAAATCAGTTTAGTATAGAAGGATGTTTAAAGTATATCTTGAAGAAAATACAGCAATTTTGATGTAAAAAGTTGAAAGAAATGAGGATATGTATGCTTAGTTAATACCTTAATCACAGCAAACCTGTCAGGAATCACATAAAATTTTGCAATTTTTCCGATGACTTTTTCCAGCAAGGTCTTCAGTTTGTGATTATAACCGGTCACAGTCACCTATTGAGGGTGAAGGAAATTTAAAGCAAGTTAAAACATGCACAGAGAGAAACAAAGACCAAACAACTATCGGGTAGCTTGAATTATTTTTCCAGGGAATAATCTCATTGGAAAAACAGCTCTAATTTTGAACTTGTACTCCTAGTCCATTTCCTAGGTCTGCAACAGTTTAAAGGAAAGAATAATGAAAAATACTTCCAAAGTAAGAAGAGATTCCTCCTAGTTAGTGCAAGTCATGTATTATCAAATATCAATCCCTTCTAAATAGGAAAAAAGTATCAATTATTCCATAATTAGTAACTTTACAATCCATCTACCAATTTATTAGCGTGCGTACATACATAGATACGTATACATATATATACAGACATACATATAAACACGTGCACACATAAATATGTCCTTATTAATTACTATGGTATTTTTAGTTAAAATGGGAGACGATCTTGACAGAGCAACCGTGACATTGCTTGCTGTCACACTAAGGTTTCTTTTTCGCTAAGACAAAATAATGCTTCTAGCTAATACTTTAAAATTCTAGAGGTTACTAAGTTATCTCTGTGCCTGTGCTTAAATCAGAGTAAACGTTGTAGATGAGCTCCTGAAGATCAGGAAATTTGGTTCTTGACTAAAAATCTGTTTATACAATGAATGAAAAAGATTTTTTAAAAAAAAGACATTAAAAAAGGCTCCCAATTCTTACAAAAATACTCTCAAATCTGTTTAAAATACTAATGAGAAATGGATAAATTGATAATTATTAATGCTTGTACACTCATGAATTGTGTATAATTAATATAAAATTACAACCCCCCCCCCCCCCAATTCATTTATTCAATTCTGGAAAATTAATTTGCTTCTTACTGTTTTCCTTTCCAGACTTCTACTCTCTTTGCCTCTCTTTCCTTGGTTTGACTAATTGAAAGAACTATTTGGGTCTTCCCATGCGGTCAATGTCAAAGAAATGAGGAAAGTGGTGTAAACATTCAGTTTCTTAAATTAGGTTGACGAAGTGAAATTTAAACACAAGGCATTTGATTAGCAGTGGAAAAACTATAGGGAATTGGCTATTCATATGAGTAAACCATGGATTACGTATGAGAACTTGTTCATTTTACTGATTAGGAGAAAAGCAGCTGGAATTGTTGAAAGAGATTATCGATTACATAGGTTAATCTCACAGGACCAAATGGGCGGGATATGAAAAAATATTGTTATAATATTGTAATAAAATAGGAAGAAATTGAAGATGTTAATTAGTGGGTGGCCACCTTCACGAGCACAAAAAGAACAAAGACAACGCTGATAAAATTTATGGATGTTAAATATGACGAATGTGTGCTAAAATTATGCCACAATAAATATGCCCGCTAAATGGGCAACATACCGTTCAAAGTTAGGACTAACAGCATAAATACCCAGAGGCTTGAGGGAATAATTTTTCTCTGTTACTTCCTTTACAATTCAAATGCTGAATTATGCCTCTCAGAACCAGGACTTTAAAACATGAGACAGTTTCAAATTGAGGATATCATATCAAAGCCCAATATCGCAATGAGTGATGCAGGTGAGAGATGTTTAGGCTGCTACGCATAAAACTCCTACCGCATGCTCTAATGCATTGATTGAGCCAACAAGGAGCTCAATCAATAAACCAGATTCACGAGTGCAATTATAGCAATTAAAGTGAGAAAGTAGTAAGCAAGATTGTATAGAAGGAACACAAGCAATTTAGAATCACCTAATATATGGTAACTAGATAGCCTATGAATGATGAATGAGAGCTGTAAAAGTACTCTTGTTCTCACAAAATTGCTATATCACACACTGGTGTAAAAAAGTCAAAGCCTTCTAAAAGATGATGGATCTCTAAAAGAACAAATACGGAGAAGATCTTGAATAACAAGTTTGAGAGAATGCAAATTAAAAGATGGAACTTCACGCTAGCTCCCAAACAAATGGAGTAAAAAGGAGAAATACATTGTTTACAAATCATGTTCCTGGAAACTTTTGTGAAAGTTATGCACATAGATATTGCTCCATAATACCTTAAAAATATATTTATTACTCTCAGTATGCTAAAAATACAAAGAACAGTGAATTATTGGTTTCAACTTTTTAGAGCTATTTTATTTCCTGGAGGAACTGATGTGTAGCAAAAAGCAAAAACGGTAATAGTTATTGAGATGGCAAGAACCTACAGTTTCATAAATGAATGCATACATACAACCACGAACCATTAGAGGTAGGATTAACAAAGTTAAATGAAAAGTACCTGAAAACCACTATCTGCCATGTTTATGTGATAATTTAGACCAGCAACACGTGCATGGTAAGCTGAAATGCGCAGCACAAGTTAAGCACTTAACCCAAAAAAAAAAAAAAAACAAAGTACCACAGAAGAGATATCAATAAGAAGCCATAATACTAGGTAAAGGAAAAGCAAGTCACTTTAATTTAAGCACTCTTTTCTTTGTCAAATATAACTAGAATCAATTGCAAAAGGGGAAAGTATCAAAGAAATAAGAATGTAATCTTCATTTCATTCAGTTTAATTCACTTGCCATATTCATTCAAGTAATCCTTTAACAATCGAGTAAAAATGGTTGTGAGAACTTCTGCCTCTGGAGAGCTCTTAGCACAAGGGCAATTGAAATCTATTTTGACATAGGCCTTAGGTGTAAAGAACAGTGTATCAGGCTTGTACCATAATGATGCATAGGATGACTTTCGCACCAGAACTGGGAATTTGACCTGCTTTGAAGGTTAACTGCATCAAAAACAAACTTACATAGAAATTGAAAATCACATAATTAACTATTCAATCAAACCTTCTCTTGCATGTCCACGTGCTTGAGCGAAAGGTCAGAAGGGATAAACATATTAGGTGATGGTAGATGCAGATTTTCATTAGGGGCAGAGGATATCCATTCCTATAAGTAAAAAAAACTTCCACATAATTATCAAGCCCTTACAGAATCTTCTAAGCAAAATTACTTGATTCAATGAGGAAGAAAAGTCAAAATATTCACCACATGCATCCCCTCGACATAGCTTTTGCATTTGTTATCATCAAATTGAATGAATAATATCACGAATAACAACAAAAACCAACCTGAATCAATGAATCAGTAATGTTTTCAACACTATATGCAGTTTTGTACCATGGCTCAACCAAGTCAGTTTGCCCTTCAAATCTTTTTGACTCCCAAAAGATTCTGTAAAATTGAAAAGTAATTAGGAAAGAATAACACGTCTCAACCATACAAGTGCCCAAATTGCAAATGATAGTACATCAACATAATTTTGAGGAAGATCAACTTTGTAAAACATGTCAGTCAATTTGAAGAATGTAGACATGTAATATATCTTAGTTGGAAAGATCATATTCTGTTATGGACCAATGATCATCTTGGTCTCTCTTTTCCTAAAATATAGTAGCTAGAAGATAAAGAGGCAACTAAGATAAACTACTAAGCTCTGAAGCACCAAATAAAAACAACAAAAATTTCAACACATTGGGAAGTCTATCACCCTTGCAAGCCACACTTTAACTTAATAAAAAGACAGGTTATCACTGCAGCAAGCAACACTTGAACACGATAAAAAGACAGAGAAAGTTAGAATACATCTCATCGCCAATCCCAATTACAATGACAAAGAAACACCAATTTATAACTTCTAAAGGCACAGACAAACACTTGAATTTCTCATTCTGCATTGAACCAATTTATAACTTCTAAAGGCACGGACAAACTTACCGCACATTATTAGGAGAAAGCTGATCCACTACAGATTGGATTATGCTTGGGCTGAATTTGGAAGGAATGGAGGATTGAACTAGCCAATCTTTTGGAGGATATAACTGAAACTCAAAAGAATAAATTAATAGACAAGTATCAACAGCATCGCGCAATAAGAGAGTAAATATTAGCTTCCAAATTTTGCATTACAAACTAAAAACATATGAGGAAACAATTAACGTTAGGCATTGAAGTTCTCAATTACTTTTTAGGGCTACTAGTTTCATTGACTAGACCATTGAATCAATAATCTTCCTGACAAAAATTTTAAGTGTTGACTTTTAAATCAATGGAGTATTTACAATCATTTCAAGAGTATAATTCATTTTGTTTTACAATTACATGTTGACATTATAAGTGTAAGGTGAAATAGAATATAGCTATCTGATTGATATACGCATATAAACAACCATGAATATATAAAAATGTATAAGCATATACTTCATAAAAATATGAAAATACAAAAAATCATGCACAAAGCTTTTACTGCTAAGAAAGAATGACATATAAATTACTAAATACTCTCGAGATAAAAATTTCTCCCCATATTATCAATCATGGTTCAGTTTTATGATGCTTAGGTGCAAATAAATTTTACGTTGCTACCTTTAAATTTAATACAACATATAAGTGTGAGCATTCAATGATTTAACAAAAAAGTTGAACTGAACCAATGTTTTTTCAGTTGATCAATTATATTTCATTCTCTTAGAAAAAGGGTTATTTGGTTCAGAACTGAACCGATTTTCTCCCTTGCCTTAATGCTACACCATTTTATATCCATACATATATGTTAACTCCTGTCCTCATGCTGATTTTCTCCCTTCCTTACCTCATTCTTTCTTCTCTCATTCCTTCTGCACCAAGCGCAAACTCAATTCTTGCCCTTTTCTCTTTTTCAATTCTTCTCGTTACTAGGACATCATTCATAGATTCATAATTCCTTTCTTCTTCTTTGTATTTTCTTCTCTTTCTTATCATAGAATCGTGCAAGCATCTCTTTCACCTTCTTCTTCTTCAATTCCACTCCATTGCTCTAGTCTTGGCTCTGCATGTCATTCTTTGAAGTCCAGATCTTCAATTTCTACCATCACAGAGATAGAGATTGCCTTTGAAGTTGGTTCCTCAATTTCCATATTTAACCTACGCCTTTTAAATCGAGAGTAAATCTAGTGACAACCACTACTTCTGTTGACACTTGAGTCGAGATTGCTGTCCTATTCCACTGCTTCTGCTACCTGATGCCAACACCTAGCCATTATATCTTCATGGGTTTGTATTATAACAGGTTTTTATAGTGGATTTGGGGATTCTAATTTCAAAAAAAAAAAATAGATATACCGGTTATGGATATTGGATTTGTATATTTTGGAATTGTGCTTGTTATTAGATTTGCATATTTTAGGACTCTGTATTACTGTGCCTTTTGATTTGCTTCTGCTATTTTGTGGGTATGTGAATATGGAATTTTATGTTATGTGAATGTTCATTTTCAATTTGCTTTCGTGAATCTCTGCCTCTAATTAAAGATTTCATGTTGAAAATTGAAAGTTAGTTTAATAATTGGGTAATAGCAATTGGAGAATTGATGAAGTGAATAAAACTGACTTATTTCAATTTAATTCGGTCTTCAATCGAACCGCTCAATCACTCAACTATTTAGATAAAAAAAATAAATTACAACTTAATTTCAATCGATTCAACTTAGCTAACCACAAATATGTAAACCTGACAACTAATCTCCTATAACAAAAAATTAATTTAAAAATGACTTCCTGTAAACGAGGTAGTCATGGTACAAGAAGTCATGAAGAAAAAGCTATTAAATTGTAGAAATGATATTAGAATTTGTTGGTAAAAAAGTAATGGTTCATATAATTTTTTCTTCTTCTGAAAATAACAATGATCCAACAAGACAATATATGATTATTATAAGTTACAATATTATCCATTAAACCTTTTTTGCAATATGACATTAACATTATCATTTTAAAATGCACCTTCCTAATTTTTTAATGGTAGGTATCTTGTGTATGCCATTCGGTGATATGTGGGTAAACTCATACGTCCAACATTATAACTGATCATGTTACTTTTTAACTTTTTTGTCCTTGAGCATAAGATGTATTTTAAAGCATCTCTTCTTTTCTGTCCCAAAGAAACTATCATGTTTTCTTGTCTTTTAAAAAAATGGAAAAGGGAACACGATGCACTTCACATCTAAATTTTTATTGTATCCATTGTCTCTTGTGGTTAAGTCATTTCATCACATTAAAAAATTCTTTAATCTAACAAAAAATATGATGAAATATATAAAATTTGTTTTGACTTTGCTATCACTCAAAGCATGTAATGAGGAAGCACAATTGTGCTTTTCCTAGAATCAAGTCCATCTACCATTGACAATAATTGATTCTCTCGATACTTGCCATTTACTAAAGCAATATTTGTAGTTTTGTACAACATATGCTCCTCATTACAAAACTTTTACAAGCTAATAGGGAATTATCAATCAATCGACCAAAATAGAAAAATGTTAAGACATTTTATTCCTCCAAAATGGAAATATGGGTATAAAAATGCACAACTAACATACCTGCATATTCGATGCAATTTTAATCGCATAATAGATTGGGGAGATTTTGTCTTGATAATGAAATTTTGTCTCACAAATACCAGCAAGCTTCATCAATACAACAAAATTATTCAAAACATTAATAAAATTGGAAATCAATGTCTCTCGCTAAATATCCAAAGTAAAAAAGCAATTCTAATACAAATTATAATCCATAATTTAATAATCGAGTTAATTCCATGAATTTAAGTTGATTCCATACATATATACATACATATAAATATATTGCAATTCAGACTATATTACCATAACCCAGCAAAAAAATATCATTTTATGTTACAAATGATTATGATGGATCATGAAACCCAAAAAACAATTTAAGATTGTCTTTTTCTCCTCCTTATTGTAGTCAGACTCTACCCTCTCAATAACATTGCATAAAATCAATAATAAAAATTTAAAGGCTCACGCTTTTTGTTTAAGACATCTAGGAAGATAAAGTCCTTACACAAGAACTAACAAGTACATAATAATGCTACGAAGAGCAAATGTTTCGTAGAGTTCCATAATGCTTGATAACTATAATTCTTTATTTTCACATATCATGCACTTCTATTTCATACCTCATCAAATATCGATTTGCAAACACCAGATTCTTGTAAAAGATGAATGTATTTGAACAGCAACCCTACAATATCTTGCATGTGTTCTGCATTGAAACAAACACCAATATTTGGTCTAGGAAAACACATGAACTCAAATATTTTTGTCCAATTAAGATAAAAGATAAAGCTAAGAAATATGAAAATTAATAATAGATATATTTATGTCTTACAAGTGTATAAAACAATTAAAAGAAGAAATTAGAACAAACTAACCATGACCATCATCAGTAAGATCCATTGTCACTTTAAAGAAAGAAAACTCCTGATTCCAGCCCTCTTCATCAGCATACAAGCTTGTAACCCATCCTGCAATACTTTATAGTTCATTATTTTTTCCCAAAAAAAAACATTAAACCATTGAGGTCACTATTGCCAATACTCTATTCAAGCTATTTGACATGAATATTTCATTCTGTACAACTACAAATATTGATACTTCATCATGCCTCATCTTACTATAAGCAAGTCTTCCGACATATCAACATATTTTAATCTATGCATCTTGTTTTTCTCAACCAACGAGTGCTACTCCTAACTTCTTTAGTTTTCTGCTTTAAAATAATAAAAAAAAATTATAGAGAGGGAGAGAGAAAGATAATAAGAACATTCAATTTATGATAGTAAGTGAAGTTATAATGTTACTTATAAGACAACCACATTATTATGGTTAGCGATGGAATAGGATTTCAACTATGATAGTAAACCTTTCACATGTGTTCTTGGAAGATAAGAGTTATGTCCTAGATGATTTTTATGTGATGTTAATATGGTTTCCAATAATGGCTATCACATAGCATAATGGCTATCACATAGCATAATGGCCATTATTTACAGGCTTTGAAGCTATCACCCTTATACTAGCTATATATAAGAAAAAAGAATACATGTGTGACGGTCGTGGCACCCATTACTTAAGGATAACTATAGTTATTTACCATTAAGAAATAGCAACAGCCATTGTTGTCATGGTATTCCCCAGTTTTATCAAATTGGGGAAAGAAATCAATCTAAAATTTTGTATCTTTCTATAGATCTTTTAATTCTTGAGCTAAAATTATCAATTAGAGAATGTTTATTTCAGAAGGAGAGCAAATCAACATCTATACTTTGCAAAAAGTAAGTTATTTGTCTTATTTTCGGTGTTCTTATGTATTATTGTCTACATAATTATTTATTTTAGAGTGGAGTTAATGTTTTTATTAGATGTATTTAAAATCATAGCTTTTAAATATATGTTCATTTTCTGAACTTTATAAATGTTTCAAAAAAAAAATCTACAGAACAATAGGTTGTTAACATTACAGCAATTATATGCGTGTCTTTATTACCTGTGGCCATAATTAAAATCAATAACTAGCAACTAAATCAACAATTTGCTTGATGCTTTTGTATGATTCCTTGAATTCAGTAAATTTTGCTTAGTCCACTCATCCTCATTTCACTGTCTCAGTGATTTCTCTAGTGGCAAACGTACAAGGGAAACTATGAAGAAAATTGTAAACTTTCAACATCATCACATCATACATATGTTTCAATTTCCTAGTTTTTTCTTTTTTTAGAAAAAGAAAATTTGATTACTTTCGTGTCAAAATTATATAAAGAGGTATTACATCTTAGATTGCAAATGAAAATAAAATTCAGAAGAAGGCTTTGTTGGTGGAAAGTTGGCGAAGAAACATCCAAAATAAATGAGTTGCAACATATAGAATAACTTAAATGACCATAGTAAGGAGTTGGGTGCCGAGCATAAGCAGTTCAACACCATGTTTATCAACAATTTAACAGGCCAATTATATTTGTATTGATTTTCTTTGCCTTCTCACAATATCCATGCCTATTACAGGAAAAAAAAGGTTCTTGAATGAATAGTGTGGAGCATATGAAAGGAGAGGGAAAATAATCCCTAAACCATGAACCAGAAAATTTAGATAAGGCAAATTATTTCAGTTGCATGCAAAACAACTAAACAAGATACAAATTTCAATCCGCAGGTTGGTATGGGTCTGCATCTAGATAACAAACAAAACTCTAATGTTTCTCTAATTTTAGAAGGCAAAGCTTTATGGGTTATTACTGGTTTTTTTTTCTTTCCAACTTTATTGAAATCACTATGCAGAATTAAAAGAATGAATAGACAATTACATTTAAGTCTATAGAATGATGGAAAAGCTCTTTGAAGTTTGAACACCAAAATGAGGCATTTTCAACAAGTAGAAAGGGTATTAATGAAGATGTGGTGTATGGACACATAAAAATTTCCCCAAAACATAACAAATTTAATTTTCAAGAAATGCAGATGGTAAGTATCAAAAAATTTAGTAGTCTTAAGAATAGCTAGGATAAGCAAAACCCACCCAGTAATTTCAAGACATGAAACAAAGATCCTTCTCCTTCATGGCCGATCAAATGACCCAGATAGTTGCATGGTCCTTCCTTATAGTGAAGAATACTTGGAGTTACAGGCCATACAATTCTCAATTTGTGACCTTGTTCTATTGGGACAACTCTGACAAGTATCTGAAAATAATGCAATAATGAATTGATGAATACAAGATACTCTAGAAGATAAAATATATTTCCTTATATTATCTTTTTTCCTAAAATTAAAATGTTTATTTATATAGCATGGAAACACACCAGTAATAGGCATACCTGTAAGTGTTCAGATGTGCATGGCTGACCAGGAAAAGAAATATAGTCTCGGTTGTTGCTTCTAATCTCTTGAAATTTGTTCTCGAGAAGGCTTTGAATTGCATCAAGTTTTTCTGAAGATCTCTCCATAACAAAGGAATCATGCACTCTATAAATAAAAGTATGCCAGGCATGATTTTTTTTATGTGTTCTTACAAACCTTTGGCATATATCACCAGATGCATGAGGTTGGCAGAATAATTTTCTTCGTAAAATTTGATAAGCTCATGTCTTGTATCCAATCCCTTCGCTTTTGGTTGAACTTCCAAAGTTTCCCAGTTCCCTGCGCATTGACAAAGGCTAGGCACCTTTCAGCACACATCACGAGAATAGACTCGTCTTGAACCTTGATTAAAGAAATTAGCTCTATTTCATAAAATAGGTGATCTAACACAGGCATGGTCTTAAATAGTGGCTGTTACGTTAACTTAACATATGTTATATAAAGGTTTTCTGAAGGGTCATTGCTTACCAACATTATTTTAAGGCAGAAAACAAGTTGCACTTATAACAGCCATTTTATAACAATAATAGCCATTATTTACCATTAATAACGGTAACAGCCGTTACTTCAAAAATGCAAATAAAAGGCAGATGCGAGCAGGAGTCTCACTTTTTCTTCTTCTTTTTGATGGACCGTATGTTCAACTGCTCACATCATTCTCTCTGAAAGTTCCACCCAAACTTCCCTATCTTTTTATAACTCTCTCACTTATTCTCTCTTAGGCTTGTGAAAAGTAAAATTGTTTTAAAAAATTATTGTGATCCTTTTGTAAATAAATATTACTGTTTAAATTAATTTTTGTAAATTGAATAGTAAGTTCAAAACTTAATTTTAAATTGAATACTTGCCTTAGTTTTGATAGCTAATACATTTAGTACAAGTAAATGTAAATAAACTAAAAAAGGGCTAGTATACAAAAAAATCCAAACGTTTACAATAATTTATAATTATATCTGACACTTTAAATTTTAGATAGTAAAGCCAAATCTTTTCCATTTACCCCAATTATAGCTAAGAGAACTAAATTAAATTTGTATAAGTTAATGATAAATTATAATATAGTCTCTAAAGTTCCATTTGAATAATAAAATAGTTCTTAAATATATACTTTTATTACAATAATGTCATTTTTTATTAATCTCATTATTCACTTCCTATTTCCACTTTTATATAATATCGTATATACTAATAAAAACTTAAAATATAAAAAATAAAATAAAACTTTACCATTTAAAACATATATTTCATTTTATTTAGAATATTATTAATATTAAATAAAATTTTTCAAATATAAAAAATATACACACAATTTATAATATTATAAACATTCAATGAAATACTTTAATGTATATCATTTACATGTGATATTTTATATAATAGAAATTTATTTGTAACAAATATTTAATATTACATAAAATAAATATAAAAAATATTTAATTTTAATATAAAATTTAAATTAATGGATTATATATTTTATTAATAATATAAAACTTTAGAGACTATATAATTTACCGTTAACTTATATAAATTCAAGTTAGTTCTTTTATTATAATTATGACAAATTGAAAAGATTTTGCTTTTGTGTTGAATATAATTGTGAATTTCTGTAAAAGTTTAGATTTTTTTGTTCAATAGCTCATTAAAAAAGTCAAAGTGAAAACTATCAGAACCTCTTACACACTCATTTTGACAGCATTAACGTTAGTATTTTACTATCTAGAAATTATTTTTTCTATAAATTTATTAAGGCTAATGATGTCTAAGAATGACAAATTTAATACTCATATTTTTAAATATCTATTCACTTCTTCAACTCCACAAATTTTTTGAAAAATTTGCTGACTGGCAAGTGTTACTATTCATTACAGCATTTACACGCCCTTTTTTTACCCAGCCCCGCTACAACTTAAAACCCACACAAATGGAAGAGAGATGAAGCAAAATGGAAAATACCTTAGTTGGGAATGTTGTCTGCCAACACAAAGAAAGTACAAATTTATACGAAATTTTTTAAATTGTAAAGCACTATCAGCAATTTAGCACTTGTAAAACATTCTCCAAATAAGCAAAAATTCATCTTTCATGAAGGCAAATGAAACAAGAATCAGCATTATATTTCACAAACGGGTTATCAAGAACTGATTATAGAGACTAGGCCAACTATCAAAACACCATGCACAGAAAGGGCCATTTATAAAAATGCTTTAAAGACAGTAAATATATTAATTTCTGACCTGTACTGAATTTATGATATGGGTGTTGTTCATCACTGAAATGTTTCTGAAGCTGCATATAATAAAATAGTTTCAAGCAAAAAAATCAGCATGTTTTTTATATAATTAGTAAAATTACTTCTCATAAATAACATGGTCCTTCAGACATCAAAATTTCCACATTTCCAAAAGAATATAGTACATATCAATTTTCTAGTTATGTCCTCACATTATTATTAAAATCTTATTGATTCTCAATCTGATTTGATTCCCCATACTAGAATTTCAAATCCATAAAGTAAATCTACTTTTGTTACAATTTTACAAGTCATATTATTCAATTCATGTGATATTGGATTTGATTCCTTATTCCAACGATTCAAATCTATATGGTGAATTGCAAATTTACCTAAATCATGACCACATGGGATACATGATTATAGGATAGTTTGTATATAAATAATGTATTATTCTGAAAGAGATATACATAGAAATTTAAATCACCACATCATCCAATATTTTCTTTTCAAGAAAAAGTTAACTCAGATACACCTAAAATTCTAAAATCTGAAAATACTCGACTATAAGACCAATTAGAAAATTGCAACCAGAGAAGAACATGTACAATGTGTCTGCTAACAAAAAAGAAGAGAATGAAACCCCCCAACTCGACATTATTAGCACAAAAAATTAGAAAATCAAAGCATAAAATCAAACTACAAGGTAAGCCTTCTGCTATAAAAGAACATTGTGATGAAGAAAACATAGAGGAAAGCATATTGTGATAAATGGAGCAGTGTACCGAAGAAGCAAGAGAGAAAAAGTTCCATTTTAAGCAAATATATATAAAACAGCAAACTTTAGCCTGCAAGATAAAGAATCTTTCAAGCAAAGTAAAAACAAGTAGTTGAAAAACATGAGAACCAGTTGAAGGCAAAGCAGGATTTCTTGCTACCCAAAATTAGAATCTTGAGTTCTAAAAACTTCATTCACTGGATCTAAGTTTTATCTTACTTTCCATTCATTTCTCGTTTATTGCACTTCATCAGATGAGCATAGCCTGGTAGAGAAGCTAAGATGATGCAGAAAAATAAAAGTATGATCACATCGATTGAAGGTGGAGCAAGCAGTAATTGGGATCATTTCAGAGAGTGTTAGGCTGTTTGTGGGATCCCATTCCACATTGGAGAATTCAGAAATTTGATATAAATATATAATAGCTAGCTCAAAACTACAAAATAATTTGGATTAACTATTTTGGGTTAAGTGAAAAATGAATCCAAAAATTATTTAAGTCAATGGCTGTTACACTGTTCTAAGATGACTTAGCCAGCCAACAATAAACCTATGTGCACTGGTGGTTCGGACAAAAGAATGTGGACTGAAGTGGCAAATTGTAATAAAATTTGTTTCAAAACAGACCTAAGCATAGGAAATGGACCCACGCAGCAGAACCTAACTAGTTTAGGAATTGGATTTGGTTCATACCATCCCTCTTTCCGAAATCCTAATATTCATTATATCAATCCTTAATGCATGTATATTATTTATATTTTATGGGGGCATCACAATCCTCATATGTAAATGGCTAGAGTGGCATGATAAATTGTTACCTGGTGTATTCTCCAACCATCAGATAATAAATTTTTCCGATTCTCTGTATGAAAGAAAGAGATATTAATTGCCCATAGTGAACTTTATTATTAAAATAAAATTGAAAGTACACAAGGAAACAGAGTGGGGACACTCCTAAAAACAGCTAACCAGAATCAACAGCTTTAATTTCCCTCATGGTTGCATCAGCTGACAACAATGGTGCAAGAAAGAATTGTGCAAACCTGAGTAGTAACCAAAAGTGAAAAGCATGCTTATAAGCATTACGATGAAACTTGTAAAAACTGGCAGCTAATATAAATGGTAATGCAGCATTAGGATTTACCTGTCCAAAGCCTCCTCAAAACAATCACTGTTAACATCAAAATGAAAGTTGGTGTGCTCATAAGTTGTATATGCATTGTACCTGCCTCCATTCTACGACATAACAAGAAAAACACAAGGAAAGCATAGTTTAGCTAATATAAGCATGGGCATCTTGACAAGTTACAAACAGGAAGCAATTCATAATTATCTTTTGCTTTCAAGGATAATTAAGCCTTAAGGTAAATTGACCCAGTGTCAACTATAGTTGGTGGAAGTGTGAGTCACACTAGAGGTTATTCATATCTTCCCAGGAGGAGAGGCACAAGCTATAAAATCTCAGATATACCACTATGGAAAATTAAACAAAACCAAGCCAATTCCATGAGGAGGAGCATGACTTCAGCGTTTGATGTGAAAAAGATAGACGAGAAATTGTCCTCCTCAAGCCTAAAAAGGCACAAGCTATAGAATCGCTTCATGATACACATAATCTAATAAGAAACGAAAAAGAGTGGGAGAGTGAACCTAAAGCCTAAAAACCTTATACTAGTAAAGTATGAACAAAATATCACATGTTGCTTGACCTTCAGATAAAACATGAATCGTTTCATTTCATATGGATCAATATGGAGAAGTATAAACAGATATAGCACAAAATTAAGCTTTGCTCAATTAATATACAAGTAAATAATAATGGATTTAGTTGCTTCCTTGCAAACCCTTGCAAAAGAACACTTACTTTGGCAAAGTACAGAGCTGCAAAAGAATAATCTAAGAACTTATAAAGCCTTTTGTCTGCTGCATTTACAATATCTACTCTTCCCTAGGTAAACCAACATAACAGTTATATTCAACAAATCCCTCTATTTTGTCTCACTCACTGTCTATCCCTTAAAAGATCTTTTACCATCCCAAATCCCTTATAGCAAACATGCTCATGTGTTTTTATGTGAACAATTCTCGATATGGGAAGAAGAAGGTACCTTGGGCCTTACTTCTTTTAGGGATAACCAAATACTCATACTCCGAACATGCACAATTAAATTAAATTAAATTCGACTATGGGATTATGAGACCATAGAAGACAACAATGCATAGGGTGAAAACCTTATTAGAAAATAAGTAGTTTACCTCCAGAATATACTTTGAATAACTACCCTCCAGTGGATATTTTTCACTAGCATAAAACAACATGTGTTCTGCAATACAAAATATTATGTGAGAACATCAAAAGAACTTTACCATAACTGTAGAAAAAAACACTAAATAGAAATTGTTTTTGACTGTAAATGGAAAACTTTCCAAGTTATTACCAACTAGATCAAAGTTCACTTAAGTGGTACCATGAGTTAGAAACATAAGCCACTTCCAATAAATTATAAAGAAAAATAAAATAAAATAAAAAAAGAATTCAAGTTATTTTTCTTACTTTTGATGGAAAAATACTCGACTTGTATGGTACCATGAGCAAATATATTATTTTAACTTTATCTGCTAATAAGACAACATGATTATCGCTTTATGTTCTAATATTCCAAATAGCCATTTAATAGAATTTTAAGTTACCAAGCATTAATTATTTTAATATTATTTATATTTTTTGCAATTTTCAATGCATGCAAGTGTGTGTTTATTTAAGTATTATAAGAGTAAAAATTATACACTAAAATTCTATATTTAATGTAGACAAGAAAACTTTTAAGGCATACAAATATAGGAGGGGATGTTGAAAAGTTTTGAATATTTGTTTGAGAACTAAATAAAAATAATAAGTAAACTTTAGGCAATCATCAAAGAAATAGTAAAAAAATATGATAAATGCATAAATTGCTAGTAATTTAAGATATAATACCTAAGAACTTTAACTTCATTTTTGCATTTTAAATATGTTTTTATTGGACGTGAATTATGATATATCCGAAAAACACACTAATATTTTTCCCTCACACTAGTTTCAAAAATTTTTCTCCCTCCCACGTCTCTATGTTCGGGTATGTTTATTAGCAATTCAGCACGATTTGGTTTGTTCAGTTCGGGACACAACTGTGCACACCTCAGTATATTAGTGTTAAAAAGTGCAATTGTACTTTTACTCATTGCAAATTTTAACATAGAAACCAAAACTTGATCAGACTCATTGAACCGCAGCCTAGCATAAACCCAACCCCATGATGCACAGTAACAAAGTGGAAGGAAAAAGAGATAAAAAGTATACCGAGGAAATGGGCGAGTCCTTCGAGGCCAACGGGGTCGCTGGAGTAGCCCACACCAACATCCATGGAAGCAGCACTCTGAACTAAAAGAAAGAGAGAACGAGAGGAAATGTGTTAAAATCGATTGAACTACCAAATAAAAAAGAAAAAAATCCGCGGAAGAAAGACTGATTATGAATTTGCCTTATCGGTATCGGGATCGCTGATGAGGAGCACCTCAAGAGAGTTCTTAAGAACGATCCTCCTATACTCTCTCTTGTCCATACGCGGTTTCATTATCTCTGCCTCCGCCTCCGTCGCCATTCTCGTCGCTATTTCAGAGAGCGGAGAAGAGAGAGAGAGAGAAGAGAAAGAACAGAGTAAACGTAAGTCTTCGCTTCTGGTGTATTGTTGTGGAAAAACATACGAAGCAGGCGCTCGGGTGGAAAATAGAGTTTGGATTGGTTGGTTTCCTTTGTCTTCATTTTTTTATTGGCTTTCGGAGAAACGGCAGCTTTGAGCAATGAGACAATTTCAGATGACATCATCTTATATTTCAACTTTTTTTAAAGATTACTATTTAATGTTCATGTTATATAAAAATATATTAATTAATTTTTTAATTTTAAAAAATATATTTAAATATTAAAATATCTTTAATATTTTAAAAATTTATAAATTAGTGATTTTGTTAATATTAATTTTTAAATATTATAAAAAATTAAAATCATTTTAATATAAAGTGAGTAATTAATATATTTTTTATAAAATTAAAAAATTTTAAAAAAATTAATATTTAATTTTTATAATACGTAAAAATTCACTGGTTAGTATCAATTTTAAAAAATATATTAAAAAATTTCTAATATTTTAAAAAATCTCTTAGTTAATTTTTTGTTAATTTTTTTATAATATTTTATTATTTAATCTTCATAATTTTAAAAAATTTATAAGTTAATTATTTAAATTTTTAAAAAACTTATTAATTAGTACTTTTATATTATGAGTATTTTAAATTTTTTTATAATATTTAATTATTAAAATTAATTAAAAGATTAATTAATAAATTTTTAAAAATGTTAAAAAAATTTTAATATATTTTTTAAAATTAAAAAATGTGAATTTTTTATATTATAAAAATTAAATAGTAATTTTTATTAAATTTTTTTAAATTATAAAAAATAATAAAATATTTAATAATTAAAATTGAGAGAAAAATTAATTAATAAATTTTTTAAATTATTATAAATGTTTTAATATAATTTTTAAAATTGAATACTAACTAATTAGATTTTTTATAATATAGAGGTTAAATGTTTTTTTTTTTTCCTAAGCTACACCAAAACAACGGGTATTTCCTCGCGCTGTCGCCTTGCAAGAACACCTCAGATGTAACCTAGGCAGGCAGGGCCACGGGCGGGTCCACTTTGGAGACATGGGACCGTGCTGAAATTTTTTTAAATTACATTTAGATCATTTTTTTTCATAAGAAATTTATTATCAAGTTGCTATTCCTTGAAAATTATAAAATTAAAACGTTTTTATTGTATAAAATTAAATTTTTTAATTTTTTAAAAAATATATTAATTTATCTTAAACATTTATATTATTTTATACATATAATCTATATATATAAGTTTAATTAATCTCATGTACTTTTATTCAATGATTAAATAAATTTAATTTAATTTGTTTTACTAGTTAAGTCTATATACTTTTATTTAATAGTCAAATAAGTCATCATTTAATATAATATTATTTTTTAATAATAAAATTTTATTTTTATAATTTTAAAAATTATTTATTATATCTATATATTTTTTATAATTTTTATGTTAATTCAAATATTAAATTTTTATATTTTAAATTATAAAAATAATATTTTAAATTATAAAAAATAATATTTTATTATTAAAAAATAATATTATGTTATGTTATGACTTATTTGAGCCTTTGTAAAATTATATGTTTAATTGGTAAAAAAATTTGAATTTGACTTATATGGTTTTTAAGCAAAAAAAATACATGGTTTAATTTAGTTTATTTCTGTTTAAGCATCTATATATACTATTTAGGAGTTATTTAGTTTAACCGTTATAACTAATAGCGGTTGTTGATAGCCAATAGCAGATAGCGGATAGGAAATTATAATTGATAGCTGTTTCTGGTTTATATACAACATATACAATAATAAAAATATATTTTTGAAAATATATTTTTTATAAATATAAATATTATTTAACATATAAGGATGAATATTATTGATGTTGTTATTGCCTCCTTTTCCATTAAAACATCAAATATGTACTTCCAATAGCAAAGACAATACCAAATGGGTTGGCTAAGTAATCTCTTTAATACTTAAATTAGTAATTTATTTTTTATAATAAGGGTCTTTGAGCTATATTGATTGAGTTTTAAGACACACATGAGGTATTTCTTTTTATAAATTTTCACGAACTTTTGTCTTTCGATAAAACTAAGATTCTCTTCAAAACCCATTGTGGATATGGATTCTAATTTCTCTTTTCATAACTTTAAGGAAACTAGATATATAAATATTCGGTTTCGGAATTACGGCCAACTCTTGCGAGCCCAAAAGGATTCAGCCTTCTAGTGTTAAAAATTAAGACATTTGCTTAAAAAATCTAAAGACATTGATAACTTTTTAAAATTTCAAAGAGATTTTAATATATTTTTAGTGCAGAGAAGTTCAAGTTACATATTAGAACAATAACAACACAAATATTATCCTTATAACTAAATTGCTTTATCATTTATTTTAGGATTAGATTATTTTATTTTATCTTTTTATTTTCTTATTCCTTAGAACTCATATCTCAGTAGAATTGTATTAAATAATAACACTATACATATTATTAAAAAATTAAAATTAAAAATAAATAAATATATTTATTTCACCTAAATTGAGATTTGAACTCTCTCAACAAGTTCAAAAAGGTTAGAGCTTGAGCTCACAACAACAATAATTGGGTGAAGAAAGAATCAAAGAATTTTATAATAATTTATCTTTTAGTTACGAGATACTTATCAACCATTCCATGCTAGCCTAGCTTATGGCTTAAGTTGACTATTTCATTTGACTAACCAAGAAACATTTTGCATAACTAAATAGCTAAATAGAAAAAAAAATTTATTTTAGAATTAAGTAAATGAATTTTAAAATTATAAGAATTAATTTATTAATATTTTTCATATTACAACAATTATGTATGTTGGCAATTTAATATTGATATAATCAGAAAATAGAGTTGTGTTGTGATTAATTAAATTTGCAAGAAAGAGAATGTGAGGTAGTTGGCGTCTACTGCAACAACTCTGACACTCAAGACAGTAAACTGGATAATAGGGAAAGTGTAAGATATTGTTTAAAATTCAATAGTAGTTATATAAGAATTGTATAATTTTGCCTCTGTGATCGTTAGTTTTTATATTATAAGAATATGGAGTTAAATATAACATATCTTAAAAATTTACCAATAATGTGGCCGGTCGCTTGATAAGGAATCTCGCCAGCTAATTAGTCGATGATCCCGCGATTACCAGCATAATGGAAATATGCTGGATTGTGTCTACTAATAGTAACTTTATGTAAAGACTCGACCTATTCAAGAAAGAGCGAGTCTTGATAATAAATCGGGTGTTAGGTGTCCGAATCTTTTTTTTCTCGGGTGGGATCACGTGCCAACTTATCAGATCTTTGTCACGTGACTCTGTCTTACAGTGACAGCTAATGACTTATTCTGGGCGATTGTGTGTAACATTAGAGGTCCCCCGCCAGTCTTCGTTTCTTCATATTTGAATGCAACAATTATTCTCATAATATATGGCTTATTAAGATTGAACTTTTCCTGTTTATGTCGCTTTGCTTACCTAACTCTTCAACGATGCTTCCCTCGTTTCTCGAGCTGCATTTAAAACCTACCATCAAAATCGTCTTATAAGAACTCTTTTTCTCCTCTAAATACACTTTTGCTCACAGCTGTGATATTTGCTTCTAGAAAGGCTCGGTCACTCCTTCTTTCTCATTTATACTCCCTTACTTTCACGGTAATTTCTATTTTCTTTTTCCTTTAAAATGAATAGTGATACTTCCTCTTCTTCTCTTGGTAGAAGCTGTAACGGTCAGCTGACTGTTTTTGCTGCGGTGGAAGCCGTCCTACATCGGAAGATTATAGAAAATCTGAATTGTATATAATAGTTAGCACGAAACTACTAAAAAATTTAGGTTAACAATTTTGGGACAAAATGAAAAGTGGATCCAAACGTTATTTGGGCCAGTTTGGGGCAGACTGTTTCAATTGGTATTAAAAGCCACTCTGGGTCAAACAAATTGTGCGGAGCTAGTGGACCTGCAACGAAAGGGTTACCTGTGTGAGATAAGGTGGAGTCGTCCGAGGTACTAGCAAACCACAATACCCAAGCGTCTAGTCCTAATTTAGCAATTGTATTCGATTCGCAACGAGAATGTCGTAAATTTAGTGGGACCGAGTGTAATGGTCAGCTGTCTGTTTTCACTGTGGTGGAAGCTGTTCCACATTGGGAGATTATAGAAAATTTAAATTGTATATAATAGCGAGTATGAAATTATTAAATAACTTGAGTTAACCATTTTGGACCAAGTAAAAAGTGAGTCTAAAAGTTATTTGGATTAGTTTAGACCGAACTGTTTCAATAATAAGAATACAGGCAAAAAAAAGACCACACGTGATTATAGATGAATAAATCATAAAATTTAGGGAAAATTACTTTTTAGTCCCTGAGGTTTAACGTAATTAACACTTCTGCCCCTCTATTTTGGCGACCCAACACTTAAATCCCTCACTTTCTCTTCCGTCCAATTTCGTAGTCCTTCCGTCCAAAATAGCCGTTTGGGACACGTGAATTGACAAAATTAACCCTCACTAAACCCAAACCCAAATGCCCCTTCTTTTTATTCTCCTTCTTCTTCTTCTTCTCCTTCTTCTTCTCTTTTCTGCAACTTCTTATTCTTCTTCTTCTTTCTCATTCTTCTTCTTCTTCTCTTTTCTGCAACTTCTTATTCTTCTTCTTCTTTCTCCTTCTTCTTCTTCTTATTTCTTTTTGCTTCTTCTTCTTCTTCCTACCCTCCTTTCTGCAACTTCTTCTTCTTCTTCTTCTTCTTCTTCTTCTTCTTCTTCTTCTTCTTCTTCTTCTTCTTCTTCTTCGTCTCCTTATTCTTCCTACCATTTTCTGCAACTTCTTCTTCTTCTTCTTCTTCTTTCTCCTTCTTCTTCTTCTTCTTCTTCTTCTTCTTCTTCTTCTTCTTCTTCTTCAACTGGAGAAAACATGAAAGAGAAAAAAAAAAGGAATTTCACATTAAGAGAAGGGTATTTCTAGAAAAAATTATCACCTCTCACTTTTGACTCTTTGACCAAACGGTTTAAATGAACGGAAGGACTACGAAATTGGACGGAAGAGAAAGTGAGGGACTTAAGTGTTAGGTCGCCAAAATAGAGGGATAGAAGTGTTAATTACGTTAAATCTCAGGGACTAAGAAGTAATTTTCTCTAAAATTTAATGCATGCTGTTTACGAAATTTTTAATCAAAAATAAGAAAGGATGTAAAATAAAAAATCATGATTCTTCTTGTTTTCTTCCTTAATTTGATGCAGTATTCTCCAAGACAAATGTTTACACCAAAAATATATCCAACAATTTATTATATTTTTTTAGAATTTAAGGAAAAAATTGTGCGTATGGTAAAAAGCTTTTATATTTTGTCAAGAGTTGCTAACTCTTGGCAAAAGGAATAAATGATGCACGAACGTTAACGGCTAATGTGCTTTTTAATTTCCACTGTTTTATTAAATAATTATTTTTAAGAGGATATTTATTTTCACTAATCTTATGTTGATACTTTGTTTCGTGGAAAATATTTTTCATATTTTTTAATATTTAAAATATTTAAAAATTTTAATTAATAAAAAATATTTTATTTGTCAAAAAAGAAAAAAATAAGTTTTTTAATAAAAATAATTTTTTATTTTGAAAAAATAAAGTAATTTTTCATATTTTAAAATTTTTATTAAGAGTTTTATATATAAATTTATTAATAAATTTTAGTTTTTAAATTAAAATTAAGTAATAAAAAAACAAATTATTTTATTAATAGAAAATATTTTTCACAAAAAATATTATTCAAATATAAATTATTTTTTTATAAATAAACGGTGCTTTAATTAATTTGTAAATATTTAGCTTTTCTTAATATGTATTTTTTTCATTAAATTGCAAACTAGAATTTTATCATTATGTATATCTTTATCAATATAGTTTTATCTAAGTTGTAATTATCAATTATATATTAATTATTTAAGTCATAGACATATATTTTATTAATCAAATATATATTTTTTCTTTATGTAGATTTTATTTTTTTTTAAACAATGCATTTTCGGTTCAAATGGGCTACACACTTTCCAAAAAAAAAAGCTAAGTACAAAACTGAAAATATTAAATTTATTTAACATTTACTTTCTTAAAAATACTATTTAAAAAATATTAAAAGATAATTTAAAATTATTTTTAATATAATTTAATCACAAAAACACTAAAATAATAAAATCATTTTTTTCAAACTGCTTTTTTTTAACAGCATTTAAAATATTATTTTAAAAAAAAAAACTTTCCTTACATCCAAACTCAATATCAACAGACTCTAAATAGGCAAAGAAAATCCTAAGGTAAACCCAATCAAAAAAAGCAAACTACCCATAACCCACAGCCCACATCCGTACAATAATACGAAGCCCCGAATCCGGAACCCTCAACCCGAAACTCAAACCCACAATCCCCTCCCCCTCGGCCCTCCCGCTCCACCCACAGCACACACCCAACGAAACACAATCAACACAACCACCAGCCCTACACCTAACCAAAACATCATTTTCTTTTCCCACTCTCCCCAGCCGACGGCCACCATCGTCCCTTCTCCTCCAGCCCTTCTCATCGGCACCGCCATCTTCTGCTTAGCATTCATCGGCGCCACCAGCAGCAGGGCATGTATTCTCATTCTCGAGTTAAAGTTAGGAATTCGCATCTGCCCTTCTCATCGCCACCACCAGCAGGGCAGGTCTTCTCTCTCTCTCTCTCTCTCTCTCTCATTGCTTCAGTGAACCGGAACCTGTCGAGTTAAAGTGATTCATACACAGGTCGAATATAGGTTGCTGATCCTTCATTAAGCATTTTATTGTTGATGGGTGTTGCTTCTGTTTTTTAGGTGGTTCATACGCATAAAAACAAATTTCTCACAAATTAATGACTGGGTATTGTGTGTTTTCTTGTGTTGAGTATCAAATTGAAACGAGTTAAAGTTAGAAATTATACTAGGGATTAGTCTTGGCCATGAGATGAAAATCTATGAAGCATCGAGGAAGATAATTTTCTTTTCAAAGCATATAGAGTACTGTTTTTTATCGGGTCCATAGGGAGCATAAGTAAATAACCTTCATGTTTTTTTTTTCGCCTCTTCAGAACACTTGAGCTTTCTTCACTTTGTCTATGATGAGGGAATAGGAGATAACTTACTTTTAATAATTAGAGGAAGCATTGAGGAAGATAATTTTCTTTTCAAAGCATAAAGAGTACTGTTTTTTATTGGGTCCTTAGGGAGCATAAGTAAATAACCTTCATGTTCTTTTTTTTCCCTCTTCAGAACACTTGAGCTTTCTTCACTTTGGCTATGATGAGGGAATAGGAGATAACTTACTTTTCATAATTAGAAGAAAAACTGTTTCTAGATGAGATGTCAATTGCTCACTAGAAGTTTAGTCATCTTTGGCACTATGCATGTTTAATCATCCTTATCTATATCTGTTTTGCAATCTAGTGATTTGGGAATTTTGAGTTGATGAATTAGTTGGCACTATGATTGTTTAATCATCTTAAATTTTCAAATAAAAAAAATCGGATTCGGGAAGTTTGGGACATGTTTGGAAAGCATATGCATAAATGGGTTCAGAAGTATATTCATAGATGGGTTTAGGTTTGGGTACCCTCAATCTCATGGATACCCTACTTGTTTATATCCCTAGTGAAATTTAATTTCTAAACAAATTTGGGAATTGTATTTATAAATAGGTTCAGGTTTTGAGTAAGTTATAATTAGATGACTAAAGTGACTTTTAAAATTTTAATAGCAAATTACAATATAGTTCTTAAAGTTTATTTGATTAATAAAAATAATCCTTAAAATAAATATTTTATTTTAACAATGTCCTTTTCTGTCATTCCTATAACCATAATTTACCTATCATTCTCATTTTTATATATGTGCCACATATTAATGAAAATTTAAAATCTGAAACAAACAAAACTTTATAGACTAAAGCATATAATATTTCATTTTATTTAATATTATTGATATGTTGTAGAGTGTTTTTCATATATGAATAATATGCAATAATTTGCAATAGTGTTGAGCATAAACATTTAAAAATACTTTAATATATAATATTTATATATGATACTTTATGTAATATGAATTCATTTATAGTAAATATTTATTACATATTATATATTTACTTTTAATATGAAATTTAAATTGTGGATTACATGCTTCATTAATATAAAAAACTTTAGGAACTATGTTGTAATTTATTGTTAACTTTTCTAAATTCTATTTAGTTTTTTTTTGCCAAAATTCTATTTAGTTCTCTTCATTGTAATTGTAATGAATAAAAAAAAACACTTGATTATCCTAAATTTAAAGTTTTGGATATAAATATGAATTAACATGTACGTTTGTACTTCTTTTGTCTAGTAGGCTTATATATGACAGTGGAAAGAAGGGATAAATAATAAGATTGTTAAACAAACTCATAGTTTAATTTGATATAGCATATTACTCTTTTATTTGATTGGCTAGAAAATTATATAACAATTTATTATTAAAAATAGTTGCTTATTTAAATTCAAATTAGTTAGAGAATTATGTTAATACTTAAATCTTAATTAATTATTCTTATTATGATCTATAATAAAATTACTATGAATCTACTCTCTATAGTCTGTACTCTATACTTAGTATAATCTATTTACATATTAATTTAAATATGCATGTATATTAATTTATAATGTATGTAGTATAATTGTGTAATATTTTAATTAATATAAAATAAAATATATAAAAAATATATTCATTTTTATTTATTTAATTTATTATATAAATATATCATATTTATGTAATTAATGTAATATTTATATAACTTATGTACAATATATCCATTTACTTATAAAATTTTTTTCTAATCTATTTCCATGGATCTATCTTATGCATAGCGGCTCATCTAGAAATTGAATCAAAGTAGCCTTTTGACTAAGTATTAGAATAATGCCATGATAAGGTGAAATCATCGGTGCAAATTCGATAAGAGGCTTTAGCCTTTTTTTTTTTCTTAAAACTTAGCAATAGTGTTCTTATTTAGAAAAAGAAAGAATAATATATTTGATATTTATAATAAAGAAAAGGAATTTTATAATTCATTTTAAAACAAAATTAGAAATTTTAAAATTTAATATTATAATGATTTATATCACATTAGTACTGTATTAAACCAATATTAATTATGATTTAAAAAATTGATTCTAGTTACGAATTTAGTTATAAAGTTGAACATTTAATAAATTATATTTAGTATACTATCATTTATAAATATACATGCTCAATAGAAAAATTATGCTAATCTATTAAAATATAATATGCTACAATTGAATATTTGCAAAAAGAAATGAATCTAAATTTTAGGATGATACAACCCTTTAATTCAGTCCATGTAGCGTCTTTTCTATGAGTTAAGGAAAAATACATTTCAAGTACATCAATTACCAGGTATGAGAGGATTAATATTGGATCCATAATGACAAATGAGTGATATAACCATTCAAAGCAAAGGGCTTTCTTTAACTGAATATGCCATTTATTATTCTTGAAGTAGTTCAACACATTGTTATATGTAGAACAGGTTGTGTTGGGCCCACTTAAAGTATCTTTGCAGTTTCTTAAAATGGGACAATGTCAGAAATATTTTTTATTCAACATTCGTTGATTGTGAATTTAGCAGACAATATATGTGTCTGTGTAGATGCATTGACATTTGAAATCAAAATATGGGATTGGACTTGCCAACTGATTCATAACATTTCAAATGCAAACAATATATATTTTAACTCCCTTTACTTGTAGGAGTACACCTGCAGATGTTCATTATACTATAGTCGCCGTCTTACTCATGGTGACCTAGTATAATTGGACAAAGCTATAGGTATAGTGAGAGCCAATGCATTGGAGAGTCGGGTACTCGACTAATGCTTAGAATGTTTATAGCAACAAAGTATACACATGGGTTATTAAGAACTTGTACGAGTTCCCTCTAATAGAAAAATAAAATTTGGTGAAGATTTGCTTATGTAAATGTCATTAACATTTTAAAAAAGAATAATCAAACTCAAATTAAGAACATATATTTTTCAAAAGTTTTTTCATAAAGAATAGCAGTATGCTTGGGAGGTTGTTTGTTTTAGTTAATAAGCTGGTCAAATAAACTTATAAGTTCCAAAATTAAGTTGATATATCTGTTTATAATTTTTTTGTGGGCTTATGATTTAAGCTTATAAGTTTAAAAAAATAAGCCGAGGGAGAACCAATTTTCATTTTGGTTTATAAGCACTAATCATATGAGCTGATTTGGCCAAATAAGTTACTATATTGCCCTCATTTAATCACTATATATCTTAGTTAATATCCTTCTAAGTGATTTTAATAATAGATGTACTTATAAGCTACTTATTACTAAACATGCCAATTGCTTATCAGTCACTTGTAAGCATTTTAACCGAACACATGCTTAATATTTTAAATGTTGATAAGTTTCAAATAACTTATATATAAGCTAATTTTCACCAGCAAACACCCTTTTAGTGATCTTATAAGCTAATTTTCACAAGCAAACACCCTTTTAGTTATTAATATAATAATACAGATTAATAATAATAAATATCTCATTAATACCTATAAATAATTTGTCGCAAATATTTGAAAACTTATTTGATTTATATATAAACTTAAGTATAATATTCTTATTTTAAATAAAATTTTAAATATTTTAATTATAATTTTTCTAATTCATATCAACAATTTTATTATCGTTTCTAACTTAAAAAATTGGTAGTTTTACTATTTTAATTATATTGGTGTAATTAATTCATAAAAATTCATATATTAAAGTTATTAATTATTAGTGAAACATAATTTTTAAATTTTTTAATATTCTATTTTTCTACTGATATGCAAGGTGAGTCTTTCTCTTAGATCTAGCCAAATAACCAAACTACCAAAACCAAGTAAAATCCCTGGTGAAATTACCTGATTTTTTATTTGTTTTCCCATAATTATGTTATTTACTGATACCAACACTGTTCCTCAGATTTAAGGGAAGCGGCCCATTGTTATGGCGGCAGTCTGGCAATGAGAAGCAGTTATCTCAAGCCATAGAAGTTGAGGAAGGTTGTGATGATCGAGGTTGGTCTTCCTATATCTTTGAATTTGGGGTTCTTCCTTTCCCTTTTCTTTTCTTTATATTTTTTAACTTGTAGAGTTTGATTTTTGTATTTAGTTTCTAATAGGATGAAAAGTTAGCACCTTTTTTGGTTGGAGTAATTATCCGAATGTAATTTAGCATTTGAATTGTTGATGGTTGCAAAATCTTCTGCGCATGTTTAAGTTGTCATTTAGGGATTATGGTGAGTTCGAGCCATGTGTTTTTGTTTGATATGAAATCAATTTATTGTATAAAGGTAGATATTTATGTTATTTTCCCATGAGACTGAAATGATAATTAGCAAATAAATGATGAAAGATTGTAATTTCTTTTTTGAACTTGCATAATTTTTCCAGAAAATGAGATCATAAAGGGGATAAATGTTGATGCAAAGCTGCTGAGTACAGTAGTTCAATATTTAATTTGTGCCAAGTATAAATTATTCTCGGATGTGTCTAATACAAGCTTGCTCTATATTGGAATTAAGCGTAATAACTCTTTCAATCAAATATTTGCTTAGAGAAAGTATTTGCATCGAAATTCAAGTATGCTTATAATTGAGGTAATGCACGCATGAATTGCAATATAAATATTTAATCAGGGCCATAACTCGTATCTATAAGTTTCAAGGTTATAATAGTGCATCTATGAACTATGATTCTTAACTTCCTAGAGTGAGGTATCTAATGTCAGTAAGGATAGTATCATCGTCTCATATATTAGGTTGTGAATGCTTATGCAATTATGCTACATGGTGAAATTAGTTCTGAAGAAGAAGCAGTTTGAAGGATGACATTACTGTTGATTGATTAATGCTGTTTAAGAAAGATCATTTTTTTAATGTTCAATGCAAAATTCAAGAAGATAAGAGAAGTGGATGTGTGTAGAGTAGGCTTTGACTTTGTGATATTGTGGAATGAGAAAAATGCAAAGGACTTTGCAAATTGTTGCTTGCTATTGCCAACATTAACATTATATATTTCATTTTTTTTTCCATTTTTTCATTTCAGATAGAAGAAAGTTCTCAGAACAGTGAGCAAATGCTTGAGGAGGAAGATGATGATCTGGAATTTGATAGCAATAACCTAGAGATTGAAGGCAATGAACTTGAAATCGAGGGAAATGGCCTTGAGATTGAAGGAAGTGGCCTTGAAATCGAGGGAAATGACCTGGAGATTGAAAGCCATGACCTTGAAACCAAAGGCAACGTTATTGAGAATAATTGTGACCAAATGCTTGATATTGAAGAACACGTGCATGATATCAACACAGACAACACTTTGACAGTGGATGGTCAAAACAGCGAATCTCATGGAAACAGCTACCCACCACCTGTTGTAGGAATGGAGTTTGAATCATATGATGATGCTTACAATTATTATAACTGCTATG
Organism: Manihot esculenta; assembly: GCF_001659605.2. Taxonomy (NCBI): domain Eukaryota; kingdom Viridiplantae; phylum Streptophyta; class Magnoliopsida; order Malpighiales; family Euphorbiaceae; genus Manihot; species Manihot esculenta. The sequence continues at coordinate 4,409,955 of NC_035169.2, read as the reverse complement.
CTAAAGAATTGGGATTTGCCATCAGGGTAAAATCTTCATGGACAAAACGTAACAGCAAGGAGAAACGTGGTGCTGTTCTCTGCTGCAACTGTGAGGGTTTTAAGACAATGAAAGAAGCAAATAGTCGTAGAAAGGAAACAAGGACTGGTTGTCTAGCAATGATAAGGCTAAGGTTAGTGGAATCTAATAGATGGAGGGTGGATGAAGTGAAGCTTGAACACAATCACTCATTTGATCCTGAGAGAGCACAAAATTCCAAGTCACACAAGAAGATGGATGCTGGGTCTAAAAGGAAGGTAGAGCCGACCCTTGATGTGGAAGTACGAACAATCAAATTGTATCGGACAGCTGCTGTAGATCCACTTGGTTACGGAAGCTCAAACTCTAATGAAGGACATAGTAACCACCCTATAGATCTGTTGAAGCGTTTGAAGCTTAAAAAAGGAGATGCACAGATCATTTATAATTATTTTTGTCAGGTTCAGCTGACAAATCCAAATTTTTTCTACTTGATGGATCTCACTGATGAGGGGTTTTTGAAAAATGTCTTTTGGATTGATTCGAGGTCAAGGGCTGCATATGCCTACTTTGGGGATGTCATTATATTTGACACAACATGTTTGTCAAACAATTATGAAATTCCACTCTTTTCATTTGTTGGAGTAAATCACCATGGGCAGTCTATTCTGCTTGGTTGTGGTTTGCTTGCTGATGGAACGTTTGAAACATATATCTGGTTGTTCAGGGCATGGCTTACATGCATGTTAGGTCGTCCTCCACAAACCATCATCACCACCAACCAGTGCAAGGTCATGCAAAATGCAATTGCAGAGGTGTTTCCTAGGGCTCACCATCGCCTTTGTTTGTCATATATTGTACAAATGGTTCTCGAGAATTTGGGAGCATTGCCGGACTATGAAGCCTTTCAGATGGTGTTCAATACAACTATCTACGACACACTAAAGGTGGATGAATTTGAAATGGCTTGGGAAGCAATGAACCAACGCTTTGGAATTGCAAATCATGATTGGCTCCGAAGTTTATATGAAGATCGAGAACGTTGGGCTCCAGTTTACTCCAAAGACACTTTTTTTGCTGGAATGTCCACTTTCCAAAGAGGCGAGTCCATTACATCATTTTTTGATGGTTGGCTTCACCGTCAAACTTCTTTCAGAGAGTTTTTTGACATGTATGAATTAGTTTTACAGAAGAAACATCAACAGGAAGTTCTTGATGATTTTGAGTCGAGAGATTCAAGCTCCATGTTGAGAACAAGCAGCTATTATGAGTTACAACTCTCAAAAGTGTATACCAACAAAATATTCAAGAAATTCCAAGATGAGGTGGTGATGATGTCCTCGTGTTTTAGCATCACACAAGTTCATGCCAATGGGTCAGTGTTTACATATATGATCAAAGAGCGTGAAGCTGAGGAGAACCTGAGCAATTTCAGAAATTTTGAGCTATTGTATGATAAATCAGGAGCTGAAGTTCGTTGCAATTGCTGCTGTTTCAACTTCAGAGGTTACCTATGTCGACATGCATTGTGCATACTGCAGTACAATGGGGTGGATGAAATCCCTTACCAATATATTTTGGGAAGATGGAGGAAGGATTTTAAGCGGCTATATGTACCAGATCTTGGGTCCAACAATGTGGATATTGCTAACCCAGTTCAGTGGTTTGATCATTTGTACAAACGAGCAATGCAAGTTGTTGAGGAAGGCATGGTATCTCAAGATCATTATATGGTTGCTTGGCAAGCATTTAAAGAATCTTTGAATAAGGTTCGCCTTGTAGGAGACAAGCATGTACAAATTGATCATTAATGATTTCCAATTCTTTGTACAATGAATGCTTTTTTCTTGCACTTTTGTTTTATGTTTCTCTTGAATCGGGGGTAATTTTTTGGGGTTAATATTGAAAGTTTAGAAAAACAATTGAAAATAAAGTATAATCTAAAGCAATGGCATCTTCAACTGCTATTCGAGAACTGGAGCACGATTTTGAGAACAAAGCCAATGATCTTAGCAAACTCCAAAAGGCAAGCTTTTCAAGTCCTTTACTGTATATGTAAAATTTCAGACTAGAACCCTAACGTGGGGTCAATATTAACAACAGATATTGCAAAGAATCACTTGGTCAAGAAAAAGCATACTGTCCAACGTGGCGAAAACGAGCTCGCACTCAAGGCAAAGGATTTTGATTAATGTTTCAATTATTGGTTGGCTTCTTGTAACTAATTAGTGGTGTCTGGCTTTTTTTTTTTTAATTTTTGTAATTTTTACAGGAGTTGGATTTAGTAAATGAAGGTGCCAATGTTTACAAGTTGAATGTTCCTGTTCTTGTGAAGCAGGACTGGGCAGAGGCCGATGCCAATGTTCCGAAGAGAATTGATTCTATCTCTCTTGAGCTGTACGTTTTCATCACTTTCTCATTTCTGTGGTTGCTTTTTAGTTAGGTATGGATTATGAAAATTTTTGATTCTGTGGTCAACCGTCCCTTTCAGTTGACACTTTACAGCATGAAGTTCTTTCACTGACCGTACTCCCTGCAAGTTTTGTGTACCATTTATGGGGGGTGATAGTTTCTAGCATTAATGGTCATTGATGGAAAACTGCAGTTTTTCCTTTTCATTTTGATTTCAGCTTTTACTTTCATTTATATATATGGCGCATGATTCATCTGTTTGCCTTTTTTGGTGGATGGGAGAAAGTGCAGAGTAATGTCATTAAAAAATCCATCTCAGATAAAGATCTGTTGCAATATATGCAAACAAATGAAATGGATGCATATCTAACGAAGACTGTGGTTTCCCTCAATTTTCGCTTCTAATTTTATGGTCTGTAGGTTTAGGCTCTTGTGCTGCAAACTGTCATGCATTTTCCTCTGTCCCTGGCATTGTTGTTCATATATACATATATATATTTAATTACAGTTGTTCTTGTGTTGCTGCTGAATATCCTTTTGGCATGTAAATGTCTTTCTGTATTTTAGGAAGAGACTTGATGTAACTGTTCAGGACTTGGAAGCGAAGCAAAATAGCAAGAATGATGAGGTTTGTCTCCTTTGTTTTTCACCTGTTTTTAGTTGGAATGATGTGTCTGTTGCTTTTCTGGCCTACTCTTTGGATTCTGATCAACTATGATAATGTAGATCTTAAATATTATTTTGTGTTGGTGTTAGTTTCTTTCTTTTTTCACCTGTTTTTAGTTATGCTTGAATGATGTGTCTGTTGCTTTCCTGGCCTACTATGTGGAATCAACTATGATAGCGTAGATCTTAAATTTATTTTGTGTTGATAATTGAATGGGATGTATTGTTTGACCTTTTCATATCTGTCAATTGTATTATATTCACATTAGGCTGTGCTTCTTTATTGGAAAGAAATTTAGGGAGTGTAAGAATAAAGCACAAAAAGGTACATTGTGTTTTCGCCTACTTTTAAGTTTGGGTATTTGGATTGTTTCTTGACAACTACCCTGTGTGCAAGAAGGGGATAAATCCCTTAAACACAATTTAATTTGGGCTGACATAGCAACATTTTGAATAACTAGTTCGTTGATAGCTTTAAGGTTTTCTTTCCTTCTTCTGGCTAATGGAGCAAAACTCATGGCTGTCTATCTGGAAAGACAGTGGCCCAAACTTGAAAATGCAGTATCACAATGGTAACTTTTTGTTCTTTGTCCTACTGTTTAAGATTTTTTGTCTTCTCGTTTTATTTGGCCAAGGTATTCAGAAATAGAAAAGCTGGAGGTATTGAAACGGTGGATCCTACTTTCACCCTTTTCACCATGCATTGTCAACACTCATTGTGAGCATGCATTTCACATGTCAACTAAATACCAATCTAAACACACATTATTTACTTTGAACCTCTATGCTCTGTGATCGTGACTAGGGCCTGGCAGGCTGGCACCTTCTTTACTTTATCACCAACACTGCCTCAAGTTGGTGACTGGGGCGAGCATTCGGTCAATTCAATTTAAAATTGAATCGAATAAACTGAAAAATAAAATTGAAGTATTTATAAAAACTAAATTGAACTGAAGTAGGGGATAAATCAATTTAAATCAAACCGGTCTAATGGTTCGATTTGGATCGGTTGGACTTTTTAATGAGTTTTTTTTTTTTTTTAGACATTATTTTCAGTATTTTAAGATTCAATTGAAATATTTCAACCTTTGTTAGGGTTTGATCTCCCTATATTATCAAAACAACACAGTTTTGTTAACAAATTGGTTCAGTTCTGTTTCTTTAATTTTTTTCTGACCAAAACCATACTGCACTGAAATAACTGAATTTTTTGAAATTTAAAACCAAATTGAGTCGAATTTTTGAATTGATTCGGTTCAGTTAGTTATTTTAGTTTAAACCGAATACTGCTCGCTCGTACCTATGCATGAGTTTCGTCCCCCATTCCCCTACTCTTCTTCAATATACACTGACATGCACACAAACTTGTTTGAGTTAGAATTGTTGTAGTATTATTGGCATACTGATGGAAAGGTTGCCGGTTGTGGTCTACTTCATTTGGCTGATTGCTCCTTTTAGTTGTGTATTTCGTAAAATGAATTTAGATTTTAAAAGATTTTGTGGTCGTTGAAAATTTTATGGTCGTTTAAGATTTTATGGTCGTTGAAAATTTTATTTGTGAGATTTTTCTGTTGTTGCAGATTTGATATTTAAATCTAATATTAAATCTGACCGTTATGATTTGATTATATTATTCAAGATTTTTATAACAGTTTATAACGATTATTTTTTTCACTATAAATAGCCTGCATTTTCATAAAAAAAAAACACTTTCATTTTCTATTTTATTTATTTCCTTCACTATTTTTTCTGCTGAGTTATAAATTAAAAATAAATTCTTATTGTTCTAATTCTGAAAATTAAAATTCTAGAAGAACCTGTTTTATTTTAGGGATTGCAAAATAAATTTTGAAGGACAGTATCCAATACGACTCAAGTTTTATTATTTTATCATATTTTTTCAACAATTTTAAAGATTTATTATTTCAATGAGGGGGAAGAAATACGGTAGCTATGAATAGAGAGATTGAAACGAAGAAAATCACGGTAAGCCAAAACGTGAGACAAGGATCCAAACATCAAATATTGAAAGACTAAAGCAATCATAATTATTAAGGTGAAATGTGAAAGTGGATATTACTTTTTAAAATTCCTATTAAGGTCAGATCTTTACTTTTTAATTTTTGTTTATTTTGATTCTTTATTTCTATGGCTTTATGGCTTTATTAATTCTTTACTTCTATGGCTTTAGTTATTTTTAATTTAAAAAATGTTGTAGAAAGAGTGGCATAATTTACCTGTAAAACTTTCTAGTAATTATTCATATGATTCTATGAAACTTGAGTGTAGTGATATTTAGATAAATTCATTTTTTTTAATAACTTTGTAATGATTATCGAAATTCACTCAATTAACTTTGTAATTAATTGGTTTTCATTATTTAAATTGGGGTTGTATATTGACATGAACATGTCAGAATTTCACTTCATCATGATTTGAAATAGAAATGCTTGAAATAATAGCTGACAAACTGGGTAAATGTTGTTTGAATATAAGAAGCATTAAGCAGGGTTCTACTATTGAAGTGGTTGCCAAATATACTGTAATGTCAAAATTGAGAAGATAAATGACGATGATTTATAACAGTTTATAACGGTTATTTTTATAACAGTTTATAATGGTTATTTTTATAACAGTTTATAATGGTTATTTTTTCACTGAAAATAGTCTGCATTTTCATAAAGAAAAACACTTCCATTTTCTATTTTATTCGTTCCCTTCTCAATGCTTTCTGTTGGATTATAAATTATAGATAAATTTTTGTTGTTCTGATCTTGAAAATTAAAATTTCAGAAGAACCTATTTTATTCTGCTGGATTTCAAGATAAATCTTTAAAAACAGTGTCCAACACAACTTCAATTTTATTATTCTATCCTATTTTTTCAACATTTATTACTTATAATACCTAGTACTTCTTTGGCAAGTTATTCTCCCCACTGAACCTAAGGGTGCTGAGCTGCTGATCGGGCTTATATCTAGGATAAATTGAGCTGCTTTATGGTATATGTGAAAAAGATTTGTGCAAATCACTTTTGCTTATGCCTCTTGGATGATTTATATTTTGGCAGGATATGGAGATTGATGCTCCAATTACCTGTAGATAAGCTTTGACAAGTCCACAAGGAAGCGTTGTGGTGTTTGAGTTTATTATTATTGTCTAATTTACTAGTATAAATTATAAACTAGTTTGTTTCAAAAATATTGTCTAATCTCAAACTTGCCTTTTCAAAAACTGAACTACCAGCTGCCAGACATCTTTTAGGGTTTGTCTGGCATTCCTATTAGCACTGTTCAAAAAGAAACTTTTGTTAATATATTAGTTAAGAGTATTAAAAATTGATTAAAGAATACTAAATTAGGAGTGTGTAGTTTTTGGTTTAAACGGAAAAACTGAACCAAACTGACTGGTTCTGTTTCATGGCTTAAACAATTTGGTTTGGTTAGTAACTTTTATAAGTTTTAGTTTATTGGTTCAGTTCGGTAATTCTGTGAAAAAATTGAACCTATTGAACCTTAAAACACTATCTTTTTGCTACATGCATATATACCTTGTTGCCATATTTTACTTGTCCACAACCCACAGATCAGCAACCCTCAAACCCATTAAGCTTCTTCTTCTTCCCCACTTTTCTCTATCTCTCTCATGCATCCCTCCTCAAGCACACAATGGGTTTGGAACTGGTTTGGATATTAAATTAATTAAACAGATTTAGATAGAATAATTTTTGCGAATACCCTACTCGCTATCATTCCTATTTCCTACCAAAGAGACTAAGGATGTTGGTTTATACATGTGCATGTGTGTATATATATATATACATACATATTTTATCTAAAATTATTTGGGTTAAAATTATAAACTTTTTCATAAATTTAGAAAAGGAGCTGAGTTACAAATTTATCCTTGGTTCTTGAGAGAGCACATGAAACGAAATCCAACTGTTTATGATCAAGTCTAACGATATAGCTGGTGAGTATTGCGGTATAATTGCTATTTTTGTAGTTATTTTTCTTGAATTTGGTATCTGCAATTTAAGTATAAAATCCCTGGCAAAATATTTTATTGGAGTGGTGAATATCTGTAGGCTTCACTATGGTAGAAATGGAAAATTGGTGTGTGATTAAAACTCAGGAAAGAAACAGAATCTTGTGCTGAATACTGTAAAACCCGCCAGTTGGTCTTTTTTTAAGAAGAAAAAAAATTGAATTGAGCTATAGCTAAAACTTCTCTTCATTCCCACATAAATGTGTTTTAGCTCTGTAAATCTGCAGAATCCAGTGTACTACGTTTTGGAGTAGTAATAGGTACTTGCAGACCACTTCCTTGCTATTACATCTGTCTGGTGCTTCGTGTATTAACTTTGCAATTACATGGCAATGCTGCGGTTGTACCTTTCTCTTTTCAAGCGGCTATTTCTTTTTATGGCATAGTGAATGTGATTGATGATAGATTGTTAATTAGAATTAGGCTGTATGCATACAGATCATTAAATTTTTGCACTAGATTGTGGCTGTCAAACATTGAAATGGGTGGTGTTTTCTTTTGCTATCTTTATTATCAGATGACTTGTATTTCATCATTGGCTTGCAGGATGTGCTAGTCTACTATTAATTCTAGTAGTGTGAAGATGGCGAGGTCTTGAAACATGTGTTATTAGCTTTATCGACAACAGTAGTATTCAACCCTCAAAGGTGGCAGATCTAGGGAGGAAAGCACATGACAGTTCAAGTTTATAGGTGTGATAGTGTGAACATAATTAGAATAGATTGCAAATTATAAAGTTAATTGATACTAATTGATAGATAGATTTTTATGAGAATGATTTGTTACCTTAACAATGTCTTATAATCTGTATATAAACACTCTTGTTCAATAGAGAAAACGACAACCATTTCCTACAAATCTAGTTTGTTACAATGGAATAAGTTCAATAAAGATTAAGTATGTCTCGTTGGTTGTGGTTTCTCTTTCAGTGCACTGGCAGTACTTACTATTTATTTTCAAAGAATTAGTTAACAGAATCAGAAAGAGACAGAGGGAGGAGGGATTAAGTTCAAGGCATTTCTCACGGAGAGTGGGGTTAGGCTGTTAGAAAGGAGGTTCCAGACTTGAATCAATTGCAAAGCTATGTGGACAGGATGAAGCATGTTGGTGATTTACTAAATGTCTCTATAAGCAAGTATGGTGATCTTTTGATCACACTTGGTGCTGAATTCTGGAAATTGTTGGTTATTGGAGACAAAGCTCAAGCGCCACCGGAGGATCAAAATTTAAGTGCTCAGTCTCGGTCACAGAGCGCAATTTTAACGGGAGATGCTCGGTCTATCCAAGTAAGTGCAAGGCATTTTTCCAAGAGTCTTCAATGTCATCTGGCTAAACCAGACTTTGGTTTCTATGGAATTGTTCCTCCAGGTGGCTTGCTGACAGTAATATTTCAATTCTTCATTCCTGGAACTCGTCAAACAGATAAATCTATCAGTCTACACTGCAGGATCGAACTGAAGAAAGATTTGATCACCAATATGCTTTGTCTAGCTTTGGAGTGTGATGACATGAGCAGTCGAAAATGTCAAATTTGCAAAAGCAGCCACCTATGCAAACATTACAGTCCAGAAATGATTTCTAGGACTAAACCGAAGTAGAGTTGTTTTGTTATTATTATCTAAAATCTTGCCATGTTCAATAATCTGAGGAAGGATAATCTTTTTAAAGTGACAATGTTGTATAACGTGTCAACCTGAATTCATATAAATTTTCAAAGTATGTCCATTGAGCAAAATGTATGATTCTTTCTAAACTGCCTCATTTTCCCTTTTAGCTTAGATTATGATGCCTAGGTATTCTATAGCTACTGTCTTTGGCATGCTAATTTTTATAGCTACTGTCTTTGTTGAATTCCATAATGCTTTGGATTGGAAGTATGCATTGATTGTCTGTGTTTGAAGTAACCTCTCTTACCTTCATTCATTGGAAAATTACTTTTCATTTCTGAATATATCAAAATTAATATACGTATCTTTTTATTTTTAAAATCTAACTGTTTAATTTTTATATTTTTACTGTATTAAATTAAATGTTCCTTTGTTCAATTTTCCTAATTTTATGAGAAATTACTAAAAATACCTGTAAAAAATATATTACTTTTCATCCTTAAATTATATTTTAACCAACACTTGCATCCCTTAATTTTTTAAATATAAACTGTATTTTGATTTTATCAAATTTATAAAAAATTATGTTCTTAAATATAGAAGGGAGAACCCTTCAGTTGAGTTTTACAAATAAAAAATAAATAACTTTTATATAATTTCGGAATGAAAAAGGTAGTTTACCTTTCATTGTTTCATTTCGTCATATACTCATTCTTCTTAACTTTATTCATTTCTTAAATTCTTAACTGTTTCGTAATTAAGTTTACGCTGAAAATTTTATAAAATTTACTATTTCTTTCGGTTCATAATTTTTATTCGCTTTAAATTCTTTACATATATTAAGAAATACAATTTTTTTATTAAGATTTTAATTATATCCATTTTAAATATATTAAATTTTATTAAATATTAAAAAAATTTTAAAAATAATATAAAATTAAATAGAGTAATAATAGTTAATTTATATATTATTATAATTTAAAAAAGAAAAATGAATAAAAATATTTATGATAATAAATAAAGAAAAAATAGATAAAAATTTTAAAATGGAAAGAGTATATATATTTTTATTTTTAATAAAAATATTTTAGTGCACTCATGAATTTAAATGGACAACAATTACATTAAGTTGAATATGAGGTCTTGAATTACAACTCTAGTCCTTTGCCCCATAGAAATATTTCACTTACAATAAAAAGAAAACACTTTTTTTAAAAAAATTTAAATGCTGTTGAAATGATAATAATAAATGGTGATATCATGATCATGTTCTCACTTAATAAAATTTTGATCTTCATTAGAAATTATTTTAAAATAATAAAGTTTGTAAAAATAAAACAAGAAGCCCGTCTAGCTCAGTTGGTAGAGCGCAAGGCTCTTAACCTTGTGGTCGTGGGTTCGAGCCCCACGGTGGGCGATTTTTATTTATTCTTCATAATTTTTTTTAACAGTGATCCTTTAAAAAGGAATAGTAATTATATTTCATTACAACTGATAACTTCAAGGTGCTTTTCCTATGCTGTTTCACAAGTTTCTATTTTTATTTTTTTTAGTGACGATTTAAACAAATATATATTTGCAGTTTGAATTCCATTTCCTCCTTAATTTTTTTATCATAAGAACATGATTCAAATTCCTCAACATAAAGCACAAAAATCAAATTTTCACTGAAATTAAGCACATGGAATTTCAATGCAAAATAATAATAATAATAATAATAAGTGGTTTTAATGTTAAAAAAAAGTTCATATATATAAACCACAGGCTTCATTCCTTTTATAATTTTTTATTCACTTTTTTTTATAAATATTAAAAAATAAAATTTTTTATTAATTTATTAATTATATTTATTTTAAATATATTAAAATTTATTAAATATTAAAAAATGTTTTAATTTTTTTAAAAAAATAATATAAAATTAAATAAAATTATAATTGTTAATTTATATGTTATTATAATTTAAAAAAATAAATAATAATTTTTGATGACCTCTGAGTTCACCTCATCCCCGTCTAGGGCTAGGCCCATGAAAATAGCCTATTACTTAGAGATCCTCAAGCCACTCACGCCAACTGGGTCCAGTCCATTAAGCCTCACGACCGGGTTTATCTGGCTCTCTCCACCAGGCCGGACTCGTCTTCTCTACACCTTGGGCCGATCCCATTTAGGCCCTGCTTTGTCCCTACTCTCCGGTCCAGCCCAGAACCCGAAAGAGGATCCATCCATCCATCTTGCAGACCCGCCTACCCGCGCCCTGAGAGAATCAGAGGCCGTTACGCATGGGGCAGAGATTTGATTCCCTCGTACGTCCGTATCAGCGTGGCAGGGACAGGTGGTCTACTGATACTCGTTCTATTGGCACGTCACTAGCAGACAAAAGGAAACCTATAAAAGGAGAAATACTCTCTTCTAGGTTTAAGCTTTTTCTAAATTTTACAGAGCCCATTGTAAAAACCCTATTTCTCTGGATCTCAGATCATCAATTGGCACCGTCTGTGGGAAACGAAGGAGATCTTTTCATCACCGGAGTTCCAATCTTAACAAAACCCACTGAGATCCACGATGGCTAATCACAACAAAAACAACCTTAACATCCCAAATGACCTAAGCTCTGCCCAAGAGGGGCAGCAATTCTCCTTTTCTAGCCCTACAACACTAAACAACCAAACACCCATTCCTCTCAATCCCTCGCCAAGTTTGGCAGGGAATGCTCCCACCACTACCTTATCCAACCAGGACCTTCAAACCATGGCCCTCCAACTACAGAACACCGCCCACTAGTTGGGGCAGATAATGCAACAAAGGGGCCTCAGCACCCCGATAAATACACTCCCAGTGGTAGAAGAACCCCAAACCAATGAGCCCCAACCTACCCCTGATCGCCTTCAAACCAGCAGCCGCGGCGCCGGGGAAAGGGAGAGAAAAGCCGGAGAAGAGGAAGAGCCGGAGGCCCGAGTCCACGGAAGAAGGGTGAGGGAGATGATAGAAAATGAGGAGGCTGACAACTATTCCGCCGGGACAACCAGGTGGACCAGGAGTGTAATACCCGGCTGGAGTCCGGCATCGGAATTCTACTTTCCGGTGGAGTCCGGGATGTCGGAAGTCTCTAGAAGGGTTAGAATTATTTTTGCCTTAAATGTTTTGATATGTTCATCAAGTTTTATGCATAAGGAAATGAGTTTTTGAGTGAAATGAACCAAGGCAGAAAAGCCAGGTTCGGCCGCTGAAGTTGAGGTTCGGCCGCCGAACATGCATGGCTTTCGGTTTCACGTGTGGCCGCCGAAGGTGGTCTGGCCAGCCACCTATAAATGGCCCTCAGTCGGTTGAAGCGGTGAGAACACCGTTTCTTTTGTCTTCTGAGGTGAGATCCTGCCCTTGGTGAGTCTTTCTTCATGTTTTCATTAAAGCATGCAAAGATTTGATTAGTTTTTATGGTATTTTGAAGGTTTTAGCTTAAAAACTCAAAGTTTTGAAGTTTGGAGAGTTTGAAGGCAAGTTGCTCCAAAACTCCACGTTAGGATCCTTCATCTACTTGTTTTCACGAGGTAAGTGAAGATCCTGAGCTTGTTTTTATGTTTTCTGAAGGTTTTATGGGGTTTGTGGAGAGAGTTGCATGAATAGGGTTATATGTGAGGTTTTGATGATTTTGTGCATAGAGCTTGTTTCTGTGTTGTTTGTGTTGTGTGTTTGGGGGTTTCAGAAAAGAGTTTTTATTTTCACAGAAAATGTATGATCATGTATGAGATTTACAGGTACACAGAGAGTATAGCAGGCTTGCTACGGGTTCTGGCGGCCTTAAGCCGACCTGACTCCTAGCGCCGGTGACGGTCCATTTTGGGGTCGTTACAAGGAGTGAAGCAGAGGAGGAGGAATATCGCCTGGAGAAAAAGCCCAGACCGGAAGATGGGGATGTGGACCAAAAACTACAGAAGTTGAGAGAGCAGCTTTTGGTCGAGCTGGGAAAGAAAGATCAAAGCCAAACCTTCCTGCCCACTTCTTCGCCTTTCTCGAAATGGGTGCAGCAGGAAACTGTCCCTAAGAAGTTTATGATGCCATCAATGGCAGCCTACGACGGAGCTGGTAACCCGAGGGAGCACGTCATGAATTACAAGACCTTCATGGAACTGCAAACTTTATCGGATGCCTTGATGTGCAAGGTATTCCCAACGACACTCTCAGGGCCAGCGCGAGCGTGGTTCAACAGCCTAGAGACTGGAACCATTGGGAGTTTTGGAGACCTGGCCACTCGTTTCATCAGCCGGTTCATCGCCGGGGTGCCAGCGGATAGGAAGACGAGCTATCTGGAAACAGTAAGGCAGAGACGGGAGGAATCGCTTAGAGAGTACGTAGCTCGTTTCAATACAGAAGCCCTGCAGATTCCCGAGCTCGATGAAGGAAGGGCGGTGGAGGCCATGCAGAAGGGGACGACCTCCGCCGAGTTTTTCGGTTCATTAAGCAGGAAGCCTCTAACCTCACTGGCCGAGCTAATGAAGAGGGCTGAGAAGTATATAAGACAGGATGATGCTCTGGTGACAAGCCGATTCGCCAAGGGAGCGGCAGGCAAGGAGAAAGCTCCGGAGGAAAGAAGGCCGGAGAAGCATGAAAAGAAACATGGCAAAAGGTCTGAGCCCTACAGACAGCCTTGGGAGCGAAGGGACCAAAGACCTTTTCCCCCCTGGGCCTCAGAGCAAAGGCCACTCCCTTCATGGGTTCCGGAGAAGCCGACCCCACTTAATGCCTCTAGAGCCGAAGTGCTCGTAGCCGTCCAGGACAAAGAATTCTTACAATGGCCCAAGCCTCTGAAATCGGAAGCCGACCAGCGAAATCCTGACAAATATTGTCAGTTCCACCGAACTCATGGTCACGACACCAATAACTGTTTCCAGTTGATTGCAGAAATTGAGAGGTTGATAAAGAGAGGGCACCTAAAGAACTTTGTAAAGAAACCGGAAGGACAGAGACCTCAACCCAATCTGGCAGCCCAAACGCCGAGAAGAACAGGAGCTAACACTGTGAATGACGGGTCCAGTGGAACCATCAATATGATCGTAGGAGGCACGGGAGGTCGGATGAGCCGAAGGGGGAAAAAGAGAAGCAGAGAAGGAGAAACTAGCAGTGCTGAGGTCATGCAGATCGTTGAACACTCTTCAACAACCATCACTTTCTCCTCGGAGGACGCTCAGGGTGTTCAGATGCCTCACGATGACGCCCTTGTCATTGAAGCTGTTATTCACAACTACCGGGTAAAGAAAATCTTGGTGGATGACGGAAGCAAGGTAAACCTGTTGCCTTATCGAGTCTTCCAGCAGATGGGAATTCCTGAAGAGCAACTGGTTCGGGATCAAGCCCCGATTAAAGGGATCGGAGGAGCACCAGTGACGGTGAAAGGGAAAGTAAAACTAGCCCTTACTTTGGGAGAGGCTCCGAGGGCTCGCACCCATTATCCGGTGTTCTTGGTGGCTAAACTCCCCCTGAGTTACAACGCAATTCTGGGACGACCTGTGCTGTTCGACTTTGAGGCTGTCACCAGTATCAGATATCTGGCGATGAAGTTCCCAACAGAAGCAGGGGTGGGGATAGTTTGGGGAAGCCAAGAAGAAGCAAGGGCAGTATACCTAGCTACGGTGGCAGAGCCGAGCATAACGGAGGAAGGGCTGGATTCGGAAGTCTTAGAGGTCAGGGATGAAAAAACGGAGGCCAGGACAGAGCCAGTAGGGGAACTGGAGACTTTTCCATTATCAGAGGTGGAAACAGATAAGGTCTTTAGTCTCAACGCCGGCCTGACAAAAGAGCAGAAAATCGAGGTCATGACTCTGGTCCGAAGTCACGCACCAAGCTTCGCCTGGAAGCCTTCTGACATGCCCGGAATTGATCCCGAAGTGATGACACATAAGCTGAATGTCCTCCCCGAATCCAAACCAGTAAAGCAGAAGAAGAGGGTGGTAGGAAGGGAAAAGCAACAGGCTACCAGGGAGGAAGTACAGAAGTTAGAAGAGGCAGGCTTCATTAGGGAAGTCATGTACCTGCAGTGGTTAGCTAATCATGTATTAGTCAAAAAAGCCAATGGCAAATATAGGATGTGCATAGATTTCACTGACTTGAATCAGGCTTGCCCTAAAGATTGTTACCCCCTCCCTGATATTAATAAAATGGTCGATTCTACGGCCGGTTTTGATTATATGTCGTCTTTGGACGCAATGTCTGGTTATCATCAAATCACAATGGATAGGTCGGATGAAGAAAAGACCTCTTTCATAACAGAAGATGGGACTTATTGCTATAGAGCCATGCCTTTCGGATTGAAAAACGCCGGGGCAACTTACCAAAGACTGATGAACAAAATCTTCAAAGAACAGATCGGCAGAAACGTAGAAGTTTATGTAGACGATATGGTGGTCAAGAGCCTAACTTTCCAACAGCACGTGGCAGATTTGAAGGAGGTGTTTGGAGTATTAGATCAATACAGAATGAAGCTGAACCCAGCAAAGTGCGCTTTCTTCATCAGAGGAGGAAAATTCCTGGGATACATGGTGAGTGGGAAAGGCATCGAGCCCAATCCGGAGAAGGTAGAAGCCATTCTAAATATGTCAGAACCGACCTGTGTAAGGGACGTCCAGAAAATGACCGGGAGAGTAGTGGCACTCAATCGATTCATGTCACGGTCGGCAGAAAAGTGTTTACCGTTCTTCAGAAAGTTGAGGAAAGTGCCAAACTTCGAATGGACAGAAGACTGTCGTGAAGCCTTCAAAGAACTCAAAAGTTATCTCAGCTCGCCTCATGTGCTTAGTAGTCCCATAGAAGGTGAAGAACTTCTGATATACCTGGCAGCCTCTGAACAAGCAGTTAGCGCCATACTAGTAAGGGTGGAAGAAGGAGAGCAGAAGCCCGTTTTCTATGTCAGCAAGGTGCTTAAAGATACCGAGGTCAGATATCTGAATATTGAGAAGATAGCGTATGCTCTACTGCTGGCAGTCCGGAAGTTCAGGGTTTACCTGGAAAGCCACCAAGGAGTAGTGATGACAGATCAACCATTGAAGAAGATTCTGCATAGACCAGAGACCTCAGGTCGGATGCTCGCATGGTCCCTCGAGATCAGTCCTTACTGCCTAGAGTACCGACCTCGAACAGCTATAAAATCTCAAGCCCTTGCCGATTTCATAGCAGAATGCACGTTCAGTAAGGAACAGGGGGAATTATCTTTAGAAGCATCGAGGAAGGAGAGGAAGGAAGAACTCTTCCAAAAGTTCAACTGGAAGTTATATGTGGACGGGGCTTCAGGCGCCGGAGGCAGCGGTGCAGGAATAATGCCTAAGGGGCCTGGAGAATTTAAGGTTTGCTACGCCCTGCGCTTAGGATTCAAGGCTTCTAATAATGTGGCGGAGTATGAAGCCTTAATAAACGGAATGATGGTGGCAATGGAGGTAGGGGCAACCGACCTCGAAGTAAATAGCGACTCACAACTGGTGGTCAATCAGATAACTGGGGCATATCAGGCCAGGGATCCAACCATGCAGAGTTATCTGGCAAAAGTAAAAGCAATAGAGGCCGAGTTCATAGATCAGGGAGTTACCATCAAGTTCCAAAGAATACCATGAGAAGAAAATGAGGAAGCAGACCTGCTTAGCCGGTTGTCTAAAGAAGAACTAGAACAGCTTCCTGACGAAGTGTACATACAACACGTCCTTACGCCCGCTTTCAGTAAAACAAGCACGGTGCTACAGGTGGAACAAAGCCCAACTTGGATGACCCCATACCTAGAATACCTAGAGAAGGGAAAGCTCCCCGAAGATAACGACGAGGCCAAAAAGATAGCAACTCGTGCCGCCAACTATCAAGCAGTAAGGGGGACCTTGTACAGAAAAGGGAAGTCCAGCCCATGGTTCCGGTGTGTGAGCCCGGAGGAGGCTATAAGGGTGATGGAAGAGATACACAGGGGAATATGTGGAGCTCACGAAGGGGCAGATGTAATACCCGGCTAGACTCCGATATCGGAATTCCTACCGTCCGGTGGAATCTCGGTTGTCGGAGACCTCTAGAAGGGTAAAACTATGTTTTCATAAAATGTTTTAATGTGTTTTATGTTTTAAGCATGAAAGAAAATGAGTTTTTGCATGAAAACAACCTTGGAGGAAAACTCAGGTTCGGCCGCCGAACCTCAAGTTCGGCCGCCGAACCTCAAGTTCGGCCGCCGAACATGCATGCATTTCGGGTATGCCTTAGGCCCCCGAAAGCATAAGTGAGGGAAACCAGGTTCGGCCGCCGAACCTTATGTTCGGCCGCCGAACATGGCATGCATGCGGAGGCACTTTCGGCTCCCAAACGTGGCCTGGCCAGCCACCTATAAAGGGGTCCCTTAGCCGAAAACGGGCGAGCTTTTCTCCCCATTTTCGGCCAAGGTGAGCTCTCCGTCGTCCCTCACCGATCTTGAGTTTCTTCCTTCCATTCTTCATGATTTTTATGAGTTTGCAACTTTGTTTTAAAGATTTTGAGCATTTGAGCAAGTTTTGGAGCTTGGAGGTTCAAGGAACTCTCTCTCTCCCATTCTCCGAGCTAGGGTCGTCTTCCTCTCGATCTTCAAGAGGTAAGGGCCGATCTTGAGCTTATGGCATGTTTTAAGTAAGTTTTAAGTAGATCTATGGGGTAGAATGCATGTTTAACTTATGGTTAGGTTTATGGGTTCATATTATGTTTTTGGACAATGTGGATATTTGATGTGTTATAGATGGGGTTTAAGATAGTTTGAAGCCCCTAGGAACTTGTATGCTTGAGTATGTATGTTGTAGATTAGGAAAAATGCATGTTTGGATGGTTTTGGGAGGCAACTGTGCATGAGGAACCAAGTTTCTGCCCTTTGGCAGAAACCAGGTTCGGCAGCCGAAGGACTTTCGGCCGCCGAACCTGCTTGGGAGGCCAGCCTTTCAGCTACCGAAGCCTGCCCACAAAGGAGACTTTTGTCTCTGTCTGGGAGTTTCGGCCGTCGAAAGTGCCGCCGAACATGCATGAGTTTCGCCTCTGTTTGGGAGTTTCGGCCGCCGAAGGTGCCGCCGAACCTGCCTGACTTTCAGCTCTGGAGGGACTTTCGGCCGCCGAACCGGCCGCCGAAAGTGCCCTGTTCAGCCTTTCTTTGCATGTTTTTGCATGGATATTTTGAGGTGTTTTAGAGGGATTTTGGGGGATGTTTTTTTAGAGTTATGTTCTAATTGTTTGATCCCTCATTTGAGTCCACCTGTGTAGGTTCGGACCCGAGGAACCGAGGACCCCAGCAGTGAGTCAGCTGCTTCAGTCTTTGTCAGAGCTAGTTGAGGTGAGTAGAATAAACACTTATGTTTTAAAGCAAATCAATATAAATTTGAGTATGTTCATGCATCACGAATGCTATGTGATATTCTAGGTTGCTTGCATTAGAATTCACGAATATGTTGCATTGCATAATTTGATGATGATGTGGATGGTTATTGGATGATCCTTAGTCCTCGATATGATGCGATGTGATATGATACGGTATGGCACTGAAGTCCAGGTTGTACCCATTCTACGTCCCTGGCACTATGTAAGAGAAAGTCCAGGTTGTACCCATTCTACGTCCCTGGCACTATGTAAGAGAAAGTCCAGGTTGTACCCATTCTACGTCCCTGGCACATTGGAATATTATGTAATGTTATGTTATGTTAAGAGAAAGACCGGTTGACCGATTCTACGTCTCGGCACTTTGGAATGTAGAGGACTCTTGGTGACAATACCATCTGTGATGTGATTTATCTGTGATGTGTTGCATTTCATTATAGCATATGATTTAAATGTTTTATTATTCTGCTCACTGGGCTCTAGTAGCTCACCCCTTTTCCCTAATCCCCCAGAGTTGCAGGTACAGGCTAGACAGAGAAGTCAAGGTGAATGAAGTCTTGAGTTGTAATAGTTAGAATGTGGACATGACAAATTGTATAATGATGTAAAGTTATGAATAGTTATGTTATGTAAATATTGATTATGAGATTGAGGTTTAGAAGTTGTGCTTGACCGAGTTTGTATGATAATCCCTCTTGTAAACATGATCTATGTTTTATGATGCTTTTGTAACCAAACTCTATATATATAAATGTCACCCCATTGGGGCACTGTTGAGACTTCAAAAGAGGAGTTAATGTTTATAACCATGTTATGTATAGTGCATGCACAGGTTGAGTTTGGTTAATGAATGTAAAGAAAAGTTCAAATTTTTATGTATGTTCTTGATCATGTATGGGATTAAGCAGGTTTACAGGTTGTATGTCAGGCTTGCTACGGGTCCCGGCGGCCTTAAGCCGACCTGGATCCTAGCGCCGGTAGCGGTCCGATTTTCGGGTCGTTACAGCAGGGACCTTAGCCAATAAAATATTCAGGCAAGGTTACTACTGGCCCACTGTCAAAAGGGAAGCAGAAGACTTCGTCAGAAGGTGTGACATATGCCAAAGATTTGCTAATGCCATCAGAGTCCCAACCACTCCTCAAGCCAGCATATCCAGCCCATGGCCATTCTCACAATGGGGAATAGACATCTTGGGACCCTTCCCCAAGACCACGGGGTAGAGGAAGTTCGTAGTAGTGGCTGTAGAATACTTCTCAAAATGGCCAGAGGCAGAAGCAATGGCCACGATCACAGCTCGCAAGATGATAGACTTTGTATGAGGAAACATCATCTGCAGATTTGGCATACCAAGAGTGCTTATCTCAGACAATGGCAGACAGTTCGACTGTAGTACTTTCAAAGCATTTACAGCAAACATGGGCATATGGCACAAATTCTCCTCCGTGGCCCATCCCCAGACTAATGGCCAAACAGAGGTTACTAACAGAGCTATCCTCCAAGGATTAAAAAAAGGCTGGATGGAGCAAAGGCGAACTGGGCAGAAGAGCTCAACAGTATCCTGTGGGCACTCCGGACTACCCCCAGGACATCTACTAAAGAAACACCTTTTGCACTTGCCTGCGGTACAGAGGCTGTAGTCCCAGTGGAGTTGCAAATCCCCACTCATCGAGTCCAATTCGTTAGTGAAAACACTAATGATGACAAGTTAAGAAGCAACCTGGATGCTCTCGAAGAAATCAGGGAAGAAGCTCAAGTCCGAACTGCCGCTTATCAACAACGGGTAGCACGATATTACAACCAAAAAGTCAGAGAAAGAAGCTTGAAAGTGGGAGACATAGCCTTGAGAAACCTGGAGGCTACAGAAAAAAGAGCGGCAGCGGGCAAGTTAGCACCAACCTAGGAGGGCCCATTCAGGATAACAAAGATAGTCAAACCGGGAGTATACCGAATTGAAGATATGCAAGAAAATCCGGAGCCTCACGCCTGGAATATCCAACACCTAAAAAGGTACTTCCCCTAGTATATTTGTAAAAGAAAAGCACTGTATTTTGACAAACATAAATGAATAAAACAACACCATTGTTCACACAGTGGGATTATCTCTATTATCATTATGCATGACAATCCTCCATAGAAAAGAAGACCAGGATCCCCTAAGAACTCCCGGGAAAACAAAACAAAAAACGGCCGGTAAGGATCTTAAAGACCTCCCGGAGCATGAAGACCGGGATCCCCTAAGAACTCCCGGAAAAACAAAGAAGACCGGGATCCCCTAAGAACTCCCGGGAAAACAAAATAAAAAACGGCCGGTGAGGATCTTAAAGACCTCCCGGAGCATGAAGACCGGGATCCCCTAAGAACTCCCGGGAAAACAAAGAAGACCGGGATCCCCTAAGAACTCCCGGGAAAACAAAACAAAAAACGGCCGGTGAGGATCTTAAAGACCTCCCGGAGCATGAAGACCGGGATCCCCTAAGAACTCCCGGGAAAACAAAACAAAAAACAGCCGGTGAGGATCTTAAAGACCTCCCGGAGCATGAAGACCGGGATCCCCTAAGAACTCCCAGGAAAATAAAAAAGACCGGGATCCCCTAAGAACTCCCGGCAAAACAAAGAAGACCGGGATCTCCTAAGAACTCCCGGCAAAACAAAAAAGACCGGGATCCCCTAAGAACTCCCGGAAAAACAAAGAAGACCGGGATCCCCCAAGAACTCCCGGGAAAACAAAAAAGACCGGGATCCCCTAAGAACTCCTGGGAAAATAAAGAAGACCGGGATCCCCTAAGAACTCCCGGGAAAACAAAGAAGACCGGGATCCCCTAAGAACTCCCGGGAAAACAAAGAAGACCGGGATCCCCTAAGAACTCCCGGGAAAACAAAGAAGACCGGGATCCCCTCAGAACTACCGGGAAAACAAAGAAG
The DNA here is from genome assembly GCF_001659605.2 of Manihot esculenta. Classification (NCBI taxonomy): domain Eukaryota; kingdom Viridiplantae; phylum Streptophyta; class Magnoliopsida; order Malpighiales; family Euphorbiaceae; genus Manihot; species Manihot esculenta. The sequence continues at coordinate 4,388,938 of NC_035169.2, read as the reverse complement.
ACAGGGATCCCCTAAGAACTCTCGGGAAAACAAAGAAGACCGGGATTCCCTAGAACTCCCGGGAAAACACAAAACGATCGGAGAAGGCCTTAAGGACCTCCCAGAGCAAAAAGTCCCAATATCATCTGCAAGGACAACTCCTAAAAATACAGTTCCGACCTCACACGAAAGACGAGTCCTGAGCTACCAATGAAAAACAAGACCCCGACCTCTCGAAGGAGCCCGGGGCACAATAACCAAGAGCGCCACAGCCCCAGGCCAATCTTCAAAAGCGAGCTCGGTACAACATCAACCTCACAAATCAACTTCTAGTGCTGAACTAGCTAGCCTAGAAAGAGGTCCGAACAGCAAAGCGTCCGGACAATACTCATAAGTACAAGAAGCGCTGCAGATTGTAGGTATAAAAGCCTAAGCAAAAAGCAAAGAACCGATCTCCCAGCTCGGATAGACTCGCAATATGTGACATTCAGAAGGATAGATACAGGCAAAAGATCGTGTTCCTAGCTCGAGCCAATTGGTCATAAGCAAACATTTAACAAGAACAACCCAAACAGAAAGAAAACGACAAAAGCCGGCCTCTCCGTCCCAGTGGATCACGCAGAAAGGCAAGGACCAGACAGCCGACCTTACAACTAAAAAAGCAAAGTAAAATCGCCTAAGGGGAGGCCATGCGAGTACAAATAAAATACAGAGATCCACTCCCTCACTACTCATGTAATAAATATTGAGGAAGTAAAGGGGCAATCCGAGGGAAATCCAATTGTAACGACCCCAAAATGGACCGTCACCGGCGCTAGGATTCAGGTCGGCTTAAGGCCGCCAGAACCCGTAGCAAGCCTGCTATATTCTCTGTGTACCTGTAAACCTCATACATGAGCATACAGATGCTGTGAAAAATAAAACTCTTTTCTGAACCAAGGCTTAACCTGTGCATGCACTATCACTGTACTCATGTACTCTGTACTCATGTACTCTGTACTCTGTATCCCTGACTAGAGCTGCTCTAGATGGGTAACTCATACCTGTTAAGCCTGGTTTTCACATACAGGAAAACATACAGACATATACAGATCATGTACAAAACATATACATCACTAGGTCAAGCAACAACTATTACATCTCTTTAATATTACATGTCCACTCTAAGCTATTACAGATCTCTTTACTCTTCCTGTACTCTGCTGGACTGTCCCTGTACACTGTACACTGAACCTGCAAAACTGGGGTTAAGGGAGTGGGATGAGCTCTATAGCCCAGTGAGTAGAACAGGAAAACATCTCAGTAAAATATGATCTCATGGAATGCACCACATCACAGACAAGCCACATCAAGAGTAAACCTGTCACCACATAGTCCCAGTAACTCTGTGCCAGGGCGTAGAATCGAGCACCTGGTCTTCCTGTCATATATGTATATGTGTATATAACACCTGTAAACTTACCATTGCCAGGGCGTAGTCAAAGGCTCCTGGACTTTGCTATATACCTGCCAGGGCGTAGTCAAAGGCTCCTGGTCTTTGCTATACGTGCCAGGGCGTAGTCAAAGGCTCCTGGTCTTCCTGTCTGTGACTATGGGATCATTCAGCATTTACCCACATCAACAAATAACAATGCAATGCAACATATTCGTGGATACTAATGCAATCAACTTATGGCATAATCATGATGCATGAGATATGCTAAAACATGTCTTTGATCAATTCAAAAAGCATTAAGTTTAGTTCCACTCACCTCTGGCTATCTGAACTGACTGACTCTGCAGGCTCTGAAAACTCTGGAGCAGTACTCACTGCTGCTCTCTCTGGTTCCTCTGCTCTGTGCCTACACAGATAGACTCAAATGAGGGACCAAACATACTCGGACATACCGCTAAACATCTCCCCTTAAAACCCCTTAAAACACCTTAGACCAAACATAGAAAACATGCAAAGGAAGGCTGGACAGGGCACTTTCGGGGGCACCTTCGGCGGCCGAATGTCCCTTCCAGAGACGAAAGTCAGGCATGTTCGGCGGCCTAACTTGGACTTTCGGGGGCCGAACCTGAGTTCATCCAGAACTCAGTTTCGTGCACAAGGACGCCTGCCAATCCCTCCATCACCTGCTCAGACCTCAACACATGCATTTAACCCTTCTAAAACATGCATAAACACTCATAAAGGAGCTTCAAATAAATTAAACTCCAACAAACAACACACAACAACCATACACAAAGCATAGGAGCCATACACCCTAATATGGACAACTTATGCATACTCAAGCACAACTCCCCTTCCCATCATCAAACTCATTGAAAACATAATAAAAACAAAGGATTCACTCTTACCCTTTGAAGAACAAAGGCTGGCGTGACCCCAAACTTGAAGAAATGAAGATTCAAGCTTCACAAGTTCTCAAACTCCACAACTTCTCAAAACTAGTTACAACTCACCATAAACTTATTTTTCTTTGAAAGATTTGATTAGAAACTCAAGAAAATCACCAAGGGGAAACATGTGCTTGTTCCTGACCCAAAGGAGAGCTTAAGCACCTCCATAGTCGGTCATATCCACTTAAAAAAAGTGAACCACCGCTTCACGTTCGGTGGCCAAAGCTGCATGTAACACCTCATCACGTTCGGGGGCCGAACATTGAGTTTAGGGGGCCGAACATGAGCTACTTTAGGCGGCCGAACTTACACTTTAGGGGGCCGAAAGTGGCAAAACTTTCCTTAGCCTTGTTTCTTCAACACTTATTCCTTTGCTAAAACAAAAGCTTAAAACAGCTAAAAACATTTTAGAAAACCTCCACTCTCCCTTCAGGGATGCTCTGACATCCTCGATTCCACCGAACGATAGGAATTCTGATGTCTGAACATGCCGGGTATTACATTCTCCCCTCCTTAAGAACATTCGTCCTCGGATGTTCCTAAAACACACAATAAAAACATGAAACGGAGAAAACTAACCTCAAAACAAATATGGATATTGCTGGAGCATAGACTCCCGCGTCTCCCAGGTGCACTCTTCGAGATTATGGTGGTTCCATAACACTTTCACCATTGGAATCTCCTTGTTCCTTAGCTGTCTGATCTGCGTGTCAAGAATCCGCACTGGCTGCTCTATATAGGTGAGATCTGTATGAATCTCCACCTCAGGCTCACTCAGAACCTGATTCGGATCTGACACAAACTGTCGTAGCATAGAAACATGAAATACCGGGTGAATCCTCTCCATAGAAGCAGGTAAATCCAGCTTATACGACACATTTCCGATCCTTTGCAACACCTCAAAGGGTCCAATGTACCGTGGAGCTAATTTACCTTTCTTCCCAAAACGAACCACTCCTTTCATTGGCGACACTTTCAGCAATACCCAATTACCCTCTTGAAACTCTAACTGCTTTCTGCGAACGTCTGCATAACTTTTCTGTCTACTCTGAGCTGTTCTGATTCTCTCTCTGATCATGGGCACCATTCTACTGGTAATGTCTACTAACTCTGGCCCTGCAAGAGCCTTCTCTCCTACCTCTTCCCAGCAAACAGGGGATCTGCACTTCCTCCCATACAAAGCTTCATAAGGAGCCATCCTAATGCTAGCATGATGACTGTTATTGTAGGCAAATTCCACCAAAGGTAGATGCTGCCTCCAAGAACCGCCAAAGTCTAACACACATAGTCGAAGCATATCCTCTATGGTCTGGATGGTCCTTTCTGACTGCCCATCAGTCTGTGGGTGGAAAGCAGTACTAAACTCTAATCTCGTGCCCATCGCACTTTGCAGACTCCGCCAAAAGCGAGAAGTAAACTGAGGTCCTCTGTCTGAAACTATAGACACTGGAACTCCATGTAATCTCACTATCTCATCCAGATAGACCTGTGCCAACTTATCCACAGAATAGTTACTCCGTACTGGAAGAAAATGAGCAGATTTCGTGAGTCTGTCCACAATCACCCATATCGAGTCTATCCTGTTGGACGCTACTGGTAAACCCACTACAAAATCCATGGCTATATTCTCCCATTTCCACTCTGGAATCGGTAATGGGTTAAGCATTCCTGCTGGTTTCTGATGTTCTAATTTCACCCTCTGACAAACCTCACAGGCTGTCACGAACTGCGCCACTTCTTTCTTCATGGCTGGCCACCAATAGACCCTTTTCAGATCCTGATACATCTTGGTAGCTCCTGGGTGAACACTATACCTCGCATTATGAGCTTCCCTCATAATGTCTTCCTTCACACTGCCCCTATCTGGTACACAAAGTCGACTCCCATAGCGAAGGATCCCTTTACTGTCAAATCTAAACTCTGTATTGTTGCCTGACTGAACAGTCCTGGCAATTTTCAGCAATTCAGGGTCCTCATGCTGTCTCTGCGCTATCTGCTCCAGAAACACAGGTGTCACTCTCATCTGTGCTATCACCGCACCTGTACCAGACAACTCTAGCTGTAAGCCCTCATCAAAGAGCTTATAAAGCTCTATCACAACTGGTCTCCGCTCTGCTGCTATATGGGATAAACTGCCTAGTGACTTCCGGCTTAGGGCGTCTGCGACTACATTCGCCTTACCCGGATGATACTGGATCTTACAATCATAATCACTGAGCAATTCAACCCACCTTCTCTGTCTCAAATTCAGCTCTCTCTGACTTAAGATGTACTGTAAACTCTTGTGATCAGTGAAGATCTCGCATTTCACCCCGTAGAGGTAATGCCGCCACATCTTAAGTGCAAAGATAACTGCTGCCATCTCTAGGTCATGGGTAGGGTAATTCAACTCGTGCTTCTTCAACTGTCTAGAAGCATAAGCGATTACTCTATCACTCTGCATCAATACACAACCCAATCCCACTCGAGATGCATCACAGAACACTGTGAAATCCTTATTACTCACAGGCAGAGCTAACACTGGTGCTGTGGTCAATCTCCTCTTGAGCTCCTCAAAGCTCTCTTCACACTGGTCTGACCAGATAAACTTCTGGTTCTTCTGAGTCAATTTGGTCATAGGAGCTGCTATCTTTGAGAAGTTCTGAACGAACCTCCTGTAGTAACCTGCCAGTCCCAGAAAACTTTTAATCTCAGTCACTGTCATGGGTCTAGGCCAGTTAGCTACAGCCTCGATCTTCTTGGGGTCTACCTCAATACCCTCTGCTGATACCACATGTCCCAAGAAGGCAATGCTCCGCAACCAAAACTCACACTTCGAGAACTTGGCATATAAACCATGCTCTCTCAGTGTCTGCAAAACAATCCTCAGATGCTGGGCATGCTCCTCTGCATTTCTGGAATACACTAAGATATCATCGATAAACACAATGACAAAGTGATCCAGAAACTCACTGAATACCCTGTTCATGAGATCCATAAATGCTGCAGGGGCGTTAGTCAACCCGAACGGCATCACTAAGAACTCATAATGCCCATATCTGGTCCGGAAAGCTGTCTTAGGCACATCTGCCTCTCTGACTCTCAACTGATGATACCCAGATCTCAGATCTATTTTCGAGAAACAACCTGCTCCAGCTAGCTGGTCAAATAAATCATCAATCCGAGGTAAGGGATACCTATTCTTGATAGTGACCTTGTTCAACTGTCTGTAGTCGATACAAAGTCTGAGGGATCCATCCTTCTTTCTGACAAAGAGCACTGGAGCACCCCAAGGTGAGGTACTAGGGCGGATGAAACCCTTATCTACCAAGTCCTGCAACTGTTCTTTCAACTCTGTTAACTCAGCTGGCGCCATCCTGTAGGGAGGAATAGAGATAGGTCTAGTACCTGGCAGTAATTCAATGTCAAACCCTATCTCCCTATCAGGTGGTAGTCCTGGCAAATCGTCTGGGAACACATCGAGAAACTCTCGGACTACTGGTACTGTGGCTGGTTCCCTCACCTGACTGTCTAGCTCTCTCACATGAGCTAGAAACCCCTGACAACCCCTCCTAAGCAAACGACGAGCCTGAAGGGCTGAAATCATACCTCTGGGTGTACCTCTCCTGTCTCCTCTGAAGACACACTCTGACCCATCCTGGTCTCTGAGACTCACTAACTTCTCTCGACAGTCCAACGTAGCACTATATGCAGATAGCCAATCCATCCCTAGAATGACATCAAAATCTGTCAAGTCTAGAACCACAAGGTCAGCTGGAAGGCATCTACCCTCTATGAATACTGGACTGAACCGACAGACTGACACTGCCACTGATGGGTCACATCTAGGTCCACTGACCCAGAGAGGATACTCTAACTCAGAACTGATCAAACCCAACCTCTCTATGGCTCTCGAAGCAATAAAGGAATGAGAAGCACCGGGGTCCATCAAAGCATACACATCTGAACACCCAATGATGAGATTACCTGACACCACTGTGTTCGACGTGTTAGCCTCCTCCTGTGTCACTGTGAAAATCCGTGCTGGGGCTACCGGATTTCCACCTCGGGAACCTGCTGCTGAAGTAGAGGCTACCCCTCTCCCTCTACCTCTGCCACTAGACTGAGGCATGACTGGAGCTGCTGGCCGTACAACTGGCTGTACCACACTGCCTGAACTCATCTGCTGGGATGGTACAAAAGTCATCTGCGGACAATCCCGAGCAATATGCCCTTCCTGTCCACATCGAAAACAAGCTGTAGATCCCAACCGACAAACTCCTCCATGTGGTTTTCCGCATCGTCTGCAGACTGGAGCTGTGCCAGAGCTTGAGCCACTACCTATTCCCAGACCTGACTTGACTTTATTCCAGAACCCTTTCCTTGTTCCTCTCGCTCTATCCCATCTCTTACTGCCTGTAGAACCTGAACTGGGGGCCTTAGAACCCGAAGCCTGTGCCTGTGACTGTTTCTGCATATTGGCACTAGCTTCCATCTTCCTGGCTGCATCGATAATAGAGTGAAAACTCTCCTTTTCTGCTGGAAGGATCAAAGAAGAATACCTGGGATGAAGTCTCATGGTATATCTCCTCGCCTTCTTCTGATCAGTATCATAGGCTTGACCCACGTACTGAAGCAAATCCAGGAACTTATCTGTGAACTCATCAACGGTCATCTCATCTGTTTGTCTCAGCTGTTCAAATTCTATGACTTTCATCTCCCTGGAGCTGTCAGGAAAAGCCCACCCTGCAAACTCATTGGCGAACTCTCCCCATGACATGCTGTCCATTCTAGGCTCCACATAATTCTTAAACCATTCTCTGGCTTTCCTGCACTTTAATGTGAAACCTGCCATCTCAATGGCTCTCCTATCATCTGCTCCCAATTCACTGGTGATCATCCTAACTGCTCTGAGGTAATCAAATGGATCATCTCCCGTATTGTATTTAGGAGCATCCAATTTCAAGTACTCCGTCATGTGGACTTTACCTCCAGATGAGCTAGGTTCATGTCTATCGACAACAGGGGCTACTGGTTCTGGTGGTAGTACTGGTTCATTTGGTTCATTTGGCTCTAGGTGTGCTGCACTTGGATGTATAGGGGAAGATGGATACATAGGATATGGTGGATATGATGGGTAATACTGAGGATATGGCATATATGGCATGTATGTGGGATATGGGTCAAAACGAGAGTATTCCGACATACCCTCCATCGGATACTCTGGCTCCTGAAACAAGGATGGATAGCCATAACCTGAGGCCTGAACACCTCCCAAAGATTCTCCCATACCTTCCTCAAAACTGCCTATACCCATGCTATCATCTCTAGACTGATCAATCTCCATAGCTTCCCTTCTCTCCTCTGATCTTCCTCCCCTCACTGTTCCTCTTCTGCTCTCGTCTACAGACCTTCTAGGGTCTATCGACGTACCTTCCCTGCTAGATCTCTGAGACCTTGCCCTTGGCAATGCAGGAGGACGAGCAGCTGGTCTCTCACTCTCTGGTGGGACTCCAGTCAATCGAGCTGATCGACGAGTTCCTCGCATCTTTACTCTGGAAACACAACATATAACATACCACTTTAGCACATAACTATCACATATCACATAACAATCATACACATACAATACTCATGGCATATCATAGCAGATAGGACTCAAGACCCTATCCTAGTGGACATGATTTCCTATTGTGCTTGACCACTTCTAACCTGTCTGAGCCCAACACTGTCTCTATCGGTCCGATCATGTGAACCTAGGGCTCTGATACCAATCTGTAACGACCCCAAAATGGACCGTCACCGGCGCTAGGATTCAGGTCGGCTTAAGGCCGCCAGAACCCGTAGCAAGCCTGCTATATTCTCTGTGTACCTGTAAACCTCATACATGAGCATACAGATGCTGTGAAAAATAAAACTCTTTTCTGAACCAAGGCTTAACCTGTGCATGCACTATCACTGTACTCATGTACTCTGTACTCATGTACTCTGTACTCTGTATCCCTGACTAGAGCTGCTCTAGATGGGTAACTCATACCTGTTAAGCCTGGTTTTCACATACAGGAAAACATACAGACATATACAGATCATGTACAAAACATATACATCACTAGGTCAAGCAACAACTATTACATCTCTTTAATATTACATGTCCACTCTAAGCTATTACAGATCTCTTTACTCTTCCTGTACTCTGCTGGACTGTCCCTGTACACTGTACACTGAACCTGCAAAACTGGGGTTAAGGGAGTGGGATGAGCTCTATAGCCCAGTGAGTAGAACAGGAAAACATCTCAGTAAAATATGATCTCATGGAATGCACCACATCACAGACAAGCCACATCAAGAGTAAACCTGTCACCACATAGTCCCAGTAACTCTGTGCCAGGGCGTAGAATCGAGCACCTGGTCTTCCTGTCATATATGTATATGTGTATATAACACCTGTAAACTTACCATTGCCAGGGCGTAGTCAAAGGCTCCTGGACTTTGCTATATACCTGCCAGGGCGTAGTCAAAGGCTCCTGGTCTTTGCTATACGTGCCAGGGCGTAGTCAAAGGCTCCTGGTCTTCCTGTCTGTGACTATGGGATCATTCAGCATTTACCCACATCAACAAATACCAATGCAATGCAACATATTCGTGGATACTAATGCAATCAACTTATGGCATAATCATGATGCATGAGATATGCTAAAACATGTCTTTGATCAATTCAAAAAGCATTAAGTTTAGTTCCACTCACCTCTGGCTATCTGAACTGACTGACTCTGCAGGCTCTGAAAACTCTGGAGCAGTACTCACTGCTGCTCTCTCTGGTTCCTCTGCTCTGTGCCTACACAGATAGACTCAAATGAGGGACCAAACATACTCGGACATACCGCTAAACATCTCCCCTTAAAACCCCTTAAAACACCTTAGACCAAACATAGAAAACATGCAAAGGAAGGCTGGACAGGGCACTTTCGGGGGCACCTTCGGCGGCCGAATGTCCCTTCCAGAGACGAAAGTCAGGCATGTTCGGCGGCCTAACTTGGACTTTCGGGGGCCGAACCTGAGTTCATCCAGAACTCAGTTTCGTGCACAAGGACGCCTGCCAATCCCTCCATCACCTGCTCAGACCTCAACACATGCATTTAACCCTTCTAAAACATGCATAAACACTCATAAAGGAGCTTCAAATAAATTAAACTCCAACAAACAACACACAACAACCATACACAAAGCATAGGAGCCATACACCCTAATATGGACAACTTATGCATACTCAAGCACAACTCCCCTTCCCATCATCAAACTCATTGAAAACATAATAAAAACAAAGGATTCACTCTTACCCTTTGAAGAACAAAGGCTGGCGTGACCCCAAACTTGAAGAAATGAAGATTCAAGCTTCACAAGTTCTCAAACTCCACAACTTCTCAAAACTAGTTACAACTCACCATAAACTTATTTTTCTTTGAAAGATTTGATTAGAAACTCAAGAAAATCACCAAGGGGAAACATGTGCTTGTTCCTGACCCAAAGGAGAGCTTAAGCACCTCCATAGTCGGTCATATCCACTTAAAAAAAGTGAACCACCGCTTCACGTTCGGTGGCCAAAGCTGCATGTAACACCTCATCACGTTCGGGGGCCGAACATTGAGTTTAGGGGGCCGAACATGAGCTACTTTAGGCGGCCGAACTTACACTTTAGGGGGCCGAAAGTGGCAAAACTTTCCTTAGCCTTGTTTCTTCAACACTTATTCCTTTGCTAAAACAAAAGCTTAAAACAGCTAAAAACATTTTAGAAAACCTCCACTCTCCCTTCAGGGATGCTCTGACATCCTCGATTCCACCGAACGATAGGAATTCTGATGTCTGAACATGCCGGGTATTACACCAATGGCATGAAACAGAGAACACCTCAGCTCCAATCCCCGTCAAGACAGAACTAAAGGCAAAAAATCAGCCCTGTTATTCACCATTAAAAGGTACGTGATCTGAAAACCGAGCTCATGGCTAAAAATAATCCAGCTCGACTAGTTCAGATAGGAAAAAGCTTATGAACAAAATTTCTTAGTGAAATATCTTAGTAAAATATAAATCACGAGATATGAAGATTAAGTGCTCCAGTTACGATAAGAAAAGATAAGTTCAAGAATGAAATAAAAACAACAATAGTTCAAGTAAAAGAAATTAAACTTTCATTAGAAGAAGAAGATAGTACAACTTATTTATCTGATGAGTTTGAAGGAAAAACAGTCCTCAAGGGACTTACATCTCTCGGAATGTCATCACCTATAGTATCTTTATTTACATCTGGAGGAGATCTGGCACCCTCCAACCCTGGGTCAGGGTTTCCCTCCTCAGGCTCGGGGTCTTCGCCTTCAGTCCCGAAGTCCTCCATATTGTCCCCCTGTTGCTCGGACTCTTCCCCAGAAGACCCATCCGCAATGCGAGAGGTCCCCCTAAGCAAGGGGAAATCATCTTCCCCATAAAGAACATCCTCGCCATCAGAATCCACTTCTCTAGCTCGAAGTTTTGCCAGAGGAGTATCAGGAGCACGTCTGGCTTCCCTTAAACCCCTATTGTAGCCAGTTCTAAACATACGAAAGGCTTTCTGCCAAATAGCAGTCTTCATCTCCGCAGAGGCTTTATACTCGTCCAGATGCAACTCACAGGCCTCAGCTATAACTGCCTTCAATTCAGACGAATCCTTATAGTCTTGGAGGTGAGCTTCACAGGCCCGCTCAATCTTTCCTTTCAGCTCATCCGACTCCTGATACTCCTCCAGACGCCTCTCGCACTCCCGCTGGATCTTATCCTCGGCATGTCTAACCACCTTGAGCAGGGCTGAACATTTACGCTCTAAAGCCCTGACTTCATGGCTAAGCTGTTGGTTACGAAGCGTAGACTCATTGGCCGATGAAGCCAGGTCTCTGATACGCTCAGAACTCGTGCTCAGCTCCTGCTCAAGGACCTCCACCCGAACCAAGGCCCTCTCCTTTTGAATATTCACCATATTTAGGTGAACCTGAAGCCCTTCAAAATCAGCCTTCAGGGCCTCATGCTGGCGTCGGACCTCCTCCTTCTGGCTTATGGCCTCATCCCTTTCCTGAAGGGTCTCCACCAGGGAGGACAACTGCTTCAAAACTTCTTCACTTCGAATCTCTGCTGCAGCCGCCCTCTCATCAGACTCCTTGAGAACCCTGCGAGTATGAGACAACTCTGCCTCCAGGGACTTGGTGTAACAGCCCGGACGTGATCCCCGGCACTGTTACCGCTCACAGCCCGTGACCTTCCTCTGGGCCCAGCCACTGTGAGCAGCTCTTAACATCCCTTCACCCTCACGGGTTCCAGGCAGGATTTGTCCCCTTGGTTTGGAACAATTGGTACTCACTCTCACCAGACTATTCCCTTAAAGTGGGAGGTCAAGGGTTCGAGCAGTGGGGGAGGCGACCTAATTCCCAGAGGAAGGAATTGGGCCAAATCCATTTGGGAAGAACGGGTTCAAGTCCCGCGAACCAAGGGGACAAATCCTGCCTGGAACCCGTGAGGGTGAAGGGATGTTAAGAGCTGCTCACAGTGGCTGGGCCCAGAGGAAGGTCACGGGCTGTGAGCGGTAACAGTGCCGGGGATCACGTCCGGGCTGTTACATAAAAAGGCGCCTTTTTATGTAACAGCCCGGCCCCTTTCGACCAGCCCTGTTACCGCTCACAGCCCGTGACCTTCCTCTGGGCCCAGCCACTGTGAGCAGCTCTTAACATCCCTTCACCCTCACGGGTTCCAGGCAGGATTTGTCCCTCGGGGGAGCCATTACGGCCCGCCCTAGCCCGAGTGGATTTGGCCCAATTCCTTCCTCTGGGAATTAGGTCGCCTCCCCCGCTGCTCGAACCCTTGACCTCCCACTTTAAGGGAATAGTCTGGTGAGAGTGAGTACCAATTGTTCCAATGGCACAATTGGTACTCACTCTCACCAGACTATTCCCTTAAAGTGGGAGGTCAAGGGTTCGAGCAGCGGGGGAGGCGACCTAATTCCCAGAGGAAGGAATTGGGCCAAATCCACTCGGGCTAGGGCGGGCCGTAATGGCTCCCCCGAGGGACAAATCCTGCCTGGAACCCGTGAGGGTGAAGGGATGTTAAGAGCTGCTCACAGTGGCTGGGCCCAGAGGAAGGTCACGGGCTGTGAGCGGTAACAGGGCCGGTCGAAAGGGGCCGGGCTGTTACACTTGGTATGCTCTTGTGCCTCAGCCGTTCTCTCGTCGGCTCTTTTGAGGGCCTCCAAGGCAGAATGCAGCTCCGCTTGGAGAGACTGGGTATGAGCTCAAGCTGCTGTAAGGTTGCCCCTGGCATCACTAGTTGCGGACAAATTCTCCTTCAGACGCGCCTCCTCTATCCGGCGGTCCACAGATTCCCGGAGAGAGTGATCGCGGGCATCCACCTCCATGAAGAGGCCCATCACCTAAGACAAAGGAAAAAACTGTTAAAACAAAGAAAACCAGAATGAAAGCAAAGGAGGTAGCTTAGCTTACCATTAGGAGCATCTCCCTGATCGTATCTCCGAGCTCCCCGCGAGGTCGGGAACGGAACGCTGCTTGCTCTCTAGTAGAGCTAGCTAAGAGACCAGTGAGAGCAAGCAAGCGTGGATCTGAAGCCTCCAAGATGCCACCGAACATCCGTTCCTTAACAATCTCAGCAACCACGCTTGCGGGAGACTGATGAGTGATATCCTCTGCGTTCAGAATGTCGTTATCAGGAGCGGACAACAGTGGTATCACAGGGAATTCTTTCTCTTTCCCAATAGGAGGGAGAGCTGGAGCTGATCCCTTAGAAGCTTTGGATCTCTTCTGAGCTGGAGCTGGGGATGGCACTTCGAGGGAGGCAGGACGTTTGTCCCCTACCTTCTCTACGACATCCTCGTCCTTGGCAAGGTCGGACCTCACCTCTTCAGGGGCATCTCTGGTAGGAACCCCTGGGACACTATCGTCAACAAGAACGATATCCAGTCCTGTCCCAGGAGCCTCCTCTTCAATAATAGGGGATTCAAACCTCCCCCCTGGTGCCTCCTCAACAGGAAGAGCAAGATCCGTCCTCATCTGTCCAATATCCCCTGCCTGCTTCACAACAGTTAGGGGAGCTCCCTCCGCATCCTCCGTAGAACCCTGACCAGATTTAGCCTCCTGAACAGGTTTCAAGGCAGGGGCCGACCTGCCATGACGAGATGGCCGAGAGGGTCTGGCACCATGGGAGCTCGACTTTGGAGCCCAAGAAGGAGCTCTAGCAAGAGGCCGGCTAACCTTCTTGGCAGAAACAACCCGAGCCACCTCTGCAGCGACCTCAGGCACGGGGCGCCCAGCCAGGAGGGCATCTAAAGCAGCGTTTATAATACTCGGCTAGACTCTGGTATCGAAATTCCTACCGTCCGGTGGAATCTCGGGTGTCGAAGACCTCTAAAAGGGTAAAACTATGTTTTCATAAAATGTTTTAATGTGTTTTATGTTTTAAGCATGAAAGAAAATGAGTTTTTGCATGAAAACAACCTTGGAGGAAAACTCAGGTTCGGCCGCCGAACTTCAAGTTCGGCCGCCGAACATGCATGCACTTCGGGAGTGCTTTAGGCCCCCGAAAGCATAAGTGAGGGAAGTCCAGGTTTGGCCGCCGAACCTCAAGTTCGGCCGCCGAACATGGCATGCATGCGGAGGCACTTTCGGCTCCCGAACGTGGCCTGGCCAGCCACCTATAAAGGGTCCCTTAGCCGAAAACGAGCGAGCTTTTCTCCCCATTTTCGACCAAGGTGAGCTCTCCGCCGTCCCTCACCGATCTTGAGTTTCTTCCTTCCATTCTTCATGATTTTTATGAGTTTGCAACTTTGTTTTGAAGGTTTTGAACATTTGAGCAAGTTTTAGAGCTTGGAGGTTCAAGGACCTCTCTCTCTCCCATTTTTCCGAGCTAGGGTCGTTCTCCTCTCGATCTTCAAGAGGTAAGAGCCGATCTTGAGTTTATGGCATGTTTTAAGTAAGTTTTAAGTAGATCTATGGGGTAGAATGCATGTTTAGCTTATGGTTAGGTTTATGGGTTCATATTATGTTTTTGGACAATATGGATGTTTGATGTGTTGTAGATGGGGTTTAAGATAGTTTGAAGCCCCTAGGAACTTGTATGCTTGAGTATGTATGTTGTAGATTAGGAAAAATGCATGTTTGGATGGTTTTGGGAGGCAAATGTGCATGAGGAACCAAGTTTCTGCCCTTTGGCAGAAACCAGGTTCGGCAGCCAAAGGACTTTCGGCCGCCGAACCTGCTTGGGAGGCCAGCCTTTCGGCTGCCGAAGCCTGCCCCCGAAAGAGGACTTTCGTCTCTGGAGGGCAGTTTCGGCCGCCGAAAGTGCCGCCGAACATGCATGAGTTTCGTCTCTGTCTGGGAGTTTCGGCCGCCGAAGGTGCCACCGAACCTGCCTGACTTTCGGCTCTGGAGGGACTTTCGGCCGCCGAATCTGCCGCAGAAAGTGCCCTGTTCAGCCTTCCTTTGCATGTTTTTGCTTGGATGTTTGAGGTGTTTTAGGCGGGTTTTTGGGGGATGTTTTTAGAGTTATGTTCTAGTTGTTTGGTCCCTCATTTGAGTCCACCTGTGTAGGTTCGGACCCGAGGAACCGAGGACCCCAGCAGTGAGTCAGCTGCTTCAGTCATTGTCAGAGCTAGCTGAGGTGAGTAGAATAAACACTTATGTTTTAAAGCAAATCAATATAGATTTGAGCATGTTCATGCATCACGAATGCTATGTGATATTCTAGGTTGCTTGCATTAGAATTCACGAATATGTTGCATTGCATAATTTGATGATGATGTGGATGGTTATTGGATGATCCTTAGTCCTCGATATGATGTGATGTGATATGATACGGTATGGTACGGAAGTCCAGGTTGTACCCATTCTACGTCCCTGACACATTGGAATGTTATGTTATGTTAAGAGAAAGACCGGTTGACCCATTCTACGTCCCGGCACTTTGGAATGTAGAGGACTCTTGGTGACAATACCATCCGTGATGTGATTTGTCTGTGATGTGTTGCATTCCATTATAGCATATGATTTAAATGTTTTATTATTCTGCTCACTGGGCTCTAGTAGCTCACCCCTTTTCCCTAATCCCCCAGGGTTGCAGGTACAGGCTAGACAGAGAAGTCAAGGTGAATGAAGTCTTGAGTTGTAATAGATAGAATGTGGACATGACAAATTGTATAATGATGTAAAGTTATGAATAGTTATGTTATGTAAATATTGATTATGAGAATGAGGTTTAGAAGTTGTGCTTGACCGAGTTTGCATGATAATCCCTCTTGTAAGCATGATCTATGTTAAAAATGTTTTGTCCCACCAAGCTTGTGTATGATGAGATGCCCCATTGGAGCATTTGTTGAGAGCTCCAGTGTGGGGTTTATGTTTATGTTTATGTATATGTTTATGTGCATGCATAGGTTGAGCTTGGTAAAAGAAAAAGAAAAGTTCAAATTTTTATGTATATTCTTGATCATGTATGGGATTAAACAGGTTTACAGGTTGTATGTCAGGCTTGCTACGGGTCCCGGCGGCCTTAAGCCGACCTGGATCCTAGCGCTGGTAGCGGTCCGGTTTTCGGGTCGTTACAGAATGGTATCAGAGCCCTAGGTTCATATGGTCGGACCTAGAGTGTCGGGCTCATAGAGGTTATAGAAGGTCAAGCACAATAGGAAGATTATGTCCACTAGGATAGGATGTGGAGTCCTGTCTTGCATGATGATGTGAAATGCCATGATTGTATGCATGTGCATTAATGATATGTGATATATGTGATGCGGGTTCATGTGTGCTCATATGAACCATATGATGCTAATGTTTTTGTGTGATGTGCGCTGTTTTTCAGAAAACAGGATGAGAGGAACTCATCGATCAGCAAGATTGACTGGAGTACCACCTGAGGATGAGGGCACGAGCGTCCGTCCTCCTGCATTGCCTAGGGCAATGTCAAGCAGGTCTAGCAGAGAAAGAGCAGTTAGAGACCCTAGAAGGTCTTTGGATCTGGGAAGGAGCAGATCAGTGAGGGGAACAGTTCAGGGAGGAATGTCAGAGGATATGGGGGATGAGATGGATGTGGACCAGAGGGATTGCAGTTTAGAAGTGAGCATGTCGGAAGAGGGAATGGGAGAGTCCCAAGGAGGCACCCAGGCCTCGGGATTTGTTCAGCCACCTCACTACCCACCCTTTTCTCAAAACCCCGGGTATTCGATGGGAGGTACATCGGATTACCCCAGCTTTAATCCTTACCCATCTCATATGCCATGCCCATCTTACTACCCACCATACCCATCTTACTACCCACCATACCCACAGTACCCCATGTACCCACCTCCACCTTACTATCCAAATCCGGCAAACCCTACCCCAGGGGATGCTGCACCTCCTCCTCCACCAGCAGAACCTACAGTTCCAGAAATCCCAGTACCTAAGCCTAGCTCAGCTGGTGGGAGCAAGGTCAAGATGACCGACTACATGAAGCTGGGTGCTCCTCAGTATGAAAAGGGGGATGACCCATTTGTGTATCTTGAGAGGGTCAAGGTGATCACAGATGAGATTGGGGCTGACGATAGTAGAGCCATTCAGATGGCTGGGTTCACGCTTAAGTGCAAGAAGGCACGAGAGTGGTTTAAAAATTATGTGAACCCGAGGGTGGACAGCATGTCTTGGGAAGAGTTTGCAAACGAGTTTGCAGGATGGGCTTTCCCCGATAGTTCAAGGGAGCTGAAGATGTTAGAGTTTGAACAGTTGAGGCAGACTGATGATATGAGTGTGGATGAGTTCACAGACAGATTCTTGGAGCTGTTGCCATTTGAAGGGCAGAATCTTGACTCAGACCAGAAAAAGTCAAGGAGGTATATCATGAAACTCCACTCCAGATATTCCTCCTTGATCCAGTCAACAGATAGGGAGAGCTTCCATGCCATAGTGGATATGGCCCGGAAGATGGAGGCCAGTGCCATCATTCAGGGGACAATTAAACAGTCAGTGGCACAGCCCTCTGGTTCTAAGACCCCAGGATCTTCTTCTTCTCTGAGTGCAGCAGCTTCAGGTAGCAAAAGGTGGAGTAACACCACTAGGAAGCCAAAGAAGAACAAGTTCTGGAACAAGATCAAGTCCAGTCTGGGACTAGGGAGTGGCTCAAGCTCTGGTGCAGATAATGCAATTTGTGCAAGGTGTGGTAAGCCACACAAGGGAGTTTGCCGGGCTGGGACAGCAGCCTGCTTCAGATGCGGGCAAGAGGGACACATGGCACGGGAGTGTCCTAGGGCAGCTTTTGGGGCACAGTCCCAGCAGACAGCTTCAGGTAGTGTAGCGTAGCTAGCAGCTCCAGCCACGACTCAGGCCAGTGGCAGAGGCAGAGGGAGAGGGTCAGCCTCTTCTTCAGCGGGTTTCAGAGGTGAAGGTCCATCAGCTCCAGCACGGATCTTCACGATAACTCAGCAGGAGGTAGATGCATCTAACACCGTGGTGGCAAGTAACTTAGTCATTGGTTGTTCAGATGTGTATGCCTTGATGGACCCTAGTGCATCTCATTCTTTTATTGCACCAAGAGCCGTTCAGAGGTTAGGATTAATGGTCTCTGGGTTAGAGTGCCCTCTCTGGGTTAGTGGACCCAAGTGTGATCAATCAGTGGCAGAGTCAGTCTGCCAGTGCAGCCCAGTGTTTGTTGAGGGAAGATGCTTGTCCGCCGACCTGGTGGTTCTAGATTTGACTGATTTTGACGTCATTCTAGGGATGGACTGGTTATCTACCCATGGTGCTACCTTGGACTGCAGGGACAACATAGTCAAGTTCAGAGGTCAGGATGGGTCAGAGGTTGTCTTCAGGGGAGATAGGAGGGGTACACCTAGAGGTCTGATATCAGTTCTTCAGGCTCGTAGGTTGCTTAGGAAGGGATGTCAGGGGTATTTGGCTCATGTGAGAGAGCTTAGCAGTCAGGTTAGAGAGGCCGCCTCGGTGCCAGTGGTCAGAGAGTTCTTAGATGTGTTCCCAGACGAGCTGCCAGGTTTACCACCTGCTAGGGAGATAGAGTTCGAGATAGAATTGATGCCTGGAACCCGACCGATCTCTATCCCTCCCTACAGGATGGCACCAGCAGAATTGAAGGAATTGAAAGAACAGTTGCAAGAGCTGGTAGAAAGGGGCTTCATCCGACCGAGTACCTCACCTTGGGGTGCTCCAGTGCTGTTTGTGAGAAAGAATGATGGATCCCTTAGACTTTGTATCGACTACAGGCAGTTGAACAAAGTCACTACCAAGAATAAGTACCCATTGCCAAGGATCGATGATCTATTCGACCAGCTAGCAGGAGCGGGTTGTTTCTCCAAAATAGACCTGAGATCTGGGTACCATCAGCTAAGGATCAGAGATGAGGATGTGCCAAAGACGGCTTTCAGGACCAGATATGGGCATTTTGAGTTCCTTGTAATGCCGTTCGGGTTAACCAACGCCCCTGCAGCATTCATGGATCTCATGAACAGAGTGTTTAGCCAGTACCTGGATCACTTCATTATTGTCTTCATAGATGATATCTTGGTGTACTCCAGGAATGCAGAGGAGCATGCCCATCATCTGAGGTTGGTTCTACAGACCCTGAGGGAGCATGGCTTGTATGCCAAGTTCTCTAAGTGTGAGTTCTGGCTGAGGAGCATTTCATTCTTTGGGCATGTGGTGTCGGAAAATGGAATAGAGGTAGACCCCAAGAAGGTAGAAGCTGTAGCTAACTGGCCTAGACCCACTTCAGTGACAGAAATCAGGAGTTTCTTGGGTTTGGCAGGTTACTATAGGAGGTTCGTTCAGGACTTCTCAAAGATTGCAGCTCCTCTGACCAGATTGACCAGGAAGAATCAGAAGTTTGTGTGGACCGACCAATGCGAAGAGAGTTTTGAAGAGCTTAAGAAGAGGTTAACTTCAACACCAGTGTTAGCTCTGCCATCTAGTGATGAAGACTTCTCAGTCTATTGTGATGCGTCCCGTGTGGGATTGGGTTGTGTGTTAATGCAGAATGAAAGGGTGATTGCTTATGCTTCTAGACAGCTGAAGAAGCATGAGTTGAATTACCCCACACATGATCTGGAGATGGCAGCAGTAATCTTTGCACTCAAGATGTGGAGGCACTACCTCTATGGGGTTAAATGTGAGATCTCCACAGATCATAAGAGCCTGCAGTACATCCTGAGTCAAAGAGATTTGAACTTGAGACAGAGAAGATGGGTGGAGCTGCTGAGTGACTATGATTGCAAGATTCAATACCATCCGGGTAAGGCGAATGTTATGGCAGACGCCTTAAGCCGGAAATCACTTGGCAGTTTGTCCCACATATCGGCTGAGAGGAGGCCAGTAGTGAGGGAGTTCTTCGAGCTCATGAATGAGGGTCTACAGTTGGAGTTGTCTGGTACAGGTGCTTTGGCAGCCCAGATGAGAGTGGCACCCGTGTTTCTAGAGCAGGTGGCTCAGAAACAGCATGAGGACCCAGAGTTAGTGAAGATTGCCAGGACTGTTCAGTCAGGCAAGGATAGTAAGTTCAGATTCGACAACAAGGGGATCCTCCGCTATGGGAGTCGATTACGTGTACCAGATGACATAGGGCTAAAGGGAGACATTATGAGAGAGGCTCATAATGCAAGATACAGCGTTCACCCCGGAGCCACCAAAATGTACCAAGATCTGAAGAAAGTTTATTGGTGGACAGCTATGAAGAGAGAAGTGGCACAGTTCGTGTCAGCCTGCGAAGTGTGTCAGAGGGTGAAGCTGGAACATTAGAAGCCGGCTGGAATGCTTAACCCGCTACCTATTCCAGAGTGGAAATGGGAAAATATAGCTATGGACTTCGTAGTGGGGTTACCGGCGACGTCCAACAGATTGGACTCCATATGGGTGATTGTGGACAGACTCACCAAATCTGCTCACTTCATCCCTGTCAGGAGTAGCTATTCTGTGGACAAGTTGGCGCAGGTGTATGTTGATGAGATCATCAGGCTGCATGGGGTTCATGTTTCAATAGTGTCCGATAGAGGGCCCCAGTTCACCTCCAGATTTTGGCGGAGTCTGCAGAACGCCATGGGTACCAGGTTGGATTTTAGCACTGCTTTCCATCCACAGACGGACGGACAATCAGAAAGGACCATCCAGACCATAGAGGATATGCTCAGAATGTGTGTGCTGGACTTTGGCGGTTCTTGGAGGCAGCATCTACCTTTGGTAGAGTTCGCCTACAATAACAGCCATCATGCTAGCATCGGGATGGCTCCATATGAAGCTTTGTATGGGAGGAAGTGCAGATCACCTGTTTGCTGGGAAGAAGTTGGAGAAAAGGCCTTTGCAGGGCCTGAGGTAGTAGAGATTACCAGCAGGGTAGTACCCATAATCAGAGAAAGGATCAAGACTACTGCAAGCAGACAAAAGAGTTATGCAGACATCCGCAAAAGGCAAGTAGAGTTTCAGGAGGGGAATCTGGTATTGCTCAAGGTGTCTCCTATGAAAGGAATGGTTCGCTTTGGGAAGAAAGGTAAACTAGCCCCACGATACATCGGACCCTTTGAAATCTTGCAAAAGATTGGGAATGTGTCGTACAAGCTGGATTTACCTGCTTCAATGGAAAGAATCCATCCGGTTTTCCATGTTTCGATGTTGAGGAAGTTTGTGTCAGATCCGAGCAAGGTTCTTAGTGAGCCTGATGTGGAGGTCCAAGAGGATCTCACCTATGTTGAACAGCCGGTACGGATCATAGACACCCAGATCAGGAAGCTAAGAAACAAGGAAATTCCGATGGTGAAAGTCCTGTGGAACCACCACAATATGAAAGAGTGCACTTGGGAGACACGGGAGTCCATGCTCCAGCAATACCCTTATCTTTTCTAAGGTTAGTTCCTAGTGAGTTCATGTGTTTTATATGTATGATATGTTGTATGCTTTGCATGTGCTAGTTGAGGAACATTCGGGGACGAATGTTCTTAAGGGGGGGAGACTGTAATACCCGGCTAGACTCCGGTATCGGAATTCCTACCGTCCGGTGGAATCTCGGGTGTCGGAGACCTCTAGAAGGGTAAAACTATGTTTTCATAAAATGTTTTAATGTGTTTTATGTTTTAAGCATGAAAGAAAATGAGTTTTTGCATGAAAACAACCTTGGAGGAAAACTCAGGTTCGGCCGCCGAACCTCAAGTTCGGCCGCCGAACATGCATGCACTTCGGGAGTGCTTTAGACCCCGAAAGCATAAGTGAGGGAAGTCCAGGTTCGGCCGCCGAACATGGCATGCATGCGGAGGCACTTTCGGCTCCCGAACGTGGCCTAGCCAGCCACCTATAAAGGGGTCCCTTAGCCAAAAACGGGCGAGCTTTTCTCCCCATTTTCGGCCAAGGTGAGCTCTCCGCCGTCCCTCACCGATCTTGAGTTTCTTCCTTCCATTCTTCATGATTTTTATGAGTTTGCAACTTTGTTTTGAAGGTTTTGAACATTTGAGCAAGTTTTAGAGCTTGGAGGTTCAAGGAACTCTCTCTCTCCCATTTTTCCGAGCTAGGGTCGTTCTCCTCTCGATCTTCAAGAGGTAAGGGCCGATCTTGAGCTTATGGCATGTTTTAAGTAAGTTTTAAGTAGATCTATGGGGTAGAATGCATGTTTAGCTTATGGTTAGGTTTATGGGTTCATATTATGTTTTTGGACAATGTGGATGTTTGATGTGTTGTAGATGGGGTTTAAGATAGTTTGAAGCCCCTAGGAACTTGTATGCTTGAGTATGTATGTTGTAGATTAGGAAAAATGCATGTTTGGATGGTTTTGGGAGGCAAATGTGCATGAGGAACCAAGTTTCTGCCCTTTGGCAGAAACCAGGTTCGGCAGCCGAAGGACTTTCGGCCGCCGAACCTGCTTGGGAGGCCAGCCTTTCGGCTGCCGAAGCCTGCCCCCGAAAGAAGACTTTTGTCTCTGGAGGGCAGTTTCGGCCGCCGAAAGTGCCGCCGAACATGCATGAGTTTCGTCTCTGTCTGGGAGTTTCGGCCGCCGAAGGTGCCGCCGAACCTGCCTGACTTTCGGCTCTGGAGGGACTTTCGGCCGCCGAACCTGCCGCCGAAAGTGCCCTATTCAGCCTTCCTTTGCATGTTTTTGCTTGGATGTTTGAGGTGTTTTAGGGGGGTTTTTGGGGGATGTTTTTAGAGTTATGTTCTAGTTGTTTGGTCCCTCATTTGAGTCCACCTGTGTAGGTTCGGACCCGAGGAACCGAGGACCCCAGCAGTGAGTCAATTGTTTCAGTCATTGTCAGAGCTAGCTGAGGTGAGTAGAATAAACACTTATGTTTTAAAGCAAATCAATATAGATTTGAGCATGTTCATGCATCACGAATGCTATGTGATATTCTAGGTTGCTTGCATTAGAATTCACGAATATGTTGCATTGCATAATTTGATGATGATGTGGATGGTTATTGGATGATCCTTAGTCCTCGATATGATGCGATGTGATATGATACGGTATGGTATGGAAATCCAGGTTGTACCCATTCTACGTCCCTGGCACTATGTAAGAGAAAGTCCAGGTTGTACCCATTCTACGTGTAATACCCGGCTAGACTCCGGTATCGGAATTCCTACCGTCCGGTGGAATCTCGGATGTCGGAAGCCTCTAGTAGGGTAGAATCATGTTTTCATAAAATGTTTTAAGGTATTTCATGGTTTAAGTAAAATGGAAATGAGTTTTTGCATGAAAACAACCTTGAAGGAAAACTCAGGTTCGGCCGCCGAATCTCAAGTTCGGCCGCCGAACATGCATGCGTTTTGGAGGTACGTTAGGCCCCCGAAAGCATGAGTGAGGGAAGTTCAGGTTCGGCCGCCGAAGCTCAAGTTAGGCCGCCGAACATGGCATGCATGCGGAGGCAAGTTCGGCCCCCGAACGTGGCCTGGCCAGCCACTATAAAAGGGTCACTTAGCCGAAATGGGCGAGCTTTCTCCCATTTTCGGCCACAGCTAGCTTCCGACCTCCCTCTTCCAAATCTAGTGTTCTTCCTTCAAATCCCCACCATTTTTCTTGAGTTTTAAGCTTGCATTGAAGGTTTTGAACTTTTGAAACAAGTTTTGGAGCTTTGGGAACTCAGGAGCTCATTTTCGTGGATCTCCAAGTTTAGGTCGTCTCCCTCTCGATCTTCAAGAGGTAAGAGCCGATCTTAAGCTCCTTATGTGTTTTAAGTAAGTTTTAAGTTGTTTTATGGGGTAGAAATGCATGTTAGGCTTTAAGTTGAGTTTATGGGTTTTGATGACGATTTGAACAATGTATGTTGTTTGTGTGTGTTTGAAGTGTTGTAGTTGGGGTATTTGCTAGTTTGAGACCCCTAGGTGTGATATATGGTGTTTATCCATGTTTTAGAACAAGTTTATGCATGATTTGAGGCTTGGGGAGGCAAGAGGCTCGTTTGAGCCGAGTTTCTGTCCATTTGGGAGAAACCAGGTTCGGCAGCCGAAGGAACTTTCGGCCGCCGAACCCCCTTGTGGAGGCAGCATTCGGCTGCCGAAGCTTGCCCCCGAAAGAGGACTTTCGGATCTGTCTGGGACTTTCGGCCGCCGAAGGTGCCGCCGAAAGTGCCTGACTTTCGGATCTGTCTGGGACTTTCGGCCGCCGAACCTGCCGCCGAAAGTGCCCTGTCCAACCTTTTCTTACATGTTTTTATGTAGTTATTTTATGATGTTTTAGGGGTTTTTGGGGAGTATATTAGAGTTATGTTTATGTATGTTTGGTCCCTCATTGGAGTCCACCTGTGTAGGTTCAGACCCAAGGAACCGAGGACCCCAGTAGTGAGCCAGCTGCTACAGAGTTTGTCAGAGCTAGCGAGAGGTGAGTGGAATAAACTTTAAGTTTTAAAATAAATGAAATATGAATTTTGAGCATGATCCATGCATCATGAATGCCATGAGATATAGTAGGTTGCTTGCATTAGTATTCACGAATATGTTGCATTGCATTTATGATGTTGATGTGGATTGGTCATTGGATGATCCTTTAGTCCTCATATGATATGATGATGTTACGGCATGAGATATGGTATGGAAGTCCAGGTTGTACCCATTCTACGTCCCTGGCACGATGTAAGAGAAAGTCCAGGTTGTACCCATTCTACGTCCCTGGCACATTGGTATGTTATGATATGTTATGATAAGGGAAAGACCGGTTGTACCCATTCTACGTCCCGGCACAGTTGGACTATGTAGGGGACTATTGGTGACAATACCATCCGAGATGTGATTAGTTGTGATGTGTTGCATTACATAATGGCATGAAATTTTAATGTATGATTTCACTATTCTGCTCACTGGGCTTTGTAGCTCACCCCTCTCCCCTAACCCCAGGTGTGCAGGTTCAGGGTAGACCAGGAGGTTAGCCAGAGTTTTGAAGTATGTCTATGTAATAGTTAGATTGTGGACATGACAATTGTACTATGATGTAATGTAAGAGATTTTAGTATGTTATGTAATGAGGTATATTGAGGTTATAGATGTGCTTGACCCTATGTGTATTGTAATCCCTTATTGATGCATGATCTTAGATATTTGATGTTTATGAAAGCCAACTCATCTCATGTTGTATCGCCCGTTGGGGCATTGATGAGATCCCACAGAGGGATCATGATTATGATTATGACCAGGTACAGTATATGTTCAGGTTGAGTTGGATGTTTGAAAGAAAGGTTTTAAATTTTTATGCATGTTGTTGATCATGTATGGGATTATACAGGTTTACAGGTTATATGTTAGGCTTGCTACGGGTCTCGGCGGCCTTAAGTCGACCCGAATCCTAGCGCCGGTAGCGGTCTGATTTTTGGGTCGTTACAGAATGGTATCAGAGCCCTAGGTTCATAGAATCAGACCTAGAGTGTCGGGCTCATAGATGTTATAGAAGGTCAAGCACAATAGGAAGGTCATGTCCACTAGGATAGGATGTGGAGTCCTGTCTTGCATGATGATGTGAAATGCCATGACTTATGCATGTGCATTAATGATATGCTATGAATGACGTGTATGTGATGAGGGTTCATGTGTGCCCACATGAACCATATGATGCTAATGCTTGCTTGATGTGTACTGTTTTTCAGAAAACAGGATGAGAGGAACTCGTCGATCTGCACGATTGACTGGAGTGCCACCTGAGGATGAGGGCACGAGCACCCGTCCTCCTACATTGCCTAGGGCAATGTCTTGTAGAGCCAACAGAGAAAGAGTGTCAAGGGACCCTAGAAGGTCTTTTGATGCTAGCAGAAGGGGAACAGATAGAGGAGGAAGTTCTTCAGATGTGAGGGAGGTTATGGAAGAGGATCAGAGGAGGGATGGGAACCTGGATGTGAGCATGGAGGAAGAAGGGACAGGGGAGTCTCAGGGAGGCGTTCAGGCCTCGGGGTATGGTTTTCCACCCCATTATCCACCCTTCCCACAGGGTTCAGGGTATCCGATGGGAGGTACATCGGATTACTCCAGCTTTAACCCCTACCCTACCTACATGCCTTATCCACCTTTCTATCCACCTTACCCACAGTACCCAGCTTATCCACCCTCACCCTTCTATCCAAACCCGGCAAACCCCACCTCGGGGAATGCTGCACCTCCACCTCCACCACCTAAAGAACCAGCAGCCCCAGTTACTCAACCTCCTAGACCTAGCTCAGCTGATGGGAGCAAGGTAAAGATGACAGATTACCTCAAGCTAGATGCTCCCAAATACAAGTCAGGGGATGACCCCTTTGAGTATCTGAGAGTGGTGAAGACAATAACTGATGAGCTAGGGGCAAGTGACAGCAGGGCCATTCAGATGGCAGGGTTCACTTTAAAGTGCAAGAAGGCACGGGAATGGTTCAAGTGTTATGTGGACCCGAGAGTAGACGGTATGACATGGGAGGAATTTGCGAATGAGTTCGCTGGATGGGCTTTTCCAGACAGTTCTAGAGAACTGAAGATGATTGAGTTTGAGCAACTGAGGCAGTCAGAGCATATGGGTGTAGAGGAGTTCACGGATAAATTCTTGGAGCTATTGCCTTTTTCAGGGCAAGCTCTAGATACAGATACGAAGAAAGCCAAGAAATATGTTATGAAGCTGCATTCCAGGTACTCCTCGTTGGTTCAGTCAGCTGAGAGAGAAAGTTTCCACACTGTGGTGGATATGGCTCGAAGAATGGAAGCAAGTGCTATAGTTGAGGGGTCAGTGAAGCAGTCAGTGACCCAGTCTTCAGGGGTTAAGACCCCAGGCAGAGGAGGACCAGGGTTCTCTTCTCAGAGTTCAGGTAAGAAGAGGTGGGATAACACCACCAGGAAGCCGAAGAAGAATAAGTTTTGGAACAAGTTGAAATCCGGTCTGGGTTTTGGCGGTGGCTCGAGCTCAGGCTCAGATGGTACAGAATGCCAGAGATGTGGAAGACCACACAGGGGAGTGTGTTGAGCTGGGACTAACACATGTTTCAGATGTGGACAGGAGGGACACATGGCTCGGGATTGTCCTAGAGCGCCTTTTATGGGCCAGCCCCAGCAGACAGCTTCTGGTAGTGTGGCACAGCCAGCAGTTCCAGCCACAACTCAGGGCAGTGGCAGAGGTAGAGGGAGAGGGGCAGCCTCTTCTTCTGGTTCCCGAGGTGAAGGTCCATCAGCTCCAGCCAGGATCTTCACCATGACTCAGCAGGAGGATAACACATCCAACACCGTGGTGTCAGGTAATCTCGTCATTGGGTGTTCTGATGTGTATGCATTAATGGACCCAGGTGCATCTCATTCTTTTATTGCTCCGAGAGCCGTTGAGAGGTTGGGTCTGATAGTCTCTGGGTTAGAGTGTCCCCTATGGGTCAGTGGACCCAAGTGTGACCCGTCAGTGGCAGTGTCAGTCTGCCAGTACAGTCCAGTTTTTGTTGAGGGAAGATGCCTCTCCGCCGACCTTGTGGTTCTAGATTTGACAGACTTTGACGTCATTCTAGGGATGGATTGGCTATCTACCCATGGTGCTACCTTGGACTGCAGGGACAAGGTAGTCAGGTTCAGAGATCAGAACGGGTCAGAGGTCGTCTTCAGAGGAGACAAAAGGGGTACACCTAGAGGTCTGATATCAGCTCTTCAGGCTCGTAGGTTGCTTAGGAAGGGATGTCAGGGGTACTTAGCTCATGTGAGAGAGCTAGACAGTCAGGTCAGGGAGCCGGCCTCGGTGCCAGTTGTCAGAGAGTTTCAGGATGTTTTTCCGGATGAGCTTCCAGGTTTACCACCTGCTAGGGAGATAGAGTTCGAGATAGAGTTGGTGCCTGGAACTAGACCGATCTCTATCCCTCCCTACAGGATGGCTCCAGCCGAGTTGAAAGAGTTGAAGGAACAGTTGCAAGAGCTGGTAGAAAAGGGTTTCATCCGACAGAGTACCTCACCTTGGGGTGCGCCAGTTTTGTTTGTGAGAAAGAAGGATGGATCCCTTAGACTTTGTATCGACTACAGGCAGTTGAACAAAGTCACTACCAAGAATAGGTACCCTTTGCCAAGGATCGATGATCTATTTGACCAGCTAACCGGAGCAGGTTGTTTCTCCAAAATAGATCTAAGATCGGGGTACCATCAGCTAAGGATAAGAGAAGAGGACGTGCCAAAGACGGCTTTCAGGACCAGATATGGGCATTTTGAGTTCCTTGTGATGCCGTTCGGGTTGACCAACGCCCCTGCAGCATTCATGGATCTCATGAACAGAGTGTTTAGCCAGTACCTGGATCACTTTGTTATTGTCTTCATAGATGATATCTTGGTGTACTCCAGGAATGCAGAGGAGCATGCCCATCATCTGAGGTTGGTTCTGCAGACTTTGAGGGAACATGGCTTGTATGCCAAGTTCTCTAAATGTGAGTTTTGGCTGAGGAGCATTTCGTTCTTGGGGCATGTAGTGTCAGAGAATGGGATAGAGGTGGACCCCAAAAAGACAAAAACTGTGGCTAACTGGCCTAGACCCACTTCAGTGACAGAGATTAGAAGTTTCTTGGGTTTGGCAGGTTACTACAGGAGGTTCGTTCAGGACTTCTCGAAAATAGCAGCTCCTCTGACCAGGTTGACCAGGAAGAATCAGAAGTTTCTGTGGACCGACCAGTGCGAGGAGAGTTTTGAAAAGCTTAAGAAGAGGTTGACTTCAGCACCAGTTTTAGCTCTGCCATCTAGTGATGAGGACTTTACAGTCTTTTGTGATGCGTCCCGTGTGGGACTGGGTTGTGTACTGATGCAGAATGAGAGGGTGATTGCTTATGCTTCTAGGCAGCTGAAGAAGCATGAGTTGAATTACCCCACGCATGACCTTGAGATGGCAGCAGTAATCTTTGCACTCAAGATGTGGAGGCACTACCTCTATGGGGTAAAATGTGAGATCTTTACAGATCATAAGAGCCTGCAGTACATCCTGAGTCAAAGAGATTTGAACTTGAGACAGAGGAGATGGGTAGAGCTGCTGAGTGACTATGATTGCAAGATTCAGTATCATCCGGGTAAGGCGAATGTTGTGGCAGACGCCTTAAGCCGGAAATCACTCGGCAGTTTATCCCACATATCGGCAGAGAGGAGGCCAGTGGTGAAGGAGTTTTACAAGCTCATTGAGGAAGGTCTACAGATGGAGTTGTCTGGTACAGGTGCCTTGGTGGCCCAGATGAGAGTGGCACCCGTGTTTCTGGAGCAGGTGGCTCAGAAACAGCATGAGGACCCGGAGCTAGTGAAAATTGCCAGGACGGTTCAGTCAGGCAATGGTAGTGAGTTCAGATTCGACAGCAAGGGGATCCTCCGCTATGGGAGCAGACTATGTGTACCAGATGACATAGGGCTAAAAGGAGACATTATGAGAGAGGCTCATAATGCAAGATACAGCATTCACCCCGGAGCCACCAAGATGTATCAAGATCTAAAGAAGGTTTATTGGTGGCCAGCTATGAAGAAAGAAGTGGCACAGTTCGTGTCAGCCTGCGAAGTGTGTCAGAGGGTGAAGCTGGAACATCAGAAGCCGGCTGGAATGCTTAACCCGCTACCTATTCCAGAGTGGAAATGGGAGAATATAGCTATGGACTTCGTAGTAGGGTTACCGGCGACGTCCAACAGATTAGACTCCATATGGGTGATTGTGGACAGACTCACCAAATCTGCTCACTTCATCCCTGTCAGGAGTGGCTATTCTGTGGACAAGTTGGCGCAGGTGTATGTAGATGAGATCGTCAGGCTGCATGGGGTTCCTGTTTCGATAGTGTCAGATAGAGGGCCCCAGTTCACCTCCAGGTTTTGGCGGAGTCTGCAGAATGCCATGGGTACTAGGTTGGATTTCAGCACTGCCTTCCACCCCCAGACTGACGGACAGTCAGAAAGGACCATCCAGACTATCGAAGATATGCTCAGAATGTGTGTGCTGGACTTTGGCGGTTCTTGGAGGCAGCATCTACTTTGGTGGAGTTCGCCTACAACAACAGCCATCATGCTAGCATCGGGATGGCTCCATATGAAGCTTTGTATGGGAGGAAGTGCAGATCACCTGTTTGCTGGGAAGAAGTTGGAGAAAAGGCCTTGGCAGGGCCTGAGCTGGTAGAGATCACCAGCAGGGTGGTACCCATAATCAGAGAGAGAATCAAGACTGCTGCCAGCAGACAGAAGAGCTATGCAGACGTCCGCAGGAGACAGTTAGAGTTTCAGGAGGGGGATCTGGTATTGCTCAAGGTGTCTCCAATGAAGGGAGTGGTTCGTTTCAGGAAGAAAGGTAAACTAGCCCCACGATACATCGGACCCTTTGAAATCTTGCAAAAGATTGGGAATGTGTCGTACAAGCTGGATTTACCTGCTTCAATGGCAAGAATCCATCCGGTTTTCCATGTTTCAATGTTGAGGAAGTTTGTGTCAGATCCGAGCAAGGTTCTTAGTGAGCCTGATGTGGAGGTCCAAGAGGATCTCACTTATGTTGAACAGCCAGTACGGATCGTAGACACCCAGATCAGAAAGTTAAGAAACAAGGAAATCCCGATGGTGAAAGTCCTGTGGAACCACCACAACTTGGAAGAATGCACTTGGGAGACACGGGAGTCTATGCTCCAGCAGTACCCTCATCTCTTTTAAGGTTAGATCCCTATGTGTTTATGTGCTATGTATGTAAGTTATGTTTTATGCCATGCTATGTGTGCTAGTTGAGGAACATTCAGGGACGAATGTTCTTAAGGGGGGGAGAATGTAATACTCGGCTAGACTCTGGTATCGGAATTCCTACCGTCCGGTGGAATCTCGGATGTCGGAAGCCTCTAGTAGGGTAGAATCATGTTTTCATAAAATGTTTTAAGGTATTTCATGGTTTAAGTAAAATGGAAATGAGTTTTTGCATGAAAACAACCTTGAAGGAAAACTCAGGTTCGGCCGCCGAATCTCAAGTTCGGCCGCCGAACATGCATGCGTTTTGGAGGTACGTTAGGCCCCCGAAAGCATGAGTGAGGGAAGTTCAGGTTCGGCCGCCGAAGCTCAAGTTCGGCCGTCGAACATGGCATGCATGCGGAGGCAAGTTCGGCCCCCGAACGTGGCCTGGCCAGCCACTATAAAAGGGTCACTTAGCCGAAATGGGCGAGCTTTCTCCCATTTTCGGCCACAGCTAGCTTCCGACCTCCCTCTTCCAAATCTAGTGTTCTTCCTTCAAATCCCCACCATTTTTCTTGAGTTTTAAGCTTGCATTGAAGGTTTTGAACTTTTGAAACAAGTTTTGGAGCTTTGGGAACTCAGGAGCTCATTTTCGTGGATCTCCAAGTTTAGGTCGTCTCCCTCTCGATCTTCAAGAGGTAAGAGCCGATCTTAAGCTCCTTATGTGTTTTAAGTAAGTTTTAAGTTGTTTTATGGGGTAGAAATGCATGTTAGGCTTTAAGTTGAGTTTATGGGTTTTGATGACGATTTGAACAATGTATGTTGTTTGTGTGTGTTTGAAGTGTTGTAGTTGGGGTATTTGCTAGTTTGAGACCCCTAGGTGTGATATATGGTGTTTATCCATGTTTTAGAACAAGTTTATGCATGATTTGAGGCTTGGGGAGGCAAGAGGCTCGTTTGAGCCGAGTTTCTGTCCATTTGGGAGAAACCAGGTTCGGCAGCCGAAGGAACTTTCGGCCGCCGAACCCCCTTGTGGAGGCAGCATTCGGCTGCCGAAGCTTGCCCCCGAAAGAGGACTTTCGGATCTGTCTGGGACTTTCGGCCGCCGAAGGTGCCGCCGAAAGTGCCTGACTTTCGGATCTGTCTGGGACTTTCGGCCGCCGAACCTGCCGCCGAAAGTGCCCTGTCCAGCCTTTTCTTACATGTTTTTATGTAGTTATTTTATGATGTTTTAGGAGTTTTTGGGGAGTATATTAGAGTTATGTTTATGTATGTTTGGTCCCTCATTGGAGTCCACCTGTGTAGGTTCGGACCCAAGGAACCGAGGACCCCAGCAGTGAGCCAGCTGCTACAGAGTTTGTCAGAGCTAGCCAGAGGTGAGTGGAATAAACTTTAAGTTTTAAAATAAATGAAATATGAATTTTGAGCATGATCCATGCATCATGAATGCCATGAGATATAGTAGGTTGCTTGCATTAGTATTCACGAATATGTTGCATTGCATTTATGATGTTGATGTGGATTGGTCATTGGATGATCCTTTAGTCCTCATATGATATGATGATGTTACGGCATGAGATATGGTATGGAAGTCCAGGTTGTACCCATTCTACATCCCTGGCACGATGTAAGAGAAAGTCCAGGTTATACCCATTCTACGTCCCTGGCACATTGGTATGTTATGATATGTTATGATAAGGGAAAGACCGGTTGTACCCATTCTACGTCCCGGCACAGTTGGACTATGTAGAGGACTATTGGTGACAATACCATCCGAGATGTGATTAGTTGTGATGTGTTGCATTACATAATGGCATGAAATTTTAATGTATGATTTCACTATTCTGCTCACTGGGCTTTGTAGCTCACCCCTCTCCCCTAACCCCAGGTGTGCAGGTTCAGGGTAGACCAGGAGGTTAGCCAGAGTTTTGAAGTATGTCTATGTAATAGTTAGATTGTGGACATGACAATTGTACTATGATGTAATGTAAGAGATTTCAGTATGTTATGTAATGAGGTATATTGAGGTTATAGATGTGCTTGACCCTATGTGTATTGTAATCCCTTGTTGATGCATGATCTTAGATATTTGATGTTTATGAAAGCCAACTCATCTCATGTTGTATCGCCCGTTGGGGCATTGATGAGATCCCACAGAGGGATCATGATTATGATTATGACCAGGTACAGTATATGTTCAGGTTGAGTTGGATGTTTGAAAGAAAGGTTTTAAATTTTTATGCATGTTGTTGATCATGTATGGGATTATACAGGTTTACAGGTTATATGTTAGGCTTGCTACGGGTCCCGGCGGCCTTAAGTCGACCCGGATCCTAGCGCCGGTAGCGGTCCGATTTTCGGGTCGTTACACTACGTCCCTGGCACATTGGAATGTTATGTTATGTTATGTTATGTTATGTTAAGAGAAAGACCGGTTGACCCATTCTACGTCCCGGCACTTTGGAATGTAGAGGACTCTTGGTGACAATACCATCCGTGATGTGATTTGTCTGTGATGTGTTGCATTCCATTATAGCATATGATTTAAATGTTTTATTATTTTGCTCACTGGGCTCTAGTAGCTCACCCCTTTTTCCTAATCCCTCAGGGTTGCAGGTACAGGCTAGACAGAGAAGTCAAGGTGAATGAAGTCTTGAGTTGTAATAGATAGAATGTGGACATGACAAATTGTATAATGATGTAAAGTTATGAATAGTTATGTTATGTAAATATTGATTATGAGATTGAGGTTTAGAAGTTGTGCTTGACCGAGTTTGCATGATAATCCCTCTTGTAAGCATGATCTATGTTAAAAATGTTTTGTCCCACCAAGCTTGTGTATGATGAGATGCCCCATTGGAGCATTTGTTGAGAGCTCCAGTGTGGGGTTTATGTTTATGTTTATGTATATGTTTATGTGCATGCACAGGTTGAGCTTGGTAAAAGAAAAAGAAAAGTTCAAATTTTTATGTATATTCTTGATCATGTATGGGATTAAACAGGTTTACAGGTTGTATGTCAGGCTTGCTACGGGTCCCGGCGGCCTTAAGCCGACCTGGATCCTAGCGCCGGTAGCGGTCCGGTTTTCGGATCGTTACAGCATTCATACTCTCCCTGGACAGAACTAAGTTCTTCGGGGGCTTGATCTCATCCATTTTAATGTTAGAAGCTGCCAAAAAACACAAAGTCAGAAAGAGTTAGCGTACTTTCTAATGTCACTTACGAGGAAAAGCGGAGTTGCTAAGCAAGGCATTATACCCGTGTCACGGATATCCCTAAGATTAGACACGAACATACATCTCTCGACGTCATACTTCTTGTCAACAGAAGTCAGTCGAAGATACCCCACCTGCTCGGTGAGGCTTAGTTGGGGCAGGTCGTTGATGCCCGGGGGGACATCCTCCCAGTCTAGCCCCACTCCCCACGATACGTCGACATCTTTTCTCAGCTCCACCACAAGGAAATTCTCTACCCATCCCTTTATTGAATCCTTGTAGCCCGTGAAAAGAGACAATCCACCACGGGGGGAAAATAGTAAAATTTCTGAGTCGCCCTAACAAGGCGGAAGAAAGTGATAAATAAACACGCTGTGGGTATAAAACCCCAACTCAGGCAAATGGATTCAAAACAAGCCATAAACAAAATGGAGTTCGGGGACAACATCCGGGGGGTTATCCCAAAATATCAAAAAACCTCGATGAAGAAAGGGGTAAAAGGGAAGGTCAGACCGAAATCCCTCTGTTTAAGAAAGAAGACTATGCAAAGACCCCTCTGGGGATCTACCAAACCAGAAGGGGAAGGTTTTGGAAGAATTATCCTTTCATTCCGGAGAGGAGCACGAATAAGGTAAAGTGGAGTATCTAAATAACTCCGAGAAATATACTTGGTTATGGAAGAAGGAGTAATGTGCGACTCGAGATTGGCAACATCGGGAAGTTTAGAATCTTCCATGGAAGAGTAAAAGAGCATATCTGAAATGCAATAAGGTCGAGAAGGCAGAAGAAGTCGAAGGAAAACAGAGAGCAGACGAGAACAAGTTTCTTCAGGAGACAAAGAGAATTCGAAAGGAAAGGCAATAATGAAACGAAGTGTCACTCTGAACAATTTTGTCTTGGAGCGGCGCGGTCATTAATTACTCTCGAAGTTTACCCCCTCATCAATTATACAATAACTGACGAGAAGGTAAAGGGGCAATAACCGACGGCCGCTGGTGTAACGACCCGAAAATCGGACCGCTACCGGCGCTAGGATCCGGGTCGACTTAAGGCCGCCGGGACCCGTAGCAAGCCTGACATAAAACCTGTAAACCTGTATAATCCCATACATGATCAACAATATGCATAAAAATTAAAACTTTTCTTTCCATTGAACATCAACCAAACTCAACCTGTGCATAACATTAACATAACTTTGATCCCTCTGTGGGATCTCATCTGTGCCCTCAATGGGTAACATACATCTGTTGAGTTGGTTTACATAAACATCAACAAAATCTCTAAGATCATGTATAAAAGGGATACAACAATCTATGGTCAAGCACATACTAACATCCATAAAACTCATTACATAACTATACTGTACTTTTACATTACAATTTGATCATGTCCATTGCTAGCTATTACATAAGCATGACTTCTTTACTCTATCCGGACTCCCTCACTATATCCTGTACCTGTAAGCCTGGGGGAAAAGGGAGAGGGGTGAGCTAAAAGCCCAGTGAGTAGAGCTAGTAAAATAGTCTGGTGAGAGTGAGTACCAATTGTTCCATTTGGAACAACTGGTACTCACTCTCACCAGACTATTCCCTTAAAGTGGGAGGTCAAGGGTTCGAGCAGTGGGGGAGGCGACCTAATTTCCTAAGGGAAATTTGGGCCAAATCCACTTGGGGAAGGATGCGTTTGACGAGAACCCAAGGGGACAAATCCTGCCTGGAACCCGTGAGGGTGAAGGGATGTTAAGAGCTGCTCACGACGCCAGTGGAAAGCCTGAGGTGGCAAGAGGCCAGGCGAGGGATAGCCCTGGGCCGTGAGCGGTAACAGTGCCGGGGATCACGTCCGGGCTGTTACAGCTGGACTTCGCCACCTCTATTAAGGGTTGGGCCCACGTCAATAGCCCATCACCCGAAAGCAATTGACGGCCGCTGGATTCTCCTCACCCGGTCTAGGTCCAAGCCCATGGCAATAGCCTGTCACCCAAAAGCCCACATGCCATCTGCATAGAACAAACCCAACTCGCTCAAACCTTAAGACCGGGCTCCACTTGGACCTCTCACCCAATGATAAAAACCAAGCCCTGCTCATTACCTAAGAAGGTCAGAAGCTCGGCTCACAGGTTATAAACAGAGCTCAGGGTTACGACTGATCCAGCTCGGAAAAAGATAAATAAAAAGCTCAAAGACACAAGCAGATGGAAGCATGATAAAGACCAGCCCTGCTCATTACCTAAGAAGGTCAGAAGCTCGACTCACAGGTTAAAAACAGAGCTCAGGGTTACGACTGATCCAGCTCGGAAAAAGATAAATAAAAAGCTCAAAGACACAAGCAGATGGAAGCATGATAAAGACCAGCCCTGCTCATTACCTAAGAAGGTCAAGAGCTCGGCTCACAGGTTAAAAACAGAGCCCATGGGTATGACTAGTCCAGCTCGGAAAAAGTAAGCCAAAAGCTCAGTTGGCTGAATGAACTCTAGTTCTGAACGATTAAAGGGGCAAGAACGAGAAAGCAATACAGCAGATCCCTCAGGAAAAGTTACGGAGCAAGCAATCTAAGTACTTCATTTATGATAAAGAAAGAACAGCTCGAGTATGAACGCAAAATAAAAATTTCATTAAAAGAAAAACACATTACAGCATGTCACAAATACCAACACTACGGGATAAAAGGCTATCCTTAAAGGATTTACATGCCCAGATACATCATCATCTACGTTTACATCACTATCGCCTACCCCACTATCCTAGCTTTCGATTCAGACGAATTCTCATAGTTCGGAAGATGAGCTTTGCAGGCCAGCTAAGCTCTGTCTCGTTATTATAGGGGAACTGAACAGGTCGACCCCCATAAGCATCTATCACTGTTCCGTCATAGATAGGCATTCTGAAGAGCAATGGAACAAGTGAATGTTGCAAGCCTACACCTAAGTGTGATGCACGATACACTCATGCACACCCAGGAAAACCAGCGAAACATTCTGAAGAGCAATGGAACAAGTTAAACTTTCAATATCGTGAAACATATGCGGAAAGGCATCATCAGGAGATGGGGCAGGCTTTGTTCCTGTTGACCTGAAGTTCTTAATCGATCTCAAAGTCCGAGAGGACCCAAAAGTTCGAACAATTGGAGCAGTTGAGACTGACTTGACACTGATGTACGGCCTTGAAGATTCGAAACCTCGAGAGCTCGGCATGGAAGCCCGAGCTAGAGCGAGGGAAGGGCAAACCATACCCCTTCTCTAAATCGAAAAGAGAAATCTCGCTGTTTTGTTAATGATCCCAAGGATAAGAAGGAAAGGTTAGTAATATATAATCAGAGGCTGAGCTTTTAATGTGAAACAGAGCGACTTTATACTCTAGGCTGGTAGCATCAGAATCCTTAAAGGCTATTCACCAGAAAGGAAAGAGAACGTACCGGGAAGATAAAAGTAAGAAAGCGAGGATAACAGTGCGCACAAAAAGCAGAGGAAAGCTAAATATAGAAAAAAGATAGAGAAGATTTAAAGCTACAAGTGACAATAAGATGAAAAGGCAAGCCGAATTCAAACAGACGCGGTCATAATGATTCTAGGGGTTTACCCCCTCGACAGTTGGAGCAATAACTGCCGAGAAGGTAAAGGGGCAATTGATGACCTCTGAGTTCACCTCATCCCCGTCTAGGGCCAGACCCATGAAAATAGCCCATTACTTAGAGATCCTCAAGCCACTCACGCCAACTGGGTCCAGTCCATTAAGCCTCACGATCGGGTTTATCTGGCTCTCTCCACCAGGCCGGACTCGTCTTTTCTACACCTTGGGCCGATCCCATTTAGGCCCTGCTTTGTCCCTACCCTCCGGTCCAGCCCAGAACCCGAAAGAGGATCCATCCATCCATCTTGCAGACCCGCCTACCCGCGCCCTGAGAGAATCAGAGGCCGTTACGCATGGGGCAGAGATTTGATTCCCTCGTACGTCCGTATCAGCATGGCAGGGACAGGTAGTCTACTGATACTCGTTCTATTGGCACGTCACTAGCAGACAAAAGGAAACCTATAAAAGGAGAAATACTCTCTTCTAGATTTAAACTTTTTCTAAATTTTACAGAGCTCATTGTAAAAATCCTATTTTTCTGGATATCAGATCATCAATTTTTAAATAATTAAAAATAATAGTAAAAGTTATGAAACGGAAAAAAAAATATTTAAGGATATACATATAAAAGATATAAAAAGGAATTAGACCCGTGGCCTCACATGTTAGGAGGTGTTGATGACTAACCATTTCATCACAGGAATGGATAATATATATATAATATTTTATAAATAGTCTGGTAGAGTCTCTAATCCCTCAATACTTTCAAAATTATTACACTTCCTAATCAAACATAACTTTTGGTTGATTATTATTAATTATATCAACCTAATTCAAATTCTAAGGATGAAAACCGACATGGCATTTTCGATTTAATCACGATTTTTTTGACATGAGACACACTACATTTTAAACATTTAATTACAATAATATTTTTAAAAAAATAAAAAAGAAAAAAAAATATAATTTCTCTTTTGCTTACTCTAACATATATATATTTTATTATAAAAAATAAGTTTGTATTGATCCATGCTAGAATACAAGATCAAAACTAAAAAGTCTATTGTCTTCAACTCAAGTCTGTATTCATCCATACTAAAATATAAGACCAAAACTAGAAAGCCCACGGTCCTCAACTCAAGGTCTAAAAGTCTAGATGTACGAAAAGTACAGAAAGTATAAAACCTTAATAAGAATAGTTGTTGCAAAGAGTCTCCCGTTGTTGTCTGAAGAAGGTTTATACTTTACAACGCCATAAAAAATATACAAAAGCCAAAATAAACCATTGATGATAGGTGGAAACCTAGAACAAAAATAAACAGCATGCCCTAAACAATAATGGGATGACCTAAGAAATGAGAGATGAATGGACACCAGACAAGCAGGGCAGCCTAGCACGCTACCAAAGTCTACTTGCGAAATCTATAATCAAGATAAGTTTTATCCATCTTAGGTCTCCATAAAAAATAAAGGCATACAAAAGGATAAGGTTTATGAGCAATTTCAATTGAAGAACCATTCCAAATCCAAATTTCTCTTGCAACCTACAAAAACTCAAAACCAACAAAAATCTAAAGGAAAAAATACTATGAAAAATAGAAGATCCGTTAGAGCCCAAACTCATTGCAGTCCAGAATAATCCCTCTTTATTTAGCTATGGTTGCTTCAAAAAGGGAAAGAAAAACAAAATAAAAGTAAGATATTCGCAATCCATGCAGCGATGAAAATGGCAACTTATAAACGGGTGAGGATAGAGATGTCTCTCCTATCTCGTGGAGCAAGAAAGTCCGACACACAGCATATGAAAATGGTAGAAATCCATACAAAAAAGAGAAAGGAGAGAGAGAGAAAAAGATAATAGAGAAATGACAGGCAATCGATTGATCTCTAACATATCGTAACATATAATAATTTTAATCTTTTTAACTTTTTTGAAACGCTATTTAATGAACTCAATATATGTGTTTTCTTACTCACAAAAATGTGAATTTCACTTTCTATAATGAAAAAAAAATTGTATTTTTTAGTGATTATAATGCACATGCATTCAAAGTTTTTTTTTAAACTTTTTTATAATATATATATGTAAGATGATTTTTCAATGAGTTTTACATTGTTTTTTCATTATTCATCTACTTTTCATTTTAAAGATGACCTGCCATGGCTCACTGATATAAGTTATTTTTATAATCATGCAACTTAGCATTAGATATTAAAGCTTTCATTATCTAGTTTGTTTTATTTTCTTTAATGAAAATAACCATAGAATTTTCACTATTGAAAATGAAATTACCTAAATACTCTCTCTCAATAAAGTTTGTTCATCATCTCTCTCACACATATTTTGGAAAGAAATTATCAATTCAAAATAGAACTCAAAAAATAAAGTACGTAATAAGATTGAATATCTTATTTATAAAAGCTCAATTTAATTTATCTTTAAAAAATTAAGTAAAGACTTTAAATTTTAAATCATGTACAGTTAAATGGCAAAAGGTCGTACAACTGCAAATTAGTGAGTTTTAATCTCTATGTTAATGTTATCGAAATCTTTCTTTTGATGATAACTTAAAAAATAATCTTCCCATTGAGAGAATTCTCTACTCTCTCTCAAAAAGTTTAACAAGAAATAAAACTAATTTGGGAATAAAAAGTTTATTCAGAGATTAAATTTTGGTTGGACTATCTCCTATTTGTGTGAAATGAAAGAGCATTGATCGTATTACATATGGATATACAGATACTTGAGTTCTTAACAAGTTGAATTTTTCTTATAGAAATATACTGCATTCGAGATAATTCTTAAACTGAATATATATGCATGATTCGTTTAACCATATAATTATACATGTGTCATGTGATACAAGGTGACCAAAAGTGTGATTTATTTTTTTATCCTAGAAAATTTATAGATTTTTCAACATTTTGTGTTGGCTTTTTTTTTTTTTTTTTTTTGTTGAAGGTAAAGCTTATGTTAATAGAAGAGGGTTCAAGTGCAATTACACAATAAGGTAAATAAGCAAAAAACATCCCAATGGAAACCATCCTTATAAAAAAAAATGAAGTTTAGACTTTCCAACCCATGTACATATGAGGAATAAGAAGTGTAGAGAGTGAAGATTTAAATATCCACATTTAGAAAAGATCTGGCACTTAAAAAAATAAAGGCAGAAAGTAATGCAATACCACATGAGGCAGCCTAGAGCTACCATAGCATGGGCAAAGAGAAACTGAGAAAGATTTTCACCGTCCCATTTGTGCCTTTCGAATTCTCTGAGTCCTACACAGCATTCCATTTTCAGCGAGGACCTCTGATACTATATAATAATCACCCAAAATAAATCATGAATTGTCACCACGAGACATGGACATGTGGCAATGATTTGGTAAGAGGAAAACACGGTCCAATATGAGAAAAGGAAGACTCTGACACTTTAACACTCAGTTCATAATCAAAGCTCGCCCTTCCATCGACAGAATGAGTTTTGACAAGAAGTTAGTATACT
Organism: Manihot esculenta; assembly: GCF_001659605.2. Lineage (NCBI taxonomy): Eukaryota > Viridiplantae > Streptophyta > Magnoliopsida > Malpighiales > Euphorbiaceae > Manihot > Manihot esculenta. The sequence goes on along the minus strand of NC_035169.2, from coordinate 4,348,205 downwards.
AACCTATTAGCCAGCAATATCCCTTATCAAATAGTCAGCCAGGAAATACTATATTTATTTTCACTTTCTTATAGTCTAAAAGGAGAAAAATTACAAAAATAAAAATATATTATTCTCTCATACAAAAACTCTAAACAATTCATTGTATTCACTTTCTTGTTTAATATAGTGATTTGAGCGTTGGAGTGACTACTGTAGATACCAATCACCACCTTACAATTTCTTTTTTCGGATCTAACCAATTACAACACAATTCCTTTCCGACCACATTATCAATTTAATTTATATAATATCACTTATTTCATATAAAAATTTATATTTATTTTTATACAAATAGTTTTTAAAAAATTATTTTCAAGAAATAAATAACAAAAATAAAAAATTATCTTTACTTTTAAAAAAATAGAAAACAGAAATCCTGCTTATGATATCGAACGCACCCTAATATGACTTGCTGCTTGAGATTGAGATATCATCTTAAATCTAGTTTTTAGTTTTTAATGATTTAGTTATTTGAGTTTCACGAGATTCTTTTAATAAATTTTAGGTGTGAAAATATATTTTACCAATGGAAAAGAGATGGGTCATCAACTTCTTAAAAAATGTGATAATTATTAAAAAAAAAAAAAAAGAAAAAGATTTTCTATCCTAACTGGCCCAACCAAACAAGGCCCTATTAACGCATCATTCTGATTTGTCAAACAAGAAAAGAGCATGGACTGACATTGGCAGTTTCCAATCACATATTCACATTCAGCTATGGCGTCTGTAGCAATAATGCAAGGACAACTGCAGCTTATCCCTATCTCCTCTCAATGTTTCCATAAAATGTTATATCATCGTTTCTTCCTTTTTCGGAATAGTTTATTTATTTACCTTACTTATTTAAATTATATAGTAATTTAGCCTTTATTTATTTCAAAAAATAATTTTTAGAAAAATATTTTTTATATTTAAAATACTCAAAAAATTTAGTTAATATAAAATATTTTTCTAATAAAAAAATATTAAAGATATATCTACTGATTTTTGTTTTTTCTTTTTCTTTTCTTTATTAAAGGTACAGACCTACCTATATTCAAATGAAAAAGCAATCAAAAGAAAAGAAAAAAAGATGAGGTATACTTTCACATTGCTCTAGGGGAGTATGCTTTTTTTTTTTTAATTAAAAAAATACAATTTAATCCTAGTGAAATATTGTATAAAAATTTATTAATTAATTTTTTAATTTTAAAAAGAAAAAAATTACTTTTTAGTCCCTGAGATTTAACGTAATTAACACTTCTGTCCCTCTATTTTGGCGACCCAACACTTAAGTCCCTCACTTTCTTTTCCGTCCAAATTCGTAGTCCTTCCGTCCATTTAAACAGTTTGGTCAAAGAGTCAAAGGTGAGAGTTGATAATTTTTTTCAAAAATACCCTTCTCTCAATGTGAAATCCCTATTTTTTTCTCTTTCATGTTTTCTCCCGTTGTAGAAAGGGTAAGAAGAAGAAGAAGTTGCAGAAGAAGAAGAAGAAGAAAGAAGAAGAAGAATTGCAGAAAGGGTAGGAGGAAGAAGAAGAATAGGCATTTGGGTTTGAGTTTTGTGATTTTGAAATAGCGGGATTGTTAGAGGGTTAATTTTATCAATTCATGTGTCCCAAACGGCTATTTTAGCCGTTTGGACGGAAGGACTACGAATTTGGACAAAAAAGAAAGTGAGTAACTTAAGTGTTGGATCGCCAAAATAGAGGGACAGAAGTGTTAATTACGTTAAACCCTCAGGGACTAAAAAGTAATTTTTCCTTTTAAAAAATATATTAAAATATTTTTTAATATATTTTAAATATTTTAATTTGAAAGTACAAGCAACGTTGAACCTCAAAAAACCCATAATTTCACTATTACAACTTCATTTCAACAACATAACAAAAAACCCATTTCTTCATGAACTCAAAAATTACCCTGTAATAAATTTTACTAGCTATAACTGATTAATTAAGAAATAGCAACAACACTAACATCATCCAAAACAGGACCACACATATGACCATAATCTTTCAACTTTGTATGATAATAAGCACTGTAAAATGTAATCCTTGTCCTGGAATCAATTGCCTGGAACTTGAGACTTGCTGTCTTAAATCCTCCCTTTCCCTGTGATTCAAATGGAAGCTTCAGTGTTTCTTTAGCAGCAAATGCCTCAACCATCATAGATCCATGGCAGCCATTTTTGGCATCTCCAATGGTGAATGTGAGATTGTAGGACTTGTTTGGAACTGTTCTGATTACTTGTGCTATGGCACTCTCTCTTCCTGCTACTAATTCAATTGCAGCAAATCCTGATGGCACAAAGAAATGTTTCCTGTCAATGTATTTTACTGGTTTTAGGGATTCAATGATCCACCCTGGAAGTGGTGAAATTAGATCTTTTTGCTTTGGAGGTAGGAGGACTCCTGTTGAGAAGTTGTTGAACACATGAGGTCCTGTTTCAAACCCACCATTCTTCACCAGGTTACCTGAAACAGAGAATCATCAATTCAGCTCTCTGATATCCATGTTAGATTTCTACCACAAAAATACAAGAAAAAATGCAGGGCCAAATCTTACCTTTGGTGTATCTGGGAGGTAAAATCTCCTTGATAGCAACAGCATCAACCAGAGGGCCACAAGTGGGATCCTCTTGAATTCCAGGATTGTGAAATGTGAGCTTAACAACTTGAGAAACAGCTTTGAAAGCCAAGGCATAAGTATCACCACCATCACTGCTGTAAAGTGTTTGAAGTGGGAGATCACTTGACTGTCCAGGGACTGAGACTCTTAATACTTCATCTTGGGCACAGGTCCTAGTGGCCCCAAATGTGATTGAATAGACTGAGCCTGGCTTCAAACTCAAATTCTGAGAAATTGAAGCCTCATTTCCTAATCTCACTGCATGGACCCCACGTGGAATGGCTAGATAAAAGCCACCTGGCTGTGGCCCACCTGAAACGTACTCCACTATGCCATTGATTTCCCACTTGGGAAGTGAATACTTCCCTGTGATTACTGTCTTCTTGAGATTTGATCTTGCTGGTGCCTCTTCAAAGTCTCCATTCTGCACAAGTCCTGAACAAAAACAAAGACAAAGAATCCGAGCTCGAATCTCAGTCAGGGTTAATTATAATAAAGAAATTAGTAGAAGTAGAAGATGAGAAGTGAAAAGGAGGTGATTGTTAAGTACCATCAAGGTGCTGAAGAGGAATAGCAGCAGAAGATGAGGCATGGCAGAAAGAGAGAATGAGTGATAAGATGAGAGAGAGAAACAGAACCATTGTGATTGCTTGGGAAGAAGCAACTAGAAAGACAGCTATAAATAGAGAGACAAAAGTTTCCAAGTGGGTCTAAAAATGAATGGCACTGCTATTTATATAGCAAAAATTTTTGGATTTATTTGATTTAAATGTGTTTTTTTTTAATAAATAAATTATTTTTTTATAAATAAATTAAGAAATTTGAATTCAAATTTGAGGGAGAAATAATTGTATATAAAAAAAATATAAAAATAAAAAAACTTTGAGTTGGAAACACAAGAAAATTAAGAAGATGAAGAGGCTAAAGCCATGTTAAAGTAGCACCAAATTCGGCGAGAGATGTGTAGTTTTGTCCAAATCTGTCTCAATTTTCCACAAGTGATATTGGTTAATCTGTTGGACCCCACATGACCCTAACGACCTTCCATTGGTTGCCGTGATTGGCTCGCTTTTTTTATTTTTTTTTTCTAACCCAATAATTTTGTAATTAATAATTATAATCTCAATAATTTTCGTTTGTAGATAATTTTTTAGTTAAAAAAGTAAAAAAAAAAAATTTAGACAACATTAATTACATAAAATAATTGTTTTAATCTATGATTAGCACTTAATCCTTAGCTTCTGGTTTGGATTCCATTCTTTATGTCTACACAATCTCCTGATTAGATAATAAAAATTGAATTTCTTAAAGAAAAAATAATAATGATTAATAATTAAACCCTAGATGTACAAGTTTCGTACGCTCTTGCACTTGGAATTAAAGAGTGCATGTGCTCGTCTGCTTTCCACGTGGAATTTTTTAGGTAAGATTTTACTTTTTTTTTAGTTGATAATTTCCACCAAACCCATGTCCTTACATAAATGTAAGCTTTTACAATTTTCTTTTTAGGTGTGTAATTAATTTAGAGCCAGTGAGTAGATAAAAAAATTAAATTAAATTAAACAGTATGAGTTGCAGAGAAGCTGTTTTCTTTGTTCCATTACTGTTCTCAACTATTTTGTGGGAGAAATTATAGAATACATCCTACCAATTAAGAATCAGTTGGAGGGTATTTTTTCCAATGTTAAATTGTAATTTTTTTTTTCTAAGTTTTATATATATATATATTTTGATAATCTGAGATCCAAAAAATAAAATTTTATAATAGATTTTATAAAACTAAAATTTTATATGTTTTCTTTTGTCTACTAGTGACGCATTAATAGAACGTGTATCATTGGACCACCAGTCCCTGCTACGTTGATACGGACGTACGAGAGAATTAGATCTCTGTCCCATGCGTAACGGCCTCTGATTCTCCTCGAGTGCGTATGTGGATGGTCCCACAAGGCGAATGGGCTGAACTCCTTCCTGATTCTGAGCTGGGCCGGAGGATGAGATTACAATTAGGTCCAGAAGGAATCTATCCATTGGGTTAGAACTGATTGGAACTCGGTCTTTGAACAGAATGGACTGGACCTGATTCTTGGAGATGGCCTAGAAGCCTTCAGATTATGAGCTGTCCTAATGGGTCTGGTCTTAAACCGGGATGAAAAAACTCAGCGGTCATCATATATATATATATATATATATATATATATATTGATTTTCAATCTTAAATAAAAAAAATTAATAATAATATAATAAAATATTAATATTTTTATTATAGTATGACTAAATATAATGTAATATAATAAATATTAAAGTTTAGAATTAAATATTCCTTTTCTAAGTCATTTACCATTTAGTCCACTTTATTTTAAATAATGAACTATTTAATTCTTATGTTTATGGAAAGTAATTAAAATTCATTTTTTAATTAATATTTATAATTTCAAATTATAGTTGTTCAACTCATATAATTTTAAAAGAAAATTTATATAATCTCTGTAATTTTACTATAATAATTATTTGATCTTTATATTTTAAAAATAATAACTATAATATAAATTAAATAATTAATGATATAAAATAATAAAGAACATTAAATATATTTTTTAATAAAAATTAATTAATTATTTTTAATAAACTACATTAATTAAATAATATTTTACTTTTGAAAATGCCGGTTAATATTAAGCATTTCGTTACTCCTAAAAACGCTATTCCCATTAACCTATTTTAAAGCAATAAATCACGCCTGACTCAAATCAAATCTAAAAGGTCAATTCAAATAATGTTTTTAAAAGCACTTGTATAATAATAATAATAAAATTTTAGAGAAATATATTTTTATAAAACTCACATTTTTTTAAATTTAATTATATACCTACACATTTTATTTTATTTCTTTAATTTATATTTCAAATTTCAAATTTTAGCATTTTAATTAACATAAAAAATTTTAAAAAATACATAGATATAACAAATAATTTTTAGAATTATAAAAATAAAATTTTATCATTAAAAATCATATTATTTTTATGAGTACTTATTTAACCATTGAATAAAAATATAAAAATTTAATTAAACTTATATTTTTTTAAACAAACAATAAAATATTAAAATATATAATTAAATAAATTTATAAAAACCAATTTATAAATTTTATTTTGTGCGGTGTTATAATTATATTATTTATTTCTGAAAATACTAATTTAAATAGCGTTTTTAAAAGTATTATATCACATCAGTCAAGAAATTAATTCTTTCAGTGACATTTTTAAAAGTATTATGTCACATCCGTTTTTACAGGTCAGCATGATTTTGATAAATTATTTTAAATTTATATCAAATTTGTAAAATAAAAATCTTAATATTTTTTAGTGCTTATTGTTGCACTATTTTTTTAATAATTTTTCTTTTTCTATAAGATTCAAAAAATATACCAGAAAATTCATAAGAAGATAGTGATAAATTAAAATTTTTCATAATTAAAGGATATAATTGTCGATATAAATAATAAAGTTAAAGAAAATGTCGAGTCATGCTTTAGTATTAGGGTTAACTTCCTGCTCTTCAGTAGTTTTTTTAATCATTATTGTTGTACTTTCATAGTTTATATTAATTAATTAAAATAATTTTATACTTTTATTTTATTAATTAAAAAATATTTATTTATTTTTATTATTATAAACGATTATTTAGACTCTATCAATAGTTTTAACTAATATCGTTTAACTATAATGAAATAAGAGAAAAAATATGATAAAAAATGAAAAATTTTATTAAAATTTTTTAAAAATTAAAAAGTATTTTTTTAGTAGCTAATATTTTTTTTTGAAATCAATATTTTATTAATCATATATCGAAAAAAAAAAATACTTAACCTAAGTAGATCAAACTATCCTAGTCATCAAGTTCTCTCATTTACACTCAATCTATGACCTAAAGTGTTAAGTGAAAAAACCTAAAGAGCATCAACTTTATAAAAAAAAACAAAAGAGCAGGAAGCTCTTGCCAAATAGTGAGACTGGCATGTAACATAACCACTCGATTGAATGAATGAGCAACTACATTAGCTTCTCTCCTAATCCACGATAAATTCCAATTAGAATCATAATTCAAGAGTTGTCGACAATCATCTATTACTTGGAAAAACTTGGACCAATGCAGTTTGGATGGAGTCAATAACACTTTTTGCATCACTCTCAAAGCATACATTAGATACCCATGTATCTTGAAGCCATACCAAAGATGCTCTTAGCGCTAAGGCTTCTTCCAGCATTTTAACGGAAAATATATACTCATAGTATCCAATTAGACCTATAATAAATTGTCCTCTATAATTGCAGCATAACTGGATCGACTGTGTTGACTACACACTCTCCCATCCATATTGCATTCAAGAGTACCATGTAAATTGAGAATCTAGGTGGCAAGTGGCTCATTCCTGGGTCTTTGTTGTGTCGGCTCTTCCAAGCAAGCATTCTTCCAATCACTTAAGACATTAAGGCATGAAATTACAATTTCACTTACTCTAGAGGGTACATTTTGCCAGAATAGCTAGTTTCGTCAAGTCCAAATGCTCTGAGCTACTGCACAGATATTCTCCTTTAATTCCTGGATAGAGGTCTGCCAAATAGAGTGGAAAAAATTCTTGGAGTTGGTGTAGCATGTTGACAATGACAGAAGATATGATCATCGGTCTCAGGTTCTGAACAGTATAAGCAACTTAACTAATTTGTTCCTTAAGTTCACCTTAGAAGGTAAAATTCCTCGCAGAAACCTCCACATAATTTCTTAAATTTGGGAGAGATATGTAGCTTCCAAATCTGTTTTCAAACACCTGGAATGGCATGACTAGCCATTACATTATCTGCATGGACAATCACATGATAACCTTACTTAACATTGTACTTTCTAGACCGAGTATAATGCCAAATAAGCTTGTCTTTTTTATAAGATACACTCAACGAAATTTGAAGGATACATTTCATATCTTGGGAAATGAAGAGTTTTGAGAGGAGGTTATGATTCCAATTTCTATTATCCTTTTAATTAGGCCTGAGATTGTGAAATTTTCTAATCCATCAATTTGTGGAGTCTCAATGAAAATGTTTCCACGGATCATCCCAAACTCTAACTTTTGACCATTTTCTATTTTCCATCCTAATTCCTTAACAAGCAATGGTTGAGCCTACCGTAAGCTTTTCCAAATGAAAATGGAATTAGATTCCTCTTATGCATGTAGAAAATCCCTCTCAAAAAGTATTTAGTTTTGAAAACTCTACTAATAAAAGCATCAACATTAGAGATAATTCTCCATCCTTACCGACCAAGTATTGCCATATTAAAATGATAAAGATTTTGAAAACCCATGCCACCATATTCTTTGACTAAACACATTTTTTCCTAAGATAACCAGTGAATTCGTTTATGTCTATTACCATTTGAACCCCACCAATAGAATTTATCATTCATTGAAGTTTTTGCACAATGAAAAAGGAATGGCAAATACACTCCTACAATAAGAAAGAATTGCTTGTACTACTGATTTTAAAAGAATCTCCTTACTTGCATTGGACAAGAATCTACCCTGCCAATATTTTCTTCTATACCCTCTCTTTAAGCAAAGAGAAGACTTGCTTCTTATTACGACTTATGAGGGACAAGAGTCCAAGATATTTACCATGGTTATGATGAGAAAACACTCCTAAGTCCTGACATGCTATAGCTTTCAATTCATCATGCACATTAGAGTTGAAGAAGATACCAAATTTCTAAAAATTGATTGCCTGACCTGAAGCGACCTTATAAGTTTGGAGAATGGCCTTTACAACCCGACATTCTTTAATATCAGCTTTAAAGAAGAAGCAGCTATCATCAGCAAATAATAAATAAGACACATCCAGGGCTAATTTATATATCTCGGTACCATACACGTCCCTTCAAAGCTTTATTTTTCTGAATAAAGCTGAAAGTCTTGTTGCATACAGAATAAACGGATAAGGGGAGAGAGGATCCCCTATCTCAACCCTCTTTGAGATGAGATTGGACCAAATATAGTCCCATTCAAAGATAGAGAGTATTTATAGTAGTAACACACATCATAATCCAATCAATAAACTTATTATGAAAACTCATTTTAACCATAATAAGGCTCAAAAATTTCCCGTCAATGCGATCATGTCTTATATCGATTTTAAGAACAACTTCACCCTTCTTACTATCTTGTAAATAACATTGCAAAGGGCAATTGATCTAAGATTTTTTTTAAAAAAGACTATCAACTTTTGAAATAAGAAGAATGTAAGTATCGTCAAAGAGTTTTCAGGAAAGTATTATTTTCGAGCCACTGTTGACAGCTAAAAATAACTGAATTACCAATAATATCTCAAAATTTTTTATAGAAAGTATGATTCATACTATCGGGACTTGTTGGTTTATCGGGATGTATTTAAAATATTGCACGTCTAATTTTTTCTGCAATATTAAGATCTATGTCTTGACAATATTAAGTTATGAGTCATAGTATCCATTTGAAGCCGAGAAAAGGTCTGCCAAATAATCCATACACATATTCCCCAATACTCAAGCCTACTCACCCATTCTCTATCAGAGTTCTGAAGAGAAGCAATAAAATTAGAGTGCTTCCTAGCAGAACCCTGAGCATGATAAGTAATTTTCATACCAATTTAGACCATAGTAAGTAAAAATTTGAGAAATAACAAATAATAATAGTATTATAATTTTATTTTTTACTAGTTATAATTACATAGCTTATATGTATTTACTTTTTATCATTTTTACAAATTTAATTATTCATTTAATTCTAATTTTATTTAAATATAGTGATGACAAATCACTCGAAATATATTTAATTTATTTGAGTTGTAAATTATTTGAATTTGAATTTTTTAAAAAAAAATATAATTGGATCATTCATTACATTATCATAAAGCAAAATTTTAAGTTAATTTATAGATTATAGTATTTTAATTTATTCCATCAGTCAATTTAATCATTTTTTTTTATTTGCAAACTTTGTTGCATTGAAATCTAAAAGGGTAGTATTACAAACAACAGGCCTTTAGCTCAACAGACAAAGAAGAGAGGGTCAGGCCCATCACGTCCATCCTCTCCGGCATTTCGAGAAAAATTTATTAAATTTTATAAATAAAATAATTTTTAATTCACATTTATAAATTTAGTCTAAAAATAAATATATTTGAATAAATTTAAAAAATTACAATCTACACTTTTAATTTTAGATTCTCAATTTAAAAGAAAAAGCTTTTAATTCAATGATTTTCAAATTGAAATGAATTAATATATTTTAAAAAAATTTAGAGATTTTATAATAATAATAATAAAATGACGATGGAAAGGTAAATATATAAGAAATATCAATATTTAAGAATTAATTAATATTTTTTAAAAAATATAAAAATTAAATGACAGGTGTATGAGAGAGAACTAAAGGTTGAAATTCCTAACTTTTTCCCCAACGTATACAAAGGCAGTTGCTGGTGGTGGGTTTGACGTTTGAGCATTCAAACTTGGCACCGGCCAAACCGCCCTTTAAAAATGTCATTAGTCCTGACGTTGTCGTTTTGGCGACATTCTCAAATTCATAACTTATCATCATTCATCCAAGTGGGACTCACGTATCATCTATTATTATTATTATGTAATTAAAATATTTTTCATTATAAATTTTTTAATGCCTTAATTTTTCTCATAACTAATTTTTCTCATAAAATAAATGGAGAATTGAATTCCAAAAATTATTGACAACTCCAAAAGGGGATATGGGTGGGGCCCATTGATATGAAGGATCATAGTTTGTGTGTGTAAATGAGGGTCACAGCACAAATCACATGATATGTTTGCTTCAAATTCTTTTATTGGAAGCTAGTTGTTTTTTATTCATGATTTTCAGAACATCTTAAATCTTTGTGCATCTTACTCAAATCAAAATTTTATATTTAAAGAAAAAGGAAAATCAATTTAATTATGATATACTAATTAAGCTAATTTTTTATTAATTAAGAAAATTGCACAATAATAAATATAATTCAATTAATTTTTTCCTTTAGAATGAAGGAATTTAATTTTTTTTAATTTATACCATTTTTATTTTAAAAAAATTAAAATCATATATAATTGAGATGGGATTGGGATAAATTGCAATATAATTCATTAATTTGTGAATACTAAACTTGTGATGAGAATAAGGAGAAAAAATTGGAAAAACAAGATTTTATTTAGATAAAGAAGGCTTCCTTCCCAATTTGCATCATGTGACAATGACCAAGTAGTTTTTGTAATGGGTTATGCTTGTTGCTTCATTGCCTTTGCATGAGCTGGCTTCTTTGTTTCTCACGATTTTCACTTTTGGCCAGCTTTATCATCCCATTATTCCTTAGCTCCAATAGTTTTAGTTATATAAATATATTATTTAGTATTTAAAATTTACACTTATTATTTTAAGGTATTTTATATTTAGAGTTTAAATTTAAAATTTTTAATTAAAAAATAAATAAATTTAGGTTATTCTAAACGCCTCTTAAAAATGGCTTCCACCCTAAAAACTGTCATATATATTACCCATGTTACAAACTGTCCCTAATTTCGATATAACAGTTTCCATTTTAAAAATTGTCAAGTCTATCACCCATGTTACAATCGGTGCTCGATTTCGGCATAACAACTTTTATAATAAAAACTGCCAAAGACTAACCCGCACGTTATAATTGGTGTCCGCATAATACCTTCCATCCCAAAAACTGACAAGACAATCACCCATGTTACATCCGGTTGTCAAAATATATATATATATACTATTCTTCTTGATATAATTTTAAAAAAATTTATTACTTAATTTTTATAACATGAACAAATTTATTAAATGATTTCTTAATTTTAAATACATTATATATCACATTTAGAAAAATCTACTAAATAATTTATATTAATTTTAGTTCGTTAAGTATTACATTATTTAATCTTTATAATTTTAAAAAATTTAATAGTTGATCCCTTAAATTTCAAAAAAATTTATTAATTTATCACTAAATAGCTAAAATTAACAGAAAAATTAATTAATAATTTTTTTAAAATATAAAAAATACTTTAATATTTTTTTTAAATAAAAAAATTAACTAATGAATTTTTTATAATATAAAGATTAAATAATAAAATTTTCTTTAAAATATTATACTTCAATTTTTTTAACATGTTAATTTAGTTCTACTAATACAAAGTAAAACACACAATTCTCATTATATTATAAATAAAAAAATATGAAAAATATTTTAAGGATTAATGGGTGCACATTATTTTTAAAAATTAATTTTAGTATAATTTATGGCAACATGATGCTGATTTAGAAATACCAAATTTAAACAATAAAAGTCAATATATGTATTTTAAAATTATTTTTTGGTAAAGTAATTGATTTTCCTTTTCCTATTTCATAAATAAATAAATAAAATCCAAAATAAATATGGCTTGTCAAAGAATGAATATGAGATGTAATCTTAGAAACTTTTTGGAGGACATATTCTATGAATGTCTTAGTGGCCCCACAATAACACACTCCTATTCCTATATTGACCACGATGTGTGACTTGCATGTTTCAACATAACAAAGGTGTGAAGGAAAGTGGGACCCACTTTCACTCTTTTATATCCACTCTCTAAATTTCTCCTATTGTTGTTATTTTATTTTTAAATTTTTAAATATTATATTAATTAATTTAATTATTACTAAAATAAATTTTGCTTTTAAGGAAAACAAATTACAATAGAAAATTCCTCCCATAAGAAGTCCTATTTTTCTTGCATGGAGGCCTAGATTTCTAGGTGGCTTGCATCATAACATGCTTGAGAGAATAAAATGAAAATGATCAAATTTATTAAAATTAAATTTGCATTTTCTTTTTAGTTGAAATAAAATTTATTATTTTTATTACAATTTAGTTGAAAATTAGCCATATAAAATCTAATAATATATATTATAAATTGTAAATTATATTATACGATTAAGTATTCAATTTTGTATGAATTAGCCGAATGAAAAGACAGGTTTAAAAAAATCCAATCAACAAATATCCAAAACTCGTAAAAAAATCCGATCAAATTTATCAACAATTTCAAATTACTTGTTTGAAATAAAATCAATAGGTTTCGTTTGAAATTAAATTATTTTTATAAAATTATATATGTTTATAATTTTTAATTTATTTAATTTAATTAATTCTAAATAGAATCAAGCAAATGCTTATTGTATAAAATAGCTTTACAGGACAAAAATGTGGCCCATTTTTTAAAAAAAAAAACCTAGTATTTTAAAAAAATAAAAAAATCCCCAATTTCCAAAGCTATACACTCATTTGATTACAAAATTCATATACACATATATAAACAAAATTTTGTTGATTCTTAGCTATGAAGTATTCAAATTTCCCAAATGTTGGGTCAATTTTCTTGATCTGCCAACCTAGCCCCACTCCTTGCTTTATCCTCACAGAACTGCTTAAGATGGGCCCACTCCACTTTTATCCAATAAGAGTACATGAAAATATAACCTTATTTCACCATCACAAAAATGATTCTAATGAATACCAACTCATATATTTAAATTGTATTTAAAAATAATAAATTAAAAATTATTATATCTATTTTTACTATTATAATATAAATATTAAAAAATTATTTTTTAAATATTTTTAAATTATTATTAAACTGTAACTGCTGCATAACCTTCAAAATGTAGCAGTATTTGATGGATTAAAAATATTAATATAGAGTATTTTGAGCTAATTTTGTTATATTATAACAAGTTTAAATTACTAAATTTTATTTTATTATACATATCTCTTAGATTTTTTAAATAATTGTTTTAATAAAATTCTTATTTTTCTACATTATAGTATAATATATATATATATTTGATGATATATTACTAATTTTGTTAATTTATTATTAATATTTATTGAGAGTAAATAGTACACTAAAAATGTTAATTATATGATATTAAAATTTATGTTAAATTAAGTTGATTTATTTACTCATAAAAATTTTAAAATAAATAAACAATATTTTTCAAAAAATAAGGGAAATTTTATTAAAGACAAAATATAATATGAAATATAAAATTTCATACCACTTAAACTTTGCAAAAAAATAATAATAAAAAAAATTATTGGACGATACTAATTATTTTAATAGTAATTAATTATTTTAATAATAATTAATAAAATGTTATTAAAAGTAAATTTTCAAAATTAACTCTCTCAATCGGAGATGGATTTAACATTTCAAACAGAAGTAGAGATATTTAATATATTACTATTATAATTATAGTATCATATTATATATTTATCTTCAATTTTTAACATAGAGATATTTAATATATTACTATATATTTTTAAAATAAAACTAGTTAATATATTACAATTATAATTAGAGAATTCTTAATTTATAATATCATATTATATATATCTTAAAATTTTTATTATAAATAAGAGTGAACTTCCAGTCAATTCGATTCAAAATTGAATTGAACGAAATAAATTAAAAATTAAAATTTTGATATTTATAAAAATCAAATCAAATTGATTTTGATAAAAAATCAAATTAAATCAAATTGAATCAAATTGATCTGATCGGTTTAAATTTTTAATAAATTTTTTATTTTTTATATTTTATTTTTAATATTTTAAAATTTAATTAAAATATTTTAACTTTTAATTATGATCTACTATTATTATTAATAAGTTCGATTTGATTTTTCGGATCAAAATCAAATTGAATCGAAATAACTAAAATTTTTAAAATTAAAAAATTTAAATTAAAATAAATAAAAAATTAAATTAAAATTTTGAATTAATTCAATTCGATCGATTTTTTCAGTTTAAACCGAATATTGCTCCTCAATTATAAATAAGAAAATATTTATATTATTAGTTATAAAATCCAATTTAATAGAAATATAAACATTTGAAATTTTATATTTGTAAATATAAATTCTCATCTTTTAATATTATTTTTCTCCACTTCCATCTATTATTATAATTTTAACATAATATTAAAGTTTTTAATCCTGCAGGGTTTAGTGATGTTCACAAGTCCTGCTATTGTTAATTGCTACTATTTATGGAAATTGTATAAGTTATTTTGAGTTAATATTTCATTGCCACTATCGTCTTTGAAAAAAAACTTTGCATTGATATTTTTTGGTCGACATTATTTTTAGAGAGATATTTTCTCGTTCGCATTGCCTTTAAAAGAAAAAGTGCAACCAAGTAAAAATGTTATTCATTATAAAATGTTATTTTTATTTCTTACCGTATTTATAATCCTAAATATATAGAATAATATATTTATATATTCTTAAAATAAAAAGATCTTATATATTTATATTTGTATTATTAATTACAAAATTGGCCAATAAAAATATAACATTTAAAATTTTGTATCTGTAAATTTTGTCTCTCTAAATTAAACCACATAAATTTTTTAGTATTTTTTTTTCTCTCTTCATAAATAGTGTATTTTTTTTTTTAAAAAAAAAAAGAAAGTGCTTTGAACAAGTGACCGTTAGTTTTAGTACAAATATAAACCACAATGGTCCCCTTAGGTCTCAGCCTGGCATGGACCACCACTTTCTTTTCATTTCCAATTTTATCTCTTTAATTATTTCTATACCAATATTTTTTTTTTCTGTTAGTATATTTGGGACTTGGGTAAATTTTGTTAATATTGAATTTCTGTTTAATTCAAAAAATAATTAATTTGCTAAAATAATTAAAATGGTAAATTTTGTTTAGTAAATTTTTTTTAATAATGTATCCTTCATTCATATTATTTTATTAAAAGTAAGTAAGTCATATTATTTTGCTATTAAATTATGTTCACAAAATTTTAGGTATTCCTTCTCTGTTAGTATATAAATTGTTGCAAGTTATTATTACTTAATTGACTATGAATTTTATAATAAAAATTATTTCTGCTAAAATGACTTTAATTAATTGAAATCCCTAATATTATTAATAATTATTATTTTATATAAATATTACATGTTATTTCTTATAATAACAAAATTAATTTTGTCAATGATAATTAAATTTGGAATGAGTAGAGTAATTTATGATATTTTTAATTGGACTTTGAATATTAAAAATATTAATTAAATTTATATAATTTAAATGGAGTAATTTTCAAGAGTACCTTAATCCTTATTATCTCCATTGAGTTTTATGCTCTTTTGTCTGATAAAAATATTTATATTTTTAATTAATATAATTGAAATAATAAATTTTATTTATTATTTTATAATATACCATTATAACACATACTAGTTAAAATAATAAATATTGTTTATTCTTTCTTAATATATAATAGAAGCTCATACTCCTAAATTATTATTTAAATTAATAAATTTTATTTATTATTTTATAATATACCATTACCTCATATTACTTAAAATAATTAATATTATTTATTTTTTTAATTGATGCCGGCAGAAATAGAGGTGTGTTGTTATTGTCAATCTGAAAAAAGAGAATTGTGTTTATGCCACTATGATGTTTAAGTAAATAAACTGTGTAAAAAACGTAAATGTAAAAAACTACTAAGAATTTTATAAGAGATGTTGTCTAGCAATTAATTTTATAATTATACACGTAATTAGGGTGTATATTTAATCGGTTCGATTTAAAATCGAACTGAATAAACTGAAAATTAAAATTTTAGTATTTATAAAAATTGAATTGATTTTGATTAAAAATTAAATTAAATCGAATCGGTCTAATTCAGTTTAATTCAATTCTGTTTGATCCGTTTGAATTTCTAATAATTTTTTTTATTTTTATACTTTATTTTTAATATTTTAAATTTTAATTAAAATATTTTAACTTTAATATGATATAATCTCTCGATATTATTGAAAATAATATACTATTATCGCTAACCGATTTAATTTGATTTTTTTACAAACTAAAATAATTAAAGTTTTTGAAATTAAAAATCGAGCAGATCTGAAATAAAGAAAAAACTAAATCAAAATTTAAAATTAATTCAATTTAATTAGTTTTTTTAATTTGAACCGAATATCGCTCACGCCTGGATGTAATAGATTTTGCTAACAATAAAATTTATATAAAAACTCGGCATATTCAAGAGAGTACGAATGATAATAAAAAACTGAGTCTTATAGTGTTCGTATCTTTCTTTGTACGAGCATAACCTTATTGAATTTTAATTGATCGTGTATACTATTAAATTATAATTTAAATTAGTAAATTTTACTTTTAATATATTTTATGAGATATCTTAAATTAAATATAATAGTTTATAATTTTGAAAATGGAAAAAAAGAAGGTAAACAAATAAGTAAAACTTTACTTTAACTTCGTTAATTCTAAATTTGAATAGGATGTCCAAAATACTCTTTAATTTCATTTTTTCCTATTTTAATTCTAATATTAGTTTGATAATATTAATTTCCTTAAATAAAAATATAAATTACATAATCAAATAAAAAATTTTCATTATAATACATTAAAATCAAGTGATGGCATTAAAAAATTTGCTAATAATTAAAATTTTTCCATGCAAAAATTTTCACCCACATAAATTGAATATTACATATATATCATAATGGACTTAAGGAGTTAGGTCCGTCACTTTCTTTAAAATTTTAATTTTTTAAATAAAAATAAATTAAATGTAAGTTTATTTTTAATATATTTATATATTTAATTTTTATTTAAAAAGTTAATTTTTTATTAATATAATAAAAATTTAATAAATTAAAATTATTTTTTATTTAATTTATTTTATTTTAATTAAATTATAATTAATTAGTATAATTATATTGAATTTAAATTTATTAAATATATTATATTTCCCTAAATATATTATATTTCCCTAAATATAAATGCTCTCTCTCCTAAGACTAAGTGTTGCGTCGGTTATTGCGTTTATCATTTTCTTTTTTTTTTAATATTAAAATTATTTTAAAGTATAAATTTAAAATTAAAATTAAATAATAATTATACTTATAAAAAAAATTTATAAATTGAAAAAGCTAAAAAAAACAGGATGGCATTTATGATAAGTAAACAATATAAAGGGCAAAATAAAATTAAAAAGACAAAAAAGAAAAAATGGAAAAGAAAACACGGCCGGTGCCATCGTCACCGGATCTTCTTACCCTTAAAATAACGACTTTGTCCGATTGCCATGCTCTCTGCTCTCACTCTCTCTCCTACAATTACTAATTCTATCTCTTCCTCTGTTCATTCTCTGTCATAATTCTTCCATTTCTCTCGCTCTCGCTCTCTCTCTCTCCCAATCCACACCATACAATATAGCCTTCTCTTTCCCTGAATTCACAAATCTCATAAAGAAATCCAATCCACTCTTCTCTATAAAGTTATAAGAGAGAGAAACCCCCCCCCATACACTGCAATTATTCACTTTTCTTCCCTTTTCTTACTGTATCATCCTCCTTTCTATCCCTTTATCACACCACCTCTGCAACCTCGTCCTTTCTTATTCCTCTCTCCTTTTCCCTACATTATTTCATCATACTTCTCGTTGTTACGCTCGCAGAGTGATTTCTGGGTATGGTTTACGTTGGTTTTCATCAGCTTATTGCTTTATTTTTTTCATTATGTTAGATCTCTTTCTTTTTCGCGATTTTATGATCTGGGTATTCGTGATCTTCTTATAATATTTGTGGGTTCTCTTTCTTTTTGTGATCTGTGCTTTGATCTAATTGTAATTTGTTTTTTCCCCTTCTGTTTTACTTGCTGGTTGATGTTATTATTCCTTGTTTTGATCTCTCAATTCTTTTTTTGTTTTTTAAGTTTTTTTTTTTAATTGTTTGGAGGAGCTATGCGTTGTCATCTTTTTTTTTTTCCCCTTAATTTTTTTTAATCACTATCTATGGTTGGAACATTATCTGATTTGCAACGACCATTAGACCGTCGTCATATTAATATCGAGCTAATTCTTAATCAAAATAAGGTATGCTTGTATTCATTATTAAGAGTTCATGTCAAATTTATCTGGGGTTTGGATCATATGATGTTTGCCTGTGATCAAAACCAGCAAGATAATGGATCCATGAGGTTAGTTGTTGACAATATACTTCAGATTTCATATATGTGTGTGTGTCTATGGCTGGCTGGTGGGGAGCTCTTTGGAAAGCGAATGACTTGCTTAGATTGTTCTACATAAGTTTGGTGTTGGGCATTTCTAGTGTTTGAGCATGCTTCCCCATTAGCTGATGCTCTTCATTCAAGTAGAGTGAATAGGCATCAAAATTTTTGGAGCTGGGAACGAGGATTTCTACATTGTTCCCTAGAGCGTAGGTAAGTTGGGAACATTATGCTTTCAGCATGGTTAATGCAGGAAATCTGGATTCCTTGGTAAAAAAATCTACCAGTTGCAAAATATCTGGTGTTGGAAAGAAGTATTCACAATAGAAATGTGGCCATTTTTTACCAAGAATGCTGAGTAAGATACTACTTGGACTTCATTTTTATGCATGCCTAAGTTTTATTTCAAGGGCTATGCGAACAAAATACACACACACACACAAGTAAAAAAGAAAGAATTCAAGATGAATTGATGGATCTTGTACGCAAGCTGCAAAGTAGCAGGTCCTGCTGTGGTGGTTGTATTTCTAATGACATCGGAAGCCTAACTACTCAGTCTTGAGCTATGGACCAGTACTCTTTAATGTTATGCATTGCATTTATTAATAGCTGGAGCCAGAAATGGAGACTCATTGGCGGAAATATTATAGTTGAGATAATCAAGTATACGTTATTTAGGGTAAATATTCAATTGGTTATCCTTCTTACTTCATAGAGCCTGTTAGACTGGATAAGTGAGTCATAGCAGTGCTTCCGAGGTATTTAATTGGTGTACAAAGATTTGAAATCTTTGGATTTTCTGTCCCTTTCAAGAATTATTTTATTGGATGCATGCAAACATTTACATTTTACAAGAAGGATGGATGCTATGGATAATGTTAAGACAGATGGGGCTCTGCTACCTTCAGCATTAGTCAACCATGTGAATTTTCTTGCTTATATTTTGTTTTTTTGGAAAATATTTGAAGTAATTTGTTATACCAGCAAGAATGGACAGTGATAGTATAATGTGATGTATACTAAGAAATGGTATCCCAGACAGCAAACCAGGAAGCATTAGTTGGAATGATTCCATTGCTGTTTGTCAAGAATATAAGAGAAGGAAGTTTAAGGATTTCTGAGTTCATTTTAACGGGATATTTTTATGTGCATGAGGCCTTTTCTAGTTTTGTAAAATGCTTGTGTTATGCCTGTGTACAATGGATGATTCTATCAGGTTGGTATCTATATCATGCCTCAATCAGGTACAAGTATTCCTTTGGTAGTCCAATAAACTTGTCTGATACTTCTGAAGATATTCAAGTTCTTTAGTACAAAATTAAGCTTATGAAAGCAGCCCTTCTTGTATATTTAAAAAAGGAAAATGAAAGAAAAATCAGGATACTTTGTAGGCATTCTGGTCCGCTTTTCATTAGCACATAGAAGTGTAGATGGCTTTAGAACATAAGTTCTGTGTTTCATTTACTCTGGTTGCATTCTCAGTTAATAAACTAATAGCATTTGAACGCAATTTTGATACCTGTGGCTTTAAGAAAGAAGCTTCTTACCTATGAGTGGGAAATCAACTAAGCCTACCCCTTTTATAAGGATATATCAAATATATCAATTAACAAATCACCATTATTTTGGAGCAAAACACCCACTTCCAAAAATTATAAAAGATAAAAACCTCTCCGTATGGCATGAGATA
The DNA here is from genome assembly GCF_001659605.2 of Manihot esculenta. Classification (NCBI taxonomy): domain Eukaryota; kingdom Viridiplantae; phylum Streptophyta; class Magnoliopsida; order Malpighiales; family Euphorbiaceae; genus Manihot; species Manihot esculenta. Next base: position 4,327,705 of record NC_035169.2, on the reverse strand, counting down.
TGATACATTAAGATTCTTATGGTTCCTTGGCATTGGCTATGCTGATTTTTTTTGGTTATTCTAGTAACTAATTGGAAGTATGTTGTCTGTTTCTAGGGTATGTGATTCTTCAACCTTGTGTTTGATAATCACGTAACTACCCAAATTGGCCTTTTCTTTCTTTATTATGATATTGTTTTAAAATTTTCCTCTTTGGGTTTTCCACTCTTGGTTGAAACTTAAAGATGCAAAAAAGGTAATCCATATTAATTTTTGATGTTGCAGCAGGTTCTGTACACTTTCAAAATAGCAGATAGCTGGAGTTTTAAACAATACAATTCTGAATTTTCTGTAAAAAAGTCTGTTATAAAGGAGGACCTTTGGCAATGTCTAGCTCAACAAAAGCTTTCGATCCTGCATTTCAGGGAGTGGGTCAGAAACTGTATCCTTATGGAAGGAAGTACTCATATACGAAATTTCAGTGTTGTGCATATTCCTTGTGATTGTATTTAACTGGATATGATACTTGTCAATATGAGTCTCTTAAATTTGTTAAATATTGGATGTGCTTCCACTTTTCTTTTTAAGGCTGTTAAGCTTAACTTTATATAGAGGGACTGAAATTTGGCGAATTGAGAATTTTCAGCCTGTTCCACTGCCAAAGTCTGATTATGGAAAATTCTACATGGGTGATTCTTACATTGTTTTGCAGGTATAATCTCTCTGCCACTGTCTCTATCTCATTCTTCATCGCTCTATTTTATTTTTTTTAATCTTTTTCTTCTTATATCCATTGTTGATATCTGTATAAATCTACCTACACATGGACGATGAAATTCAGGATGTAACTTCTTATTGAGCTTATAGTTTCTCTTATCAGGAGTGTGTCAACCGTCAAATATGGGTTTATTGTTTCTCTTTTAAGGAGTGTGCAAAATATCTAAGTTTCATTCTGGTAGCTTACAAGTTATGCAGAGTGACTGTTGTGTATCCTGACATTTTTTATGCTGGGGGGGGGCTGGGGCGGTTAAGGGGAACCAATGATTTGAACTCTCTATCAACTTGCCCCCTGAGGCTGGTTTGTAACCTAATTGGTATTTTGAAGTTCAATAACTATGATAATGTATCACAAGTGAATTCTTTCTTGTGTTATTAGTTTGTAATATATAACTTGATAGATCTCCATGGATTATACTGCTTTGTAGTAAAATTATTTTATTGCTAGGATGGTGGGCTATTGCACATCCTAAGACATGCTTCTGTACATGTGCTCCCTAATTGTTTGCAGCTCGATTGATCTTTCTTTTTCATTTGTTTCACGGGGGGTTGGGGGTGTTGTGCCAAGTGGTGCACTTATCAATCTTTTTTTCTTTTACAAGGGAGAGAGTTCTTTGTCGACACTTGATTTATCTTGCTTTCATCTCTCTTCTTTCTTTGTAGACATCACCTGGCAAAGGGGGTGCATATCTGTATGACATACACTTTTGGATTGGAAAAGATACAAGTCAGGTGTGCCTTTAGTGAATTTTTCTTTTTATTCTTGTGAGGCAGGCATGGATTTCTTCTAAATTATTGTCTCCAGATCAGACTTAATTGCTAGTAATATGATCTCACTTAGTATTATAATGCACTTAATATTATAACTTATTGTAGGATGAATCTGGGACAGCAGCTATCAAAACTGTTGAACTAGATGCAGTTCTTGGAGGACGTGCTGTTCAGCACAGAGAAATACAAGGCCATGAATCTGACAAATTTCTTTCCTACTTCAAACCTTGTATCATACCATTGGAAGGAGGCGTTGCATCTGGATTCAAAACACCTGAGGAAGAAGTTTTTGAAACACGATTGTATATCTGTAAGGGAAAACGTGTTGTCAGAATGAAGCAGGTATCATATTTTTAACCTGTACCTTATGACCCGTGATTAATTTTCCTTGAATGTGAACCTGCTGTGGTAGTTGGGTAATACAATATAATTCTGCACATTTATCTTGTGCAGGTTCCTTTTGCTCGCTCTTCACTGAATCATGATGACGTGTTCATCTTAGATACTGAGAAAAAGATCTATCAGTTCAATGGTGCAAATTCCAATATCCAGGAAAGGGCCAAGGCATTGGAAGTAATTCAGTTTTTGAAGGAAAAGTATCATGACGGGATATGTGATGTTGCAATTGTTGGTAAAGTGCACATGTAGTTGTAATTTATAATGCTTTTTCTCCCCTCTTGGAGACTTTTCAACGGAGATGTTTTATCCAATCTTCTTTTTATTGGGTTTTTCCCATTCTATATTTTTTATTATTCTTTTTGCATAATGGTTTTCTGCTGTTCCAGATGATGGAAAATTGGACACTGAGTCAGATTCCGGTGAATTTTGGGTTCTCTTTGGTGGTTTTGCTCCAATTGGAAAAAAGGTTATTAGTGAAGATGATGTTGTCCCAGAGATGATGCCTGGTAAACTATATAGGTATGCTTATGTTCTAATATTATGTTTTTGCTAGTTTATTTAGATAGGAAAAATTATATCCATTTGATTCCTAATTTTTATGTGTTACTGAAATGAGAATTTTACTTCTGTAACCAATCAGATAACAAAGAAAATAAGCACTTTTAGTAAACACAACATGTTTATGCATGATGCTTGTAAGTGGTGGATTAGCTTTATAGCTGAATACAGATATATGTATTTCTATTGCAATACCTTTACTTATCCTTGTCAAGAATGTCTGCCTCCATACTATCACCAAGTAATTTGTTTGTTTATTTATCTTTTTATGATTTGTGGAGTGTGTTATCTATTAGTTCCATATGGTTTTACCCAGTGTTACCTAGTTTGTAGTTTGCTTTCGATCTTGGGACATGTACAGGATAGGTTGCTTTCTTAATCCTACAAGGGATATGTAGGGGGTAGACTTAGTTGGAACACTATTTAGCATCACGGTACAGTGATTATATATATATCAAATTATATATTCAGCAATTAGATTAGCAATAAAGATAAGCTGCAAAGCATGAGTCTTTGAAAAAAGTAGCAGACTACAATTTAAATAGTAAAATGTTCTTGGTATGCAAATGTACCACGTTCTGGATTGTACATCCTGCAATTCCCTTCGGAGGGTGGGGGGCCAGTGTATTAGGTTAAGTTGGTTCTACCATACTAGGTCCAGTTAATATGTTATTGTTCTCTCCACATAAAAAATTAAGCATTTTAATCCTGTAAATTGATCATGGATAGAGAAGAGAAAATTAGAGGGAAGCAGGCTCAATTTGTAGTGATATTTCTGAATGCCTTTACATGTGCGTTACACTGAGATTTATATTATTTCCAGTAACTAACTTGGCAGCTCTACTACCTCTTGCTATAACAACCTCTAGCTATAACAACAGCTATAATATTTTCCCTCCATAAACTTCTATAAATTTTATTCCCTCCTATTTATATATTTCTTCTTGTAATACATGACATCATCATTGCACCTTGGCTTGTCCAAGGCATCTCAGTTCTCAGATGGTTGCTTAATTTGATGTATAGTTCTGTAGGGATTTGATTACTTCTATTTTTAAAAAAATAACTTATGGAGTATCAAAAACTACAACTTGTTTTCCTCTGGAGGGAGATCTTCTGGACACTATGAGTCATCTGTTAGGTATTGATTATCAGGAAGATGCTATATCAGCACTTCCTTGAAGTTCTGACTGCTTTATTATCTTCAGATATTAAATTCTGTTAATGTGGAAGAACACATGTATGAATGAGCTTGCAGTGGTTTATAATGTCTGAATTTTGAAAATTGAGTATCTAAATTTGCAATAACTGCTTTTCTGCTTCTTGCAGCATCATTGATGGTGAAGTGAAGGCTGTGGAAGGTCAATTGTCCAAAGGCCTGTTAGAAAACAACAAATGCTATCTACTTGACTGTGGTGCTGAGGTATTTATTTGGGTTGGCCGTGTGACACAAGTGGAGGAGAGAAAAGCTGCCAGCAAGGCTGCTGAGGTAGCGATGTAGATCTTTTTATGCTATATCTTTCTGTTTTAAAAATACATCGATTGTCATGTCCAACTATGCATGCAGGAATTTATAGTGAGCCAAAATAGGCCAAAAGCTACTCGTATAACCCGTGTTATTCAAGGATATGAGACGCATTCATTCAAATCAAACTTTGGTACCTGGCCAGCTGGGTCAGCTCCTGGCGCTGAAGAGGGAAGAGGAAAAGTTGCAGGTAATGATCACTACCTGAATGTGGATTAAGCCATGATACTTCTGGTTAACGCCACTAAATTTGGTATTTTAAATGGTAGCTTTGCTGAAGCAACAAGGTGGTGGTGTCAAGGGTGCGGCAAAAAGTGCTCCTGTCAATGAGGAAGTCCCACCTTTGCTTGAAGGAGGTGGAAAGATGGAGGTTTAGTTGACATTTTGTTCCCATGGTCACTTTGGAGAATTATTTGATGTGTTAGGCTTTTTATAGTGGTGAGTTCAGAATTGAATATATATTTTTTTCCAGGTGTGGTGCATCAATGATAGTGCAAAGACTCCAGTGGCCAAGGAAGATATTGGTAAATTTTATAGTGGAGATTGCTACATCATTCTTTACACCTATCACTCAGGTGATAGGAAAGAAGATTTCCTATTGTACTGTTGGTTTGGAAAAGATAGCATAGAGGTAATCATACTGTTGATATTTATGATTAAGATAATTGAAAGTATATGTTAATAATAATGACAAAAAGACAAATCAATATTGAGTAACATCATCTGAACTACTGAATTGCTTTCGTTATTGATATAGAGTGTATTTATGTATTTAAGGACAAAAACACCCATCTTCAACATTTTTTATGTCCACGGTATGAGGTTGTTTGTATGGGAATTTGAAAAAACAGTTGTTGGTTGCCCGATATGACACATTTCTAGTAGATATTTTGGCACACCATTGTGGTACCTGGATATGTACTCTTTACTTCTCATTACTTCCCCTTTTCTTAATTAAGACTGGTAGATATCGGTGCTTAATTGATCTGCTTTTTCCGTTGCTACCTGAATGCTCATCATGGTTTTTGGTTTTCCCTCACCTTGGTAACTGGACCCTAATTCCTGATCAGTACTCTTCAGAAGTTATTTTTTCCTGTTAGATTTGGTACATCATCTTGCTTCATTTCGCTGGTCCCCAATCAATTTGGCACATTATTTTTAGTTTGTAATTTTAATATATGAGGTATTTGATTTCTAAGGTGTGTTATTATTGACAATTGCATTGTTCTTTATTTCATATCAAGGTAAGATTTTGTTCTGCAACTTAGTGATGTTGCATATCTCTCTGATAAATCCCAGCCTCATGAGTGGAATGTAAGGTTTATTTTATGTCTTTTTATGATAATCAAAGAGATTATGTATTTAATTTTTTTTTCTAGCTGATGCCATGTTAATGCGTATGTTCATCTTTGATATCTATCCTATATTGATGGTCAGTTTTATTTGGTCCAACCTTTGGTTTCCTAATCATCCTGTTCAGGAAGACCAGCAAATGGCTTTTCGGTTGACCAATACAATGTCCAACTCCTTGAAAGGAAGACCAGTTCAGGTATGTATATGTTATTATGTGTAGTCAAGTTATAAACCAAGCTGTAAAGTTCCACTCAATGCTGTGAAATAAAATTTATAATTTTCATCTTTTTTATCAATATAATTTCAAATAGGAAAAATATCGAATATGATCAATAAGTAGAAAAATATTATTAAATACTTCTTAGTTTAAAGCCAATCAAATATTAATATTATAATATAATATTTTCTTGTAATACTGCATTGAGATAGACGCAATTTGATAAGAAAATTCAAGTCATAAAAGAAGTAATATTTAATACTATTTAAAAAACCTTGTTACTCCATCTCATAAAAATAAATATAATAGATTATAAGAATAAAATGCATAGATTAGTATATGAAGTGTTTTACATTTTCAAATATTGTTTATTGGTACAAGATGATTAATAAAACATCCAAATCATACAAGAATTAAGATCAAATCACATTTAATTATTTGTTGTAATTATCTGCTCTGAATTATATGTAAAAGTGTACTTGTGTTGGCTTATAACCTAAAATTATTAACAAAATCACTGAGAAGTTATTCTCATGAAAATAATAATTAGTATTAATCTAACAGTGAAATAGTTAAAGACAAATTTATAACAATTAAATGAATATAAAAATAAATAAATAAAAAAAAAGAATTCAGACGATTGTATAAGTTACATTCAAGTAGTTGAAAAATTAAACTACATTAAGCTAAAAGTAAATGTGAAAATGCCAAATAATTAAATGGAGTGTGTTGTGGAGGCTTGGGGGAGGAAAAATGGGTTGGGTTGCACTGATATATCAAAACATAAAACATTATGTAGAGTTCATTTCATATACTGAGCACTGCCGTATCAATATGGCTTGAGTTTTCGAAAAAATTATTACTGAAATGATGGGTAAGATATGATAAACTTGTCAAAATGCTGTTATGGGACAGTGACTGGAGATTGCATTTAAGTGTATATTATAATTAACACCTATCATTTGCTTTGATATGTTCTTCTTGCAGGGTCGTATTTTTCAAGGAAAGGAGCCACCACAATTCATTGCACTTTTTCAGCCAATGGTAGTTCTTAAGGTACATCATCGAATATGTTAAGAACTTATTATAACAACTGTGACGATGTGTCTTGTTTGATATTGGGGGACTGAAGCTAACTGTCCCACTTGATTTAATCTGTCTTCAGGGTGGTTTGAGCTCTGGGTACAAGAAATACATACAAGAGAAAGGAGTGACGGATGAAACTTATGCGTTAGATACTGTCGCACTCTTTCGGATATCTGGAACTTTAGTTCATAACAACAAGGCAGTACAAGTAGATTCGGTATAAATAAATTTTCTTTTCCAATAATTGATTTTGTTGAAAAGTTTCTTATGAACATACTTCTTTGCTTTTGATAATTCAAATGTTTTCCTAGTCTTCCACCCACTATGGTGACTCCAGTTTTAGATTTGACTTTCTTTGATAAATCAAATGTTTTTTAGTTTTTCCTTGTAAAAGTTAACTTTAACAATTACTCATATCTGCCTATGCTATATTCTTTTTAGGTGGCAACATCTTTGAATTCTACAGAGTGCTTCCTTCTGCAATCTGGCTCTTCTGTTTTCACATGGCATGGGAGTCAAAGTACCTTTGAGCAGCAGCAATTAGCTGCAAAAATTGCTGAATTTTTGAAGGTTATTCTTATTAGAATTGTATTCTTTTGAGCTTCTTCAGCACTTATTTTGTCTTTGGAAATACTATCAATGCCTGGTCATAGTCAACTGAAGTAGGCTGTAAATTTAAATTGATTTCTTCTTCCATTGGTGGAATCCATTGACTTCTGTTTTCAATTTACCTAAACTGTTGAAGAGAAAGATATAGCCTTGTGTTCCCTTTTTTCATTTATATTATGCATAGCTGCAAGTTGTTTCAAATTAGGTGTCTACAAGATAAAATCATTGTTTTAGATAGTCCATGATATTCAGTTTTGAAGCATTTTGATGTCTTTGCTGAGAATAATAATTATTTATATTTTTTATTGGAACCATGGGTACAAACTACAAACAAACAGAGATTCATTTATACTTCCTTTTTATTTTCCATTTGAATTTCATGCTTAGCTTCTTAATGCTCTTAAACCAATCCTGGAGCAAAATTAGAAATTTGTTCTATTTTAACATGTTCTGTTATTTGATCCAAGTTTACTGTACCTTGCTAATTCAGCCAGGAGTTACTTTAAAATATGCTAAAGAGGGAACAGAAAGTTCAGCATTCTGGTTTCCACTTGGAGGCAAACAAAGTTACTCCAGCAAAAAAGCTCCCCCAGAAATTGCCAGAGATCCTCACCTGTTCACTTTCTCATTCAATAAAGGTGGTGTTTTACATTTTGAAGTACTGCTGACACTTCATCAATTTAATTTTATGTTCGCATGAAGTCACATCTTATGAAGATTTGAGTAGCTGAAATAAATTCTAACTTTTTTATTATCACTTTGCTGCTTTGTGGATCTCTCAGGAAAATTTCAGGTGAGTTCTGACTTGTAAGTGTCCTTAAAATGTCTTTCTACTTAGATTCTTTGCGGCTTTTAATATTTTGTTGTGCAGGTTGAGGAAGTTTACAACTTTTCCCAAGATGACCTTTTGACTGAGGATATTTTGATACTTGATACGCATGCCGAAGTTTTTGCTTGGGTTGGTCAATCTGTAGACCCCAAAGAAAAGCAGAACACTTTTGACATTGCCCAGGTATTACTTAAACAATTTGCACTTTTGTTAAATTGCTTATGTTCCTTCATGGAACTGTAGCCCTAAACCAAGCAGAATAAGGAGAGTGGTCAGTATAACTCATCCAAATTAGGATGGGTTGAGGCGAGTTAAATTAAATTGGGCAAGCAGATCGTCTTTTATAACCTTCTTTTAACTCATTCCATGTATTCTTCACAGAAATACATAGAAATGGCTGCATCTCTTGATGGTTTGGCTCCAAAGGTGCCACTCTACAAGGTTACTGAGGGAAATGAACCATCATTTTTCACAACATTCTTTTCATGGGATTCTACAAAAGCTGTGGTAGGGTTTCGTTATCACTATATTCATGGTAAATATTGACTGCCAGAATGTGATATTAGTTGTATTTATACAGAGTGCATATGGATGCAGTCTTGCACACCCCAGTTTATGTAATGAAAAATGGTTGTAAGCTTTTAACTTCAGTGATAACTTTATTTGATCAAGTTTGACCATCATAAAACATTACTTGTGGATCGGACAAGTACAAATGCAAGATGACACCTGAATACACAAAGAAATTCCAGACAATGCAAAGTGAGGTTCCCTGAGAAAGATACTAGCTTAAGTATCACCAAATTCATGACTAAGCCTGGGAGAGTGCATAAACAGCAATAGTTAGCTGCTTATAGAAATAGAAAGAGAGAAAAAAAAAAACTTTGAATCCTTTAAAAGCTAGAATGCCATAAACATGAATTTCTAGAAAGTGATAGGCTAAATGCAAAATTAAACTAGGTGCCTATCATGTGGTTAATTGCCTATTGTTCTGTTGATCAGACATTTAATTGGAAAATTGTAATCATTTTGAAGTGGGGACAATTACATTTTTGAATTTTCAATAAAAATCTGAATAATGTATCATTTGAAAGGATAGGAAAATCAATGATAAAATGTTGGTTGGAAGGATAAATTAGGAATTGTGGCAGACAATCTTAAATTTGGGATATCAAACCTTATCTCGTGTAGGTTCTAGCAATCTGCTATTTGGAAGCCTCCCTCTATTTATATATGCTTTGTTCTGTTGTATTAAGCATCTTTGCGTCTTTATAAATGTCCTCCATCAATTTCAGATTGCAGGAAACTCATTCCAAAAGAAGGCAGCACTGCTTTTTGGTGTAGGCCACAATGCTGCGGAGGTAAATGGTTGATTTACTTATATCAGATAAAAAGACTGTTGCATAACCTGGTAGTGGATATATCATACTAAGATATTTACTGTATCTATGTGTTCTTATATGTAATTTTAATCAGTATCAGTCGTTACAAATATAATTGTCTTTCTAGATGCAATCCTCTCCTTTCACTGCATTTTCCTTTCATTTATTCTTGTTGCTGCTTTCCTTCCACTCATTGTGTATGACCCTTCTCTATTACATGAGCCAGTGCTGCGTAGTATGAAAATAGGCCAACTGTCTTCTCAAGAATTTCAGGCTGATAGAATAGTCTTGCTACAGATTGCACCAGCTCATTGTCTATCTTCGTTTTCCTTATTCATTTGGTTTCAAATTGGGACATATTTGGCACCTTCATTTAGAAATGTTCCTGTTGGATTGGAACTTAAATTCCTGGATATGGAATTAGAAATGGTGCTGTTTCACCTCAATTTATGAAATTTCCTCCTATTCTATGTATTATTCTTTCTAGTCTCTCCTCCTACTTCACAACCTCACCCCCTCTTACATGTATTGTTTCAGCAGCCAGAAAGCTCAGCACTGCTTTCTAAGAGTATCTTCTCCGCACACAGATTTAATATAAGTTAAACTCTGGATTTGTTATTCTTGTAGTTAAGACCTTGCTCTCTTTCTGTTTTTCTTTCTTTTTTCTTTACTTCTTTCTTCTTCTTCCTTTTTTTCTTCACCTTCTTCTTTTCGATGCTATTGTTGTCGTCGTATTGAGTTTTATGTCTCATGCTGGGTATTGAGGACATTAAAGATTGTGTAAGTGTGCCTGCCTGTGCACCTTGAAACGTTCATTGTAAGGTATCATTTGGCAATGTTGTGACAGGACAAGTCCAACGGAAATCAAGGAGGACATACTCAAAGGGCTTCTGCTTTAGCTGCATTATCTTCTGCTTTTAACCCTTCTTCTGGGAAGTCATCCCCTAGAGTAAGTGAATCATGTTACTGGTATTGGGTGAGTTTGGGCTTGTGTTTGAGCTGTATCAGCCTTTGCCTTTTGTGATCTTTCTTTGTGATACATACCATTGTTCGTTCACCCTTCTTTACTGATCTCTTACTTTTCCTTTTTGTCTCCATGTGAGACTTATTTTTGTGGTTAGTGGTGATAAGCAACAGATTTTTCTTCTTTTACAGTTCGTCTCCCCGCTTCTTATGATGTGCTAAATAGTTCTTTACTTTACCAAACTATTTTCCTTCCTCTCGGTCCAACATTTTTTTAGGGGGGAAGGGGGGTGGGGATGGGTCCTTGATTTCCACCAGTCCCACTGAGAGTTTAGCCACATAATTGAGTTTTGTTTGGCATTCATATAGAAGTCAACGTATTTGAAGATCTTTTATTCTTCATGGTCGCTGTAGTTGACATCAAAAGGAACTTTGTTTGTGGCCGTGCTTATGGTCAAATATGTTTTTATGCATTTGTATGTAGGATATAAGGACACCGATGTTGATGTAAAATATAGGATTTTATTTAACTTCAAGTTTTTGCTCATTTGCCTTTTCTGCTTTTTGTTATCATCATCATTTGTATACTTTTTCAAAATTTCATGTAGCTTTTGCATATTTCCATTCATAGGTCACTTTGCTTGTGTTATCAAGCTGCTGATATCATTATGTGTGGGATTTATGGTTTTGTTACCTTGCCAGCTTATTTGCTGCGTTGTGTATGCTTTTTTTATTCTGTGCCACAGAGCCAAGATAGGTCCAATGGAGGACCAACACAAAGAGCTTCAGCTTTGGCTGCCTTGAACTCTGCATTTAGTTCATCATCTGGACCCAAAACTCCTTCAAGGACACCAGGTCAGGGATCTCAAAGAGCTGCAGCTGTAGCTGCTCTGTCGTCAGTTCTTACTGCTGAAAAGAAGAAAACGCCTGAAGGCTCTCCTTCAGCCACTCCTCCCCCAGGAACTAGCCCTCATGGTAAGAAAGCAAAAAAGTTGTCTTAGACGACATTGATTTACATGTAAAGAGCTGCATTTTCTCTAGCCTGTGTATCATCTGGTTCTACAATTCTTCTTTTGTGGTGTCTACTGAATTAAATTCGACCTCATGTTTATGCACATAAGTCTGCAAGTGAAATATCTAATGCGTTTAATCACTTGCAGCTGCAGGGAAGAGTGATAATTCACTTGCAGATGAAGTTAAGGAAACTGAGGAAGATACATCTGTATCTGAAGGTATTGGGGAGGATTCTGAGCCAAAAGAAGACACGGAGCAGGATGATGGAACCACTGACAGTACATTCAGTTATGATCAACTGAAGGTTCATTCAGAGAATCCTGTTACTGGAATTGATTTTAAACGGAGAGAGGTGTGCAACACTATCGAATGTTGTTTATGACTTTATTCACATAAATTTATTTCCTTGAATGTGTGTTCAAGTCATTGTCCTTTTGTAATTTCAGGCCTATCTGTCAGTGGAAGATTTCGAGACTATATTTGGAATGGCAAAAGCTGAATTCTATAAAATGCCAAAATGGAAGCAGGACATTCAGAAGAAGAAAGCTGATTTATTTTAGAGATCGCATCCATCAAAACGAAGGCTCTGCTTTCTTATGCTCTTACACTACTTTATTCATTATCTTCACTCCACTGCTCCCAAAAAATTGCAGTTTCCTCGGTCCACCTTGCCTGGCTTTGCTTTGTCTAGCATTTCAGTAATTTGTTCTTTGATGAATCTATCAGTGATTAGTATCCATATTGGTTGGGATTATTATGCCTGAAGATTGAGTTTTGTCCTTGGTCTTTTTTGTTATAACCTTCTGCTACCTCTTTGTAATGATTAGTTTTGCAGGTCCATATTCTTTCATTTGGTCAGTATTGCAATCTCACTTGTGATTTTTTTTTTTTTTTTTCATTTGCTAAGAGGAAAGGGGGAGGTGCTATTATGTATTTGCTTTTGTACTTGGAACTTCCAATATTCAGTAATGAAAATTTGTTTGGAATAAATTTGTCTTGCTCCATATGCATTTGATATTTTGATTCCACAGCTGAGACTTTTTTGTATCATCTTTTCAAAAAATCTTTTTTTTTGGGAGGGACAATAAATGAAAAGCTTGTTAAGATCATATATATATTTATTTTACTAAAATTATTTGGTTTTAAATTTATTAATTTTAATTTAAAATTTATTGAAATTGTAAATAAACTGAATTGCTCTGAGCTATTGTTCACTAATAGTTTGATTCATTTATTTGGTTAAAGTTCAAAATTAGTGTAATTCAAGTTCTGGTCTCTTTCTATAGCTAACTTCCTCTAACAATGAATATGAATGTGTGATCTGCTCATTTCCATATTCAGAAGGTCAACTTTTAAATTCTATATTTTCTTGCCCTCTTCTTCCCAAATAACCAAACGTAGCCTTTGAATCCTTTAGTTGATTTTTCTTTTTAAGGTTTTTTTTTTTTTTTTTTTTATAATGTATTTGTTATCAAAGCTTTATTGTGAATTTGTATATTAAAAAACTTCAAAAACTAATTACGATCCCTTCTTTTAACATGAATGATTCGGTAAGAAAAAATTTTAAATTTTTTTTTTTATAAATTTGTATATGATTTTAATTTTACATATGATGAAAATTTTTGAAGTAAAAAAATTAAATTTTTTATTATAAATAAAAGAATTATAAAAAATAAATGAATTGAATTAAAATTTTACAAAATTTTTTATTTCAGACAGAAGGAATACAAAGGCTATATTTTGAATTTTTTAACATAATTGAGCTTTTACACTTCTAATTTATTTATGAGTTATAAGTAATAATTAGATGTTTGTAATTATTTACATATGAAGCCTTTTGCAATTGTTTATAATTTCAAGAAGTAAGTTTGATGACTACAAAATTGATAGAATATAATGTCTTTTTTAAAAAAGTTAAAAGATAAAATTATTCTAAGAATTAGTTAGAATTATAAAAAAAAGAATATTTAAATATAATATTAAAATTTTTTATTATAATTGTAATTAAATATAAAGTTTCAAATTCTTAAAAATCAATTATAATTATAATATATTTAAAAATTAAGTCTTTATCATCTAATATTAAAAACTTTATTTATATTCAATAATTAAGTATAAAGGTTTAACTTTTTATATTCAATAATCCTTAAATAATAATTAAAAAAACGCATATATTCTTATCCAAAGCACAAACTACATGAATGGATTAGTAATAAGTTGTTTAACCAATCATAAAACATCACTCTCAACCTCCTTATAATAAAATGATTCGAATTATAAATTGAATCGAAATCATAACCGGTCAATTAGTTATGATTTTTAAGTTGAATCAAAATTTTAAATTAAAAAAATCGATTACAGTTGTACCGAATTAGAATTAGACTATAATTGATTTGAATCAACAATTCGATTCGATTTAATGAAATTTATTTATTTTTTATATTTTATTTTAAATTTTTTCAAAATTAAAATTGAATTACTATTTATGATTTGAATTTAATTAAAATCAAAATCAGAATCGTGAAAAATCAAAATTATAATTATTTTAAAATTAAAATGAAAATAAATTAAAACATATAAAAAATAAAATTATTTTAAATTATTTTAAATCAAATTAATTTCAATTTGATTTAAAAAGTAAATTAAATGGATGATTTTAAACCAAAACCAGCCCATGAGCTTTTTTTTAATATAAAGCTTTTTCTTTCTTTATAGCAAAAAGCTTTGAATATCCTTTAAATTATTGCTGTTGTTGTCTGAATTGAAATGCTTATCCATATGATATAAACTGTTTTTGTCCCTTCTTCAATACTTTTTTTAAGATTCTATCAATAAATTTGTGGGGATTGATTGAGAATTCAAAGGATTTTCACAATTAAACATTAATTAATTAAAAACTTTAAAAATTAAAAAAAACTTCAAATTTATATATAATTAAGTTTAATTATAAAAATAAAATAAATTAATGATTATTTTAATTTAAATAAAATAATGGTGAGATAAATAGGGTCTGCATCATCAACAGAGTGGCGTTTCACATTGGATCGATGTGTCCATTCCACGAAAGAGCACCATTACTGATGTGGGTGGCTGTGCTTTTTGACAAAGGCTGAATAGTTCTCTCCACCAACCACTTGGCTTCAAACCCTTTCAATTTCTAGTTCTACCTTCTTATTATGAAGATATTTCTCATGAAATAATTTAATTAAATTAAGAGAAATAAATCATTTTATTTTTATTTAAAACATTATTAACTAAACAAATATAATTTTAATATTTTTTGAAAACTTAAAATCATTTAATTAAACAAGACCTTAACTTATATTTATATATATCAGGATAGCTTTCTAATAAATTTAAAATAATAATAATAAAGTTAAATCTTAATTAAACTTAATTAATAAAATTTATTTCAAAAATATAAATTTAAAATAATTATTATTTAAAATAATAATAATAATAAAGCATAGAGTAGATTGTGGTATATATGATATCAGAACATTCAAAGTCTCTCTTACTAAAATTTAACTAACAAAATTATCATTTTACTAATAAAATAAAATCACATGATTTTTTTATTATAAATTAAATTATAGATTAATATTTTTTTATAATTATCTTTAAATTTTAAATTAATAAAAACCATAATATAAATTTAAAGCAAACTTGCATTTATAAATTTAGTCTGAATATAAATATATCTGAATAAATCTAAAAAGTCTCATATTTTACTCTCCAATTTTAAATTTATATTTTGAAAAAATAAATTCAAAGCAAACTTCAACGATCTCCTATTTCCTTCCACCACATTTTAGTGAAATATGTGCATGGTCCATACATTATGCTCATATGCATAATGATATATTGAAATTTTATTTTTCTTCGCTAAGAATTTTCTTTTCTTTTCTTTTCTTTTCTTTTTTTATAATAAGACAAAATTGTGGTCTCTTCTTCTATTTAGAGGCCACTGTCTTAAGATTAAACATTCATAGTGGTTGAATGTATCCGTTCAATTTTCTTCCGTTTAAAATTAAAATTTTAAAGAATTTAATTTAATTAATTTTTGATTCATTAATACAAAGAGGGTGTGTTGCTTCTTTTATGTTTTGTTTTCCACATGGCTTGTGTTGAGACAAGAGTTGGAATTTGCTTTATTGGTCATTTCACAATGGCAATTTCATTTTTAGGACAATAAGATGTTGACTTTTCTCTATTGCCTAACTTAATTACAATTTTACAATTAGGTTGATTCACCAAAAATTGAAAATTTAGTGACTTTTCAAATTAGTTTAAATAAAATTTATACAAATTTAAATTAAAATATATAATTTTTTTAATTTTAATTTAAATAACATCTATAAATTACTCATTAAACGAGTTTTTTAACTGCAATATGCAAACTTTATTATTATTATTATTTTAACTTTTAAATTAAAAAAATTAGAATCAAACTGCAATAGTAAAGTAATTAGAGTTGCTTCAATTTTACGATTTTGATAATTTTGATAATTTTTTAAATTTAATTTATACGGGTAGGGTGATAAGAGACGTTAAATTTATATAGGTAGCCTAGGTTGTGTTATTGATTCTAGAGAGAGAGAGAGAGAGAGCATGTGAATTGATTTAGTTAGGCAGAAGAGAAGAGAGCAGAGCTGGCCAAAATCCAAACCCAAACCCTGGTTGCCTTAATTGACCTTTTCCTTTTCTTCTTCCCAAAACCCATTAATTAATTTTTTTTATTTTAAAAATATTATTATTAAAACATTACGAGGACTGGACCAGAGAAACTGAAAAGTAAAAATTCACCACCGCGTGCCAGTGCTCTTCAATTTCAATCAATGCTCTCTCTCTTTCTCTTTCTCTGTGCGCGTACGCGTAGGTGCCTCACGTTCTCTCCATGACTCTCTCCTTCTCTCTCTCTCTCTAATCCCTTTCCTTTAGTATTTTCTTGCATTTTCTTTCCATATAAAATTGCAGTTTCTTTCCAACCAGATTTCCATAACCTTCCCCTGCTAAGGCAACTTTTTATTTCTTTCTGTTTTTAGAGGGACCGTTTTAATTCTCAATTTCTGACTTTTTTTTTAACGATCAAAGAATTAAACACTAAAGATAAATCATTGATTTGCTGAATGCACAGAGGATTAATGGAGTTATTTTAATAGCTTTTAAGGGAACATGAGCGTGCATAATTAAAGATGTGCTTTTTTTTTCTTTCTTTATTAACATGGCTATCAAAGTTTGTAAAATAAAAAATTCATAAAAAATTATAATAAAGTTGACCACTAGAAAAAATTTTCAAGGATCTAGCTAGATTAATGCCACCACCCATGGAAGAGATTGTCCATCCAACCAATAAATACTATTTTTAAATTAATTCGATTTGATTTTTTTTTTTTCTATTTTCATCGTATCCTTCCATATTGATAATCTCAGTAATTTTAACATTTATATTTTACTAATTACATATGAAAACAAAACTGATTCTTCCACCCTTGTAAAAATAAATTAAATAAATAAAAAAACAATAAAAATCCTCTATTTTCCCTTATTTTTTTCCTCTACAATTCTAAATTCTCCTTTTTTTTTTTTTTTTCTGATTTGGTAGCTAGCAATCTCTATAAACACCAGAATCTGCTTCACATGAACATATGTGCTTCATAATAATTGATTTAAGATCATAATTAGCATTACCTTGTTGGATTATTCTATGATTATCCCATTGGTCTGTTGAGTTTGACTCACTGAGTGTACTCGCTTCTGGTATTGACTCGGTGGATTTTATCAGATGTATGTCCTTCAATATGTGGACATTGTTCACCAGTTGATTCAATATTGCTGACTCCGTTATTGAGTTCTTCTTCTTGCGTTCCATGGAAACTCGGACGATTTCTGTTAGCATTGCTTTTGAAAACCGGCGAATTCCTTGAGTTCCCCCCATCAAAATCGCGGAGTTAACTTGAGAATGAGACTGGGTTTTGTCTGAGTTGTTGGTCCTTCTGCCATGCTTAGTCGAGCTAGCAGTTTCTTGTTTTACTGTTATGTAAACCGACTCTGAACTCTGACTCCTGACTCGGCCGAGTGGGTCACTGAGAAAGGCGAGCTTTTTGACGTTTACTAACATCATGTGCTTATAGTTTCTCCTAACTCGACCAAGCAACATTGGATAACAAGCCCATCTTTTCAAACCCATTGGTATTCGGTCTAAGAACCCAGAAAGCGAGTTCTCTGGATCAAGCTCACTCGCTTCAAAACCCACTACGGACCCGTAACTCAACTGAGTCAACTTACCTTCACTTTCTTCCGAGTTATTAAAACCATTAACTCGAATTCTCTTCCCCCATAGAGGCTCTCCCATATCCTTGTTCCCACGCTTCACAAACGGAGTCACATCAAATCTCAACGACGACGGCACCGACACCGAGTCATGACTCGTTGTGTTCAATTCCATGTAGCGACGAACGAGTTTCAAGAACGAGTCATTCTCTTCTTGAATCAAAGCTTCAAATCTTGACTCAGAAGATTCAGAATCGAATATGAAAACCAAGTCGGCTCTGGAAGTGAGACCCGACCTATGCAAGAGTCTCAAGAAAAGCTTGAACTCATCTTCATCAGTGTCTTCCATTACATGGCCAACAATAAGATCGCCCATGGCTCTGGTTCCACGGCTATAAAGCTTGCCCATTCCCTGTAAAGCAAAAGAAGAGAGAAATTTACTTCTTTTAGGACCAATTCTAGGTTGATGTCTGCTTGTCCAAATGCTGTAAAACCAAGAAAGTTTTGATTTTGTCTGGTGGGTCTTGATGAGTTTGCTTGGAGAGTTGTCTGAGAGAAATCTGCGAGGAGTTTTAACGGCGGTGGTGGGATTGGGGATGGTGGGTTCGAAGGTGGAGAGAGTAAAGAGGAGGAGTGTGAGGAAGAGTAGAAGAACACAGATTGAGATGGTGGATTGTGTTTTTGTAAGGATGGGGCTATTGGAGTTGGTCCTTTTGATGAGTTTGCTGATATTAGTGGGTATTGAAGTGGGACTGGCTTTATCGACAATGGCGGTGGAAGTGGTGGTGGTGGTGGAGGAGGAGGCGGCGGAGTTATCTTCAGGGAAGAGAACGAAGAATAATCCCATGCCCCAATTTTCGTTGCTGCTCTTGGCCTTGGACTTGGCAGTGATTCCCATTTCTCTCTTTCTCTGAGCTTTCGGTTTGGTGGAGTGGTGCTTATTACTTGGCAAAGCTTGTGACTGTGCGAAGGTGAGCTTTTTCCTTTTAGGTAGTCTAATTAATATATTCCCTTTACTATTATTTTATTTAAAAATATTTACTACTTAATTTTTATATTATGAAAAAAATTATTAATTTTTAAAAAATATATTAGAATAACTTCTAATTTTTTTTTAAAAAAAATTAATAAATTCTTTATTAATTTTGATTCTTAAATTTTTTATTATTAAATTTTAATAATTTAAAAAATTATTAATTCATCTCTTAATTTTATAAAAAATTTATTAATTAATCATTTCATATTAAAAATATATATTTTTAATATTTAGTGGCTAAAATAAATATTTAAAATTAAAATATTAACTAATAAATTTTTATAGATTAAATAGTAATTTTTTTATTTATTTTAACTTAATTAAAGTATTTTTTTAAAAAAATTATAATTTAATTTCTTATAACTTATTAATTAATTTTTTAATTTTAAAAGTACATTAAAATTTTTTTAATGTTTTAAAAAAATAGTTTATTAATTAATTTTAACAGTATAAAAATTTAAAATTTAAATTAATTAGCAAAAGTTATAAATATTTTAATATATTTTTTTAAAATAAAAAATAATTAATAAATTTATATATATATTAAATAATAAATTTATTTTAAAATAAAAAATAGTTTGTGATTTTATTAATTATTTATTTTAGAATTTGTAGTTTAATTTATATTAAAATAATATTTATATTATAACATTATTAATAGCGGTAATATTTAAATATTATTTAAAATATTAATATAAAAATTATATTATTAATATTAATTTAAAATAAATTAAATTATAAATTTTAAAATAAAAATAATTGAAATTATATTATATTTTTTTAATTAATATTATATTTTAATTATAATATTAATATTTATTTAAAATATTAAAAAATTATTGTTATTTATTAATAATATATTATTATAAGATATTAACTTAATATAAATTAAATTATTAATTAAAAAGTGAAAATTAGTAAAATCATGTACCCTTATTTTAATTAAATACAACTATTTCATCATACGTGTGGTATTTATATAAAATTATAAGACCAATTATCTAAATAAAGTGCCACCTGTGATTTCACTACTATAAAATGCGGTGGGACTTCAAACTTCTTTTTTAAAATTATTAAATGATTTTATTTTGATTTTATATTTAAATATTGATTTATTTAATTAATATATTATGTAAATACACAAATATAAAGTCAAATAAAAATAACTATAAAATATTAATGTTATTTTTTAATTATATTATTATAAATAAAATTAATGATTTGAGGGAGATATGAGGTAAGTATGAATTTATGGGTCTGATTTAATTTTTCTTTTTTACTGAGAGTTAGAACAGATTTGATTTAATTTCTCCTTTCAGGATTAGAACCGAACTAGAGACGATCAATATTCAATATTATTTTAAATTAATTTTTTAAAATTAAATATATATATTAAATATTATTTCAAATTAATTTTCAATATTTTATTACTAATATATTTAATATAATTATTCTCTTAATTTTAAGAATTTAACTTACACATAATATATTAATGGTGAGAAATTTTGAATTAAAAATAAATTATAAATTATAAAATCAAGGCTCCATTTATTTTTAAAAAATATTTACTTTATAATAAAAAAATATAATTTTATTTTTTCCTTGTTTATACTTTAATATTTTTATATATAAATTTATTTTTAAATTAAGATTAAATAATAATAAATAAATTATGTCGTTACAAAATATTTTTTAAATATAAATTATTTTTTATGAATATATAAAATTAAGTAATTATCCCATAAACAAATTGCCGACATGGTGGCATGTTGAGTTTAAATACGTGATACGTGCATATGAAGGATGAGAATTAAATGGAAGCACGACAAGTGGACCTACCAAATTGAATCTGTGTACTAAATAATTTATTTTTTACTTCACTTTAATATGTTATTTAAAATTTCTGAATGTGATTAAAAAAATAATTAAATTATTTATATATATTAAAATAATTTTTAATTTCATTAAATTACATAAATAAATCTAAATATATTCTCAAGAAATTATAAAAATAATAACATATTTAATTAAAATAAGGGTAAATTTAAAAAAAATACTCGTTAATTTTCCAAAAATGATAATTAATTTTAAATAAATTTAGAAAATAATGCATAATTAGTTTTAGTTACAGTTTTATTGGACAAAGGCTTTAAACGGTTAATTTTTTAAAAATATGGTTTGCAAATAAATTTAAATTTTTATAATTTTAAATGTGATCTCAGTATTAGTAAAATAAATTTATTATCAGATAAATAAAAAAGAATATTAAAATTTAAAATTGAACTTCATTGAACACTTAATTACCGAAGTAATGCTACCTGAATAGGTGACAGGGGCGTGAGATGAACGCGGACGAAATGGGATTGGGTAAAAGTATGTTGGCAGGGAAACAGTAGAACAGGATCTGACGGGTAAGATGTGGAAAATAAATGAAGGGACCCAGAGAAGGGAAAATAATTGACGGTGGATCTGAAATGGAAGTTTCCATGAAAGAGAAAGTACCACGTGGTTTGGGTTACTGGTTACAATTGTCCCCATCCTCTCTGCTCTTATTGTCCGTACATTCGGAATTGAAAACTTGTTGGCTGGTGCAGACTGTGGTGGACTGGAGCTCCTCCAGCTGGTGGCTGTTGCTCCATTGCCCCGTCTCAAGAATTTTCTTCTTTATTTATTTATTTTTCTTAATTTTCCAACATGAATAACAATATACAAATACTCTCCACTGTTTTATATTATTTTCTCCCTTTCATCATTTTTATTAATTTTACATTTATTTAATTTGGAAAATACTTTATTTATATTAAGTGCATTGAAATGAGATTACATAACAAAGTATCTGCCTTTCTGATCCGCCATTTTCTATTTAATATTTTTTATATGACATCAGAAAATTTTATTAAGATATTTTTTTTAATTGTAATTAGCTAACCTACACGAAAAATGAGATTATTAGTACTTATGTCCGCAGCTCCTACACTCAAATCAATAAATTGAAGAGAAAGACGAATATAATGTAATATTTAGAACTCAATAGTAATTATGTAAAAATTACATATTTTTATCAATATAATTATTAGCTTTTATATTGTCAGAAAATAGAGTTAATTATAATATTTTTTAAAAATTTGATAATAATATGATTGGCTAATTAATAAAAAATAACACCAGCTGATTGATCGGTAATTCCGTAATTATAGGACTAATGAAAATCTGTTGAATTATATTTATTAATAGTAATTTTATGTGAAGATTTCAAACTTTTCGAGAAAGGGTGAATTTTAACGAATAATTGAGTACTATGCTGTCCAGTTCTTTTTTGTCATAGATGAGACTGCGTATAATCTTATAAAACCCTTATCATATGATCTATTTTCATGGTATTGACTCATAACTCATTTTAAGTGATTATTGTATTACATTACACCGTATTATAAAAAAATAAAAAAAAATTATTGATTAAATTATAAAAAAATAATTATTAAAATAAAATATCAATCATTTGACTATTTCAAAGATCGATAATAAAATTATTGATGAAAAATTATAATTATGAAATTTGAATTAAAATTTTAATTTTTAATTTAAAAATCTTATATAGATATAAAAAATTTAATTTCCTTTTCTTTGTTTTGGATAAATTTATGTCTTAATTTTATTTAACTCAATAAACTACATGTTTTTTTAATTAATTAAAATGCCTTTAACTATATAAAACAATTGAAATAAAATTTAAAATATTAAATTTTATTAAATAAAAAAAACTAATTTTTTAAGTGTAGTATGTAACTAAAATTTTCAATATTTATACTTGTATTATAAATTTTTTTATACTTGTATAATAATATTAATCGGATTTAATATAAAGTGATTTTATAATTACTTACATATTTATCTCATTAAAATTAAGAGATTAATTAATTTATTTTTTATATTATATGAATTTAATAATAAATTTTCAAAAATAATGTCCCATTGTAAAAAAAAAAAATTTAATTGTGAAACTAATTAGAATAAATTTGATTAGAGTCATAAGTGGATTATATATTATGGAATAATAGTTAATTTT
Organism: Manihot esculenta; assembly: GCF_001659605.2. Lineage (NCBI taxonomy): Eukaryota > Viridiplantae > Streptophyta > Magnoliopsida > Malpighiales > Euphorbiaceae > Manihot > Manihot esculenta. The sequence continues at coordinate 4,304,868 of NC_035169.2, read as the reverse complement.
ATTTAGTTATGATTAATTTTTTTAAACCTGTAATTAACATTATTTTTACTCATTGTATATATTTGTAAAATTTAATATTATATTACAAAATGTTTATATTATTAGAAATTGAAAGAGAAATTAATATAATACGTTATTAATATAAAACTAGATATTTCACATTCAGTTTTATATATTTTTAAAACTTTTTATGATATTTTTATAATAATAAATCAATTTGGTTTGATATGTATGTTTATGGTAATATTTAAAATTATTAAAATCATATATATATATATATATATATATATATATATATATATATATATATATATATATATATATTTTAAAAATAAATAGTTTCATATTTTAGATAAAATTGAGAATAAAATTTTGTCAACTATTAATTTATAAATTTTTTTTTAGAGCAAAACTGCTGATTATATTAATAAAACTTCATCAAATAAAGAGACGATTATACCTAATAGATTATCTAGCCAAAATATGAGTAGCTAAAGTAGTATTACGACGAACCCATATAACAGAAATATCAGTTCTAGAGTCTAACAAAGATTTATAAGCATTCAAAATCAAACATCTATATAAAATAATTTGGCAAAGATACTCCTCAAATGCCAGTGTAAACCCCTGAATAAGATAATTTGGCAAAAATACTCTTCATTCTTTCTCATCTCTCGAGCATAAATCATTAAAGTCTCCCGAACAAAGTCACGAAAGAGAGTTTCTACGAGATAAATGTAATACCCGGCTAGATTCAGACATCGGAATTCCTACCGTCCGGTGGAATGTGAGGATGTCAGAGATGTCTAGAAGGGTAAGAGAAAGGTTGTCTAAAATGGTTTCAAGTGTTTTAAAGGTTTAGAATGGAAAATGATTGAGTTTTGAAGAGAAAAGGCCAAGGAGGCATTTTGCCATGTTCGGCCGCCGAAGGTAAAGTTCGGCCACCGAAAGTGCCCTGGATTCGGCCCCCGAAGGCAATGTTCGGCCGCCGAACGTTGCATGGTTTCGCATGCAGTTTCGGCTGCTGAAGCTGAGGCGGTTGGTCATCTATATAAGGCACCGAGTCCAGAAAACAGAGGAGGTTTCGTCTCTCTTTCTGGCCTAGGTGAGTTCTTGATCTCCTTGGATTGTTTTCATAGTTTTTCTTCAAATCTTTCAAAGTTAAACAAGTTTTAAGTAAGTTTTATGTGTTTTGGAAGAGTTGGAAAGCTTGGAGAAGTTTGGAGCTTGAATCTCCATATCTTTGAGTTTGGATCACACCAGCCTTTGTTCTTCAAGAGGTAAGTGGAGATCCTTGGTTTTTATACTGTTTTCTATGCGTTTTATGAAGGGAAGGGGAGTTAAGGCTTGAGTTTGCATGAGTTGTGCATATTAGGGTTTATGGACCCTTTAGGCTGTATGTTTGTTTGATGAGCTTGTTTGTTGGAGTTTAAGTTGTCTTAAGCTCCTATATGCTTGTTGTTTTGAGATATGGATGAGTTAGAGAGGTTGGATGCATGTTAGGAAGGATTGGAAGGTGTGGGAGGCGTGTTTATGCACGAAGCTGAGTTCTGGATGAACTCAGGTTCGGTAGCCGAAGGAGGATTCGGCCGCCGAACATGCCCGACTTTCGTCTCTGGAGGAGACATTCGGCCGCCGAAGGTGCTGCCGAAGGTGCCCTGTCCAGCCTTCCTTTGCTTGTTTTGCATGCATGTTTTGAGGTGTTCTAGAGGGGTTTTGGGGAGTTGTTTATCAGTTGTATAGAGTATGTTTTGGTGCCTCATTTGCGTCCTCCATTGTAGGATTGGACCCGAGGAACCGAGGTGTTTAGCAGTAGTAGCTGTTTCAGAGTTAGAGGTAGCCCAGAGTTAGCCAAGCAGTGGCTACAGGTGAGTGGAACTAAATTTAATATTTTACCTTGAGAAATGACACGTTTCTAGCATGATCCATGCATCATAAAATGCCATGATATGTATTAGGTTGTGTTGCATTAGAATTCACGAATATGATGCATTGCATAAGATGTTGTTCATGTGGATGAATGTTGGATGATCCATAGCCCTTGATAGAGATCAGATACAGAGTTATGGCATGAGGTAGTCATACCAGGTCGCTCCTGGATAGTCCAGGTCGCTCCTGATACTATGAGTGAGACAGACAGTCTGTCAGATCAGAGAGAAGAGTAGACCAGGTGATGACCTAGTCTCCCTGGCACAGTGGGACATGTTATGATATCAGATCAGAGATAAGAGTAGACCAGGTGATGACCTAGTCTCCCTGGCACAGTGGGACATATTATGACATGTAGTTGAGGGCTATTGGTGACAAATTCATCCGTATGATGATATGTTTGTGCTGTGATGCATTTCATGAAGAACATGTAATTAATGAATTGTTTTATTGTTCCTCCTCACTGGGCTCTAGAGCTCATCCCACTCCCTTAACCCTAGTTTTGCAGGTTCTGAGATAGCTATGGGAAGTCAGAGTCAGCAAAAGTAAAGAGGAAAGATATGCATGAATGTATGTTTGTAATAGCATAGTGGACATGATGTAATTAAAAGATGAGTTGTAATGTAATGTATAGATATGTACTGTCATATACTGGATAGACTTGTGCTTGTGTCTTTGCTGTAAGTGTGGTGTATGATTAATCTCTTGTTACATGAATCCTGTTTTACATTTCTTGATGAGAAATGTGTGAGTCAGGCTTAATGTATGGCTTTGATGTGATACCAGTGGATTGTGTTACAGATTAAAAAGGATTTCAATCCCTTGACCCACAGCAGATAGTAGTCACTGGTATAGGCCCTGAGGGCCATTTCAGATTGGCATATCTGAGTAACAGTAGTTAAGCCTACAGAGTTTTACAGGATTGGTGAGTAGTTTTGTATCATGTATGGGATTTATCAGGTACACAGCGAGTATAGTCAGCTTGCTACGGGTCCCGGCGGCCTTAAGCCGATCTGGATCCTAGTGCCAGTGATGGTTCGGACCGTTACAGAGGGGTACCGGTTTCCGGGCTGTTATAGATTGGTATCAGAGCATAGGGCCTCAAGAGTACGATGTGTGAGCAAAGATGCTCAAGGACTAGAGAAATCCCACATCGGAAAAAGGTGTTGTCTTGTATAGGAGGGTAAGCACAATAGGTAAAATCATGTCCACTAGGATAGGATGTGGAGTCCTGTCTTGCATGCTGATGTGACATGCCATGATGAGTTGCATGTGCATTATTGATATGTTTGATATGTGCTGAGGATTCATGTGTTCTCACATGGATCATTTGATGATACTTTTGTGTGATGTTGTGCTTTTCAGCGGCAGGATGAGAGGAACTCGTTGATCTGCTAGATTGACTGGAGCTCCGCCGGAGAATGAGGACATGGATGCCCATCTCCCCGTTCTGCAAAGGGCAACATCAGATAGATTAAGCAGAGAAGGTACATCAAGGGACCCTAGAAGGTTTGTTGATGAGAGTAGAAGGGGAGTTGTTCAGAGTGGTATGTCAGGGTTTATGAGAGAAGTAAAGGAGGATGAGCAGAGCAGAGATGGTAGCTTTGGCATGAGTAGGTTAGGAGGAGATATGGGTGAGTCCCAAGGAGGCACTCAGGCCTCAAGATTTGTTCCACCTCAGTATCCACCTTACCCGTGGGGGCCAGAGTACCTGGTGGGTGGTACATCGGAGTTTCCTAGGTATAACCCATATCCCACCTTTATCCCTTATCCTTCCTTTTACCCGCCATATCCACCGCCATATCCACCGCCATATCCATAGTATACCATGTTTCTACCCTTCTTTGGTTATCCAAATACAGTAAACCCTAACCCAGGGCATGTTGCATCTCCTCCACCACCAGTAGAACCAGTAGCCCCAGTTGTCCAAACACCCAAGCCTAGTTCACCTGGAGGAATTATGGTGCAGATGACAGACTATTTGAGGTTGGACGTTTCCAAATTTGAGACAGGTGATGACCCTTTTGAGTATCTCAGAACGGTCAAGATGATAACTGACGAGTTGGGAGCCAGTGATAGTAGAGCCATTCAGATGGTAGGGGTCACATTGAAATGTGAGAAGGCAAGGGAATGGTTCAACCAGTATGTGGACCCGAGGGTAGAAAGCTTGTCCTGGGAGCAGTTTGCTACAGAGTTTGCAGGATGGGCTTTTCCAGATAGCTCAAGGGAGCGTAAGGAGAGTGAATTTGCGCAGCTAGGGCAGACAGAAAACATGAGTGTAGAAAATTACCCAGAGAATAGGGACCGTTTCCCTTTGGGTGAGGCTGCTGCAAAGCATAAAAGGAAAGTGAGAGGCCTGAAAGGATCAAAGAAAAGAGAGTTTTGGAATAGGGTAAAGTGTAGTATGGGTTTTAGCTAGGGCTCGAGTTCTGGTTGGAATAGTTCTAGCTGTACGAGGTGCGGTAGGAGGCACAAAGGAGTCTGTCGGGCTGGGACAACAGCATGTTTCAGGTGTGGACAGGAGGGGCACATGGTACGAGAGTGTCCCACTACGATCGTGTCAGCACAGTTCCCACAGACATCCTCAGACCATATAATTCCACCAGAAGCTCCAACCTCGGTGCAGGGTAGAGGCAGAGAAAGAGGGGTAATCCCTTCTTCAGTAGGTTCCTTAAGTGGAAGTCCGTCAGTTCCGGTTCGGATTTTCACCCAGGTTCAGCCAGAGATAGACACACCGAACACAGTGGTGCCAGGTAAGCTCACTTTTGAGTGTTCTGATGTGTATGTTTTTATGGACGTTAGTAGAATATCAGTTGATGTGAGAATAGGAAAGTGTAGTAGAGTGTAATGTTTAGAGTAAAAGTTCAGAGATACAGGTTCAGAGACGAGTGAGTAGTTAAAGGTTAATGAGCCGAAAGAGCTCAAGAGTGTTGCTATGAGAAGCTATAGCCATGGCTTTTATAACTCCAGGTATAGGGAGAGTGATCTCTCAGTGCAACCCTCAAGTTTAAGAAATAATGCAGAGAATAGAGTAAGACATAGAAGAGTAAGAAAAAGAATAAAAGTAAGTAAGAGAAGAGTAAGTGAAATAGAATAGAAGAGAGGAAGAACAGAATAGAATCAATGTAAAGTAAGTATAAGTGCAGAAAGAGATTTCAGTTTAGTCTGGGATTAGGTGGCGAGTGAGCTCCGGTTCAGATAGTTCTGGATACGTGAGGCGTGGAGTTTACACGAAAGTAGTCTGTTGGTATGGGACTACGGCATGTATAGATGCGAGCAGGAAGGACTCATGTTGTGTGAGTGTCCTACTGCGGCCCTGATTGGCACAGTCCCAGCAGATGATTTCTAGTAGTGTAACTCAGCCTGTAGCTCTAGCCATGTTGTAGGACAGTGGTTGAGGCACGAGGAGAGAGTTATCCTTTTCTCTGGTCAGTTCCCGAGGGAAGATTCGTTAGCTTTAGCTTGGATCTTCATCCTGACTCAGTAGGAGGCTAACACATCGAACACGGTGACGTTAGATATGGTCACTTGAGGGTGTTCAGATGTGTAGGTTTTAGTGGACCCTGATGTTTCTTTCCCTGTTGTTTTAAGAGCCGTAGATAGAGGGAGGTTTGATAACTTCTGGGCTTAGAGTGTTCTCTTTGGGTTAGTGGGCCCAAGAATGATCCATCTGAGGCAGAGTCAGTGAGTCAGTACAGTTCAGAGTTCGTTGTGAGTAGATGCCTTCCAGTTGTGATTCTAGATTTGACCGAGTGATGTCATTCTAGTAGTGGATTGGCTAGCTACTCCTAGTACTACCTGTGTCTACAGTGACAAGGTAAGAGAGTTTAGAGATCAGGATGGATCAGAGGTAGTCCTTAGAGAGGACAGTATAGCATACCCAGAAGTTTGATATCAGCCCTGCCCTACAGGCTCGTGAATTCTTTAGGAAAGGTAGTCAGGGGTTTTCTTGCTTTTGTTCAAGAGCATAGTAGTCAGGTCAGGGAACCAACCTCAGTACCTATAATCAGAAAGAGAGAAAGAGTTTTATATATTATCCCAGACAAGCTAGCAGGTTTACCATTGGTAAAAACAATATAGAGTCTGGAAGTCAAGTGAGGATGGAGACTAGGCTCCTCTTCACCTCTTCCTTTGAAATGGTACCTGTAGAATGTAAGAGGTGAAAAAGTTGTAAAAGCTAGAAAAGCAGTTGCAACATTGAGAGCGATATTAGAACAGTTGGGAACTTGGTAGATAAAGATTCTATCCGACTTCGTACTACACTCTGAAATGTTCCAGTGTCGTTGTGAAAAATGAAGGATGAAACCTTGAGACTTGTCACAACTGTGAGCAGTTGCACAAGGTCACTACCAAGGACAGGTGTTCCCACGTAGGATTAATGATCTATGGAGACAGCTAGTAGGAGCTGTTTATCTTCCACGATAGATCTAAGAGTTAGGAACGAGATGTTGAGAGTTAGAGAGAGAGTTAAAGAAAAGCCAGTAGAGTAAAGATAAAGAGAAAAAGAAAAATCAGAGTGCGCAGCAAAAGCGTAGAATAGGTCAGAAATACAGAGAAGCATGCCCATTCTCTACTGAGTGTTGTAGATTGTAAGAGAACACGGCATAGAGGCCAAGTTCGGTAATATGTGTTCGATTTCGGGGCATGTCTGTGTGAATCGTGATGTGTCACAATATGATTTCTAAAATAAGTAGAAAGTTGAAGCTATAGGCAAGGCATCTCGCATTTTCTTAGAGTTATTGCTCCTCTGACTGGATAGAATAAAGAGAAGCAAAGGTTAGTGTAACCAAAGTAGTGTGACTAAAGCTGAAAAGAGCCAAGCAAGTCAATTGTGTACTAGCAAGAGTGATACGCAGTCAGTATAGAGTGTGGACACAGATTAAGCAGGTAAGAGTCAGCAGAGTCAAGAAGTGTAGACAACCCGAGAGTTTTTACTCCAGTAATGTCTGTGTCTCTTCTCAGAGGAAGGTGTTAGGCTTTCCTTAATTGCTTGTTTACCTGTATGTTTATTGTTGTTTTAAACATTCGAAGACGAATGTTCTTAAAGGGGGGAAGAATGTAATACCCGGCTAGATTCAGACATCAGAATTCCTACCGTCCGGTGGAATGTGAGGATATCAGAGGTGTCTAGAAGGGTAAGAGAAAGGTTGTCTAAAATGGTTTCAAGTGTTTTAAAGGTTTAGAATGGAAAAGGATTGAGTTTTGAAGAGAAAAGGCCAAGGAGGCATTTTGCCATGTTCGGCCGCCGAAGGTAAAGTTCGGCCGCCGAAAGTGCCCTGGATTCGGCCCCCGAAGGCAATGTTCGGCCGCCGAACGTTGCATGGTTTCGCATGCAGTTTCGGCTGCTGAAGCTGAGGCGGTTGGTCATCTATATAGGGCACCGAGTCCAGAAAACAGAGGAGGTTTCGTCTCTCTTTCTGGCCTAGGTGAGTTCTTGATCTCCTTGGATTGTTTGCATGGTTTTTCTTCAAATCTTTCAAAGTTAAACAAGTTTTAAGTAAGTTTTATGTGTTTTGGAAGAGTTGGAAAGCTTGGAGAAGTTTGGAGCTTGAATCTCCATATCTTTGAGTTTGGATCACACCAGCCTTTGTTCTTCAAGAGGTAAGTGGAGATCCTTGGTTTTTATACTGTTTTCTATGCGTTTTATGAAGGGAAGGGGAGTTAAGGCTTGAGTTTGCATGAGTTGTGCATATTAGGGTTTATGGACCCTTTAGGCTGTATGTTTGTTTGATGAGCTTGTTTGTTGGAGTTTAAGTTGTCTTAAGCTCCTATATGCTTGTTGTTTTGAGATATGGATGAGTTAGAGAGGTTGGATGCATGTTAGGAAGGATTGGAAGGTGTGGGAGGCGTGTTTATGCACGAAGCTGAGTTCTGGATGAACTCAGGTTCGGCAGCCGAAGGAGGATTCGGCCGCCGAACATGCCCGACTTTCGTCTCTGGAGGAGACATTCGGCCGCCGAAGGTGCTGCCGAAGGTGCCCTGTCCAGCCTTCCTTTGCTTGTTTTGCATGCATGTTTTGAGGTGTTCTAGAGGGGTTTTGGGGAGTTGTTTATCAGTTGTATAGAGTATATTTTGGTGCCTCATTTGCGTCCTCCATTGTAGGATTGGACCCGAGGAACCGAGGTGTTTAGCAGTAGTAGCTGTTTCAGAGTTAGAGGTAGCCCAGAGTTAGCCAAGCAGTGGCTACAGGTGAGTGGAACTAAATTTAATATTTTACCTTGAGGAATGACACGTTTCTAGCATGATCCATGCATCATAAAATGCCATGATATGTATTAGGTTGTGTTGCATTAGAATTCACGAATATGATGCATTGCATAAGATGTTGTTCATGTGGATGAATGTTGGATGATCCATAGCCCTTGATAGAGATCAGATACAGAGTTATGGCATGAGGTAGCCATACCAGGTCGCTCCTGGTACTATGAGTGAGACAGACAGTCTGTCAGATCAGAGAGAAGAGTAGACCAGGTGATGACCTAGTCTCCCTGGCACAGTGGGACATGTTATGATATCAGATCAGAGATAAGAGTAGACCAGGTGATGACCTAGGCTCCCTGGCACAGTGGGACATATTATGACATGTAGTTGAGGGCTATTGGTGACAAATTCATCCGTATGATGATATGTTTGTGCTGTGATGCATTTCATGAAGAACATGTAATTAATGAATTGTTTTATTGTTCCTCCTCACTGGGCTCTAGAGCTCATCCTACTCCCTTAACCCCAGTTTTGCAGGTTCTGAGATAGCTATGGGAAGTCAGAATCAGCAAAAGTAAAGAGGAAAGATATGCATGAATGTATGTTTGTAATAGCATAGTGAACATGATGTAATTAAAAGATGAGTTGTAATGTAATGTATAGATATGTACTGTCATATACTGGATAGATTTGTACTTTCCCTAGTGTCTTTGCTGTAAGTGTGGTGTATGATTAATCCCTTGTTACATGAATCCTGTTTTACGTTTCTTGATGAGAAATGTGTGAGTCAGGCTTAATGTATGGCTTTAATGTGATACCAGTGGATTGTGTTACAGATTAAAAAGGGTTTCAATCCCTTGACCCACAGCAGATAGTAGTCACTGGTATAGGCCCTGAGGGCCATTTCAGATTGGCATATCTGAGTAACAGTAGTTAAGCCTACAGAGTTTTATAGGATTGGTGAGTAGTTTTGTATCATGTATGGGATTTATCAGGTACACAGCGAGTATAGTCGGCTTGATACGGGTCCCGGCGGCTTTAAGCCGATCTAGATCCTAGTGCCAGTGATGGTTCGAACCGTTACAGAGGGGTACCGGTTTCCGGGCTGTTACAATAAAGCTCGAATAAGGTTCCAAAACTGACGTCGTCGTTGCGATTCCGGAAACCCATAATAACTAGTAAACATCTATTGAATATTATCTTTCGAAACAACCGAATCAATAAAATTTGAAGAAAAGTAAACCAAAAAAATAAACACATCACTCTTCCATATTAACGAAGGGTCTCCTTCCAATCCTTGTCTATTGACTGAGAAGCAACCATCAAAATGTAAAAAACTATGAAAAAATTCCATATGAGAACTAAGAGTTTTTGTTTCCCTTAAAAATAAAATGTCTGCCTTGTAACTAGTAACCAAATCCTTCAATGTATTAACTGTCCCTTTGACGGGATGAGCCGCTTCACTTGTACCTGTCAAATTAACATTCACATGGGTGTTATTAGAGACATCATTTATTCAGGCTGCAATCTCCTCATCAAGCTTATCAGAACTGCCTTGGCCCACATAATTATTGTCCATGTCCATAATATGGTTCTCAATCTCCTTATTTACAATGGGTTAACTTTTGTCAAATAAGGAGAATTGCCTATTATGTGCTGCCAAATTGGTGTTTTCAAAATTGTTAGTTGATGTCAATCCTGCCACAAATTCCGGCGGAGCAGAATTGCCAGAATCACGTAGCCACAGGCTTGTCGGTCTCTGGTTCCGACGAACAGGTGCTCTGAGAAAATCACCCCAACAAAACTTGATATCTTCTTTCTTCAACCTTAGCCGCAAATCACAGAAAGCCTTCACATGACCCAATTTCCCACATACATAGCAAAAAATAATCAGCTTTTCGTATTGAAACTTCACAGTAAACACAGTATCATTATCTTCAACAAACTTTTTCCACCATTTCAAAGGTTATCGAATGTCCAAACAAACTTTAACTCTCATAGGGTCCGACGACATAACTAAACCATTTATCATATAATACTCTTTATATAGTAGCCAACAAAATCTTCGACCAATTTAGCCAATGTCTCATTATAATAACCAGAAGAGAGATCTTTAATCAGAACCCAAAAATCAGAATGAGTTAGAGGGATATGGAGAGAATTTTCATTACCTTGTATCTCCTTCCAAATAAACAGAAATCGATTATACAACTAAGGGCCCAACAATATTTTCTTCTTTGTCGATAGTCAATTGACGCAGATCGTCTTCCATGGGAAAGGAGAGAGAAGTTAAGTTTAAGAATGAGAGCATCGAGTCACAAAGAGATCACAGAGAAAAAAACTTGCATCAAAAAGTTATATAAAATTTTTAAATGATAGAACATTCACTTCAAATTTGAAATTAATATTATTATTTTTAAATTTTAAAAATATTAAAAACTATTTATTATTAGATTTTGTTACCACGGACCGATGTACAGTAGGGGCTATTGACCCTCCTGAATTTTTTAAGATTATTTATATATATTTAAATTATTTTTTTTAAAATTTTAAATAAATAAAAGAAAAATTATTATTAAATTCTTAAATTTTTAAATAAATTATTAATTTGTTCCTGTTTAAAAATTATACAATTAAAATATTTTTATATTTTATAAAATTATATCCTTTTAATAAAAAATTAATTAATGTATCTTAAATATTTTTATTATTTATTTCATATAATTTTAACAATACATATTTTTAGTAAATATAAATTTAAATATATATACTATTTGATCGCAACGAAGCTAAAATAAAGTGAATAACAATTATTTTAATAAATTATTAAATAATTCAATTTTATAAAAATATTTTATTTAAGTAATTTTAATATAAAAATAAATTAATGAATTTTTTAAAAATAATTCGAGAATAATTATCTTATAAATAAAACTACAACCTCAAATATTATTTTTACATCAACAACTTACATTCTCTATTATTTTTTAATCTAAAAAATTTACTCTTAATATAAGATTTCAATTTTGAATGCACTAATTTTTTTTTATAAGTATTCACTCATTACTTAATTTATTTTTACATATTTATCTTTTATTATTATAAAGTGATAGTTATTTTTATTTATTTATATTCATGTGATTAAAATTATATATTAAAATTTTAATTTATAAAAATAAATTTTAAATTAAAAAAAGAATACCGTAAATAATGATTAGATTATTTAATGAGCTTAATAGATTATGAATTAAATTATTTAATGAGTTTAATAGATTATGAATTAAATTATTTAAAAAAATAATAAATATAGAAAAAATCAAATAGTATTTATATGGATAATAGATTAAATTATTCATAAATTTTTAAAAAATTTATATACAAACAAATTGATTTAACTCGTAATAGGCTAACTTAATTATAGCCTTTATATAATACTTGTGATAAAAAAAAAGATAAAAGTTGTATAAGTGAAATAAAATCAACAATTGAGATTTTGGTTATCTAATTCAAAATAATTTAAGTTAGTTAAATTTAGCTTATATATATTAAAATTGCTATTTTACAAAATAAGTCCATGTAAAACTTGAAAATTAATATTGTACATAAGAGAAAATTTAATATCAATAAAACTATTTAAAATTTAAATTTAAAATTAATAATTCAATATAATAAAATTAGTTCTTACTTAAAATTAGATATAATCAATTTAATATTTATTTATAAAATTAAATCTATATAAGACTTTAACAATTAATATTATATATACTCATAAATTTAATTTGATAATAAAATATATCTAAATAAATATAAGAAATATTACTCTTAATTTTCGATTTCATTTGAAAAAAAAAAAAAAAAACCTAAGTTTACGTCAAACTTGAAAAACCAGTATATATCATCTAAAAAACGGTACTGTCCTTTTGAAAATGTAATACTCGTACCCCTGAGATTAAATAGTAATTTCTCAAAAAAGCCGTTAAAGTCCCTTCGCATTTCTTAAACCCTACTGGCTACTGATACCACCATCTCCTTCCTAAAACCCTGAACTCATCAAACGGAGATACTGCCATGGAGACAAACCTTGAGAGCCACGTAGCTGAAGAGTCGGAAATTCCATTCAAAGATGACTCCGACATTTGCCATCAACTATTGTCCCGCTATTCCACCTCCAAAGCCCCACACCACCGCCACCTCCTCGCCACTGCTGCCGCCATCCGCTCCATTCTCACCTCCGAATCCCTCCCTTTAAGCCCTGCGGCGTACTTCGTCGCCGCGATCGATAACCTCTCTGATTCCGAAAGCCTAGATTCCAATGCGATTGCGGCGCTCTTGTCGTTTGTTTCTATCGTGGTGCCCTTGATTCCGAACAACGGGATTAAGGGTGATAAAGCGAGCGAGGCAGTGAAAGTTTTGGTGGGGGTGGCAGAGAGAGATGGGTTAGGAGCGGCAAGTGTCAGTGGCTTGGTCAAGTGTTTGGGGGTTTTGATTGTGGGGTTCTGCGATTTGGAGGATTGGGGCTCTGTTAAGGAAGGATTTGAAACTGTGCTTAAATTCTCCATTGATAAGCGGCCTAAGGTACATATATTGGGTTATTTAATATATTTATCAAGTAGTAGAGTGGTTAATGATAATGGGTTTGATTTGTTAGCTTTCTTGGAAAATTTAGTTCTCTTGTTCCTTGCTTCAGGTCAGGAGGAGCGCTCAAGATTGCCTTGAGAAGGTTTTTAAGTCTCTTCGGTCTTCAACTGTTATCAAGGAATCGAGCAAATTGGTTCTGTCGTTGTTCAAAAGTTGCAAGCCTGTGGTACTTGCAATGAGTCGGTCAAAGGTTATTGATGGGTCTAAAAGTGAAACATTATCAAAGCCTGAAAACCTTGAGGGTCTCCATATGCTGAATTTGCTGAAGGTTACAGTTCCGTATATCTCTGTCAAAATCAGTGCAAAAGTTCTCTCGGAAATACTTCAGCTTATGCATTCCCATTTCACAGCACTTACAAGGCATATTTTTAAAATTTTTGAAGCATTTATCGAGAAGTCTCGAGAGGAAGTTATTGGCCCACACATAGAAAAAATTATAAACTCTCTTTCTCTTTTTATGTCTTCCGGAGAGAAGAACTCGATGGACACTGTCATTTTTGCATCAAATTTGTCAAAACTTGCTTTGTATAAGCTTCATGCTGGAGGGTCGAGGTTGTGGGTGAGTAATGTGCCTAAAGTTTGTGGTTCCATAGCAGGTATGCTTCTTGTTATTTTTCTTAAATCTAGATATTGTGTGTGTTAATTTGTTTCTTTGATTTTGTTTCTGTGCTTGAATATAGTTCTTGTAAGATTGATTTGTTAATTGTCTTGCACCATACTTTATGGTTAATGATGGGTATCATATCAACTATTTTTACATACTATGTCATTTTCCTTTCATTTTGAACCCCCCACCCCGCAAAAAAAAAAAAAAACCCTGCTGCTGGAAGTCACTTAATTTATTTTCAAATGTTGTGTTCTCTTATTATTTTTTTTACATGGTTCCAATATTTTGCAATTGCTTGATCAACATATTATTTGAATTGCTTTAACCTGCAATATTTTGAGTCCTCAAAATCATGAAACTGCTGCTCAAAATCAGTTTCATGTAAATTTACTTGTTAAATTTTAATGTTGTCTTAAGTGTTATTATTTCTTAAAGTTGATGAAATAAGTATTTGTTTGTAATTTTGATGTGCTATTGTTCAATGAGGAACATTTAAAAGACAAAGCTGCATTTAATATTGTTCATTTTTCAGTATGCTTTCATCTAGTCTTTACGCTTCTGAGGTTTTGTTTTTTTCTTCATGCAATGGAAATTTGTTGGCAATAATGGTCTTCTCCCAGTTTTGAACTCATGGTTGACATTTTGGTCATGCACTTTTAGGTGGTCTGATACGTCTTAATTGTGTTGGTATAGGTTTTTTGACTTGTGAGACTACCGTTGCGTCACAGGCTTCACTTATTATTAAAGAGATGATCAACCATTTTATGGATCAAAAAGTGCTCTTTCTTGATGAACACCAGTCATTTGAAGATGTAAGTCAAGAAAGCGAAGAAGCAGATATGATAAAATCGACATGTGCTATCTTTGAGAATATTCTGAGCTCATATAATGGAATTCCGAATGAGCATCTTTTGGAAGTGATATCTGCTTTATTTCTGAAGCTTCGTACGTGGAATTTGTTCCTTTGCTGCTAGTCTTTCTAACTTATTTTGTTTTCTAATTCTGTGATACAGTTATGCCTGCTTCAAACCGCCTGACTGTGTCTTAATGTCTTAGTAGTAGTTTTAAGTATATAATGCTGAGCTATAAAATTTCTTCATACTCTCTTGAGGTTGGAAATTCATTAATTATTTATTCTTAGGTGACCATTTTGCAATATGTGTATGCTAGTATGATGGCAAAAATGTCCGATTGCAAAAGTTGTGCTTACTTATAGAGAGAGTGTCTCTAGGCAGGTTATTATGATTTTATCATGTATTTTATTTTCCCTTTGAACATGGAAAAAATTTATGATGCGATTCTAGCGTTCTTTCTAAAGTGGTTCACATTAACAACTTGAGAGATGCTATGCATGTTTTCTTTGTAATGCCATTGCTGTGAAAATTTTTTGTTCTGTTAAAATGGCAAAAAGAAGATATGTAATTTATAAAATGAGAGACAAGCATTTTGTAGGTTCAAGTTTCCCTGAATGCTATTTTTGAACCAAAATGTCCAAAACAAGATGCTCCTGCCCTGGTCTTTTGAGTCATTTGTTATATGGATCACAAAACTCAATATATAGTGTAAACCATTTGATTTTTTTTGGTGTCTATTTGATTGACCAATCTCTTTACCGTGGTAAATAGTAATGATGGGAAAAAAAAAGTTAAACAAGTTTCCCTGTTTTAAAGCATGTTTCTGGTATGACTGTATGATTGGATCATAACCAAAACAAATCCTAAGATAAGTCTCCATGATTAGATCATAACCAAAGCATAATTGTGGTTATGTCTACCAGTCATGAGACCTTCATGTTCAGATGATACAGGAGCTCACGGCTATGGTAACCTGATAATAATTTTGTATTTAGAACCTTTGCCAATTATTTGTATATTTTGCTGTAGGAGAGGGCTCATTTATCTTCATGAAGAATCTTGTTCTCAAGCTCACGGACTTGATGAAGCTTGTCAGTCAGGATAAATCCAACACAAATCATGTAAGTGTTTGTACTAATGTTAACGAGAGCTACTTTTCAGAAGCCAAAGCTATCCTAACATTTATTGTAAATTGAAAAATTCATATCAGCTTGAGTTGTTTTAAGATGTTTTACATAATTATGTCACATTCATAGTGTTTGTAGTTGAAGGAATTATGATAAAAGAAGATTAATGTTTTTTTTTTTAAATATAGAGTTGCTCTAGATATGTTATTTGTATTTGAGCGGGCAGTATATGTATTCTCCAGAGGTTGTTGCTGATTTTTATAATTTTATTAAAATTGGCAGCTTCAGGATTGCATTGGATCTGCTGTAGTTGCTATGGGGCCAGAGAAAATTCTTACACTCATACCCATCTCTGTTCATGCTGATAACTTTACTTGTTCAAACATCTGGTTGGTACCCATATTGAGGACACACATTGTTGAATCATCACTAGGGTATTACATGGAGCATATTCTGCCTCTTGCAGAATCCTTCTTGAAAGCCAGTCATAAAGGTACATCCTGATGTGAGTATGATTACTGGATCTGAATTAGGTGAAAATTGCTGCTAGAAATGTATGTCTCTGTGTATACCATAGTTGTCAATTGAGAATCAACATGCTCCTTTTTGTGAATTAAGAATATGCAAAGCAAATAAAATATATTAATATATTTTAGGGAGATGGAGTAATCATGTCATTTGGAATTTAGAATTTAGTAATTTATACTAGTCTAAACTATACGATAAATGCTAAGTACATAATTGATTTAATTATATTTACAAAAAATTTGGAATATTGGTGCGGGATTGGTCTCAAGCAGAGCTAGATGGTGAAAAAAAGGATCCATAGAGCCAACCCCCAACTAGTTTGGGTTGAAGCTTAATCATTGTTGTGGTAATATTTACATGTATTAAATGAATCACATAATATATGACCATTAATTAAAAGGTAAACAAGTAAACAATTTTATAATATATTAACTAGAGAATGAAAATATTCTATGATATGTCTCAGAAGGTATATGACATCCATAAAAAATAAAAAAGAAAAGAGATACAATGTTTGAGTGGGTAACACTCGCAAACTTCGGTACTGGAACAGTTTCTTTTGGGTGAGTGGAATAAGAGTAGCTTGCACTTATTTCTTTTGTTTGCTTTCAGTCCAGGTATGTGTTGGAAGTCGAAAACTGAGTTTTTAGGTCTCCATAGTTATTTTGAGATTTTCTTTTAGAAGTTTGTAAACCTACTGGGTCTTGTATCCTTAAACTAAGAGAACCATTGGAATCAACCGATACACATTGATTCCATGGAGTCACCATCACTTTGGACAATTAGACACCGATTTATATGTTTTTCCAATTCACCCCAAGATTTGAATTGTTGTAGGGAAATTAAACCAAAATTTATGATTTAAATAGCAAATTGTACAATTTTAACAACTGCAGTATACATGGGTAAATTATATAATCTGTCCCTTCATTTTGTCACCAAAATATCACTGAATTTTAATTTTCTCTCTGTAAAGTCCCCCTTATCGGCAATAGCAGGTTTTCGAATTAAAAATAATGAAATTATCTTTTTCTCCTCCTTTTATTTTTCTCTTCCTTATATTTTTCTCTTATTTTTATAATTAAATTAATAAAATATTATATTATATTTAACTATATTTACCTATAAAATTAGTTATGGTTAATTTTACTTTTATATTAAAATAAAACGCTACAGCTTTTATATTATTATATTATTTTTTAGTATTTATTTATTTATTTGCCTACCATACTCTAACTGTGGCTTCACCACTATAGACATGTATTATTTTATCTATTTTGGACTACAAATCCTGCATTAAATAGAAATAACTTTTCATAACACTCGTCCTTAATTTTAACATGGAATCTCATTGATTCTAATATTTACATAATATTTTATTTAAGATTTTTAATATTTTAAATAAATTAAAATTAATATTTTAATAAATTAATATTAATATTTTTAATAAATTAATATTAATAACTTCAATTAAAATATTACATAAATAAATTAATATTATAAAACAAGAGAAATAAATAAAAGGAAAGAGGAAAAAGAAGGTAATAATCATTATTTTTAACCTGCAAACCTACTATTATAAGTAAGAGGGACTTTTGTTTAAACAAAATTAAAGTTGAGGGATATTTTGGTTACAAAATAAAGTTGAGGAACGGATGATATAATTTACCCGTAAATGTGCTTTTGCATGAGTATGTAGTGCCTTATCCAGAAGCTTTTAAGCTTTGTTACATGCGAAGGCCTACCTATTTGCCACTTGTAGAATGTAGACATGATCAGGTTTTTTTTCATGCTTGTCGTTTGTAAAGACATAAAGTCTTAATTGATGAATTCTGGAGGCCTAGAGGCTTGAAACATTTTCAGGTGGCAAGCAAACTTTTCACATAATTTAAGTTATATTATTTGTAACTGTAACAGAATGTCAGGTGGCATCAAATTATCCAATCATCTCTTTGGTCTGAAATATCCATATGAATTAATACACTGATTAGTTGGTAATCTGTAAACTATAGCCGACAGGTGTTTGACTTGCTGATCATATCTGGGGATATAACTCCTTTGGATCTTAATTAGTCCAATAAGTTGTTTGAATGATAAAACATTTTTAGTTAATCTTTCTGGTTTTTGTTCCACAATGATTTGCAGCAGATGAAGTTCTCAATGTTGGACTTTCTCTGGTCATTTATTTCAGTTCTCTCTTTGGTCCAGTTAAAAAGTCGGTAGTTGCTCAAGATCTGCAGGCTTATGCCCATGACCTTCGGGGATTGCTACCTGCCTTTTGTCACTATCCTGTTGACACTCACAGTAAGTTTAAATCTTTGGCTGAACTCCTTGTTGCCTTTCTGAAGGAAGATCCTTCCATGCATCAAATTGTTGTTGTTGCCATACAGGTATTTTTTTCATTCCCTTTCTGGTGGCAAGGACCAGGGCATCTATTTCTTTTTCCTCCTGGTCCTGGCTAATTGTTTATCACTCTCTCATTTATTGTGCATTTTCTCATTTCCATTTGCTTATTTGTTTTTGTTTAGGTTCTTGTCAGTCAAAATAGGAGTGCAATTATCTCTAGAAATAATGCTGGCGAAGCTTATAGCAATGCAGAAAGAGATACCCTTTTGGAGTTTAGAAGTGCTTCCTCTTATTCAAAGAAAACTGCAACAAAAAACATCAAGGCATTGTCATCATGTTCCACCGAGTTGCTTCAGGCTCTAATGAACCTATTTGTTGATTCTGTACCTGAGAAGCGCTTATATATAAAGGTTTTGTTCATATTGTACTCTTTTTTCTTAACTGCTTAGCGTTTTTAAGTTTAAACATGATTGATTGCTCTTTCTTTTTTTTTTTTTTTTAAAAAAATTTGGTTCATGCCAATATTGTCTAACAAAGATTTCTTGCTACTTTCTCCTGTATGCTGTGACTCAAATTATTTAGCTCCTGTATTTGACAGGGTATGTTCTTATCTGACAGTAGTATTTTCTCAGTAATTGGGCTGGGTTCCACTGCTCTAACAGTATCAGTTAATTTGATTTGGTTTATGGCAAGTAAGTCAAAAGCTTGATCCATTTATTAATTGGGCGTGGATGAGGATGGCCAAGTTGTGACCTGTTATGGGCATGGTTGGCTCAGGTTTTAGGTGAAATTTGTTATTGCTTTTGCTTAAAGAAGTGATACCTATCACTGCTTTTTTTAAGGAACTTGTGTGCAACAATGCAGTCTCTGCTTTAGATTATTCAACAAACACTTATTATTTGAACTTAGAACTATATCTGTAGATGCATTGGGTGCTATGAGACCTCAGTATTTGTAATATATTTTCCAAATCTCTTTTTCAACCAGTATTTAAATCACTGAAGGGGCAATCTCAAACATGTTTCCCTTTTGGATTATAAAGTTTGTGAGGTTTGGCTGATGGTGTTCTTCTATACACACATTATTTTGTCATGGTTTATGGTTTATGTGACACAAAATATCATTAAGGTGTAATATTTTTTTGTTTTCCAAATATCAGTAAGGTGTAAGATTTTCTTTTCCTACTTCATCTTCTCAGGATGCTGTTGGATGCTTGGCTTCCATTACTGATTCCTCTATCACCAAGAACATTTTAATGTCATTGCTCAAGAGGCTTCAGCTTGCGGATGGTAAAGGTGAATTTGCACAGCTGACAAGCTGTGGAGATGAATCGACTGATACAGAAGGAACTGTTGGGAAGAAGAAAGATGTAAAGAGGTAAACTGGAAAGTTTTATTCTGTCATGCTCAAAATAATCCCAGCCGTGAAAAGAAAAAAAAACTATAGGATGTTAAGGGGAAACCTTGTCATTTGAGGCAAATTTGGAAAGGAAATTTAGCAAACTAATTGAAGATACCATTCTATCACTAGGATAATCTAGAAATCATTCTTCTCAAGGTAGACTTGCATTTTCTTGTGCCAGAATTGCAAAACATAACTCAGGATGCATAATTGCTTGAACTTTATTAACCGATGAACTGATTGGTAAGCATTACAGGCATTGGGTATTTATAGACTCAAATAACTCTAGACCCTAATTGCTTGGACTCCTACTCCATCTGAGATTTGGATTCCTGTATAGAAAAGAAGGTTCTTGTTTGACCACTAGACTAAATAGGATTTCTAATGAAACTAAAGATACGAACAAGTGAATATAAGCCCTACTTATTCCATTTTGAAGGAAAGCTGTTGCTTGTTGTGGTGTAGTATGAAACTAATATTAAAGTTCAAATTGGTGACCACATAATTAATAGTAGGTTTTGGTTTCTCTTTCTTATAGGGTCCTCAATTAGCATGCTTATTTACCCTTGCTTGTCTAGTAATCACATCATTGTCTATTTTTTTTTGTTATATTTTACTTAAGAAGCACCAGAATTCAGCAAATCTGCTTATAAAATTGAAAAAAGTATCAAGAGTCCCGTGATAAGTTTAACAAACGTGCAGGTGTGTGATGATGGAGCTAGCATCTTCTCTTGTTGAAGGAGCAAAGGAGGATTTGATTGATCTGTTGTATAATTATGTTGTCCATGTTTTTAAGGTAGATTTAACCTTTAAAGCATCATTTTTTTTTTCTGGTGGCAGATTAATGCAATCTAAAGGTCATTTATGAATGCTTTATATTTAGGAAACTGATGCGACTGGTCATTGTGGAGCATATCACACTTTAAGCAGAATTTTGGAGGTTTTTGCTGGCATCTCATTACACTAAATTTGTTTCTTATAAAAGTTGATATATTTGGGACTTCACAACTTCCTCCTATACGTTTTCCTGCAGGAACATGCCTGGTTTTGTTCTTCTCAATTTATTGAGCTATTAGACTTGTTACTTGGACTGAAACCTCCAACTGATATTGCATCCCTAAGGAAACGGTTTGCTTGTTTCCACATTCTCATGGTTCACACATTAGAGGTGAAGACCTCTGCATCTATATACTCTTTTTTATCATCTTTTTCTTTTACATCTTTATTATTATTATTATTAATATTGTTAAAACACAGAAGGTTGAAATTATTTTTCTATATGTTTGATGTTGAAATGGCATACCTATGTATACCAATTATAGATCTCATTTATGGTAATCAATCCTTATAATTAGTCCTAAGATCATGCTCCTATTCATGGTAAGATTATCATTTACAGCTGTATGTATCCTAACACTTTCCCTCAAACCGGAGCATAGATGTTGATTATGCCAACTTGTAAAAGAAATATTCCACTTGAGACCCATTCACTGCATTTGTAAGTCACCTAGTTGCTCTCCTGTTTTCACATATCCAGTTGAATGCTTCTCTGAAATTTTCAGAAAGATGGTGAGGAGGAGAAAAGGAAGAGAGAGGCAAAGAAAAAAAGATTATATTTTTATCAACTTGTGTTATTTTCATATTACTTAGAACTCCATATTTATAACTAAAGTTACAGGACACATAAGGAATAATCAATTATAAATCACTTTTAAGATTTCGTTAATCTATCTTGTAGATTTTCTCATAACCAGGAGATTCTTCAATTGGACATATCCTAATATGAAGGAAAAAACTCATTAATTCTAACACTCCCCTTAATGAGATTGATAAGGAGCGATATCCACAAGTGTATGGAATTGTCTCAAATAATAAAGGAGTAGAGTATTGTATATACAAGGATTAAAAAATTAAGTACCAAAACGTATGTAAATCTAATTGTTATTTAAACTACCAATAATAATGAAGTGGAATGCTTATGAATCATAAATTGCTTTTCAGATTTTTTGCTAATCAATCTCTTGATTTGCTCACGAGCATGAGATTCTTCAATGAGACATATCCCGTTAATTAGAGAAAAAATCCCATTAATTCCAATAGCAACCAATTAAATGAAGAATTACAACATCTTGACTGAAAATCCTTGTACAACCGTTTGATGTTGTTCTCTTTATCACAAGAATGCTTCTAATATATAGAAAAGGGCCTTCATGGTACTTGGGTTTAATACAAGACATTTTTTAAATGGTTGTGATGTCTTGTTTTATACAAACTATAAAGAAATGGACTAGGTGTAACTCAATCCCGAAAGCTAACTCAAAGCAATAGCATTGCTCAATTCTCTATATCTAGCACTCTTTCCTTATCCTTAAATGGACATAGGACAAAACACCTCCCTCATGAAAAATAGGTGGTAAGTATAAAAAAGAATATGCCCTTAAATTAAAAGGTTTTGAATAATTTAAATGATTTTGCATATTGTAAATGATAAACACACATTCTAGTGGCAATTGAGGTTAGTTATCATGTATGGTGTTTAAAAAATTATAGATTTTATATTTATTTGATATATTTATACTTATTATTAAGTTGTATAACTTAGTTTTGATTATATTTTTTAAATATTTGCTAATTTTATTAACTTTGCAAATTCGAAAAAAATTTGCGTAGAGACAAGCTGTTACTGTTATGTTATGACCGTTACAAGCCTATTCTATTACCCGTGACTGCAATTTGAAACCATGGCTAATGATTCAATGCGAATAGTACGATTTGTGACTATAACAACACTGCAAACCGTACTTCTCATGTCTCCCTATTATTTCTTTTAATTATGTGATTGAAAAGAAATTATGATTGCCACATGACATGGTGAAACATGAAATAAGGTTTTCTAGCTCAGGACTTATTTTCTCAATTTATAATTGGTGTGCACCAATGATGAATGAAGTAGGCCTAATATTATTGTGTGAAAGAATAAATGGAGGTTGAATTTCTATTGATTGCTTGAAGTACTTTGTGCAGAGAAGCTCGGAGGAGGATAATACAAAGGCTTTTCTTATGCTCAATGAGATCATACTGACTTTAAAGGATGTATGTGCTCCGAATAAAAGAAATCCTATGATTATTGGTGTTTTTTTATTTCCCATTTCTATTAGAAATAAGGGGTCAGTGCACTGATAGGCTGTGTGAGTAATGTGTTTTCCAGATTCTGTTATGATAGTGTTCCAAATGTGAACAGTAAGCTCTTCATGGATTTTTTTTTTTTTAAATTTTGTTCTTCTGCCTTCTATGTTAAAAACTTATGCTTGGTTAGTTTGTTGCTCTACTTATATTTTTAAATGATATTCTTTTTTTAGCTACATCCAAATTGATATTCAAGTTCACACATGCTGTTGCTTGCAATTTTAGATAAGCAAATTTAGATATTTTGGTCATAACAAGTAAGAATTGTAAATCTGTAATAGTGTGTCTGATATGTTTGTCATTATATGGCATCAAATCTGCATTTTCGTTCTTTTGTAAAATATGGTCACATATGAAATTAAATATTGAGCCACCATATTGTAATGGATGAGACAATAATATGTTTTTCTATTCATTAATATGTAGGCAAAGGATGAAACTAGGAAAGTGGCTTATGATACAATCCTCCTGATAAGTTCTGCTTTAAGAATCTCATCATGTGCAGGTTCTGGTGAAGCTTATCACAAATTGATCAGCATGGTTAGTGTCTAATTTGTGTTGCTTTATTAATATAGTTATGCGAAAACTTCATTATGTTTTGGCTTCTCTTCTACACTTTCTGCTATTCATCCATGTTGCTTATAAATTAATCAGCTGCTTTTTTCAGTGAACTGTTTATTGTGAATCAATTATGATATTAGCTGGTAGGGCATCAATCATTGGAGAAATAACTTTAGAAAACTTTGGAGATGTTTTCTTATTGATGATCACCATAATTGAGGTCCTCTAATAAACAATTCGTGGAAAATGTATTGGAAGTGTCCAAGACAACTATTTCCAATTTAACCAGAAGAAACCAAGCTTTCTTCAGTGTAAGTTCGAGTATGTGTTGCCATATTGTCCAATATTGCACTTCATCATGTTATTTCCTAGTGACATACTGTAAACTTTATTTTCTTCGAAAAACACTAACGATGTTTAGTTTGCGATAAAGTACCCCGGAAAATGCAATTATCTTTGCATTGTGAAATGATTGATCGTTTGATGTATATGTTGCCAAATTGTGCAATTATCTTTTCATGCTATCCTGTGTTTTCACCTCTGACTGAGACAGACTTGCATCCAGGTGTTTTTCTGAAATTGTGTCTGCAAGTGGTATTTCTGATTTTAGCAAAGCACTGTGCATGCTAGTCCCATTTAATGCTCAGTTGCATTAAATTGATTGACTGATGAATACTGGTTGGGAATCTCTGTCTAAATCTTTTTTCTATGTCATCATGGAAAGGCATGTATCTCATTGATTAATCCATAAAAAATACTACTGGGAACCTTAGTGTCCCGTTTGCATCATCCACACAATGGCACTTGAAAAGTAGTTTGCATCATCCACACAATGGCACTTGAAAAGTAGATGCAATTTTATGTCGATTTCTTAAACTAGCAAAAATATTTGGGGATGCCCAGTGAAGGAAAACATGCGTTATCGACCTTGGACATGGATTGATTGATAGACTACTTGATTTAGATTGAAATATAAAATGTGTCATATGATGTCATTTATCTACCTATTGGTTTCTTCCTTTGGGTTCTTTTAGATTGCTGTATTTCAGTGATGTTATGAATTTTTACATTGCTATGACATATGAAACTAGAAATTACAGCTGCAGCTGCTTTCTAATGATCTTAGTTTGCAGATAATGGGTTATCTTTCAGGTCCGTCTCCTCACATAAAGAGTGGAGCAGTGTCTGCACTGTCTCTACTTGTGTACAATGATGCAGACATCTGTCTTAACATTCCTGATCTTGTTCCCTCCCTCTTATCTTTGCTGCAAAGCAAAGGTGTGGAAGTCATAAAAGTTAGTATTCGTTGCCTCTCTATCAAACTAATATTCTTCTCTGTTGCTCTTAGTGCTAGTGAACTGATTGATACTGCATGAACAGGCTGTTCTGGGTTTTGTGAAAGTACTAGTATCATCCTTGCAAGCTAAAGACCTGCAGAATTTTCTATCGGACATCACCAATGGAGTTCTCTTGTGGTCATCTGTCTCTAGATTTCATTTTAGATCTAAGGCATGTATGACTTTGGATCTGTGTTTTCACTTGCAAAAAAAAAGTCTGGATCTTTATATTGGTCCTGCATGTATATTAATGTCTTTGTTCACATCTTTAAAGGTCTTCATGCATGTGAAAGTTTATTTGTTGACAGGTGACGGTCATAATGGAGATCATGATGCGGAAGTGTGGTTCTGCTGCAGTTGAGTTAGTTACCCCAGACAAGTACAAGGGTTTTGTCAAGACTGTTCTGCAGGTCATTTCCCTTTATCTCTTCTGGTCTTCCTTTGTAATGTTGCCTAATCAATTTCGACTTCATTTTTTCTCCTTGAACATTCACAATTCATTTTAACTTGCCGTATGTAATATAGATCCTAAGATCTTTTAATCTGAATCTTTAGGCTGCTAGTGTAGAAAACAAGATGTTTTTATAGATGTTGTGTTGCCTTGAATTGATGGAGCACTGTTTCTGGAGGCAGATGACAAAATCAAGGCAGTAAATGTGCCATCTGTTGAGCGCTGAACTAATCCCCTCGTTAAATTCAAAGTACATGGAAAAGTTGTTTGCATGAGCTTTGCGTAAGAGTTGGGATATATATTATTCTGTCATTATAGAGTAATTCATAAGCTGGCTATTGGTTGATTTAATTTATTATTGCCTTCCGTTTTTTCTTCTCTGTGATATTTATTTTTTGAATCCAATTTTCTATTAATTCTCAATTGTCAATATCAACAATAATAAGCTCTCTGGGAGAATTACTTGGGTATTTATATAGTAACAGATCCTACTCTGCATCATATATATATATATGTATATCAACTCTTGCATCTTTTGTTCAATTTGGCCTTTCTGAATTGAGTACTATCCATTTGATTCAATTAAAAAGAATACAATTTATGGTCATTCTTGGCGCTACCCCACTGAAATTGCATTTTTGGATGTATTCCATGCGGATTACTGATCACTGATGTTGCTTAATTTGGAAAGTATTGGATATACCATATCCAAAAAAATTTTGTTCTATCTTCATAATCACTTACGATGCAAATTTTCCTTAATTCAATAGCCATCTTTTGCAGAATCGTCATCACAAGCCTACATCCAAGGAAGCTGGATCCAATGATACAGAAACTGCGTTTACAGATTCATCTGGCAAAAGGTCTGATAAATCCATTCATCTGTTTTTACTTCTCGTTGGATATTTCCCATGTGGTACACATTTGTTTTCTTAATGCATCTTTTACTTGCAGACTTCCCCCTTGCCCTCACAAGTGTTCTAATTTCTGTTGCATTTTTGTCATTCTAGGATGAATAAGCAGAAGAAAAAAGAATCAGGTTCTGTGGCGGAGGAAAATGGTTCAGTGCAGCATAGGAAGAGAAAGAGAAAAAATAAGGAAAACGATAACCCTCGTACCATGAGGGAGCCACGTATACCGAGCAGTGGTGGCTATGGACCTAAAGGAACTAAGAAAGCTAGGCACTCTGGATATCAAAAATCAACAAAGGGTAAGTCAGCAGATGATACAAAGAAGAGGAAGTTTGTTAAAGAGTCTACAAGTGGTGGGAACAAAAAGATGAAATTCCAGAACACGAGCAAGAAAGGCAAAACAGCAATTCATAGACCTGCCTCCAGAGTACACAAGCACAATAAATTTGGAAAGAAACAAAAGACTGGTGACTAGTGCAGCACTTGATGGCCCTGGATCTGCTTCCAAATTGTGCAAATGTAGTAGATTTTGGAAAGAAACAGAGTGGGACTGAAGTGAGATAAAGATATATGAATTATGTGAAGTTTAACCTGAAATGGCCGAATGACCAGAGTTTCTTTTGCGGGAAAGTGAGCATTTGAAGTTGAGTTTAAGCTTACATACAAGTTTTGCAAGAGAGCTGTGTATTTGAAGCATCATGGAACATGAAATGTAGCAGCTGTAGTCTCCAGTTGAAACGAGATGAAGACTGCAGAATTTTGGAGTTTCCCAAAGAATAGCTATATATTTATATATAATGGCTTATGTATCAACCACACAAGAAAAATGCTGTATGCCTTCAAGCTGATTAATATGGATTATTGGCAATTTTTTTTTATGGTTTTTATGCAGTCAAGGAAGTCAATGAAGATTCAGTTAGAAATAATTAGAAAGTTTACGAGTTCTATTATTTAAAATCCGTATGTTAGAAATTATTTTCCATTAAAATATATATATATAATTTTTGTATTTTCTATCATTCAAGACCCTTAGAAAATTGGTCAGGTTTTTCTTGGTAGAATGACAGTCTCTTTGAAGTTATTTTTTGAAATTTAAAAATTTTATGGGTATGTTAAACTTTTTATAAATAAATCATATGTACAATTTTTCATTAAAAATAGAAAAAAGTGTTATTTTATAATTTATTTTTTCAAAAATAATGGAACATTAGTAAGTTTTTTTATTAGTAGTAGTAGGTTTGTTATTATTTGCTTAGTTTGATTGTTTAGTATTTTGATTTTTCAGATCTTCTATAATAGTCGCTAGGCCTTTCTCATCAGCTTATTATTATATTCGTTGGCATTGCAATATGGAGGTGGGACGAAGCGATCCATATTTTCTTATTTTTAATATAAAAATAAAAAAATTATTATTTAGTTTCTATTTTATGTGAAAATTTATTAATTTTAAAAATATATTAAAAGTATTGTTTAATTTCGAAAAATTTATTAATTAATTTTTTTTATTAATTTTATTTATTAAATATTTTAAAAGATTAAAATACGGATATATTAATTAGTAGATTTTATAATTAGTAAATTTTTTATAAAATTAAGAGATAAATTAATGATTTTTTTTTAATTTATATAAATTAAATATTAAAATATTTAAGAATTAAAATTAATAATTTCTAATAATAAAATTAACAATAATATTAAAAATTTATTAGATCTCTCTCTTCCACCTTGGAGTCTTTTTTGGTGGTGCAAAATCTCATATGAATCTACTGCTGGGAGTCCTTGATTGATTAGGAGAAAGAAGCCTCGCAGAATTCAGAGAATTTTTCATGTTGGTGACATGCTTTGGGTGGGTCTTATGTCTCAGTATTGGCTGACATGATACTTGGACACTTGCTCGGAATCAGCACACTTGCCCTAGTCGTTTTTTGATTTATATAACGTTACGCTTCAAATTAGTGTGTTTATGAATTTAATCAACTTAAATTAATAAATTTAATTAAATAGTTATATCGATTGATTTAGATATTTTATTTAATTTATATAATTTTTATTTGATTAACTATATCCAATTATTATTTTAATTCTAACTTTACCTTCACTTATTTAGTTTTTGTATTTGATTTGAATATAATAATAATAATTTTTTTAATTTTTATTATTATTAGAAATGTATTATTTTAATTCAATTAATAAAAAATAATAATATAATTTTAAATTTTATTAAATTAATAAAAAATAATATTAATAATAAAATTTATTATTTAATTAAAATAATAATTATTTTAAAATTATTTAAATTTTTAATGAATTTACTAACAAATTTCAATTAATTGATAATTTACAAACGAAAAAATTAATAAAAATTTAGTAAGAGTATTTTAGTATTTATAATATTTAACGGTTAAAATTAATAGAAAGACTATTTATTAGTAGGGCTGTAAATGAGTCAAGCTATTCGTAAGCTACTCGAGACTCGACTCGATAAAAGTTCGACCGAGTTCGGCTCGTTTTTTAAACGAGTCAAGCTCGAGCTCAATTTTGAGGCTCATCACTTAAACGAGCTGAGTTTGAGCTCAATAGTATTCGGCTCGTTAAGGTTCGCAAGCTGGCTCTTTTTTAGGCTCGCAAGTTGGCTCGTTGAGAAGGCTCGCGAGCTGACTCGTTGAGAAAGCTCACGAGCAGACTCATTAAATAGACTCGTGAATACTATGGTTTAAATAAATTGGTGAACTAATTCGTTAAATAAATTTATGAATAAGTTCATATATTATTAAAAAAATAAAAATAACTATAAAGTCATAAAATTTAAACTATTATAAATACTTGAAAATTATAGTATTGAAAATTATAAATAATTAAGATTAATTATTATAATTAGTAATCTTTAAAATTAAATTATAAAAATATTTTGTATATAATTATTATAATAAGATTCCATAAAATTAATGTATAATCACAAATAATTAATATTAATTATTATAATAAGTATTCTTTAAAATTATAGTACTACATGATATTATAATACTACATGATAAATTGAGTTGTAAAAATGATACACATTTTAAAATTAAAGTATAATTATAAAAATTTTTTTGTATATAATTAAGCATACAATATAAAAGATGATAATAATTATCAAAGTATAATAATAATAATTAATTAAGTAAACAATATATATTAATCAAGTATTTTTTAATTAAAAATTTTAACTAAGCATTATTGATTAAAGTATCAAAGTATTATTGGTTAAAAATAATAATTATCGATAATAATTTTTGATTTCTGACATTTCGTTTTCAAATTTCATCTTAACCAAGTTTTATTGGTTAAAAGTTTTAATTTAAAAAAATATAATCAGTCCTATATCAATACTATAAATAATTAAAAATTATATTTTTAGAAATTCTAAATAATAATAAATACTTTTTAATATTATTATTCAAGTAGTATTACCTGATAAATTGAATCATAAAACTAGATATTTTTTAAAATTAAAGTATAATTATAAAAATATTTTTAAACTAGATACTACTATAAATATTTAATTAATTATTATTAATATATTTATATAATTATTACTAAAAATTTATAATTATTAATATTATTTAAGCTTTTTTAACGAGTTTCTTAATTGAGCTTTTCGAGTTCAAACTCGAGTTTTATTAACGAGTTTCTTAATCGAGCTCGAGCTCGAATTAGGCTCGTTATTAAACTGAACGAGCCTTTCACGAGTCGAGCTCGAATCGAGCTCGATTATAATATTTAATTTTCGAGCCGAGCTCGAATCAAATATTAGAGTTTGAGTCGAGCTCGAGCTTTCAAACTTTTTTAATAAACGAGCTTGAGCTTTACAAAGGTCGGCTCGACTCGGTTCGATTACACCCCTATTTATTAAACTTTTTAAAATATTAAAAATATTTTAATAAATTTTTCAAAATCAAAAAATCAAAAATTTTTTTTATTATAGGAATCAGTAATTCTCCCTTGAAACTATGCAAATTTTGTTGGGCTTTTTCCTTTCATAATTATAAATCATTAACCTTTTTCATGTGAAAAAAAAAATCATTTGCAATAAAAGAATTCAACTAAATTCTTATATAATTGTATATAATTCATATTTCTTTTTACATAATTTTTTTAAAATTAAAATAAATTGATTTATTTATTTATTTCAAACATAGAAATTGATAAAAAGATTACACAATAAGCTTCATGTATATGATATATATTTTCAAGTTAATAAACTATTCATCCCTCTCTAGAACGCTAGAGAAAGAATTTTCTCTCTATTTAAATGTTTGATTCCTCTTATTCTTATTTCCTATCATTTGCCAAGTTGTAAATATTCTGAGTAGAGGATGGCTTGTCCATGGCCGTCAAAAGTTACTTGGCCTTCAACTCAAAATTACCCCATTAATGCAAAAAAAAAAAAAAAAAAAAAAAGCTTTTCAAATAATGAGACTTTATTGGAAAAGATATCATACTTTTTCTAGTTTCTACCAAGCATGGATTGCGTCCCATAATCAGACCAAAAGCTCAGCTACCAAAATGCATCTCATCAGTACGATTTCAGGGCCCTACCCAAATACTAATGCCATTAACAGCTTTAACGATGTCGTTTTCCTGTCTTCCCCCCTGACACCTTCCCCCGTCCTAACCGCATCACCACCAGACAACTCTGACACATAACACTTGATCTCTCGGACCCTTCAAAATTACAATACTACCCTCACTCCTCGTCCTAGCCGTTATAACCCCCTTTTGGCCTTTTCACCCTTAACGGCCCCACCACCTGCCCATACCCTCCATTCCTAGACTTGTCGAGGGCACTTATGTCATTTGGCTCTAAACCCCCTTCCAGAAAGAAACCTGCTCTCTTTCACTCGGCTTAACTGTTTGAAAATCCAAAGCTTTTGATTTCTCTTCTCTGGTTCTTTATTCCCCGTTCTCTCTTCTGTATCTTTCTCCTAGAGTTTTGGATTCTGTTTTCCACCATGGCTTCCTCTTCTTCGGATCCTGGGCTCAAACCAGAAGTTGGTAGTGGCAGTGGTAGTGGCGGTGGTAGTGGTGGTGGAGAGAGTTCGGAAGCTGTGATAGCAAATGATCAGCTATTACTCTACAGAGGACTAAAGAAACCGAAGAAAGAGAGAGGCTGCACTGCCAAAGAACGTATCAGTAAGATGCCTCCTTGCACTGCCGGTAAACGCAGCTCCATTTATCGTGGAGTCACCAGGTATACTTAATTTTGCTGATTTTTGGTTTGATTTTATCAAGATTTTCACTTATTAATCCAGAACTGTAAACTATTGAAAAGAAATAATACTAAAATTAAAATCCTAATTTTTAGTTTCTTTCGTCTAATTGGATGCTAATTACAATTAACAGTGCATTTGATTTTTTGATCCAGACACTAACACTGTAGCCTAACTTGAATGTTTTAGACATAGATGGACTGGTAGATATGAAGCTCACCTTTGGGATAAAAGTACATGGAACCAGAATCAGAACAAGAAGGGAAAACAAGGTCTCTCTCTCTCTCTCTCTCTCTCTCTCTCTCTCTCTCTCTCTCTCCCTCTCCCTCTCTTTTGTGTTTTGTTGCCTGAAACTGACTTTTTATTACTGTGCATGGAATGGCTGCTGCAATTCGATTTGTCAGTATACTTGGGTAAGTTGCTTGTCTGACAATGTCTATTATTTCGATATTCTTATGCCTGTGCTGTGTTAATTCATATTTGTTACATTCATTGAGATATATGTACTTACAGGGGCTTATGATGATGAGGAGGCTGCAGCTAGAGCATATGATCTTGCTGCCTTAAAGTATTGGGGACCTGGGACTCTCATTAATTTTCCAGTTAGATACTCAACTTGAACCTTCTCAGTTTGTCAGCAAAAGATCATCCATATATTTTTTTTCTATATTTCTGTATGTATAAGTGAGGAGCTGTGTTCTATATGTTTTAGTTTGATCTGTAAATCATGGAATGTGGATGCATTTTATATAGTTTTTATGCATGAGATGAGCCTTGCACATACACACACACATTAAAAATTTCCTCTCCTTAATGAGTAACAAATGTGCTACACTTTCTTGTTTAATTCTATACTTAGTAGAAAACAAACTTTTTATTACTAATTATTTACAGTACTTTGGTTTCTTTTATTTCAAACCTTATTTTCTTTTTTATTGCTGTGGATTTTTTTGTCATCATCTGAAGTACAATAATTTTGTGGTGCAGGTTACTGATTATACCAGAGACCTTGAAGAAATGCAGAATGTGTCAAGAGAGGAATACCTGGCATCTCTTCGGAGGTATGAATCTACTGTAAAGAATATACTTTAAACTGTGCCATACTGCTTTTAATGTTAAATATTTTCTGCAGAAAGAGCAGTGGCTTTTCAAGAGGAATTTCTAAATACCGTGGGCTTTCCAGGTATGCTTTATCCACGATTCTAAAAATGCTTTTATGTTCGGGTTCCAGAGGATTAATGGTACGTAACTACATATTTATATTTCTAGAAGTTACTAGTTCATGAGAAAACACAATTAGCGCATTAATGGTTTATTGTTTTAACTTCATCGGGAATGTTTAAGACTTCTTCTATGCTTCTTCGAAGCCTTGAGTGTTGCTTATTTTTTAAATTTCACAAATAGACTATGTACGAAATATCCCTAATTAATGAGTAGCCATATCCACCTCAAATATGAATCTTTGATAAATTCTGATGGAATTTTATTTATGTTTTCTTGTTTGACAACACATGTAATGTTGTATGCTTTTAGTTTGTCCTTGCCTTGAAGCTTTCTCTATGTATTACAGTTACCTTATGCCGTATTTATTAATTATTATTGATGTTTTGTTTCTGTATTTTGTTCTTTACTTCTGGCTATCACAAAGCAGTCGATGGGATTCATCATTTGGCCGCATGCCCGGTTCTGAATATTTCAGTAGCATAAATTATGGTATGTTGCAAAGTTCTAGTTTCAAGAAATTACTTTGATCAGCAACCAAGAAAATTGGACTACGTCAAAGAATATTGTCGAGTTGTATTGTTTATGGGAACATTAACTTTTGGCAATCATTGGCAATTGAAGGTTCCTGTATAATGCTTATTTCTCCCACCTATTTTCTTCTGGAACTAGTACCATTTTTCTAATGGTGATATCTCATTATAAAGTGCAGCTGATGACCCAGCAGCAGAAAATGAATATGTGGGAAGTCTTTGTTTTGAAAGAAAGATTGATCTAACAAGTTATATCAAATGGTGGGGGTCCAATAAAACTCGTCAAGCAGACTCCATCTCAAAGTCATCAGAAGAAACCAAATGTGGTTATGTTGAAGATATTGGTGAACTTAAAACATCAGAATGCGCCATCCAGCCTACTGAGCCTTACCAGATGCCTCGTTTGGGCATGCCTGTTGATGGAAAAAAGCATAAAGGTTCAAAAATCTCTGCCTTAAGCATTTTGTCACAATCAGCGGCATACAAAAACTTGCAAGAGAAGGCTTCAAAAAAGCAAGAAAACAATGCTGATAATGATGAGAATGAAAACAAAAATACCAATAACATGGACTATGGTAAGGCAGTGGAAAAGCCCACAACTCATGATGGCAGTAATGAAAGGCTTGGAGCTGCATTAGGAATGAGTGGGGGGTTGTCTCTTCAAAGAAATGTGTACCAACTGACTCCTTTCTTGTCTGCCCCACTTCTAACCAACTATAATACCGTTGATCCCCTAGTAGACCCCATCCTTTGGACATCTCTTGTTCCTGTTCTTCCCACTGGACTTCCTCGTAATTCTGAGGTAGATTGATTTTAATCACTTCTTTCTTTTGTTTAGTTGTTTTTTTTTTGCTTTTGTCCTCTCTTTTTTAAGCATTTAATCTCAAATAAGAATTATTTTGTGATACTCTGGGAAGGTTTTTTTTTTTCTCTTTGCTTTTTGAAAAGCATGAAATATCATCTATTTTGGGAGCAGAAATTTGATAAAGATTAAAGGATGACTCTGCCATAGTGATACACAAACAAAACCTCTTCCCTGATGTTTTCCCCCTTCTTTTCTTTTCTTCCAATCATTTGTATTCACCTCATAGGAAATTACACATGGTGATGCAGGTTACAAAGACAGAGACCAGTTCTACTTACACTTTCTTTCGGCCAGAGGAGTGACTGCATTTCCATGTTGGTTCTGTAACAGGCCTGCTATGGATCACAACATGAAAAATGCAAGGAAAAAGTACTGATAGGTCCTTTGTTATTTTTTTATTCTTTATTTTTGTGCTTTTAAGGACCCCCCAATCCCTAGCCCCTCTTTTTTTTTTGCTGTTTAATAATTACATATGTCTCAGAGAATATACAAAGGAACATCAATATATATGTATATTAATCACGTGTAGGGTTCAGCACGTCCTGATGTATTATCTCCTGATATTCCAGAGCTTGCATTTTAATGTCAAATTTGTGTCTCGCAATTGGGATGGTTAGGAATTTATGTTAGAACAGTAGAAAACATGACTTCCTTTCAAGTACATAGTTGTGTTTAGGAGTAAAAATCCTCATTTCTGAGAGTCAACATATTTCATTTTGTTACCTCAGATGTTCTCTTCTTTGTTGTACTTTAGTCGGATCTTGGCTCTATCCTTTATGGAGGGTAATTTGATTAGTCTTCAATTGCCCTTTTCCTTTCTTTGTGTTCATTTTTACTTTTATTTTTTCAGAGGAATTTGGTTTATTTTTATTGGTTAGGGAGGTGATGATTTGGATATCTCCCTGATTCCAAATTTGTATTTATTATCTTATCCCTGATTTCGTACCAATCCTTAGTGATATTGACGGACTTAAGTGGCTGGCAAAGTCTGCGGCCTCGTAATATTTTAATTTTTAAACGTAGGTTGAATATGAGTTTTTTTAATAAATTATCTCATTTAGCCCCTTAAATTTTTAATAAAAGTTTAGAAGATTGATTTTAATTGTTAAGTATATACTTTGGCGTTCCTCTAAATACAAATATTGCATCCTTCACTACTTAGCGATATATTCTAGTATTACTATAAAGTACACGAAAAGTTTATCTCCAATCCCTGCTTATGATTTAACTCTTGTAGATTTCCTACTCTTCTAGCCTTTCCCTTGATTAATTGCAAAGGCTATGTCTTTGCTAGCGACCACTCTGAAGACTGAAGGTGATAGAAGGTGGGTCTGAGTAAACAGGTGATGGTGCTGTTTTAGCATACATGAGACTAGGCATCTCTTCTGGAAGTTGGGGCAATTGTGCTTCAAATTTCAGCACCTGAAAAGCTTGTCTGGCTGATGGCCTTTGTTTATCAACTGGATGAGCACACCACAATCCAAGAATCAACAAGCATTCCAGCTCCTGCACATCAAAATCCATTCCTAATCTCTCATCAGCTGCATCAACAATCTTCCCAGCTCCATATAGATTCCAAACCCACTCAACAAGACCCATATGAGAGTCCTCATCTCTACACTTCCTCTTTCCAGTAGCAACTTCCAAGAGTACAATTCCAAAGCTATAGATATCGGATGCTTTACTAGCCCTGCATAGCTGGTAATATTCAGGTGCTATATAGCCAAAAGTTCCAACAACCTTTGTGGTTTGATGGCTCAAATTAGGGTCTAAAAACATAGATACCCCGAAATCGCCCAGCTTGGCATTGAAATTCAAGTCTAGCATCACATTAGCTGACTTGATATCTCTATGTAATATACAATGCCCAGATTCTTCATGAAGATAAAGCAAAGCAAATGCCAGATTAAGAACTATGTTTAATCTCACATTCCATGGAAGATGCATGCCATTTCCGAAAAGATGCTTGTCTAGGCCTCCGTTAGGCATGTAATCATAGACAATTAAGTACTCATCTTGATCATTACTCCAACCGATCAATGGGACGATACTCGTGCAATCCAACAAGATCATAATTTTCAATTCTGTTGTGAAAACTTCTGTGGCATACTTGTGTCTGCTGCAGATTCTCTTGACAGCAACCATCTTACCAGAATTGCTTAGGTACCCTCTGTAAACACTTGAAGTACCTCCTTTTCCCAGCATATTTTCACTTGAAAAGTTATCAGTAGCTAAAGCTAGTTCTTGGTAAGATAACTTCTTACACAAAATATCACTCGCAAAAGCTTCACTCGTGCAAGAGATGTTGCTCGTTGATTTGCTTGTGATCTGTAAATGGTTATAGAATATTAGTCTCGATGTGTATTACGTCTATAATTACAAGTATTTATAGAATACAAAGGATAAGACTCTAAGCTATTCAGTTACAGAAGAGACTTATCTACAATAACTAATCACAGCTGTATTGTTATCTAATATCCCCCCTCAATCAATGTGTGGCATAACACATAGATTGTCTCTTAGTAAACGAAAACGTGTCCCAGAAAGTCCTTTAGTAAACACATCAGCTGTTTGATCAGTACTTGCAATATGATGAACTTGTAGGTGTCCAGAGATGACTTTTTCGCGTACAAAATGAATGTCCAATTCAATATGCTTAGTTCGTGCATGTTGAATGGGATTAGCTGACATATATGTAGTACTAATGTTGTCACAAAACACCACAGGGGGCTCTTCAAGCTGTATGCCAAGCTCACGCAATAAACTAGTAATCCAAGTCAGTTCAGCCACCGTACTAGCTACTGCTCTATATTCTGCTTCCGCGCTTGATCGTGAAACAGTTGGCTGTTTCTTGGCAGACCAAGAAATCAGATTGTTACCAAAATAAAGACAAAAACCTGTAGTGGACCGGCGAGTATCATGGCAACCTGCCCAATCGGCATCAGAATAAGCTGTTAAAGTCTGCGAACCACCCTTATAAAATTGCAAACCATAATGTACAGTCCCCTTGACATATCGTAAAATTCGCTTTACCGCAAGCATATGTTTCTCTCTTGGATTATGCATGAATTGACACACCTGGTTAACAGCAAAAGCAATGTCCGGCCGAGTAAAAGTCAAGTACTGTAAAGCGCCAACAAGGCTTCTGTATAGTTGTGGATCACTGAGTAAAGCACTATCGGATGACAAAGACAAGGACTCATTAAGAGTTGGTGTTGACACAGGTTTAGCCATCTCCATTCCTGCTCTCTTTAATAAATCCGTTGCATATTTATATTGATGCAAAAACAACCCATCCAAATTTTGCTTGACAGATATACCAAGAAAATAGTGCAAACTTCCTAAATCAGACATAGCAAATTCCGATTTAAGAACCTGTAATAGCCGACTCATCAAAGTTTGGGACGAAGCTGTCAATACTATATCATCCACATAAAGTAATAACACAGCCATGTGTTGTCCCTCACGCAGCACAAACATCGAGGAATCCGCACGACTTCCTTTGAAACCAAGCATTTTCAAAAAATTCGTAAAACGCTCAAACCACGCCCGCGGCGCCTGCTTCAATCCATAAAGAGCCTTTTGAAGCTGACATACATATTCTGGAAAAGCCGGATGTATAAATCCCCGTGGCTGTTTCATATAAACATTTTCTTTCAAAACCCCATGCAAAAAAGCATTCTTGACGTCTAGTTGATGCACCGGCCATTGTCTCGAAACAGCAAGAGAAAGTACAGTCCGAATTGTTGTTGGTTTGACAACCGGACTGTAAGTTTCATCATAATCCAATCCAGGCTTCTGAGCATATCCTTGTGCAACCAAACGGGCTTTGTACCGTTCGAGAGTTCCATCGGATCGAAGTTTCACTTTATACACCCACTTCGAACCTATAATATTAACATTGGATGGCTTAGGAACCAACTTCCATGTCTGATTGCGCAATAATGCGTCATATTCAGTAGACATCGCCTTCCTCCATTCATGATGTCTTTGAGCTTCTGTATAGGTTTTAGGTTCGGGCAAAATCTGATTCTGATCACCATGAGCAGTCAAGGAGAAAATTTTCTTTGGTTTTCGAATCCCATCTTTGAGACGAGTTTGCATGGGATGCAAAGTCTGAGTTGAGGGACCTGTAATTGCCAAATCTGCAGGAAAAAGAGTCAAGGCATTATTTGTTTCATTAGGAACAATAGGTGTAGAATCCGCAACAGCAGGACTGGTGGTATCGAAATGATCCGCAGGTGACTGATTTCCAGAATCCGTTGGTTCTGAATGAACAGGAGAACGACAGTCCTGTACGGTAACAGCTTGCTGATTCTGAGCTCTATTATTACTCGAACAACTTTGTAACAATGGTACTTGCCTTGGAAAGGAAGGAAGATGGAAGCCACGTTGCACAGAAGCTGCTGGTTGTGCAGAAACATGTTGCTGGAACTGTAAAAAGGGAAATTGATGTTCGTCAAACAGCACATGTCTAGAAATAATCACTTTGCCAGTTTTCGGATTATAACAACGAAATCCCTTGTAAGTATCAGGATACCCAAGGAAAATACAATGAATTGAGCGATTTTCCAACTTATGAGACACTGTTGCTGTTATGTTAGGAAAACAAGAACAGCCAAAAACTCGTAAATGAGTATAAGAAGGCGGTTTACCCAGTAATTGTTCATAAGGAGATTTAAATTGTAATGTCTCACTAGGCAAAATATTATGTAAATGTACCGCCATATGCACAGCCTCCACCCAAAATTGCAAAGATAAATTGGATTGAGTAAGCAAAGTTCTGACCATATTTATTAATGTGCGATGTAATCGTTCAGCCGCGCCATTTTGCTGTGGCGTATACGGACAAGAAAATTGCAGACGGATACCATTATTAGAAGCAAACTGTTGAAAATGATTGCTAATGTATTCGCCACCTCCATCACACTGCAAACACTTAATCAAAACACCAAATTGGGTTTTTACATAAGCCACAAATGAAACAAAATAATTATAAACCTCACTCTTTCGTTTTAAAGGATATAACCACACATATCGAGAGTAATCATCCATAAACACCACATAATATCGATAGCCACTAAAAGATGAAACAGGAGAAGACCAAACGTCAGAATGAATTAATGCAAAAGGAGCCGAAGCTCTTACATGAGAATGAGAAAACGACAACTTAGTATGCTTGCCCAATCGACAAGCAGTACAAGACACTTTATTAAAACTAGATGTTCGAAATAACTTTGACAAAATGGAAGAATTAGGGTGTCCTAAACGACGATGCCACAACTCGAATGAATTTGCCGAAGCAATCAGACTCGTAGAACCACCAGACAAAGAAGACGAAAATGAAGAAGGAGAGAACTCATAAAGGTCCCCTGGACTACTGCAACTGAGAAGTGGAGTCCGCGTCTTGAGATCCTTCACACAAAAACCATAGGGATCAAACTCAACAGAACAGGAATTATCACGAGCAAATTTCTTAACAGAAATTAAATTATGAGTTAAAGAAGGGACGACAAGAACATCTTTTAAAAGTAAATCACGACTAGGTAATGGAAAAGAATTTGAACCAATATGAGTGACAGGAAGAGAATGTCCATTACCAAACACAACATTATTAGAAACGGGAGTTGGAAGACACGAAGACAGGATACCTGGATTAGGTGTCATGTGGGAAGTAGCACCTGTATCTGGTAGCCACGCAGAATGCACAGGTTCAGGAAATTGAACCGCAGCAAAGGATCGATCACCCGAGAATTGTCCAGAACGAGTAAAATGTGGGCAATCTCTTGCTATATGGGTATATTCTAAACAAATCTGACACTGTGTGGGTTGAGAAAAACCAGCAGATTGAGGTGGAAAACCAGCATATGGTGAAGAAAAACCAGTGGGTCGAGGACCAAGCACACCATTGTATGAACCTGAAAAATTGGATCCAGGATGATACATAGAAGATGATTGATTGTAATAATATCCACGTCCTCCTCGTCCAGAACGACCACCACGACCCCCTCTGCCATAGGAATCACCACCAGTGTTATGATAGTAACCAGAATTACGGCCACCACGACCTCGACCTCCACGGCCTCGTTGATTAGAAGAAGAATTGCGTTCAGTAGAAACTAACGCTGTCTGCGAATTTGCCGGATTTGGAACTGGCTGAGATTGTTTCTTTGCGCGACTTTGC
The DNA here is from genome assembly GCF_001659605.2 of Manihot esculenta. Classification (NCBI taxonomy): domain Eukaryota; kingdom Viridiplantae; phylum Streptophyta; class Magnoliopsida; order Malpighiales; family Euphorbiaceae; genus Manihot; species Manihot esculenta. The sequence continues at coordinate 4,264,736 of NC_035169.2, read as the reverse complement.
AATCGCAACTCCTGAAGATATAAAGAAGTACGTGTCTCCGCAAAAGAAGGAAGAGGTTTCTTTCCCGTCAAATTGATGACAACATTTTCATATTCAACAGGCAAACCATCCAGTATCTGCATAACTAAGTCATCCTCAGTAATAGCATGACCAATAGAACAGAGGGAATCATAAACAGTTTTTAATTTCTGAAGATATTCATCAATGGTAGAATTATCCTTAACAGTTCTGTAAAAGTCTGCTTTAAGTTGAAGAAGTTTTGCATGAGCTTGATCATGAAACAGAGTTTCGATAGCTTCCCAGGCTTGCTGAGCAGTAAGAACAACATTTGGTTTGATGAGACTACGCAAGATATCAGGACTAAGAGTAGCCTGAATCCAAGATAAAACGAGACGGTCAATTTGTTTCCATAATAAGAAATCTGGATTTGGTTTAGATTCACCAGCAGAATTTGTTAATACACATGGTGGTGCAGGAACTGAACCATCAACGTGATCATACACATCATAACCCTGTAAAACAGGAATAATGAGAGAACGCCAGAGAAGGTAGTTGGTGAAATTGAGAGCTTCATTGACATAATTTTTGATATTAGAAACTCCAAAAGATGGATGGAGAGAAGAATTGGAAACAGCAGGTTGGGTGGAAGACTCGGCAGGATGAGAAGGGGCTGTTGTGTTGGAAGACATGACGAAGACAACGAGAACAGGGAGAGAAAAAAAAAAACAGAAGAAAGGAAAGAGTTGATACCTAATAGGGCTCTGATACCATGTAAATGGTTATAGAATATTAGTCTCGATGTGTATTACGTCTATAATTACAAGTATTTATAGAATACAAAGGATAAGACTCTAAGCTATTCAGTTACAGAAGAGACTTATCTACAATAACTAATCACAGCTGTATTGTTATCTAATATGATCTTCTTGTGCAGCACTAGAATAATTGCAGATACACCAGCTGCAGTCATGAGGGTACAAATCACAACAGTAAACTTCCAATTAGTCTTCTCATACTTATATGTCAAACCTGAACGTGCATTGTCGAAAACCATATCCAAGTATCTGTCTGCATCAAATTCCGACTCTAAGTTATTATCATCCCCATCCACTGCACCTCCATGCTTCATGTTGCTACGGTAGAAGCATTCCTTGACAACTGAACTACTCGGAACATTTTTCCAGTCATCGCCATGTTGCCACACGCCACGCAGGTATGTTACATCGGCTAAGGTGGACATTCGAACAAAAGACGCTTCCACTTGTATCAAATCAGAACTAATATTCCAGAAGATTTGATCATAGCGGGAGTTCTGATTGTAGCTTGCTATAGTACATGTTCTTTCATTAACATTTATGTCCCATGTAATGGCCTCATTATTAACAGCTTTGGATATGCAGTTGATGGTGTCAAGCATAGTGACCCTAGCAAGAGGATTATCCATGTAGATGGGAGTTCCTCCACAGGAAAAACCGCGGCCTTGTAGTCGAGAACTAGATGTGTTCGACGAAAATGGATCGACCGAGGGAAGAAGAACGAGAAAGGTTGACAATCCAGAGAGAAAGAAGAGAACACTTGGATACATGGACAAAAGATTGAGATGAACAGACAGTTGATTTCTCAGTAATGCAGAAGCAAAATGCTACCTTATATTAGGAAGAATATGATTAATTATTTATTACACAAAGATAGCTATTATTCCAAAAGTTAGTGAACATAACAAGGAAGAACATAGAAACAAGGCATTGTTTGATAAGACCTTTGTATTATATAGCATATTTCCTTGACAGAAAACAAAAGATAAACATAATAAAAATATATCAATTTGGCACATACGATCAAAAAAATATTAAATTTAAATCAAATTTAATTTATCTTAAAAATCTTTTATGATAAAAATTATTTAGCGTGATATATTTAAAAAAATAATAAAAATTATTTAGCGTGATACATTTATAAAAAATTCAATAGCAGAATACATGTTAAATTTGAATAAGGTATTTAATCTGATGTGAACAAATGTTTATTATAGTATCCAACTATTTTTTAAAATTTTTTTTGTAACGACCCGGAAACCGGTACCCCTCAGTAACGGTTCGAACCATCACTGGCACTAGGATCCAGATCGGCTTAAGGCCGCCGGGACCCGTAGTCAGCCAACTATACTCTCTGTGTACCTGATAAATTCCATACATGATACAAAACGACTCAACAATCTTGTAAAACTCTGTAGGCTTAACTGCTGCTACTCAGATATGTCAATCTGAAATGGCCCTCAGGGCCTACACCAGGGACTACTATCTGCTGTGGGTCAAGGGATTGAAACCCTTTTAATCTATAACACATCCCATTGGTATCTCATCAAAGCCATACGTTAAGCCCAACTCACACATTTCTCATCAAGAAACGTAAAACAGGATGCTTGTACAAAGGGATTAATCATACATCACACTATGGCAAAGACACTAGGGAAAGCACAAGTCTATCCAGTAAATGACAGTACATAGCGATACATTACATGACAACTAATCTTTTAATTACATCATGTCCACTATGCTATTACAAACATACATTCATGCATCACTGTTCTCTGTACTCTTGCTGACTTTGACTTCCCATAGCTATCTCAGAACCTGCAAAACTGGGGTTAAGGGAGTGGGATGAGCTACTACAGCCCAGTGAGAAGGAACAGTAAAACAGTTCAGTCATTACATGCTCTCATGAAATGTATCACATCACAAACATATCACCTCAAGGATGAACTTGTCACCAATAGCCCTGTACTGTATACATATAGTAATATGTCCAACTTGCCAGGGGCGATTACGCCTCACCTGGACTTCTCTTACCTGGCTCTATCACAAGGCCAACTGTGCCAGGGGCGATTAGGCCTCACCTGGACTTCTCTATCTGAGTCAGGTCAAACTGTCTATCTCATAGTACCAAGAGCGACCTGGACTATCCAGGGGCGACCTGGACTATCCAGGGGCGACCTGGTATGGCTACCTCATGCCATAACTCTGTGTCTGTACTCTGTGCTCTATCAAGGGCTAAGGATCATCCAACATTCATCCATACATATATCATCTTATGCAATGCATCATATTCGTGAATCGAATGCAATACAACCTAATACAACACATGGCATGTTATGATGCATGGATCATGCTAGAAGTGTGTCATTTCTCAAGATAAATATTAAGTTTAGTTCCACTCACCTGTAGCCTCTGCTTGGCTAACTCTGGGCTACCTCTAACTCTGACGCAGGTACTACTGCTACACATCTCGGTTCCTCGGGTCCAATCCTACAATGGAGGACGCAAATGAGGCACCAAACATACTCTATACAACTGATAAACAACTCCCCAAAACCCCTCTAGAACACCTCAAAACATGCATGCAAAACAAGCAAAGGAAGGCTGGACAGGGCACCTTCGGCAGCACCTTCGGCGGCCGAATGTCTCCTCCAGAGACGAAAGTCGGGCATGTTCGGCGGCCGAATCCTCCTTCGGCTGCCGAACCTGAGTTCATCCAGAACTCAGCTTCGCGCTTCAACCAGCCTCCCAACTTTTGCCATATTCCCCAAATCGTGCATTCAACCTCTCAACCTATGCATATACTTATGTACATGCTCCAAGGGGTCCAAAACTAACTTAAAACCCCAACAAAACAATACACATAACACATAATCATGCATAAACCATGAAAACATGAAAACGAACCTATATAAGCAACTCTACCCTTATCCTCTGTAAAAGCTGTTATAAACCATTAAAACAAGTTAAAAACTTCCCTTACCTTTGGACAACAGAAGCTAAACAATCTGAACTCAAAGCTATGCACCAACACCTCTTCTTCTTCACTAACCCACCAAAGCTCTCCCTTTTTTCTCAAAAACATTCAAAACACTTTACCACCCTCAAACCTGAGCATGGGTGATTAAAATGAGTCATAGGAGACGTGGCCTCATCTCCAGCCATGATCTGGAGGTAACACCTGTCCAAAACTCTGGCTGAGGCGTGCACAATGGCTGGCCAACTCACCTTCGGCTGCCGAATCGCATGCAAAACCATGCAACATTTGGGGGCCGAACTTGAACTTCGGGGGCCGAACATTGGGCACTTTCGGCGGCCGAACTTACCTTCGGCGGCCGAACATGGCAGAATGCCTCCTTGGCCCTTTCTCTTCACAACTCAATCCTTTTTCACTCGAAAATCGTTAAAATACTTAAAACCATTGTAGACAACGTTCTCTTACCCTTCCAGAGACCTCTGACATCCTCGAATTCTACCGAACGATAGGAATTCCGATGTCTGACTCTAGCCGGGTATTACATTCTTCCCCCCTTCAAGAACATTCGTCCTCGAATGTTGAAACAATAAACACAGATGCAAATAAGCAAGGAAGGAAAGCATAAGAAGAGACACAGATATCACTGGAGTAACAACGCCCGGGTTATTTACATTTCTTGACTCTGCTGACTTTTACCTCTTTACTCTGTGTCCATATTCTATACTGCCTGCTAACTTTTCTTTCTTTTTGGCTCTTTTTGATTCACATTCCTTTGGTTACACTCGGTTAAAGGAGCAATAACTCTTGACTTGGCTATACCTTTCTCTCGCTCTACTTGTGACACAACACAAGGGACTAGACATGCCCTGAAATCGAACTCATCTTACAGAACTTGGCCTCTATGCCGTGTTCTCTTAAAATCTACACCACGTAGTAGATAATGGGCATGCTTCTCTGTTTTTCTACACTATTCTACACTTTTGCTGCGCACTCTGATCCTTGCCCGCCTTTCTTCTTCTTTCCTATACTGGTTTTTGTTTTCTTTACTTCTCTCTCTAACTCTCACCATCTAGTTCCCAACGCTTAGATCGATCGTGGAGACTACATAGCTCCTACTCGCTGTCTCCACAGCTCATTACTTTTGCGTGGGAACACCTGTCCTTGGTAGTGATTTTGTTCAACTGCTCACAATTGGTACAAAATCGCAAGGTTTCATCCTTCGTTTCTCACACCAACACTGGAACATTCCAGGGTGAGGTACTAGGTCGGATATAGCCTTTCTCTACCAAGTTTCTCTATCATACTCTGACCATGCTCTCTCTCTGCAGGTGCCATCCTGTAGGGTAGAAGGAAAGAAATGGTTCTGCGTCCAGACACCACTTCTATTCCACTCTCTACTCTCTACCTTCCTGACAGATGGTAAACCTGACAGCTCATCTGGTAAACCATCTAGAACTCACTACCTACGGGCATTGAGGCTAATTCCCCGATCGGACTACTCGACTCGCTCACAAGAGCTAGAACCCTCTGATAACCTTTCCTGTGTACCTTTGAGCTTGCTGGGCTGACATCAAACCTCTAGGCACCTATACTCTGTCCCTTCCAAGGACTATCTCTGATCCATCCTAGCCTCTGAATTCTCCTACCTTGTCTCTACAGACACAGGTAGTACAATGAGTAAGTAGCCAATCCGCCCTAGAATGACATCAAATAGTCAACTCTAGAACCATAAGGTCAGTTGGCTAGTATCTACTCACTACAAACTCTAAACTGCTCTGACTGACTGACTCTGCCTCAGATGGATCATACTCGGGTCCACTAACCCAGAGAAAACACTCTAAGCCTAGAAGTCATCAAACCCACTCTATTAACAGCTCACTAAGCCACAAGGACGTAGAAACACGCGGGTTCAACACAAACAGCATACACATCCGAACATCTACAAGTGAACATACCTGACGTCACTGTGTTCGATGTGATAGCTTCCTACTGAGTCAGGGTGAAGCTCCGAGCTAAAGCTAACGGAACTTCCCTCGGGAACTTACTAATGGAAAGGCTAACCCTTTCCTTTGCCTCAACTACCACTTAATCCCAGATTAAACTGAAATCTCTTCCTATACTTACACTTATTCTTACTCTTTTCTTTTTCTGTTCTATTCTCGTTTACTTACTCTTCTCTTTTCCTTCATTTGCTCTCTTTCACTTACTGGTATGCTTTTCTTCCTCTTCTATTTCTTATTTTGTTCTCTGACTTATTGATTATCCTTGAGGGCTGCACTCGGAGATGAGAGATCACTCTCCCTATCCCTGGATAAAATCCAAGGCCATAGCATCTCATAGCAACACTCTCAAGCATCTTTCCTAGCTCACTAACTTTTAGCTCCTATTCGTTTGATTTTTACCATCTCGTTTACTCTACTGGTACCATCCTGCAGAGAAGACTAGGACTAATGGGTCTAGACACTATTCCTATTTCCCATTGGACTCTCTTAGCAGGTGGTACACCTGATGACTTGTCTGGGTCACGATCTAAACTTTTCTTTGGCTACGGGCACTAAAACGGGTTCCCCTCCGGATCTACCTACCTGTTATACTCTTTGGCACAAACAAGAAACCCCTGATAACCTCTCCTACTCAGCGTAAGAGCCTATAGGGCTGATATCAAACTCCAGGCCTCTCTACACTGTCCCCTCAACAAACGACCTGTGATCCATCCTGATCTCTACGCCTAACTACTCTGCCTATCGACGGCAGTACGATGAGTAGGTAGCCCATCCACCCCTAGAATGACATCAAACAGTCACTCTAGAACCACTAGGTCAGCTGGAAGGCACCTACTCAAACGCGCACTCAACTCTATTGGCAGACTGACTCTGCCGCTGACGGATCACACTTGGGTCTATTGACCCAAAGAGGACATTCTAATCCTAGAAGCTATCAAACCCCTACTCTCTATGGCTCTTAAAGCATGAAGGAAAATGAAACATCAGAGTCTCTAATAGCAGACACATCAAAACATATGGAAGTGAAAAGTACCTGTCACCGCCATGTCCGCTGTGTGAGCCTCTTGCTGCGTCAAAGCGACGATCCGTGCTGGTACTGATGGGCCTTCACTTGGGGAACCTGTGGACGAAGGAGTGATCTCGCTCCCTCTGCCTCTACCCAACGCCATGGCTAGAGCTCCTGGCTGAGTCACTCTGTCTGAGGCTGTCTGCTGGAACTGTGGTCTCAAGGTCGCGGTGGAACACTCACGTGCTATGTGCCCCTCCTGTCCGCACCTAAAACATGCTGTTGTCCCTACTAGACAGACTCCCTTGTGCGGCCTACCGCACCTTGGACATTTGGAGTTGTTCAAACCAGAGCTCGATCCCTCACCTATTCCCAGACCAGACTTGATCTGCTTCCAGAACGTGTTCTTCTTTGATCGTCTGAGGCCTCTACCTCCCTTCTTCCTTTCTATACCAGCCTCGTGCAGTGGGGAGAGATTAACATCACTTGTCCCTGCAAGTCTGGTACTAGCTTCCCTCTTCTGTGCCATTTCTACTCTATCATGGAAACTCTCCCTTGACCTGTCTGGTAAAACCCATCCTACAAACGCATGAGCAAACTGCTCCCAGGATAAGCTTTCTACCCTCGGGGTCACATACTGGTTGAACCATTCCCTTGCCTTGTCACATTTCAATGTGACCCCTGCCATCTGAATGGCTCTACTCTCACTGGCTCCTAACTCATCGGTTATCATCTTGACCGTTCTGAGATACTCAAAAGGGTCATCACCAGTCTCAAATGTGGGAACATCCAACCTCAAATAGTCTGTCATCTGTACCCTACTTCCTCCAGGTGAACTAGGCTTAGGTATTTGGACAACTGGGGCTACTGGTTCTACTGGTGGTGGAGGAGGTGCAACATTCCCTGAGATAGGGTTTGCTAAACTTGGATAACCAAAGAAGTGTGGAAACATGGTATACTGTGGATGTGGCAGTGGATATGGCGGATAAAAGGACGGATAGGGCATAAAGGTGGGATATGGGTGATAACTAGGAAACTCTGATGTACCTCTCATCGGGTACTCTGCCCCCCACGGGTAGGGTGGATACTGAGGTGGAACAAATCTCGAGGCCTGAGTGCCTCCTTGGGACTCACCCATATCTCCTCCTAACCTGCTCATGCCAAAGCTACCATCTCTGCTCTGCTCATCCTCCTCTATGACTCTCATAAACCCTGACATACCACTCTGCACAACTTCCCTTCTACTCTCATCACTAGACCTTCTCGGGTCCCTTGATGTACCTTCTCTGCTTAAACTATCTGATGTTGCCCTTTGCAGAACAGGGAGATGGGCATCCATGCCTTCATTCTCCGGCGGAGCTCCAGTCAATCTAGCAGATCGACGAGTTCCTCTCATCCTGCCTCTGAAACGCACAACATCACACACAAAAATATCATCACATGATCCATGTGAGAACACATGAATCCGCAGCACATATCAAACATTTCAATAATGCACATGCAACTCATCATCGCATTTCACATCATCATGCAAGACAGGACTCCACATCCTATCCTAGTGGACATGATTTGACCTATTGTGCTTCCCCTCCTATACCAGACAACACCTCTTTCCGATGTGGGATATCTCTAGTCCTTGAGCATCTTTGCTCAACACATCGTACTCATGAGGCCCTATGCTCTGATACCAATCTGTAACGACCCGGAAACCGGTACCCCTCAGTAACGGTCCGAACCATCACTGGCACTAGGATCCAGATCGGCTTAAGGCCGTCGGGACCCGTAGTCAGCCAACTATACTCTCTGTGTACCTGATAAATCCCATACATGATACAAAACGACTCAACAATCCTGTAAAACTCTATAGGCTTAACTGCTGCTACTCAGATATGTCAATCTGAAATGGCCCTCAGGGCCTATACCAGGGACTACTATCTGCTGTGGGTCAAGGGATTGAAACCCTTTTAATCTGTAACACATCCCATTGGTATCTCATCAAAGCCATACGTTAAGCCCAACTCACACATTTCTCATCAAGAAACGTAAAACAGGATGCTTGTACAAAGGGATTAATCATACATCACACTATGGCAAAGACACTAGGGAAAGCACAAGTCTATCCAGTAAATGACAGTACATAGCGATACATTACATGACAACTAATCTTTTAATTACATCATGTCCACTATGCTATTACAAACATACATTCATGCATCACTGTTCTCTGTACTCTTGCTGACTTTGACTTCCCATAGCTATCTCAGAACCTGCAAAACTGGGGTTAAGGGAGTGGGATGAGCTACTACAGCCCAGTGAGAAGGAACAGTAAAACAGTTCAGTCATTACATGCTCTCATGAAATGTATCACATCACAAACATATCACCTCAAGGATGAACTTGTCACCAATAGCCTTGTACTGTATACATATAGTAATATGTCCAACTTGCCAGGGGCGATTAGGCCTCACCTGGACTTCTCTTACCTGGCTCTATCACAAGGCCAACTGTGCCAGGGGCGATTAGGCCTCACCTGGACTTCTCTATCTGAGTCAGGTCTGTAATACTCGGCTAGACTCCGATATCGGAATTTCAACCGTCCGGTGGAATCTCGGATGTCGGAAACCTCTAGAAGGGTAAAACCAGGTTTTTATAAAATGTTTTCATGTATTTTAATGTTTTAAGCATGAAATTAAATGAGCTTTTGCATGAATAATCTTTGGAGGAAAACCCAGGTTTGGCCGCCGAAAGCCAAGTTCGGCCGCCGAACATGCATGCGTTTTGGAGGCACGTTAGGCCCCCGAAAGCATGAGTTGGGGAAGTCCAGTTTCGGCCGCCGAAAGTCAAGTTCGGCCGCCGAACATTGCATGGATGCGGGAGCGCATTCGGCCCCCGAACGTGGCCTGGCCAACCACCTATAAAAAGGGGACTTAGCCGAAATGGGTGAGCTTTCTCCCATTTTCGGCCACAGCAAGCTTCCGACCTTCCCTTTGCAACTCTTGTGTTCTTCCTCCAAATCTCTTCCATTTTTCTTGAGTTTTCACCTCGCTTTGCAAGTTTTGAGCATTTAAACCAAGTTTTGGAGCTTTGAGAACTCAGGAGCTCATTTTCGTGGATCTCCAAGTTTAGGTCGTCTCCCTCTCGATCTTCAAGAGGTAAGAGCCGATCTTAAGCTCCTTTTGTGTTTTAAATAAGTTTTATGCAAGATCTATGGGTAGAGATGCATGTTTCGGCTTATTGATGAGTTTATGGGTTTTGATGCTTGGATGAGCAATGTAGCTTGTTTATGTGTTGTTTGAAGTGTTGTAGATGGGGTATGTGATAGTTTGAGACCCCTAGGTGTGTTGTATGATGTGTATGCATGTTTTAGAACAAGTTTATGCATGATTTGAGGTTTTGGGAGGCAAGAGGTTCATGTGAACCAAGTTTCTGCCCGTTTGGCAGAAACCAGGTTCGGCAGCCGAAGGAAGTTTCGGCCGCCGAACCCTCTTGTGGAGGCAGCATTCGGCTGCCGAAGCTTGCCCCCGAAAGAGGACTTTCGGATCTGTCTAGGACTTTCGGTCGCCGAAAGTGCCGCCGAAAGTGCCTGACTTTCGGATCTGTCTGGGACTTTCGGCCGCCGAAAGTGCCCTGTCCAGCCTTTCTTTGCATGTTTTGCATGGATGTTTTGAGATGTTTTAGGGGGTTTTTGGGGGATGTTTTTAGAGTTTTGTTCTAGCATGTTTGGTCCCTCATTTGAGTCCACCTGTGTAGGTTCGGACCCGAGGAACCGAGGGCCCCAGCAGTGAGATAGCTGCTTCAGAGTCTGTAGAGCTTCAGCCAGAGGTGAGTAGAATAAACTCTTAACTTTTAAATTAAAGAAGTATAAGTTTTTGAGCATGTTCATGCATCATGGATGCCATGTGATATTAGGTTGTTTGCATTAGTGTACACGAATATGTTGCATTGCATAATATGATGTGGATGCGGATTGGCTATTGGATGATCCTCTAGTCCTCCTATGGTATGATATGATGATGATACGGTACGGATTACCAGTGAGGCCCATTCTACGCCCCTGGACTATGTTAAGAGAAAGACCAGTGAGGCCCATTCTACGCCCCTGGCATATTGGAATGTTATGTTATGTTGTGTATGTAAGAGAAAGACCAGTGAGGCCCATTCTACGCCCCTGGCACGATTGGACTATGTTGAGGACTATAGGTGACAATACCATCCTTATGTGATATGTTTGTGATGTGTTGCATTTCATGGAAGCATGAAATATTTTAATATATGTTTTCTCTATTCTGCTCACTGGGCTTTGTAGCTCACCCCTCTCCCCTAACCCCAGATGTGCAGGTACAGGGTAGATCAGGAGGTTAGCCAGAGTATGAAAGCTATGTTTATGTAATGGTTAGATTGTGGACATGACAATTGTATTATGATGTAATGTAAAAGTGTTTTAAGTTATGTAATTTGAATATTGAGGATAGAGTTGTGCTTGACCAATACAGATTGTTAATCCCACTTGTATGTACATGGTCTTTATGATATGAGATATGAGGTTATGTTTCAACCAAGCTTATGTATGATGAGATACCCCATTGGAGCATTGGATGAGGGCTCCAGTGGAGGTTTATGTATGTTTATGTTTATGTACAGGTTGAGCTTGGTTGTTATGTGAGAATGTTTACAGGTTTATGAGTATTGTTGATCATGTATGGGATTAAACAGGATTACAGGTTATGTCAGGCTTGCTACGGTTCCCGGCGGCCTTATGCCGATCTGGATCCTAGCGCCGGTAGCGGTCCGGATTTTCGGGTAGTACCAGAGTGGTATCAGAGCCCTAGGTTATTATGGTCGGACCTAGAGTGTCGGGCTCATAGATGTTATAGCAGGTCAAGCACAATAGGAAAGGTCATGTCCACTAGGATAGGATGCGGAGTCCTGTCTTACATGATGATGTGAAATGCCATGATAATAGGCATGTGCATTAATGATATGTTATGTATGCGATGTATGTGATGAGGGTTCATGTGTGCCCACATGAACCATATGATGCTGATGTTTGTGCTATGTGTGGTTTTTCAGAAAACAGGATGAGAGGAACTCGTCGATCTGCAAGATTGACTGGAGTGCCACCTGAGGATGAGGGCATGAGCGCCCGTCCTCCAGCATTGCCTAAGGCAATGTCTAGCAGGTCTAACAGAGAAAGAGCAGTGAGAGACCCTAGAAGGTCTCTGGATCTGGGTAGAAGCAGGTCAGTACGAGGAACAGTTCAGGGAGGAATGTCAGAAGACGTGGGAGATGACATGGATGTGGACCAGAGGAGGGATGGCAGTTTAGGGATGAGTATGTCAGAGGAAGGTATGGGAGAATCCCAAGGAGGCACTCAGGCCTCGGGTTATGTTCAGCCACCTCATTACCCACCTTTCTCACAGAATCCCGGGTATTCGATGGGAGGTACATCGGATTACCCTAGTTTTAGCCCTTACCCCACACAGATGCCATACCCACCATATTACCCACCATACCCTCAGTACCCTATGTATCCACCCCCACCCTATTACCCAAATCCAGCAAACCCTATCTCAGGGGATGCTGCACCTCCTCCACCACCAGCAGCACCTACCGTCCCAAAAACCCAAATACCTCAACCTAGCTCATCTGGAGGGAGCAAGGTCAGAATGACTGATTATATGAAGTTGGGTGCTCCCCAGTTTGAAACCGGTGATGACCCGTTTGTGTACCTTGAGAGGGTCAAGGCGATAACAGATGAGATAGGGGCGGATGACAGTAGAGCCATTCAGATGGCTGGGTTCACACTAAAATGCAAGAAGGCCCGTGAGTGGTTCAAGAGCTATGTGAAACCGAGGGTGGATAGTCTATCATGGGAGGAGTTTGCTAATGAATTTGCAGGGTGGGCTTTCCCTGATAGTTCAAGGGAATTGAAGATGATAGAATTCGAGCAGTTGAGACAAACTGATGACATGAGTGTAGATGAATATACTGACAGGTTTATGGAGTTGCTGCCATTTGCTGGGCAGAACCTTGATACAGACCAGAAGAAGTCAAGGAGGTATATCATGAAGCTCCATTCCAGGTATTCCTCCTTGATACAGTCAGCAGATAGAGAGAGTTTTCATGCCATAGTAGACATGGCTAGGAGGATGGAGGCTAGTGCTATCATCGAGGGAAAAGTCAAACAGTCAGCAGCACAGCCTTCTGGTTCCAAAACCCCAGGTAAGGGAAAAGTGGATCCTTCTTCCTTAAGCGCAGGTAGTAAGAGGTGGGGCAGTACCACCAAGAAGTTTAAGAAGAACAAGTTCTGGAACAAGATCAAGTCAGGTCTGGGATTAGGAAGTGGCTCGAGCTCAGGTGCAGAGAATGCAGTATGTAAGAAATGTGGGAGACCGCACAGAGGAGTATGTCTGGTTGGGACATCAGCCTGCTTCAGATGTGGGCAGGAGGGACACATGGCACGAGAGTGTCCTAGAGCAGCTTTTGTGGCACAGTCCCAGCAGACAGCTTCTGGTAGCGTAGCACAGCCAGTAGCTCCAGCCATGACACAGGCCAGTGGCAGAGGCAGAGGGAGAGGGTCAGCCTCTTCTTCAGCAGGGTTCAGAGGTGAGGGTCCGTCAGCTCCAGCAAGGATCTTCACCATGACACAGCAGGAGGCAGATGCATCTAACACCGTGGTGGCAGGTAATTTAGTCATTGGGTGTTCTGATGTGTATGCATTAATGGACCCTGGTGCATCTCATTCTTTTATTGCTCAGAGAGCCGTGGGGAGGTTAGGTCTGATGACTTCTGGGTTAGAGTGTCCTCTCTGGGTCAGTGGACCCAAGTGTGATCCATCAGTGGCAGAGTCAGTCTGTCAGTGTAGTCCAGTTTTTGTTGAGGGGAGATGCATGTCCGCCGACCTTGTGGTTCTAGAGTTGACAGATTTTGACGTCATTCTAGGGATGGACTGGTTATCTACCCAGGGCGCTACCTTGGACTGCAGGGACAAGGTAGTCAGGTTCAGAGGTCAGGATGGATCAGAGGTCGTCTTCAGAGGAGACAGGAGGGGTACACCTAGAGGCTTGATCTCATCTCTTCAGGCTCGTAGGTTGCTTAGGAGGGGATGTCAGGGGTATTTGGCTCATGTGAGAGAACTAGACAGTCAGATTAGAGAGCCCGCCGCAGTGCCAGTGGTCAATGAGTTTTTAGATGTGTTCCCAGACGAGTTGCCAGGTTTACCACCTGTTAGGGAGATAGAGTTCGAGATTGAACTGATGCCTGGAACCCGACCGATCTCTATCCCTCCCTACAGGATGGCGCCAGCAGAATTGAAAGAGTTAAAGGAGCAGTTGCAGGAGCTGGTAGACAAGGGCTTCATCCGATCGAGTACCTCACCTTGGGGTGCTCCAGTTTTGTTTGTGAGAAAGAAGGATGGATCCTTTAGACTTTGTATCGACTACAGGCAGTTGAACAAAGTCACTACCAAGAATAAGTACCCATTGCCAAGGATCGATGATCTATTCGACCAGCTAGCAGGAGCGGGTTGTTTCTCCAAAATAGATCTGAGATCGGGGTACCATCAGTTGAGGATCAGGGAAGAGGACGTTCCAAAAACAGCTTTCAGGACCAGATATGGGCATTTTGAGTTCCTTGTGATGCCGTTCGGGTTAACTAACGCCCCTGCAGCATTCATGGACCTCATGAATAGAGTGTTTAGCCAGTACCTGGATCACTTCGTTATTGTCTTCATAGATGATATCTTAGTGTATTCCAGGAGTGCAGAGGAGCATGCCCATCATCTGAGGATAGTTCTGTAGACCTTGAGGGAACATGGCTTGTATGCCAAGTTCTCCAAGTGTGAGTTCTGGTTGAGGAGCATCTCGTTCTTGGGGCATGTAGTGTCAGAGAACGGAATTGAAGTAGACCCCAAGAAGATAGAGGCTGTGACTAACTGGCCTAGACCCACTTCAGTGACAGAGATCAGAAGTTTCTTGGGTTTGGCTGGTTATTACAGGAGGTTCGTTCAGGACTTCTCAAAGATTGCAGCTCCTCTAACCAGATTGACCAGAAAGAACCAGAGGTTCGTATGGACCGACCAGTGTGAAGAAAGTTTTGAGGAGCTCAAGAAGAGGTTAACTTCAGCACCAGTGTTAGCTCTGCCGACTAGCAATGATGACTTCACAGTGTTCTGTGATGCATCCCGAGTAGGCTTGGGTTGTGTGTTAATGCAGAATGGTAGGGTGATCGCTTATGCTTCCAGACAGCTGAAGAGGCATGAGTTGAATTACCCCACACATGACCTTGAGATGGCAACAGTTATCTTTGCACTCAAGATGTGGAGGCACTACCTCTATGGGGTAAAATGTGAGATCTTTACAGATCATAAGAGCCTGCAGCACATTTTGAGTCAGAGAGAACTGAATTTGAGACAGAGGAGGTGGGTAGAACTGTTGAGTGACTATGATTGCAAGATCCAGTACCATCCGGGTAAGGCTAATGTAGTAGCGGACGCTTTGAGCCGGAAATCACTCGGCAGTTTATCCCACATCACGGCAGAGAGGAGACCGGTGGTGAAGGAGTTTTACAAGCTCATGGATGAAGGTCTACAGTTGGAGTTGTCTGGTACAGGTGCTTTAATAGCCCAGATGAGAGTGACACCTGTGTTTCTGGAGCAGGTGGCTCAGAAACAGCACGAGGACCCAGAGTTAGTGAAGATTGCCAGGACTGTTCAGTCAGGCAAGAGTGAAGAGTTCAGATTTGATGATAAGGGGATCCTCCGCTATGGGAACAGACTATGTGTACCAGATGACGTGGGATTGAAAGGAGACATTATGAGAGAAGCCCATAATGCAAGGTACAGCATTCACCCCGGAGCCACCAAAATGTATCAGGATCTGAAGAAAGTTTATTGGTGGCCAGTGATGAAGAAAGAAGTGGCACAGTTTGTGTCCACCTGCGAAGTATGTCAGAGGGTGAAGCTGGAACATCAGAAGCCGGCTGGAATGCTTAACCCGCTACCTATTCCAGAGTGGAAATGGGAGAATATAGCTATGGACTTCGTAGTGGGGCTACCGGCGGCGTCCAACAGATTAGACTCCATATGGGTGATTGTGGACAAACTCACTAAATCTGCTCACTTCATTCCAGTTAGGAGCAACTACTCTGTGGATAAGTTAGCGCAGGTGTATGTTGATGAGATTGTCAGACTGCATGGGGTTCCTGTTTCTATAGTATCAGATAGAGGACCCCAGTTCACCTCCAGGTTTTGGCGGAGTCTGCAAAGTGCTATGGGTACCAGGTTAGATTTCAGTACTGCCTTCCACCCCCAGACTGATGGACAGTCAGAAAGGACCATCCAGACTATCGAGGATATGCTCAGAATGTGTGTGCTGGACTTTGGCGGTTCTTGGAGGCAACATCTACCCTTGGTGGAGTTCGCCTACAATAACAGCCATCATGCTAGCATCGGGATGGCTCCATATGAAGCTTTGTATGGGAGAAAGTGCAGATCACCCGTCTGTTGGGAGGAAGTAGGTGAGAAGGCCTTGGCAGGGCCTGAGTTAGTAAAGATCACCAGCAGGGTGGTACCCATCATCAGAGAGAGAATCAAAACTGCTACAAGCAGGCAGAAGAGTTATGCAGACCTTCACAGGAAACAGGTAGACTTTCAGGAGGGGGATTTAGTATTGCTCAAGGTGTCTCCAATGAAAGGGGTGGTTCGGTTTGGTAAAAAGGGTAAGCTAGCTCCACGGTACATCGGACCCTTTGAAGTCTTGCAAAAGATTGGGAGTGTATCGTACAAGCTAGACTTGCCTGCCTCTATGGAAAGAATCCATCCGATTTTCCATGTTTCCATGTTAAGAAAGTACGTGTCAGATCCGGGCAAGGTTCTTAGTGAGCCTGATGTGGAGATCCAAGAGGATCTCACCTATGTTGAGCAGCCAGTACGGATCATAGACACCCAGATCAGAAAGCTAAGAAACAAGGAAATCCCGATGGTGAAAGTCCTTTGGAACCACCACAATATAGAAGAATGCACCTGGGAGACACGGGAGTCCATGCTCCAGCAATATCCCCATCTCTTTTAGAGGTTAGTATCCTTGTGTGCTATGTATTATGTATGTATGTTATGTTGTTTTGCTATGCATGTACTTGTTGAGGAACATTCGGGGACGAATGTTCTTAAGGGGGGGAGAATGTAATACCCGGCTAG
Source organism: Manihot esculenta (assembly GCF_001659605.2). Classification (NCBI taxonomy): domain Eukaryota; kingdom Viridiplantae; phylum Streptophyta; class Magnoliopsida; order Malpighiales; family Euphorbiaceae; genus Manihot; species Manihot esculenta. Next base: position 4,247,740 of record NC_035169.2, on the reverse strand, counting down.
ACTCCGATATCGGAATTTCAACCGTCCGGTGGAATCTCGGATGTCGGAAACCTCTAGAAGGGTAAAACCAGGTTTTTATAAAATGTTTTCATGTATTTTAATGTTTTAAGCATGAAATTAAATGAGCTTTTGCATGAATAATCTTTGGAGGAAAACCCAGGTTCGGCCGCCGAAAGCCAAGTTCGGCCGCCGAACATGCATGCGTTTTGGAGGCACGTTAGGCCCCCGAAAGCATGAGTTGGGGAAGTCCAGTTTCGGCCGCCGAAAGTCAAGTTCGGCCGCCGAACATTGCATGGATGCGGGAGCGCATTCGGCCCCCGAACGTGGCCTGGCCAACCACCTATAAAAAGGGGACTTAGCCGAAATGGGCGAGCTTTCTCCCATTTTCGGCCACAGCAAGCTTCCGACCTTCCCTTTGCAACTCTTGTGTTCTTCCTCCAAATCTCTTCCATTTTTCTTGAGTTTTCACCTCGCTTTGCAAGTTTTGAGCATTTAAACCAAGTTTTGGAGCTTTGAGAACTCAGGAGCTCATTTTCATGGATCTCCAAGTTTAGGTCGTCTCCCTCTCGATCTTCAAGAGGTAAGAGCCGATCTTAAGCTCCTTTTGTGTTTTAAATAAGTTTTATGCAAGATCTATGGGTAGAGATGCATGTTTCGGCTTATTGATGAGTTTATGGGTTTTGATGCTTGGATGAGCAATGTAGCTTGTTTATGTGTTGTTTGAAGTGTTGTAGATGGGGTATATGATAGTTTGAGACCCCTAGGTGTGTTGTATGATGTGTATGCATGTTTTAGAACAAGTTTATGCATGATTTGAGGTTTTGGGAGGCAAGAGGTTCATGTGAACCAAGTTTCTGCCCGTTTGGCAGAAACCAGGTTCGGCAGCCGAAGGAAGTTTCGGCCGCCGAACCCTCTTGTGGAGGCAGCATTCGGCTGCCGAAGCTTGCCCCTGAAAGAGGACTTTCGGATCTGTCTAGGACTTTCGGCCGCCGAAGGTGCCGCCGAAAGTGCCTGACTTTCGGATCTGTCTGGGACTTTCGGCCGCCGAACCTGCCGCCGAAAGTGCCCTGTCCAGCCTTTCTTTGCATGTTTTGCATGGATGTTTTGAGATGTTTTAGGGGGTTTTTGGGGGATGTTTTTAGAGTTTTGTTCTAGCATGTTTGGTCCCTCATTTGAGTCCACCTGTGTAGGTTCGGACCCGAGGAACCGAGGGCCCCAGCAGTGAGATAGCTGCTTCAGAGTCTGTAGAGCTTCAGCCAGAGGTGAGTAGAATAAACTCTTAACTTTTAAATTAAAGAAGTATAAGTTTTTGAGCATGTTCATGCATCATGGATGCCATGTGATATTAGGTTGTTTGCATTAGTGTACACGAATATGTTGCATTGCATAATATGATGTGGATGCGGATTGGCTATTGGATGATCCTCTAGTCCTCCTATGGTATGATATGATGATGATACGGTACGGATTACCAGTGAGGCCCATTCTACGCCCCTGGACTATGTTAAGAGAAAGACCAGTGAGGCCCATTCTACGCCCCTGGCATATTGGAATGTTATGTTATGTTATGTATGTAAGAGAAAGACCAGTGAGGCCCATTCTACGCCCCTGGCACGATTGGACTATGTTGAGGACTATAGGTGACAATACCATCCTTATGTGATATGTTTGTGATGTGTTGCATTTCATGGAAGCATGAAATATTTTAATATATGTTTTCTCTATTCTGCTCACTGGGCTTTGTAGCTCACCCCTCTCCCCTAACCCCAGATGTGCAGGTACAGGGTAGATCAGGAGGTTAGCCAGAGTATGAAAGCTATGTTTATGTAATGGTTAGATTGTGGACATGACAATTGTATTATGATGTAATGTAAAAGTGTTTTAAGTTATGTAATTTGAATATTGAGGATAGAGTTGTGCTTGACCAATACAGATTGTTAATCCCACTTGTATGTACATGGTCTTTATGATATGAGATATGAGGTTATGTTTCAACCAAGCTTATGTATGATGAGATACCCCATTGGAGCATTGGATGAGGGCTCCAGTGGAGGTTTATGTATGTTTATGTTTATGTACAGGTTGAGCTTGGTTGTTATGTGAGAATGTTTACAGGTTTATGAGTATTGTTGATCATGTATGGGATTAAACAGGATTACAGGTTATGTCAGGCTTGCTACGGTTCCCGGCGGCCTTATGCCGATCTGGATCCTAGCGCCGGTAGCGGTCCGGATTTTCGGGTCGTTACAAGGTCAAACTGTCTATCTCATAGTACCAGGAGCGACCTGGACTATCCAGGGGCGACCTGGTATGGCTACCTCATGCCATAACTCTGTGTCTGTACTCTGTGCTCTATCAAGGGCTAAGGATCATCCAACATTCATCCATACACATATCATCTTATGCAATGCATCATATTCGTGAATCGAATGCAATACAACCTAATACAACACATGGCATGTTATGATGCATGGATCATGCTAGAAGTGTGTCATTTCTCAAGATAAATATTAAGTTTAGTTCCACTCACCTGTAGTCTCTGCTTGGCTAACTCTGGGCTACCTCTAACTCTGACGTAGCTACTACTGCTACACACCTCGGTTCCTCAGGTCCAATCCTACAATGGAGGACGCAAATAAGGCACCAAACATACTCTATACAACTGATAAACAACTCCCCAAAACCCCTCTAGAACACCTCAAAACATGCATGCAAAACAAGCAAAGGAAGGCTGGACAGGGCACCTTCGGCAGCACCTTCGGCGGCCGAATGTCTCCTCCAGAGACGAAAGTCGGGCATGTTCGGAGGCCGAATCCTCCTTCGGCTGCCGAACCTGAGTTCATCCAGAACTCAGCTTCGCGCTTCAACCAGCCTCCCAACTTTTGCCATATTCCCCAAATCGTGCATTCAACCTCTCAACCTATGCATATACTCATGTCCATGCTCCAAGGGGTCCAAAACTAACTTAAAACCCCAACAAAACAATACACATAACACATAATCATGCATAAACCATGAAAACACGAAAACGAACCTATATAAGCAACTCTACCCTTATCCTCTGTAAAAGCTGTTATAAACCATTAAAACAAGTTAAAAACTTCCCTTACCTTTGGACAACAGAAGCTAAACAATCTGAACTCAAAGCTATGCACCAACACCTCTTCTTCTTCACTAACCCACCAAAGCTCTCCCTTTTTTCTCAAAAACGTTCAAAACACTATACCACCCTCAAACCTGAGCATGGGTGATTAAAATGAGTCATAGGAGACGTGGCCTCATCTCCAGCCATGATCTGGAGGTAACACCTGTCCAAAACTCTGGCTGAGGCGTGCATAATGGCTGGCCAACTCACCTTTGGCTGCCGAATCGCATGCAAAACCATGCAACATTCGGGGGCCGAACTTGAACTTCGGGGGCCGAACATTGGGCACTTTCGGCGGCCGAACTTACCTTCGGCGGCCGAACATGGCAGAATGCCTCCTTAGCCCTTTCTCTTCACAACTCAATCCTTTTTCACTCGAAAATCGTTAAAATACTTAAAACCATTGTAGACAACGTTCTCTTACCCTTCCAGAGACCTCTGACATCCTCGAATTCTACCGAACGATAGGAATTCCGATGTCTGACTCTAGCCGGGTATTACATTTTTTTTCTGAAATCTAAATATTAAATATTAATAAAATTAATGGTTAATATATTAACTTTTATAATTTTAGTAATAATTTTTATTTTATTTTTATTCAACTTTTCATTTTATTTTATTATATTTTTAATTAAATATGTTACTTTATAATTTATTAAATTAAATTTCTTTATTGAGTTATAAAATAAAAATATTAAATAAATGAATTAAATTTATTCATTTCCAGACAGACTTAGGATTAGTCTTCTCTGAATAGTAGTCTAAACAAATAAACAATTTCAATTAAAAATTTTTTTTATCAAAATTTAATTGACAGTGATAAATCAAGTGAGTGCTTGACATTTATAGACAAGTTTTAGCATAATTAAAAGTAAAATAATTTAAATAAATAAAAATCCATATTTATCAATAAATTATTATTCTATTTCTTTCTTTGCGTTTTAATAAATTATTATAATAATAAAGTTTTAGCTTTCAGGAGTTTTTTGTTTCTATATGTGATTTAAACTTTAAAGCAATTAATTTAATATAAAATATTTTTACTAATACATTATTTTAAAACTCTTTAATTAGATAAGATAAAATAATCATAATAAAATATGTTACTAAACTGTTTATAAAAAAATACTCTAAAAGTCTCAATTGAATTCATAATTAGGTAAATAGAATTTTATTTATTTAATATATTTATTTTGTGAAAAATTATATATTTAATATGTTACTAATTACTAATTAATTCTTTAGTATTAAAAATATTTTAAACTTTTTTATAATATTTAACAGTTAAAATTAACCTAGTGATTAATTAATAAATTTTTAAAAATATCATAAATATTTTAATATATTTTTTAAAATTAAAAAATTCAATTTTTTTATACTATAGAAATTAAATAATAATTTTTAAAAAATAAATGAAACTTTAAGTTAAAAAAATAAAATTTATTAGTAAAATTTATAAAAATTTATTAGTAAAATTTATAAAAATTTAATTATATAAATTATCGATTCATAAATATCTAAATATTCAAATAAAAAAAACCCTAAAACCAAAGAGTTTGGACAATTTCAATTGAGAACAAAAATAAACAATTTCCAGCGCTTGGACTTGCCTCAGTGCTGCTGAAACAATCATGTCAGGCTAGATTTTAAGTCACCTCCAGCCTAACAAATTATTCTTTGACAAAAGAATTCAGGCCAGATGCGACTCAAAGTTACGTATCCATCGCTGATGTGTCATCCTAGTCGCGATTCTAACTCACGACTAACTTCTCATTCTGGTCTCAAGTTTTTCCAAAATCTCCTTGACTTCAGCCTGAAGTGCGTTTTAGAACTGTAGCAACCCAAAGATCACCAAGTTTAGCATTGAAATTCATGTCTAGCGTCAGACTGGCATACCATAGTTATAAAATCTCTCAGCCCTCTGAGAACTAAGTTCTGGTACTGGATATCAAAATGCGATATTATTTCATACTAAAACATGATATTTTACATCTCAAATTATTGAGAGACGCGATTTAAATCATCAAAATAAAAGTTTAATAAAAAAATAAAAAAATAAATAAATAAATATGCATGTGTATGATAGTATGCATACACTAATAGAAGATTGAAGAAAAAGAAAGGTTATAAAGAAAAATAAAAAAAGAAAATATATTTTAAAATAATTTAAGTGAGTGTAATAAATTTAAAGTGTGAATTTGGAGTATAAATTATTATTTTACTAGTTAAATTTTAAAATATTTTTAAAAATAATAATATTATCAATTAGTAGTTATATATTTAATTATATAATCATTATATTATATTGCATCACCAAATTAAATTGGTATACTAACTAAATATACCACTAGTTGAATTAGCAAACTTACCACATACTCATACTACAATTCTTCAAGAGTACCAAAATCCAGATAACTATGTGCCAGACTTGATTACATTGCTGTGACTTTTCATGAATATAAAGCATATGCAGATGCCAAATCAAGATTTATGTTGTACTTTACCTTCCTCTGGATATGCATACCATTTTCACTAAACATATATTCATATGCTAGTTAAAACCGATAATGAAAAAAAAGAAGAAGAAGAAAGCATAAGTTTTAAGAGAAAATACTTGATTATTCCCTTCAAGCCAATTGGTGTATATATACTACTTATAAGAGTACATATTAGAGAAGAAAATAAATTAATTTCCTAATTATAACTTAATCATGTTCCAATCATATCACATAATCATATCTCTAATTATCACTATAAATTTAGGCTATTTACAGAAAGAATATCAACACTCCTCCTCAAACTGAAGCATATATCTCATGTGCTCCAAACTTGTTACAAATATACTCGATTCGTGAATCTCGAAGAGATTTTGTGAAGACATCAACTAGTTGATCTTTTGAGTTGACAAAACTAGTAGAAATACATCCCGACTCAATCTTTTACCTAATAAAATGGCAATCCACCTCTATATGCTTCGTCCTCTCATGAAAAACTGGATCTGATGCAATATGGAGGGCAACTTGATTATCACATGTTAGCTTCATTTGGCCGACATATTTCAATTCCTGAAAGAGTTGTTTCAACCAAATGAGTTCGCATGTTGCTAAAGTCATAGCTCGATATTTTGCTTCTGCACTTGATCTTGCAACCACACCCTATTTTTTACTTTTACAGGATATAAGATTTCCTCCAATTATAATACAATATTCTGAAATAGATTGTCTGTCTGAAGAAAAACCTGCCCAATCTGTATCAAAATAGCCAACAATTTGTGAGTGACCATTGTTCTCATAGAGTAGTCTCTGTCTTGGAGTTCCTTTGATATATCTAAGAATGCGAATAACTGCATCTCAGTGACTACTGTATGGGGTTTGAAGAAATTGACTAACCACACTTATAGCAAAGGAAACATCTGGTCGAGTGCTAGTGAAATAATTGAGCTTGTCAACTAATCTTTTGTATCTAGCAGGATCCATAAGTGGCTCCCCCTATTCAGGAACCAGTTTGACATTTGGATCCACTAGAGTGTCCACATGTCTACAGTCTAACATGCTTGTTTTTTTCCAATATGTCTAAAGCATATTTTCGTTAAGAAATTGGAATACCTGTTTTAGACTGTGCCACTTCAATCCTCAAGAAGTACTTCAATTTTTTAAGGTCTTTAGTTTGGAAATGACTGAACAAATATTGCTTAAGCTGAGAGACTCCATCATGATCATTTCCTGTAATGATAATATCATCAACATAAACCACCAAGTAGATGCATCTATTGCCATTATGATGAAAAAATACGGAATGATTAGAATTACTTCGAGACATTCTAAACTATTGAACTACAGTGCTGAATCATCCAAACCATGCTCTTGGAGACTACTTTAGACCATACAAGGAGCGTCGAAGATGACATACTAAGTCTGACTCTCCCTAAGCAATAAACCCTGGAGGTTGCTTCATATAGATTTCCTCGGCGAGCTTACCATGAAAAAATATATTTTTAATGTCCGGTTGATGAAAGATCTAACAATTAATTGCAGCTAATAAGATAAGGAGGCGAACAGAAGCTATTTTGGCTACTAAAGAAAAAGTATCACTATAATCAAGTTCAAAAATCTGTGTGTAACCTTTAGCTATAAGGTGAGCTTTAAGGCGATCAATTTTGCCATCAGATCCCTCTTTAACTGTGTAAACCCATCGACAACTAACAGTAGACTTGCTAGGTGGTAAAGAGACCAGTTTTTAAGTTTCATTATTATAAAGAGCAGTCATCTCCTCAACCATTGCATTACACCAACCAGGATGATTCAATGCTTCTCTAACTATCTTCGGTATAGAAACAGCAGACATAGTGGAAATAAAAGTATAATAGGAAGGAGATAAACAATAATAACTCACAAAATTATAAATGGGATGAGGATTTCGAAAAGAGCGAATACCTTTCCGGAGAGTAAGAGGAGTAGTAGTTGTTGCTACTGAAGGCATGATCGAAGTAGGTAATGATGGAACTGGAGGTAAGTCATTAGAAGTACCTGCATTAGGGAGAGAAGTATTATTGTTATTAGCAGATGGGTGAGGCCAACGTGTGTAGACCTGAAGAGGTAGTGTAGGAGTGGGAGATGGACACATTTGAGGCAAAGGAGAGATATGAGTCGGAGGTATAGGCAAAACTCTAGGAATAAAGGTTTTATATGATGGACTTGAAGAAAAGTAAGGAGAGATTTCAAAAAAGGTGATATCTACAGACACAAAATATCTGTTAGTAGTAGATTCATAGCATTTGTAATCTTTTTAAAGCCGTGAATAGCTGAGAAAGACACATTTAACCGATTTGGGTTGGAGTTTATTTTTGCTAAGAGTATAATTATGAATAAAACATATACATCCGAAAACACACAAAGACAACTGGGTGGAAATCTGGTTAGGAAATAGAATAAAATGAGGTCTTTGATGCTGCAAAACAGAGAAAGACATTGAGTTAATCAAGTAATAGTCAGTAAGGACAACTTCCCCCCCAAGAAAAATGCAACAGAACATTGTGATGTAGAGTAAAGTGCAGGCTGTTTCAATTAAATGCTGATTTTTCCGCTCAGTAACCCCATGTTGTTGTGGGGTATGAGAACAAGAAGTCTGTTGAGTAATACCCTGAGTAGATAAGAAATGAGTGAATGAGAAAGACAAATATTCTCTTGTATTGTCACTTCACAATACCTTAATGTAAATACCAAATTGATTATAGATTTCAGCATCAAATTTTTGAAAAATAGAGAATAACTTAGAACGAAACTTCATCAGAAAAAGTCAAGTGCAATGAGAATAGTCATCAATAAAGGTAACACAATATTGAAATCTCAGAGTTGTACTAACCCGACTTGGACTCTAAATATCTAAATGAATAATATCAAACATAGAAGTGGCCCTATTATTGATCCGCTTCGAAAAAGAAGCTCAAGTTTGCTTTTCAAGTTGACAAGACTCACATTGTAAAGAAGCTAAGGAAGAGAAACTAGGAATCAATTTTTATAACTTGTTCAGACTTGGGTGTCCCCAACGAGTATGAATGAGTTCAACAAAGGTGGTAGACACAAAAGCACTTGAAGGGTTAGACGTAGAAAAATAGTATAATCCGTATGACTTATATTCTACTCTAATCATCTTCCCAGTACTTCGATCTTGCACAACCACAGATTTAGCAGTAAAGATGACTGAACAGTGAAGATCTTTAGTTAATTTGCTAACAGAGATTAGGGTAAAGATTTGGTTAGATAAGCAAAAGTGTTACCAGAATGAGCAATGTTTGAAAAAGAATGTAGCTGAGTAGCTCAGAACTATAGATATTCTATGTACTTTGCTTCATTTAGAGTGACTAAATTAGATTTGGCGTGAGTCTACTCTATTTGATTGGGCCATGTGAACTGTATTTAGGGTTATCTGCTTCTGAGACATGTTGAGAGAGAGAGTTTAAAGAAAGGAACCTGCTTCAGGACATGACCAACAGTCCTGAAGGTACTGTTCATGAAGGGGCATGTGAAAACAGGCTGAGCAGGGACCGGACCTACTGGGCTGGAGTAGCTAGCGTTGAGCGATGCTAGGGGAAGAGTCATCGGCATGAAACGGTCGTCGGAGGATGGTTCATGCGCTGGCGCGTGTACTGGAAATAGATTGCTTTGAACAGCGCGTAGAAGGGCGTGGGACCGATTCTTGCTTCACCAAGAAGCCGATTGGAAGCCGGTGAGGAGGATGGATTAGGTGGTGAGACCAACTAATTTTTAGAAAATCTCCAAAGCAATGTGGCAGATCTACCACTTACAGGTGAACCAAGTTTCTTGGTTCTGATACTATGTTAAATTTGGGTCAGGCTTAACTCACCCCAAAAGCTAGCTCAAGGGGATGATTGCCCGTGGCCCATATAAGGGGCACATTATCTCTTTCTCAAACCGATGTGAGACTCAATACACCCCTCATGTCCAGGACCATACTGGAGCATGACACATTTATGGGAGGCTGATCAAGCATAATTTAGCCACATTTTTATCATAATTATTATTGTTTATTTACACATTTTTTAGTTTAATTTATGGTTTTTATCTTGTTTTTACAGAAAAGGAAGAAATTGGAAAATTGGAGAAAAAGTGCAGAAAATTGACAGAAAAGTGATTGGGTCAGTGATTTGCCCAAAACACTCAAATCACCGGGCAAATCACTTTGACAGCAGAAACCTGGAGGCAACAGGCAGAAGTGATATGGGCAAGTGATTTGCCCAAGACACTCGAAGACACTGGCCAAATCACTCGCAGAAGACAGAGAGCAAAAAACTGGACTGACTCACAGAAAAGTGATTGGGTCAGTGATTTGCCCAAAACACTCAAATCACCGGGCAAATCACTTTGACAGCAGAAACTGACAGAAGAGCGAAAAATTGGGCAGAAAATAGAAATCTGAATTTTCAGAAGTCCAATTCCAACCCAATCACTACCAACATAAAACCAAGAGCCACGAAAGAGCTTCTCATCCAAGAAATTCCAATTGCAATTAAATTCAACATCAAAAGAGGAGTCAAACACCAAATCAAAAAGGGATTTTGAAACCCTAGATGGATGGAATTCTTCAGCTATAAAAGGAGAGCCTCCAAACCAGCAGATCTTCCTGGGATCAGCTATTGAGCCTCCTCTTCCTCTCGCCAGAAACTCTGCAGCTCTTCCCTTTTCTTTTCTTTTCATCTTTTGTGTATTTAGTCCACCATGTGTGGCTAATTTCCATCATCTCTAGTTAAAGTTGGTGAATTTCAGATTTTGTGATGAATTGGGAGATTTAAATCTCCATTGTTAAACTTCTATTTATTTCCAATATTTATGCAATTTGATATTTCTATAATTGTTGCTTTACTTTTAGAATCAATAAGGGCCCATTGCTTTTAATTGCTTGAGTAACAATTGTTTAAATAATTTAGGTCCGTAATTGCTTAGAATATTTAAACTCACATTTAATCAAGTTGCATGATCTAAACTTGACCACGCGGTTGGCAAGGTTAGAATTAGGTTTCTCTAAGTCTTAATGCAGTTAACAGTTGTTCGATGCCAAAGGCCCCAAGGACGTTCCTTGGCAACTTGTTAACTAGTGTTTGATTAGCGAACGTTTCCTAATCAAACTAGAACTAAGGAGGAATTTGGATTGTGAGAAGCGTCTTCCACATCCAAAACTAATTTATTGGAATAAATAGGAGTGTTAAAGAATCAATGATCAATTCTAAACAATCTGAAATAAGACCCATACTTCAACTAGAAGCGTTTCTCTTATTGAAATTTCTCATCTATTTAAGTTATTGCTTTCGTTTTCCATTTAATCAAAACAAAACCCCCCTCTTTTATTTACTTGTTATTTACTTTACCTAGTCATTATTAGGAAAATCTTTGGTGTCAATTCCCTGTGGTTCGACCCTATTGCCACTATCTACAAATTTATTTTGTTGGTTGATAATAGGTTTATTTTTTACGGCTTCGACAACCGCTTATCAAAAATTGGTGCCGTTGCCGAGGAGTTGATCTAACTAACGTATTTTCCTTTTGTGACCAGGGCTGATCGTAAAGAAGCTTTTCTTTACGATCCTGAAATTGAACGCACTGCCAAGACCTTACAAGCATGGCTACGGTAAGTATGTCTTTTCTCTCTTCTCAAATTTCTGAACTAACCTCTATGGTGAGAAATTATGGTATAGGTCAAGCCCAACAACTTCAACAAGCACATGCAGGATTCTATGGACTGCCAAGACATAATCCCTACCTTGACACATACAATTCAGGTTGGGGAGACAATATGAGCTATGGCTATACAAGGACAGACCACTACCATGACTACCAAAGAGATCTGCAATACAATCCATGTTGGGGGGGCAATCCGAATTATGGCTATGCAAGGGCTGACTATTACCAAAACTATCAAGCCCAAGCAACACCTCAAAACTCCAATATGGAACTTGAAGAGATGGTAAGGAAATTGGAAATTTCTGGGAAAATTCTCCAACAGCAAGTAGATCAAGCGGTCAATTCAATGAACGCGCACATATTAAGAAGAGAGGAAGAGTTTCAAGATCTATGGGACGATGACGAAGAAACAGACCAAGCTGCTGAGTCTGCTGCACAAATCACCACTACACTTGAAGCTGAACCAGATACCCGATTCTAGGTTACTGCAAAATTTTCTACACCAGCAAATTCACCCAATGCCACACCTGCCACTGCTGAAATTGCACCGGCAATTACTGAACCTGCTGTCCAAAAATTAGCAAGTGCTGAATCTGCCACCATTGCATCCCTTGTTGCTGTCCAAACACCAGCAACCTCAAAAATTGACACAACTGAACCAGAAGATGTTGCACTTACTGAACCAGCAACATACACCACTGAATCAGCCACTATTGCATCCCCTGCTGTTGTCCAAAATCTTGAGCAACAAGTGAGCCAAATGGCCACTTCAATGAGCAAATTTGAGCCTCAAGTGACGCTACCCTCCCAAACTGAGATAAATCCAAGACAAAATGTTAGTGCCATCACATTGAGGAGTGGAAAAGAGCTACAAGACAGCAAGGCTAAAAAATTGCAAAAACAGGCCATGGAAGAAATTCTGCCAGAAAGTGATCAGGGCAGTGATTTGCCCAATTCACTAGTAGAAACTGACCCGATCGCTGGGCAAACTGAGCTGTCCAGCAGTGATTTGCCCAAATCACCAGAGAAGGCAGAGAGTGATCTGCCCAAATCAACAGACCAGGCAGAATCCAGTCAAAGGCAGAAACAACAACTTATGGAGAAATTCAAGGTACCTCCTCCCTTCCCAAAAAGATTTGCAAGATCCCAAAAGGAGAAAGAGGAAAAAGAGATATTGGAGACACTTCGCAAAGTGGAAATCAACATACCCCTACTTGATGCTATCAAACAAATACCAAGGTATGCTAAATTTCTCAAAGAGCTATGCACCAATAGGAGGAAACTTGCTGAACATAAAAAGGTAAGTATGGGGGAGTGTGTCTCAGCTGTCATTCAAAGGAAACTTCCCACCAAATGCAAGGATAGAGGAATGTTTGCCATTTCATGCAAAATAGGCAACATAGGAATAAAGAAGGCCATGTGTGACCTTGGAGCTTCAATAAATGTCATGCCTCTTTCTATTTTTAACTTGTTGAATGCAGGTACACTCAAGGGCACCAGCATTATGATCCAATTGGCTGATCGATCTGTTGTCTACCCCAAGGGAGTGCTAGAAGATGTGTTGGTGCAAGTGGACCAATTAGTCTTTCCAGCAGATTTTTATGTTATTGACATGGAGGAAGACAAGGGCAAAATCACCTCTGATATCCTACTTGGAAGACCATTCTTAAGTACAGCAAGAACTAAAATTGATGTGCAGGATGGAATTCTTCAGCTATAAAAGGAGAGCCTCCAAACCAGCAGATCTTCCTGGGATCAGCTATTGAGCCTCCTCTTCCTCTCGCCAGAAACTCTGCAGCTCTTCCCTTTTCTTTTCTTTTCATCTTTTGTGTATTTAGTCCACCATGTGTGGCTAATTTCCATCCTCTCTAGTTGAAGTTGGTGAATTTCAGATTTTGTGATGAATTGGGAGATTTAAATCTCCATTGTTAAACTTCTATTTATTTCCAATATTTATGCAATTTGATATTTCTATAATTGTTGCTTTACTTTTAGAATCAATAAGGGCCCATTGTTTTTAATTGCTTGAGTAACAATTGTTTAAATAATTTAGGTCCGTAATTGCTTAGAATATTTAAACTCACATTTAATCAAGTTGCATGATCTAAACTTGACCACGCGGTTGGCAAGGTTAGAATTAGGTTTCTCTAAGTCTTAATGCAGTTAACAGTTGTTCGATGCCAAAGGCCCCAAGGACGTTCTTTGGCAACTTGTTAACTAGTGTTTGATTAGCGAACGTTTCCTAATCAAACTAGAACTAAGGAGGAATTTGGATTGTGAGAAGCGTCTTCCACATCCAAAACTAATTTATTGGAATAAATATGAGTGTTAAAGAATCAATGATCAATTCTAAACAATCTGAAATAAGATCCATACTTCAACTAGAAGCGTTTCTCTTATTGAAATTTCTCATCTATTTAAGTTATTGCTTTCGTTTGCCATTTAATCAAAACAAAACCCCCCTCTTTTATTTACTTGTTATTTACTTTACCTAGTCATTATTAGGAAAATCTTTGGTGTCAATTCCCTGTGGTTCGACCCTATTGCCACTATCAACAAATTTATTTTGTTGGTTGATAATAGGTTTATTTTTTACGGCTTCGACAACCGCTTATCAGAGGCCCAACATCGATGGGAGGCTAAGGGGGATGATTGCCCGTGACCCATATAAGGGGCACATTACCCCTTTCCCAAACCGATGTGGGACTCAATACACCCCTCACGCCCAGAACCATACTGGAGCGTGACACATTTATGAGAGGCCCAACATCGATGGGAGGTTCTGATACCATGAAACCGATGATGAAAAGAAGAAAAAGAAAGTAGAAGTTTTGAGAGAAAATACTTGATTATTCCCCTCAAGTCAATTAGAATATATATACTACTTACAAGAGTACATATTAGGTAAGAAAATAAATTAATTCCCTAATTATAGCCTACTCGTGTCTCAATCATATCACATAATCGTATCTCTAATTATCACTACAATTCTATACTATTTACAGAAAGAATCTCAACACTAGTAAAAGCTCATCTTGACCATTGCTCCAGCCAATCAATGCCACAATTTTATTACATTCTAACTGGCGTATGATCTTCAACTCATTGGAGATGACTTCTTCATTGCCAGTTTGCTCTATGTAGATTCTCTGAACAGCTACCAAATCACCAGAATTGCATAGCCACCCTTGTAAACATGTGCAGCACCTCCTTGTTCCAATATCCTTTTGACTTAGAAAAGTTATCAGTAGCTGAAGCTATATCTTGTATGGCATTTCCTAATGAATAAATCTCTTTCAAAAATGTTCAGTGACACTTGGGCCTATTTGCTTCCCTTCCTCTTTCCTTTCGGTTGAAGCATTGCAAAAGCTACAGGCATTAGAACTATAGAAAATATAACAGCTCTCATCCAGTTGAGCTTTCCATGCTTATTCTCTGCTTTGTTAGTGATAAACAAGCAAGTAGCAATTTCTGCAGGCAGAATTAATGGAATTTGAGTCATCACCATGTGCCCGCTACAGACTGAGTAGCGCATCCCTTGAACGAATGATTCTGTATAGATTAATGTTAGTTTTGCACTGTCACATTAGCTTCTTTCTCGCCCATAGACTAACGGTAACATAGAACTTAAAGGAAGGGACCTTTTAGTTGAGTTTTTGAAACCACGAAGTCTAAATAGTTAATTTTTCCATGCTATAAAGACCAAATAGTAATTTTTCTTAAAAATGATATCACTATTTCATTATCTCATGTTCTCGAAAAAGAAGTGTTCCTTCTGGAGAAAGAGACGGTGAATTTAGATATCTTTCCATATGGCAATAAACAAATCTAACAAAATGCGAAGGATGAAGAATCAAAATCTATACTAATATCCAAAATGGGATGATGAAATATTAAGATTTAAACCTTTTATCTGGTCCTATTCCCACATTTGCTTTGAAGGCCTAAAATTTGGTTCTATAACCAAAGCTACTCCAAAATCACTAAGCTTAGCATTGAAATTCAAGTCCAGCATTATATTAGCAAATTTGATTCTGCGTGTGCACTATATGTTATCCAACTCTTCATGCAGATGCCAAATTAAGAGCTACATCATACCTCATCTTCTATGGAAGATGCATGCCATTTTGAAAAGATGCTTGTCTAGACTCCCATTAAACATATATTAAGACTGACAAAGCGCTGAACGTAATTTCTCTGTACAATAAATGGCACAATCTTCATTGTTGAAGACTTCTTTATGCTCCAAGCAAATTCTCTCAACAGCTGCTAAACAATCAGAATTACATACACATCCACCATCTCCTTGCCCGTTCACTTGAAAAATTATTAGTAGCAGAAGCTATTTCATGTTCAGGCGATTCCTATTCAGCAAATCTTCTTGAAAATTTCAGTGGCTCATTTCAGCTGCCCTCTCATGTCAATAGAGACATTGCATAAAATATAGTCATTAGCATAGTAGAAAACATGGTAACTGAATTCCAGTTGGTCTTCCACGGCTAAATTTCTCCATAAACAAACAAGCGACAATTTTTTCAGCATGATGGAGCTATCACCATATGGCCAGAACATACTAAGGTGTGTTTTGTTATCACTCTTTAACATGCTTTGAACAGAAGCATTCGCATTTACCAATCCATTTTTGTATCCCAAGCAAAACTGAGCTCTTAGGTTGTAAATGGCCAAGAATTCATAAAGCTCTATTTAGGGGAGCCCAGAAATCAGCTTCATCACTGATAGCTTCAAGTATGAGTGCAGCCACGTCCAAGACTTTTTCATAAGCAAGAGAGGCACATGTAGGATTCCTAGTGAAGATGACATTGCTTCCCCAAGAACTGAAACCCGAAACTTAATAGGAAAACATGGTGAAAAAAAAAGATAGCAAAAAGAACAAAATGAAAATCCCAATAAAGGATAAAAAGTAATTCAAGACGGAGAAAAACTGACAAGTTGGATAAAGAAACAGTTTTAAGCATAAAGTAACGCCAATTCTAACAACGTCCAATTACACCACAACCCTGTCTTTGAACTACATATATTACATTGCACCTGCTGCAAGATGGCCTGAAACAGCTATGCTGAACCTAAAAGGATGAACATAGCAAGAAATAACATAAAACGACCAATGGGTTTGATTTGCATGATGTGAATTGTGAACCCTTTCTATGATCAATCAAAGAAAAATCATTTTCCTTGACGAGTTCACAAATTCCTAGAATTGATAAGTGTCATGGACATAAAACTAAGAACAGAGGAAACACATAAGAAAGAGTTAGATAATTAATGATTAAAGCAATGATGGATGAGTTGATGAACAAATATGGTGACATGCAGAGGCGTTTAGTATTTTATGCACGCCAAGGCATTATTAACCATCTCAATCCCTAGGTCCAGAACAAGAGGACCAAAAAAGTGTTTTCATTGCATAGAACTGATAAATGCATGCAGACGGTATAGTTACAGCTCTTGATTCATTGTATCCGATAGAACTCCATTCAACTGCAACAAAACACATAACCTAAAGGAGAATAAAGATTCCAATAATTTCGTTACAGGGGTAATTTCCTTTCTTCTTCCTTTTTCTGTTTTTATTTCACTAAGAGTTCCCTCGAGTCTTACAAATTACAATGATCACATAATACAAGATTTACACCTATTGACGATACCAAAATATTCCCGAGCATCGAAGTTAAGGAAAAGATAGTTCAATTTCCAGCTACCAGGTACAATGCAGAAAAGAACTACTGATTCAACCAATTCACAGAACCCTAATTGTGGCATTCAAGATTAATTTGTATGAAAAATAATACTCTTTAAGCAGTAGAAAGTATGGATAAGAACATTTTATCACAATCAAACTGAGGTAAACAACAGAAGAATTGACAATATAATGTTACGAAGTGCCAAGTGCCGACATTAGCAAGCATCTATTCAAGTACATGACTGACCAGATCAGATGTTAGAGATGACACGAGAACTTTAAAAGACTTGACGCAAAATAATATGGAATCTTGTTTCCCTAATATAGAAACCACAGGACAAACAACTATCAATTAATTCATAGAAAATGAATTCACACTTCAATCAAGGACCCTACAAATGAAGCATGAAGCAATTTTGTAGTTTTACATTTGGTGCTGCTTATTGCTCATACATAATAGTAACCCGTGATACTTGCAAAACTTGTTAGTGTGATGGTATGCACAATACCATCTGAAAGATGTAGGTATGCACAGAACACATACATGGTTAAGAATACATAAGAGATTAGAATGTGCATACATACATGTGCACGTTAAATTGAGGAAGATATCTCACCGTTCAACAAAAATGAAATTTTGGACGGTGAGACATGAGCTGCCAGTTACAACCATAACTATACCACATTGAGAGTGATAGCTATAAGCCTACCTCTCATTAAGCTTTGCCTGACACATCAACTTCATCTACATGATCAAAACAGAATAGCATAGAATAACACAAATAGCACTTACCAATTACCATGAATATAAACATAGAACAATTCAGTTTCAATCAAATTAGTACTTTTTTCTCCCTTTTCTCTTTTCTCTGAACAAGTAATAAACTTACAAATAAATTTCAGTATACAAGTTACAGAATGTTTGAGATGGACATAAAATCATGAACCATCAACTTTCTTGATGATTGGTTATTCCATCCAGTAAAATCTGAAAAAGTTTAGGTCCACTAATCTAATCGTAACCGGTAAAGAATACAAGATCAAGGCTTTGATTTACAACAATTGCAACAACTGCCTGGATGGAAACAAAATAATGGAAAAGCAAGCTCATGAAATTGCAATTTTATTGACATTATCAAACTCAACTGAGCTTCATCCCATCCTTAGTGGAATCGGCCCCACCAGTTCTCTCGCTTCATCCTGTCAGTCTAAAGCTGCATTTTTTTCATTTCTTGGAGTAATGCCCCAGCAGTTGTCAAAGTTCATTTTCAGCTTCTATTCCATTTCTAGTAAAACCCAGGATTCTAATGAAGATGCTCAGTTCTCCTTCAAAGAGACTAAAAAGGGTCCCCAGTCAACTTACATTTTCTTGGAGCATGGTTTTGGAGAAAGTTGAATATTTAAGAAGCTTACTCTTTCTTGTCCCTAAAATGTACCGGATCACCATGTAAAAGGAACTTTGTAGTTCGGTGAAGGTGAGCTTCCAAATTATATCCCAGTGATTCCATTCTGTTCAAAAGATCAAATGCATGATCCTTTTTCTCATTCGAACGAAGGAGCAACTTAAGTAGATGATTACAAATTCGTGGCATCAAAATGTAACCTTTCTCAATTGTGTAAAGGAACATTTCAACTGCAAGATCAAGATTTCCATCTCTGCATAATCCATGTATTAACTTCACACAACTTGGAGGAGTAATAATTGCTTTACAATCCTGAAGAATGAAAAATATCTTCAAAGCCTCTTCTAATCTACCTGCCTGACACAGTCCAATTAGCCAAATAGTATATGGTGCCAACTCAAAATCATTTAACCTAAAGTCCATCTCAAGTAACCCTCGAACTGCCTTCTCCAGCTCTCCCTTCTCAAAGTATTCCTCTATCTTTTTAACTTCTTCATTGTCTCGGCCAGGAGTGTTATGCAGATATTGCAACCAAATATTAAAAGCTAAAGGTACCTTCTTTCTCCTGCATGACCAAGTCATAAGTGATTTATAAACAGCCGTAGTTGGTGCACACCCAGCCTTCAACATCTGATCAAACACCTTAAAGGCATCCTCATCTCTTTTAACAATTAGAAGCCCATTTATAAGGGTTCCATACGTTACAGAATCTGGTGACAACCCCTTGAGTTGAAGCTCCTTTAAGAGCTTAAAAGCACCATTAATGTTGCCTGCCTTGCAATAACCGTTAATCAGAATGTTGTAAGTTATAATGTTAGGTGCAACCCCACTATCAGCAAGTTGCATGAGAGTCTTATATGCCTTGAGAATGAATCCTGAGATACACAATTGCTCCACCATAGTTTGTAGACTTGCAGTGTCAAGAATCCGATTAGCACCCTGAGAAAGACGTAGAAACAATGAAGGATTTCTCCCTATCTCCATCCTGTAAAATAAAAGTTGAGCTTCCTCAAGCTTTCCAGCCTTACAAAGTCCATAAATAAGAGCATTGAATGTAACCACAGAAGGATAACACCCATGCTTCTCCATCTCATCAAACATTTGTTGTGCATCCCCAACCAACCCTTTCCTGCACATACCGCAAATGAAAATGGTATAAGTGCAGGCATTTGGAAAAGAATCATGGTTCGAAATCTCAAGATGAAGTGATTTTGCCTCGTCCAAGAGACCCATATCACAAAAACCTTTGATCAAAGCATTATAACAACGAGTATCAGGAACCACACCTCTATCAGTCATTTCACTCAACAACTTTAATGCATCCTCAACCTTGCCTGCTTTCAATAACCCCTTGATCATTATAGTGCACAAGACAACATCAGCCTCGATATTATCCTCAATCATTTGCCTGTACCACAATTGCGCATCTTCAAACCTCCTCACTCTAAACAGCCCATCAATCAAACAACTGTATCCCTCTTTGTTAAGCACATAACCATCCTCTTTAAAAAGCTTTAAAAGTGCCAATGCCTCATCGACTCTACGTAACTTACAGAACCCATCAAGCAAAGCATTATAAGTGACAAGATCAGGCTTGCACCCACTATCTTTCATCGTATTAAGCAACCTATAAGCATCGTCAGTCCTCTGAGCTTGACACAAACCTGAAATTATTATTGTATATAAAACCTTATTTGGCAAAATTCCTCTTTGCGTCATTTCATCGAGCATCTGAAGTGCATTCTGGGTTTTCCCACTCTTACAAAGAACATCTATCAACATGCTATACGTAAATATATTTGGTAAGCAATTGAGCTTCAACATTCTATTATAAATCCCTAAAGCTAACAAAAAAACTTCTCTGCTCACTATGACATGCAAAATTGTATTATAAGTAAAAACATCAGGCTCACAGTCAACATCTTTCATCATTTCAAAAGCTTCCACGGCTTTCTCAACCATACCCATCTTCGCGTATGCTTGAATCAGCACTGTAAATGCATCAGCCGATATTGAAATATGACAATTCTTTATATCTTTGATAACTTGCCAATACAATTCAAACCCATTATCTTTAATGAGCATATCAACGATTACAGTGCGAGATACCCACGAGCGAAAACGCTTGTACTTGGATGCCCAGATAAAAAAACGAAAGCACAATTGAGGACTTGGTGGATTTTCGATTATAGAAGAGACAATGCCAGGAGATAAGAATGGAACCAAAGGTTCTAATGCTGGTTCCATGGGTTTGGCAGTGGCAACGATGGGGAGAACTTCATTGACAACAGCCATTTCTTCCGTGCAGTAGGTGCGAAGATTCTGAATCCATGGATGAGAGATTTGGCGTAATAGGGAGTGAAGTTTCATGATCGGGACATTGATTTGGACTTTAACGCTTATGGGATTTTCGGTGGATTGACGATTAGGGTTTTAGACGGGTTTTTGCGAGCAGGGGTTGAGGAATTGAGGCAGCGTTTGTGTTTGGTTTGCGAGAAAGGAGGGGAAAAAGAGGGTTTGATTTACTATGGCTGATCGGTTTCAAACTCATCGGTTGAGTTTTCAATCGGTTCTAGTTTTAGAGTTTCTTCGAGCTCATAGTTAATGAGATTTTATAGCAGGAATTGTACTAAGTTGAAGGGATTATAATTCTGGTAAAAGAAACGGGCAAAAGGAAAAATGAAAAGGAAAAGAGGATCGGAACTAAAAAAAATTCAAAAGATTTTAACTGTTTTAATTTTCAATTATTTTCTGCTTTCGTTTATTATTGATTTCTCTATTTCTCTACGTTTGGATGGAAAAGATTTTGTTTTCTTTTGAGAAGTTTTTTTTAGTAATGGTTTCTTCACATCCTCGGTCTAACTTTTTGTATTTTTATTTGGTTTGTTTTTTTTTTTTTTTTTTTTTCTTTCTCTGCTCAGATTTGAACTTGCATATTAAGGGATTATGGTGATATGTTGTTGCGTGTGGTTCTTGCGATGGTGCTATTGAGAATCTATTTTGTTCGATGGTGATTTGCTTTGGAAATCTTGTGGTTGCACAGTTTGAGTTTTGGCTCCCTCAAACTATAAGAGAATAAGATGTTGGTAAGCATTCCATCGCGGTTTGCATTATTTTTCAGTATTCCAACTGCATGCACGAGGTTTAGCTTTCTAGTTTTCATGAGACCTCTGCCAAATTTCTTTTGGTGTTGCAAATTGAAATAGTATAATTTTAAATTTTTACTTTGATTTTGTGGTTTTATAATGAGCTTTACGGCTGGTTGTCGAAAATTGATTATTATGTGTAAGCTACCAGAGGATCTGGGATGGTTGGCAAGTGGTGAAAGAGTTTAGGCTTTCTGAGTTTGGGTTTAATTTTTCAGTTTGTTTTCAGTGGTCTAGTTAATTGCAATTTGGGTTGAATTTCTTGTTTGTAGCTGGGCAACACCTTCGAGCCTTGCATTGGTAAAATATATATATATATATATATATATATATATATATATATATATATATATATATATATATATATATATATATATATATATATATATTTTTATTTGAAATATATTAACTATTTATAATTATAAAATAAATATAAAAATTATAAAAATAATTTATATACATAGTAAAATTTTTTTTTTAATTTTTTCTAAAAACTGTAAATCATAAACTAATATAATATTATTTTTTATTAATAGTCTAGAGTTTTACTGCAGCGTAAAAGGCCAAGGGTAATTTATTATCAACTATCTGCATTTTTAAGAAAATAAGTAGTTGATTTCAAAAAGAAAAAAAAAAAGGCATTTGATCTTTTTCTGAAAAAGGAAAAAAAAAAACTGATCCATCTTTATTTTAAACTAAATATAACTCCAATTAAGTTTTTATATTTTTATTTAAAAATTAAATAAGTTTAATTTAAAATTTTAAATTAATTAAATCCCTATAATTTTAATAAAGTTAAATAAATTCTAATATAATAAAACATTATTTTTTAATAATAAAATAATTTTTATATAATAAAATTGCATTTTTTTAATTTTAAAAATTATTTACTATTTCTACATATTTATGTTAATTAAAATATTAAATGTTTAATATTTCAACTTAAAAGTAATATTTTATTATTAAAAAATATTATATTATATCAAGATTATTTTGCTTTAATAAAAATATAAAAACTTAATTAACGAAAAATTTTAAATTAAACTTATTTAATCTTTAATAAAAATATAAAAGTTTAATTTGACTTATTTTTATTTTAAATTTACTCAATTAAAAATTTTATACTTTATAAAATTTAAATTTTTAATCCTTCTATAAAAAAAAACTGTTAATTATTTTAAATTATTATATTATTTAATTCATATAATTTTCATTATACATATCATTTATTTTTTGTAATTTTAAATATTTATTTTTTTTACTTCTCATTAAAATAAATTTTAAAAATTAAACAAAAATTTTAAATAATTTAATTTTATAAAATACAAAAATATTTTAATTGAATAGATTTAAAATACTAATAAATTTTTTAAAAACTTATGGAGCTAATAGTACAAAAGCCAGATAGTTTTTATAAATTATTTTTTATAATTTATAATAGGTGAAGAAAGCCACTACTTCATGATTGGCAACGTTATTTACTATTTTAAAATATAATTATTTAAATTTTTTAATATTTTTTATAAATTAAAAAATTAAGTAATTATAATAATGAAGTGTGAAAGATATTATAATAGTTTATTTAAAATATTAAGAATTAAATTTAAAAGGGCATTTATAATTCTATTAATTGCCTATTGAAATCTATCAATATTTGGAAAAAATACTAAATAGTTTTATTTTAAAATAATAATTTACCTTTTAACTAGATTTAAGAATTATAAAATTAAATTAATGAATTTCTTAAAGATCCAAGAATTTAATATTAATTAGTTTAATTTATTTTTTAAGAAAGTTAATAATTAGTTTACTTATTTTTAATAAATAATAATTTATTTATTAATATATTACTAAATATATTAATAATGGAAATATAAACAAATCCAATTTGAATTTGAGTTTTGAAAATTTTAAATTTAATTTATTAAAAATTTTTTAAATTTAAATTTTATTCATTTTGAATTTGAGCTGACATTAATAAATTTAAATTTGCTTTGTTTAATAGATGAGCTAATAAAATTTAAATTTTTATCAAAGTCTAAACTTTAAATAATTTAATTTATTTATAATTATAGCAAATTTTAATTTAAAAATAATAAATTATTAATTAAATAATTTTAATTAAATAAATATATATACAAGTTAATTTCTGAAAATAAACTTTTAAATTTTAACAATATAAATATTTATAAGTTCTATATAAATATAATCAAATTATAAAAAGATGAATTTTAAAAAATTTAGATTTATTTCATAAAAAATTATTCATATTTTGAGTTTAATTTTCATATTATATTGAATTCAATATATTTAATGAGTCTATTTTTATGTTAATTCACAAATTTATTTATGAATTTGAAAATAACATTAACGAGTCTTAACTAATAGAGTATTATAAAATTTAAATTAACTCATTTAATAAATAATTTTAAAAATTAAGGTTGAATTTAACTTATTTAAAAATTCAATTTAATTTATTTAAATTTTTATTGAATTAAACTTCGAATCGTATATAAATAATTTAATTTATTTACATCACTAACTAATAATTATTATTTATTTTAAAAATAACCATATTAATAGATTTTATTTGAAAATAAATTCAATTAAATTCCTTTACTTTCTTTTAAGTGTCAAATAAGGTCAATTTAACATTTTAGACCAATTAAATTCTTCCACTTCTATTAAGAGCTAAATAAATCTTAACATAATACAATATTTTTTTAATAATAAAATATTATTTTTTATAATTTAAAAATAAAAAATTTAGTATTTTAATTTCCATAAAAATTTAAAAATATATAAATATAATAAATAATTTTTAAAATTACAAAAATAAACTTTTATTATATAAAAATATTTTTATTATTAAAAATAATATTATATTTAATAAATATTTATTTGACCATTTAATAACCGTACATAAATTTAATTAGTTCAAAATTTTAAATTAAATAATTTAATTGAACTTATATCTATTTTTAATTTCATATATTTGTATACATATATATAAATTATAGGACAAATACATAATTTAATCTTTAATTTTTATATAAAAATTAATTAATATTTTATTTTTTTTAATTAATTTTTATCCATAAAATTTATAAAATAAAATTATTTAATATATAAATTTTATAAAATATACAAAATCTGAAAGTTCTATTCTCCAAACTTTTATTATCATTTACGATAATCCATTAAAATAAACCTATTACACTTTGCTATAAAAAAATAAAAAATATTTATTTTCTTATTAAATATTATTATTTTATTATGTGATTATTGTGAAAATTTTTATTTTTTATTTTTTATATTGTATTTAATTCGATTGAAATTCAACAATATTAATAATTATAATAATATTAATAAGAATATGATCTCTGTATGGCTTTTGAGTTTATTTTCGTTCTTTTTTATTGAAATTCAAAATTTTAAAAATTAATAAAATTATAAATTTTATTATAATTATAAATTTTATTATAATTATAAATTTTAATATGGTTGATATAAAAAATTTAAAATTTTTAATTATTTTATAATTTAATTCAAAATTTTAAAAATTAATGCGCTCAAAATCTTTAAATTTATCATTTCTTACTACTAAATTTTTAAAACCTTATTATTATACTTTATTTTCATCTATTTAGTACAAAAACTATAATAAAACTTATTTATATTTTAATTTTAATTTTCATAATTCTTTTGGTTTTAATAATATTTACTTGTTCCTTCAAGGTTGACTTATACAATTAAACAGTAATAAAAAATTAATAATATAAGGGTAAATATTAAAATTAAAATTTTTATTTTTTATTATATTAATATGATTTTTTATATTGTGAAATTTATCGTGATAAACACCTTTTAAAAAATAATAAATACAAAATTTATTATAATATTTATTAAAATTAATGGCAAATAAAAAAAATTAAAGTTATGACTCAGTAGAAAAATAAATTTAAAGATTCTAAATTAAATTTTATTAATTTTAAAAATTTTAGATTAAATTATAAAATAATTTTAAATTTTAAATTCTTTTACTAATAATATTTATTTAGATAGTATATGAGTGTTATAAAATAATTCATATCATAAAATAATTCATATCATCTTGTTGTATCATTAAAATATATTTTTTTAAATTTAAATATAATTATAATAAATTTTATAATTTTAAATAATTTTATTAATTTTTAAAATTTTAAATTAAATTGTAAAATAGTGAAAATGTTTAAATTCTGGTTTGCAGAACAGAGTCGTAAAAGATCTACTTTGTGAGTGCCAAACTTCTGAGAATAATTCCGGAATCATTCTCTATTATTGTCCCCTTAAATTAGGCATGAGTCAGCGTGGCCCTACCATAATTATAAAATCAACACAACTCTTTTTTTGTAGTAAAATTAAATTAAATTAGAGGGTAAATTTAGAGAATTTATAATTTTGGAGAGTTTTCTAATATTGCTTAAGTAAATTTTATTATAATTTAATTCAATTTTTATTATAATTTAATGTCCAATTTCACTTTTATTTATTGGAGATATTCAATTTAGTTCATTTTTCAGTTGGTATCTAAATTAGTCATTTAACACAAAAATAAAAAAAGGAAATTGATTTTCTTAATTTTTGAGTCAAATCAATAAATATAAAAATAAAAAAAACGAGTTTCTTAATTTTTTTAGATTAAATATTTTTTTTGCAAAAAAATAAATAAGAAATTCAGACCATAAATTTTGATTTTTAAATTTAATGGAACTTAAACAGAAATTTATGAATTAATTAAAAATAAAAAATGACTAAATAACATTTCCGATAAGTTTGAAAAAATAAATTCAACTCTGGTAAAAAGTAACTTATAGTTATTGAAAGAATTTAAGCATTCCATCAAATCATTTTACAGAAAATTAATAAAATAGAAATTAAAAAAATGTCATTGTTTTAGAGGATAAAAATATAAAATAAATAAAATATTACAGTAATAACAGACAAAAGGCACGAGGAGACTCGGGCCCACTTATTTATGATTCAATGTATTTATTTTATTGTTTGTCAAAGAAAAATTATTATTATTATTATTATTTTTGGGAGATGCTTCATGATTCAGTGTTGAATACGTTAGAAGCCAATAAAGACTGTAAAGTTGATGATCTGATGAGATGAGGCCCTACCAAACAAGCATCAAACGGTTAAAAAAACAAAGAATAAAGAAATAATGTGGGACCGACAAGTAGGACCAACACTACGAAACTTCTTCCGGGAAGCCCCCGTAGCAGCCCCTGCCCCCTGCCCGCCCGCTGAGTCGCATGCTCGCATGGCACCACATCACATCTCTTATGGATTGCATAGATACATAAAGAGACGTGATATCTCATCCACGATATGATAAATTCATCTTTCCAATTTCTCCTCCCACTAGCCTCTGGCGTTGTGGTCTGTGCCTCTTTATTTACGATTAGTAGTAGCTTTCCAACGCTGACTTCAAAGTTGGATATTTGCCAAAATTAAGTTTTGTTCATTAATTCGGTATTGACAGAATTATTATTTTTTAAATATTATTTAATTACTATTTACTCAGTACTATAATTTTTATTTATTTTATTTATATATATATATTAAAAAATATAATATTTTTTTAATAAAATCACTTAGTTTTGGATATTAAAATAGTTTTATAAGTTTAAAAAAATTATTAAAAAGCCTTTCCACTATTTTCATCGTTAATAAAATGTGAAATGTTCAAATATTGTTCAAAGTAGTTTTAGAAAGATAATTAAAAAAAATACATTTCTTTCACCTTTTAGGGCTTTAATATATTTTTAAAGACCAAATAGCTAATTAATTTTTTTTCCCTATATAATGTAGATTAAATAGTCATTTTCTTTAATTTTCATATACAAATTATGTTATGCACTCGGATTAAAAATACGTTTCGAAATGTTACATTTAATTTTAAAAATAAAATATTGTTCAATAGTTTGTATTGAAAAAAACATTTTTTTATAAGAAATACATATAATTGATGTATCTTATTTTTATATAAAATAGTTAAATAAATATGTCATGTGGTATTTTTTAGAGCGGAGTAGTAATCAGTTTTAAATTAAAAAAATTAATCAAATCGAATTAATTTAAAAATTTAGTTAAATTTTTTTATTTATTTTAATTTTATTTAGTTTAATTTTTAATTTTAAAATTTTTTATTATTTTAATTTAATTTTGATTAGAAAAAATTTAAAAAATCAAATTCAATAGATTAATGATAATAATATTTTATTTTTAATAATATAGAGATTATATCATAATTAAAATTAAAATATTTTAATTAAATTTTAAAATATTAAAAATAATAGATAAAAAATAAAACAGTTATTTGAATTAGCCTAATTTCACTTAAAATTGATTCGTTAAATTTTTATAAATAATAAATTTTTAATTTTTAATTTATTTGATTCGATTCAATTTAATTTAAATCTAAATTGACAAAATACTTATTCATTATTTGTTACGTGCAAAGATAACATGATGTAGATACTATTAATTTTTTATATTTTTATTAAAATATATAAATTTATTTTAAAAAATTTCATATATTTCAAATATTTATTTTGAAAAAACAATTATGAAAATTTAAAACTAGTATCAAATTAAATATTCAACAAATAGTTTTTTTTACTGGACCAACAGTTAAAATTAAAGAAAAATGAAATACTGGACCAACAGTTAAAATTAAATATTAAAAATATCAATTTAGGGAGCTAAATATTTTCTCACATTAAAATAGTATATAATTTATAAATACGTCTCCAAGCATTTAAAAAAGTGAATCGGATATAAAAAACAAAAATTTTTACAATTTGCGAGAATTAAAAAAAAAAAAGAGTTTTTCTGTAACAGCCCGGACGTGATCCCCGGCACTGTTACCGCTCACGGCCCAGGGCTATCCCTCGCCTGGCCTCTTGCCACCTCGGGCTTTTCACTGGCGTCGTGAGCAGCTCTTAACATCCCTTCACCCTCACGGGTTCCAGGCAGGATTTGTCCCCTTGGGTTCTCGTCAAACGCATCCTTCCCCAAGTGGATTTGGCCCAAATTTCCCTTAGGAAATTAGGTCGCCTCCCCCACTGCTCGAACCCTTGACCTCCCACTTTAAGGGAATAGTCTGGTGAGAGTGAGTACCAATTGTGCCATTTGTTCCACCTCAGTATCCACCCTATCAGTAGGGGGCTATAGGTGACAAATTCATCCGTTTGATGATTTGTTTGTGATGTGACGCCTTTCATGATAACATGTAATTAATGAACTGTTTTACTGTTCCTCCTCACTGGGCTATAGAGCTCATCCCACTCCCTTAACCCCAGTTTTGCATGGTTTTGCATGCGATTCGGCAGCCGAACCTGAGGCGGTTGCTCATCTATAAGGGCACCGAGTGGCAGAAAAAGGAGGAGGTTTCTTCTCTCCTTCTGATCTAGGTGAGGTCTTGATCTCCTTAAAGTATTTTCATGGTTTTTCTTCAAATCTTTCACGGTTTTAATGAGTTTTACCCTTGTTTTGAAGAGTTGTGAGCTTGAAACAAGGTTTTGGAGTTTGAAGCTTTTGAAACTTGGTTTCTCCATATCTTTGAGTTTGGATCATCTCAGCCTTTGTTCTTCAAGAGGTAAGTGTTGATCCATGGTTCTTATGATGTTTTTATGAGTTTTGTAAAGGGAAAAGGGAGCTAGGCATGAGTTTGCATGAGATGTGCATCATAGGGTTTATGAATCCTTTATGTTTGATGTGTGTCTTGTGAGCTTGTTTGTTGGAGTTTAAAGTTATTTGAAGCTCCCTTAGGCTTGTTGAAGTGATTATGCATGTTTTAGAAGGGTTAAATGCATGTGTTGAGGTCTGAACAGGTGATGGAGGGACTGGCAGGCGTCCTTGTGCACGAAACTGAGTTCTGGCTAAACTCAGGTTCGGCCCCCGAAAGTCCAAGTTAGGCCGCCGAACATGCCTGACTTTCGTCTCTGGAGGAGACATTCGGCCGCCGAAGGTGCTGCCGAAGGTGCCCTGTCCAGCCTTCCTTTGCTTGTTTTGCATGCATGTTTTGTGATGTTTTAGAGGGTTTTT
Organism: Manihot esculenta; assembly: GCF_001659605.2. Classification (NCBI taxonomy): domain Eukaryota; kingdom Viridiplantae; phylum Streptophyta; class Magnoliopsida; order Malpighiales; family Euphorbiaceae; genus Manihot; species Manihot esculenta. The sequence continues at coordinate 4,218,050 of NC_035169.2, read as the reverse complement.
GGAGAGATGTTCCTAGTTATGTTAGAATATGTTTGGTACCTCATTTACGTCCATCTGTGTAGGATTGGACCGAGGAACCGAGGAGGCTCCAGAGTTAGAGTTGGCCCAGAGTTAGCCAGCATTGGCTAGAGGTGAGTGGAACTAAACTGAATATTTTATTTTGAGAAATGTGTGAGTTAGGCTTAATGTATGGCTTTGATACCAGTGGATTGTGTTACAGAGTAAAAGGGTTTCAATCCCTTGATCCACAGCAGATAGTAGTCCCTGGTATAGGCCCTGAGGGCCATTTCAGATTGATATATCTGAGTAGCAGTAGTTAAGCCTACAGAGTTTTACAGGATTGTTGAGTATCTTTGTATCATGTATGGGATTTATCAGGTACACAGAGAGTATAGTCGGCTTGCTACGGGTCCCGGCGGCCTTAAGCCGATCTGGATCCTAGTGCCAGTGATGGTTCGGGCCGTTACAGAGGGATACCGGTTTCCGGGTCGTTACATTTTCATTGCCAAATGCTACCTAATTTGAATATTTTTATTTTTGTAATTACAACTTTTACTTTAATAAATTAAGTTTAGATATTTAAAGTTAATCCTTATTTTATCAATATATTAATGGTTTTTTATATATATAAACATTAGAGTCATCTGACGCACATGGTTTAAATTAAATTATCATATGTATATTCACGCCTCTAAATTATTTCATATTAGTATATTAAATTTTTAAATTAAAATTATATTTTTTTTATATTTTTTTAAATAAAAATTAGAGATTGAAAAATAAAATCTGAAATTTTTTAGATTTTTTCAAATGTCTTTACCACTAAATTAAACATGTGAGTTATATTTTTTTATTTTTATTTTATAATTTTTATTTATATTTTTTAACTATATTAATATATAAATAGATTCTTATAACCTATTTAATTTTGACTTATTTTTAAAAAAATTTTATAAATATTTTTTAATATGTAAAAATTTAATATATTTAAAATAAATATAATTAAAAAGTTAATAAAATAAATTATATTTATTAATATATATGAAAAAGTGAAATAAATAAAAATTATAGTAGAACAGATTTAATATATTAAATACCTAAATTTATCAAATTTATAACAATTAAATATAAATTAACCTTGTCATTATAATTTATAAAAGGCCAATTAATCTATAAAGGTTTAATATTTATATATATTTATATTTTAATTTAAATCTTTTAATTTTAATTTAATTAGTTTAATATTTATTTTTAATATAATTTTAGTCAATTTATAAATTTCTAAATTTAATAGTTTATAGAATAATTTAATCATTTAACTAATATATCATGTGTATTATTATAATTATTTTTTAATTAATTATTTAAAAAGTCTAATATTTATGCCATTAATTTGAATATAATTCACTAATTTTTAAATTTAAAATTAAAAATAAATAATTTAATTATTATATATGTAACTGAAAAAGACCTAATATTTATATCATTTTATATTTTAATCCAAATAATTAAATTTTAGATAGATTAACCATGTTTGGATATAACTTTTGTTAATTTTTAAAATTAAAATTAAAAATAAATAATCTAATAATTAAATATGTAATTCATATATTCAATAGTAATATATTTTATTTTATAATAATAATTATGAATATTTTATAATAAATATATTATTTAATTTAAAATTACCGCACATAAAAATAACATATTTATTATAAAATTTTTATAATTATTAATATAAAATAAAATTTATTTAAGTTGTCGATGGCATATAACAGTTAAATTACGACTATTTTTAAAATTAAATATATTATTTAATTATAATTAAATATAAATTAATATTATTTTTATATATAGAATTAGTTTATATTTAAAAAATAATAAGATATTACCTTTAATATTTTATCTAAACTCTTATATTTTATTTTTTAAAAATTAACTGAAATTATATTAAATGCAAACATTGGACCAATTAAACTAAATTTATATTCAAATGTGAACATTGGTTAATTAAATTAAAATTTAAATGTTTGAATTAAAACACAAAATAATATAAATATTGGACTTTTTTTAATAATTTAATTATTAATTTATATAAATAATAATAATAATAATAATAATAATAATAATAATACACGTAATATGCAAATAAAACTATCAAATTACTATATAGACTATAAATTATAAATTTATAGATAAGATAAAATTATACCACTATACAAAAATTAAACTAATTAAATTAAAATTAAAAAGATTAAAATTAAAATATAAATAAATACAAACGTTAAATCTTTCTTAATCGATATTTATAAAAAAAGTAAGAAATAATTTGATTTATTATTACGAATATTTAAAATTTTACTAATTAAACTTTAAATTTTTATAATATAATAAAATTATAATAATTTAATTTTATTAGTTTATAAAAATTTATAGCACAATTAATAAAATTTATAATAGAATTGATTAACTTTTATTTTTATTTTTTTATAAGTTGTCAATAATATAATTAATTTATATTTAATTATTATAATTTAGGATTGTAAATATACATTCAAACAAATTAAATTAATAAAACAGTGGTAGACTGTTTGGACATAAATGGAAATTCAAATTTTCCTAGCTAACCATCACAGCTAGTAAATATTCCTAAGGACTTGTGGGTTTTCAAAAATGCCAATCACGTGTTAAGGTAGTTAATCATGATAAGTTGTTAATACAAGACATTGATGTGCTAATAAAGCTAAGTAAATCTAATAGTTATTAATCAATTTTACTAATTTAGTCATGTGCTGATGCAATGTAATATGAGTACGAGAATTACTTAGATTATTTAATTATTTTTAAAATTATTAAATATTTTTAAATATATAATATTATTTAATAAATATTTATATTATTATATTTATATATAATAATAAATATATGTAAATAAATATGAGAGATTACCGTAATTTGAATTCGTTTTAAAAAACATGTAATTATATATTTATTAATAAATAAATAAATAAATGAGTGACCCCACTAAGCCGCTTTACTTTTTCTTTTGCCATTCAAGCCGCCCCATGACAAAAATAAGTCTAATCTTAGCGTCCTTTTTATCTAGTGTTGATAAATATTTTAAATATTTTTTATTCTCACCGACTAATCCTCCTTAGCATGTCAATGTGCTTTAGGATTGTGCAGGTCTCCAACAACTCCGAAGAATGTAAATTTTTTGAACGGTAAGCTAAAATAAATTTTTTTTTTTGCAATACTGAATTTTTGAAAACCTACTATTTAAATAATTAAAGATCAATGAAGAAATAAGCTTCACTACTAGATTTTATTAATATATATTTAAAGACTCAATGTCTCTAAGTCAAATTTACATCGTATTTTTAATAATATCTCTTTAATAATAAATATTGTCATTTAATTAAATTTAAAATTAAATTAAATTAAATAAATAATTAAATTAAATTAATTTTAAATAAAAAATAATTTCATTTAAATAAAATTAATCTTATTGAATTCGGTTTGATTAGAACCAACAAATAAGAGGTGATTTTCTCTCTAAGAAAATTCATTTATACTTTTATGTATATTTCTAAAAAATTTGTAATATAATTTTGTAAAATTTACCGAAAAGGGAAAATCAAACTACCCAGCCCTACCAACCATACTGTAAAATCTCAACATCAAAATCTCTTGGGTTTCAGTTCTATATTATCTTTGACAGAAAAAAAATTCTATATTCTCGCGATAAAATAAGGAAAAATTGGTAGCTGATGCGTAAAGTAGTTGCAGTTGGCTTACAGTTCCAAATGTCTTTATCGGGACAAAAGTTTCCATTCAATTTCCTCAGGCATTGCCACCTCCATCTTCCCTCCTCACTATTCCTTCGTCTTTCTCCGCTTCACATAGAGAGACTCTCTTCCTTTCTCCGAAAGATTTTAGGGTTTTACAGGGTTTGGGAGGAAAGTGAAGGGGCTGTCACAAGCATACATCGATATGGGTACCCGCCGGCGGCAGTTGAAGGCCATGCTTCGCAAGAATTGGCTTCTAAAAATTCGTCATCCTTTTGTTACTGCTGCTGAGGTCCCCTTTTGCATCTTTCTTACATGTATTTGATTGTTTTAAATGTAACCCATGTTGTAATTTATTGGAAATGTCATTCTTTATTACTTGAAATATGGTGTTTTTTGATTTCACTCTGAATATCTACCTTCAATCTGTTTGTTTTATTTTGAATATCTGCCTTCAATTATTATTCTGTTATTGGATTCAATTGGTTTAAGCCTGTAGTTTATTTGTAACAAACAAGTTTCTTTTTCTTCAAGGGTCTGTTACTGGCATCAAATGTACTATTAAGTTGCCTTTTGTTTGTTTGTCGAATTTATTAGTGAGGTGTGTTGAACAAGATAAATGAGAAAGTAATGATGTTCTTTTCTTGTTTTGGCAGATTTTGCTTCCTACTGTTGTAATGTTACTGTTAATAGCTGTAAGGACACGAGTTGATACCCGAATTCACCCTGCACAGCCGTAAGTCGCCATTGCTCTTCACTATACTTCAGCTCTATGTTTTTGTTTGAACCCTTTAGCTGACTGAGAATTTTGGGTGAGAAAGGAAAATTAAAGTTTGAACATGTTATGTGTCTGTTAGTTTGGTTGTTTTGTGAAGGGGCGACTTGCACAATTTAATTCAATGTTAGGTTAGTAAGGAAAATGATCTCTGTAAAAGAAAAATTGGTTTCATGGTTGCATGAGTATGTTGTGATTACCTGTTCATGATATTGTGAAAAGTAAATGGCACTTAGGTCTTATTGGATTTTATCTCAGGTATATACGAGAAAATATGTTTGTGGAAGTGGGGAAAGGAATTTCCCCTAATTTCCAACAGGTTCTGGAACTATTGTTGGCAGAGGGGGAGCATTTGGCTTTTGCACCAGATACAGAAGAAACAAGGATGATGATCCACTTCCTGTCTATGAAGTTTCCTTTAATTAAGGTACCTACATATATAAATGTATATATACATTATAGGAGTTGTGAATTCTTTTATATCCTGGGTGTGTGAATTTTATGTTTTTAACTTACTTTGATATGCATATTTAAGTATTCAATTAAAATTTTATGCATTTGATTTCTGTTTTTGCCTATTAAATACGAGATTGTTTGAACTTGAAGCAGAGTGAATTACAATTAGCCTCTTCATCCAATCAGTTAGGAATGTGCTTGAAACATAGTCTTGTAATGAATACCTATGGCCAAGGTCATCGGCCCTTTTTCTTTTGAATTCATTTTTTTTTTTGAAATTTACACAAATATCTCATAGCTTATAGATTAAATGCCTCCAATAGTCTGGGTTTGTTTAAATAACTTTTGCATTTTAAGAAAAAAAAATTGGAAGTTGAGGGGGAGATATTGAAGTTGAACTTGTTCATACTTCAGACTGATAAATACAGGCTATTTTGGTAAGCAGTTTCTTGCGTAGGATTGCAGAGTATGTCTCATGCAAATATGCAATGGTGTTATTATGTACTGTACATCATGTGTGATAGTGTATTCTTGCATTAATACCCTTATACCAAACAGAATTATCCTCTGATGGAAATCAGTTTAACCAATGTACCTCCTACTTTCCCAGCTAATGATCTTATTTGGTTTCCTTTAATCCAGACCAAGTAAAGTCCACCACATTTTTTAACATTTCATCCCATTTTAAGTTGATATTGTAGAATGATACTAAGAGTTAGTATTTCTTGTTTTAGGTGGGGTAACATTTAAGTGGGTTGAAATAAGGGGGGAATTTTTTTTGAACAACCATTTTTGCCACATCTAGTGCCACTATGGTGGATGTGGCAATGTGCACTCAACTAGACCCTAAGCATAAATGAAAAAGGTTAAAATAATGCTAATTTCGTTTGTTCTTAATACAAAACATGGTTAACTATTAATTTTGCAGTTGTTATTCATAACCTATAATAGACTTGACCAGGAGCAGGTTAGGTACCGGCTGGTCCATTTTGGGCCTAACCATGTTCTTTCTTTTTAGAAAATAAAAATTTTGAAAAAAAAATCAACTGTTCGATTAATGAAAATCAGAACCGAAATAATTTTTTTTGGCGGGGAGGGGGTTAAATAAATGATTATATCGTCAATTGGATGAGTTATTTTCTGTTGTAGGCTCTGGTTTCAGCATTACTCCCCCACCCCCCCTCTTCTTTCTTTGATGAGATTTCTCTCATATCTTCTATCACCAAAGTTTTGCACTTCTTACACTATTGAAAATGTAGAAGTAGCAATTAGCAATTCATATTATTCTACAATATTTATTTTGCATATGATTTGTAAGCTTTTGGTTATGTCTTGTGCTATTAGGAAGTTTCTAGAGTCTACAAAGATGAAGATGAGTTGGAAACTTATATATGCTCAGATCTTTATGGTGCTTACAATGGAGTCAAGTAAGTTGTATTCCTATGTTCATTCTAATGAATTTCTTTTGTCATGTGGCTGAATGATGACACACAGCAATTGTCTGGGATTAAAGCATTAACTTTACTTTGTATTATATGCTGATTAGTACTTAAGGAATTCTAAGAACAGTTCTGAAAGGAACCAAGCTGCCCGTCAACTTGTGAACCATTTGAGGAATTATAATATAGATCTACCATTGTTCAAAATAACCATCAACCATCAACTAGAAGATCATTGAGTGTGAATGAAAATGTCTACTTGGGATATTTGTGCTCCAGGATGAGTAGTCAATTTATTGTTTTCGCTTTTTGTGGAAAGCCGTGTGAATTCTAACAGTTTGACATTGAGGTTCAGGGTTAAAAAAAGGGCACTTCTTAAAAGAAAAACTGTTTTAAATGTTGTTCAGAAAAATCTATTTCATTGCTTTGCTATCTTATGACTAAAACATGCCATATTTAATTTTAAATCAGTTTTTAAAATTCTCTATCTAATATATTTAAGAAGGCGATTCTCAATATCGGCTCCAACAATAATATAAAATAGATGGTTTTGGGATTGAAGTTGTAAAGACAAAAAATTTATTTTTTTAAAGAAGCATCATTTTAGATGTTGAAAAAAATAGTTTGAAAAACGTTTGTTTGGCTGCTTTAGAGTTATTATGACTAACATATTAAGGAGGTGCTTTTCTCAATAGCAATTCCAAAATTTCAATACCACTAATAACACCAAACAGAAAATGTATTTATAGATGAATATATGATATTTAATGTATTTATATTTTGTACATGAATATAAGATATTTAATTATAGGTAATACTTAAAAGGAGAAAATTTCATGTTTAAGTTTGTTATTGGTGCATGATATAGATATGTGGTAATAATTGGAAATTGATGAAAATTGTCTGGTTATTTTGTTGTACTTGTTGATATTTCTGTATCGCTCAGGAAAAAGAAACTTCATCTGATCTTTTGCTGGAAGCTTACCATGAGTTTGGATGAAACTTGATTTAAATGTAAATGAACCAAGCTTGAAATTTGTTTTTCTTGAATTTGTTTCACCAAATTGTAAACTCTATCTAATAGCAACATCTCTGAAGGCTAAAAACAAAAATCCTGTTGGAGTTTAAATAGAAGATGAGGGCAAAATACGATTGCATAGCCTATTAGCATATATCTTCTATTAAGGTAGTCAGGATTAGTTTTACCTTAGTAAACAATAGATATCAGTTTTTCCTTTTTTTCCTCCTTTATTTATGTAACTCCTCTTCCATTTTCTTGTGCTTTTCAGCGTGCTTGGAATGTGTTTACCTTTTGCGAGAACTTCAAAATATTGAACTATGTAGAATATTTTCTTCCCCTTCCATGTAACGTTCATATGCCACAATATTCTGTCATTTTCTAGAATGACTTTATTGAGGAGTCACATTTGGTGTGGTCATTATTCTACTTTATCTTACAGGAGTTACATGCACTTGATACGAGATGAAATCTTTGTTTTCATCGTTATGTCATAACATTGTTGAACTTAATGGATTTCTGTTTTCTTTGTTTAGGAATTATTCAAATCCCAAAATCAAAGGAGCTGTTATATTTCATGATCAAGGTCCTCAATTATTTGATTATAGCATACGCCTTAATCACACATGGGCTTTCTCGGGGTTTCCTGATGTTAAAACTATCATGGATGTAAATGGTCCTTACCTAAATGACTTGGAACTGGGTGTTAGTCCCATACCAACTATGCAATACAGCTTCAGCGGATTTTTCACTGTATGGTTGCCTATTTGTTTCCCACTATTTTTTTGTCCCTTTTCATATTTTATCGGGCATATTTAATTGTGAATGCATGTGCATTTTTGGTCCTTGTATTCAGAGCATCAATATTTCAGTTTTATAGATTTCCAATCAAAGGTATTTTTAGGTGTTTGTATGCACATCAATTATTGAAAGCAATCATGATATGCTATCTTTCTTTCTGTCCTCCTTTTTCAATTGCAGATTTGTTGGAACTACTTTAATTACGATTAATAGCCGAAAATATCAACTTCCATCAACTTAACTATTTTGGTCGCAATTGTGATCAATCAAATATTGCAGAGTCCCGGTACTATTACTGGTCAGAGTTGGAACATAATGGAATTTCGGTCTATACCGGCACCATAATATCAGATTTGGGGGGGGGGGGAGAGTGGAATTAGAGATTGATAGAAAAGCAAGGATATGGGCTCGTAAATGCATTATTGTGGTTTATATTATGCCTGCCAGTGACAATTAAAACCAAGCAATAAAATCACTTTCCAGGAGATGATGTGGCTATTGGGCTTATATGAGAGCTACATGATTGAGTTCAATATTAACACTGTCAAATAAAAAGGACCATTTCGCTTGATATGTTCTATTATTTTAATGATTATGATGTTAAAAGATTTTGTCCTTGGTGATAATTGTGATATATATGCAAATGGTAATCCATGCTTTAAGGAAATGTGTTCCCAAAAGAAGTGGCTCCAATTTTATATTTGGCCAAAGTTGGTGATTCCTTTGGTTATAAGTAACTCTTTCAGTATTTTGTAGAAATTCTTCAATTTTGCTTTATTATTAAATGTTTTGCTATCCAAATAGTAATTGGAAGATTGAAAATTTCAGTTATAAATCCCCCCACAACCACCCCCCCCCCCCTAAGAACACACAATTATGGCTGATGCTGTCATGATTCTGCAGCTTCAGCAGGTGGTGGATTCATTCATAATATTTTCTGCTCAGCAAACTGTGACCAATACTGCAAATGGACATATAGAGCTGCCATCTTCTAATTCCAGCTCTTCTTTTCTCAAAGTGCCATGGACGCAAATGAGCCCTTCAAAAATTAGAATTGCTCCCTTTCCAACTCGTGAATACACTGATGATGAATTCCAAACTATTGTCAAGAATGTCATGGGTGTACTGTATGTATTTCTTTTTTCCTCAATTGTTTCTTTGTTATCATGTACTAGTGTCTATTTTTGTAACAATTATTTTTGATGACCTTTGAGCAGGTATCTGTTGGGATTTCTCTACCCAATCTCTCGCCTTATCAGCTATTTAGTGTTCGAGAAGGTTTGGTAATGACTGATAGTTGGCATAAAGCATAATTTCATGTCTGCTGTGCACTTCTTATTCTACATATAGTTTAAATTTGATAATGCATTATCATGTGTTAATTTTTTTAGTAACAGTTATCTAAATCCATTATTGATTTTTGATATTTCAGGAACAGAAAATAAGAGAAGGTCTGTACATGATGGGCTTGAAAGATGGAATATTTCACCTCTCTTGGTTTATTACATATGCTTTACAGGTGCATTTTCCATGTATCTTATCATTTCTTTGAATCAAAATGACCAATCTTGCATGACCTTGTTTTCTTTTCTCAAAGGGCTTTGGATCATATGATTATTTAGGGATGATGATTATGTGTTCTTGGTTATAACAAGACAAATGACAAAAGATCTATGTGTGTGTGATTGCTGCATGTACGTATGAGCTTTATGCATGCATGTGTTATGTGTATTTGCACATTGTAGTTTTAAATGTAACATAGTGGCTGTTATTTATAGGTTCTTGACCCTCCTGTAGTCTTGTTACTGTCCCCTTATTTAAAGGCGAAGGAAAATTTGTTCCTATAACGACTGTTATGTTTGTTACATAATGGTAACAACCGTTATTTACTGTTAAGTAATGGTAAAGGTCCATTATCTCACTCTTTTTTCTCTTTTAAATTTTTTTAAAGCCAGATGGACCAACAACTCTTCCTCATTCTTTTACCCTACTTTGGAGAGTTTTAAGTTGTTACATCTCACTTTCTCAAATTTCCATCGCAAGTTAACTATCTATTTATCTACAAATCTTGCACTTCTTTTCTCTTAAGCTAAGATCATCAACCATCTTTTTAGGTCTACACATCTATAACATATAAAATATGAGTTATTTATCTTTGTTTTTGTTATTTTTACTTATTTGTCAAAGACAATGATATTGGATGTCTTTTCTTTTTCAAATTTAAGTATGAAAAATTTATTCTTTACTATCTGTGCTATACGTATTATTATTTAGCCTTAAGTTGATTTTTGTCAGTGATGTCTAACAAAGATGGAATGAATGTCTTTCTTTGATGTACTTTTGCTTATTATTTGATTGGGTATCGTAGTTGTACTCATATCTCATGAACTTCTCTATTTTTTTTTTGAATAATTTGCATAGTGATAGGCCGTTACTGTTACATTATGACCACTACCATTACTTGTGAGTTGTGACCGTAACTGCGACCACAAACGTGGATGCAATGGCGATTTAAGTCCATGTTGCACACCTGGTCTTTGAGTTGGATGGTTGAATTATGCAGTGGGATCTGTGTTTCCCTTGAAAATATTTCTTTCATGCATGTTATTTACAAATCTTTGATCTGCATCTCCGCAAAATTAACCATTCCAAAGAAAATAGTCTTATAAAAGTATTCTAAACATCTGTGTATTCAGGCTTGTGAAAAAAATGTTATAGTCTAAAGTTTACAGAGGTTATCTTTAGATGTTTTGCTGGTGGTGTATGAAGGCTATGTTAGTGTGATTATTAATATGGTATCCTGGTCCTTCATATGAGCAATATTTGTAGAAGGATAATATTTATTATATATCACAATAGAGATTACAACCTATTTATACATGAGAGACGGTAACTAAACAGGAAGGAAAATCAAGCCTATGATTATACAATTCCTAAGATTAAGCAACTGACCCATCTATCAATATTTACTTCCTATATTAACATATTTACTTTCTATAACTTATAACACTCCCCCTCAAGTTGGATCATAAATGTTAATCATGCCCAACTTGTTACATATATAATCAACTCGAGTCCCATTTAGAGCTTTAGTGAAAATATCTCCTAATTGTTCTCCAGTTCGGATATGTCCTGTTGATATTATCTTTTGTTGGACCTTTTCACGAACAAAATGACAATCAATCTCGATGTGTTTAGTCCTCTCGTGAAATACTGGATTGGAGGCAATGTGGATAGCTGCTTGATTATCACACCACAACTTAGCAGGCACCGAATTTGTGAACCCAACTTCTTCCAACAGTTGATGTACCCACAAGATTTCACAAACGGCTTGTGCCATAGCTCGATATTCAGATTCAGCACTAGAACGGGAGACCACATTTTGCTTCTTACTTTTCCATGAGACCAAGTTACCTCCCACAAAAACACAATACCCAGTAATTGACCTCCTATCAACTTTCGAGCCTGCCCAATCAACATCACAAAAGCATTCAATATTTGAGTGCCCATGGTTACCATAGAATAGGCCTCTCCCTGAAGCCCCTTTAAAGTAACAAAGAATCTGTCCCAGAGCATCCCACTGGGCAATAGTAGGAGAAGACATAAACTGACTTACCACACTCACTGAATATGCAATATCAGCACGAGTCACCGTCAAATAATTCAGCTTGCCAACTAATCTTCTATACCTTCCAGGATCTGCAAATGGCTCACTGTCTTCTGTGGTAAGTTGAAGGTTAGGGGTCATTGGGGCACTACAAGGCTTAGCACCCAATTTTCTTGTTTCTGCCAACAAATCAAGAACATATTTTCTTTGAGACAAGAAAATGCCTTTCTTACGCCGCATAACTTCGATTCCCAAGAAATATTTCAAGGAACCCAAATCCTTTGTATGAAACTGTGTTTTAAGAAATTCTTTTGAGGATGTGATGCCAGCAATGTCACTTCCTGTGATAACGATATCATCCACATATACTACAAGCAGAATTACTCCACTATCAGAATTTCTATAAAACACTGAGTGATCACACTTACTCATCTTCATTCCAAACTGTTGGACCACCTCACTAAACCTGCCAAACCATGCCCGAGGACTCTGTTTCAAGCCATAAAGCGATTTTCGAAGTCTACAAACTTTACCTGACTCCCCCTGAGCAACAAAACCAGGTGGTTGCTCAATATAAACCTCCTCCTGAAGATCACCATGAAGAAAATCATTTTTAATATCCAGTTGATGCAAAGGCCAATCATGAGTAGCCGCCAAGGAAATAAACAATCGGACAGATGCGAGCTTGGCAACTGGGGAGAATGTATCAGAATAGTCAACTCCATAAGTTTGTGCATAACCTTTGGCCACTAAACGGGCCTTGAGGCGAGCAATAGATCCATCAGGATTTACTTTCACTGCAAACACCCATTTGCACACAATAGCCCGCTTTCCTGGGGGCAAGGACATCAACTCCCAAGTACCATTAGTGTCAAGGGCCATCATTTCCTCTTCCATTGCAGCACGCCAACCAGGATGGGACAAAGCCTCAATAACAGTTTTGGGAATTGAAATAGAATCTAAAGCAGTGACAAGACAACGAGAAGAGGAGGATAATTGATCATAAGAGACACAAGATGAAATAGGATAAGTGCAAGTACGTTTACCTTTGCGAAGAGCAATGGGCAAATCCAAATCAGACAATGAAGGATCAATAGGAGCAGGATCGGTCGACGAAGAAGCGGATAGCGGAACGGAGTCAGAGTCCTCTAAGCGTCTGGAATACACATGAAAGATGGGAGGGCGACCTGGCACATGAGCGAAAGGTGTAGGAGTAGTCTGAGGAGACGAAGAGCGAACAGTGTATAACAAGAGGTCATCTTCCTCCTCCTGGGTGTTATAAACAGATGATGGCGGAAAAAACGGAGTGGACTCAAAGAATGTTACATCTGCAGACACAAGATACCGATTCAGATCAGGAGAAAAACAACGATACCCTTTCTGACGTCGAGAGTAGCCAAGGAAGACACATTTGAGTGATTTAGGATCCAATTTAGTAACCTGTGGACGAACATCACGAACAAAACAAGTACAACCAAAGAGACGTGGCTCAATAGGAAATAAAGATTTAGTGGGAAATAAAATGTTATAAGGGATATCACCATAAAGGACGGAGGAAGGCATGCGATTGATCAAAAAACAAGCAGTAGATACAGCATCAGCCCAAAAACATTTAGGTACCTTCATTTGGAATAAGAGGGCTCTGGCTACTTCAAGAAGATGTAGATTTTTTCTTTCAGCAACTCCATTTTGTGAAGGAGTGGCAACACAAGAGGACTGATGAAGAATCCCTTTTTGTAACAAATAAGATTGAAATTCCCCAGAGAGATACTCTTTAGCATTATCACTTTGCAATATACGGATGGAAGTATTGAATTGAGTTTGGATTTCAGCATAAAATGCACAAAAAATAGAAAATAATTCTGAACGACTCTTCATTAAAAACTTCAAATCCATTCCCCTATCTTTCCTCTTTTGAGACCAATCAATATAGATTCTCGAAAACCTAACCGGTGGAGTTGACTTATACCCTTCCTTCCCTCTTAATATTCCTTAATGAACTGAAACAACGTTCGACTCGCATGTGTTAAGCATATAGCTAGCCTTCCTTCTGAGCTGGATTGAAGTTCTGGAATTGTGGACACAGGGCGGAGGCATACCAGGCACGACTAAAGACCATTGGACGTGAAAGCAGAACTAGCGCTTGAGGAAAACTCAGAGAAGCTAGAAAAGAATTCCTCTCAACCAATATACTTCTAGATACTTCTATAGGGGAGCTACTAGATACTTCTATAGGGGAGCTACTAGATACTTCTGATGACATAGACTTCTTAGGTAGCTGCTGTTGCCCCGGTCAGGTAACAAAATACTTAAAGCCCGACTTAGACACAACAGGACAAGGACCCCAAACATCTGAATGGACTAACTCAAAGGGAGACGAAGCCCGTTTATTGACTCGAGACAGAGTAGGTAAACGATAATGTTTGGCAAATTGACAAGACTCACAATCTAGAATAGACAAAGAATGAAACTGTGGATATAACTTCTTCAAAACCGAGAGAGAAGGATGCCCTAAACGACAATGAACATCAAAAGGTGTTAAACGCGTGGAGCATACCAGAGATCGAGGAGATCGAGGTAGTTGCTGATCCAAGACGTAAAGACCCTCTGACTCACTTCCTCTACCAATAATCTGCTTCGTCGAAAGATCCTGAAAAATACAGTGATCAGGAAAGAATGAGACACAACAATTCAATGCACGAGTGAGTTTACTCACGGAAAGCAAATTAAATGCGAACTTAGGGAGACATAACACAGAGGATACAGAAAGAGAAGGGGTTAAGTTGACATGACCAGAACCCATGACAGACGATTTAGTGCCATCAGCAAGAGTAACATAAGAAGGCGATGTATGAGACTCAAGATTGGACAAAAGGTAGAATTACCTGACATATGATCGGTAGCACCAGAATCAATAACCCATTTGGAGGATGAAGACACAAGACATGCAGTAGAGTTACCTGACTCGGCAATTGCAGTGATAGAGGAGGAATTAGAAGATTTTATAGATGCCTGGTATTGGATGAATTGTGCATACTCATCTGCAGATATCAAAATTCTCTGATCGGAAGATCCATTCAATTTGTGTTCCGTGATTTTAGTCATCATAGGAATCACATCAGTTACGGTGGTGGTTTTAACTTCAGCCATAAGGACAACAACCCAAAAACGATAGCAACAAAAGAAACACAGAATCAGAAAACAGTACCCGGCGTGAACAGTACCGATGAACAGTACCCCGTGAACAGTGCCGATGAACAGTACCAAATAAAACACCTCCATCCAACACCCGAACGGCAAACAAACCTCAAATCTGACAAGGAGTCGGTGTGGTGACTCCAGCGATGGTGAGATCCAAATGTTACCCTTTATGGATAACCCAAATGAACGGAGTCCTAAGTCTCCAAAAAAACAAAATTTTAAAACTTTACGAGAGAGAAAAGAGAAAAAAAAATCTCTATGAGAAAGGCTCTGATACCATGTAGAAGGATAATATTTATTGTATATCACAATAGAGATTACAACCTATTTATACATGAGAGACGGTAATTAAACCGGAAGGAAAATCAAGCCTATGATTATACAATCCCTAAGATTAAGCAACTGACCCATCTATCAATATTTACTTCCTATATTAACATATTTACTTTCTATAACTTATAACAATATTTCAAGTCATTACTAGGAAACGTGATTGATTTATTTATTGAGTTTTGGACCTATTTAAGTAAAGGATTTTGAATAATCTATCGATGAAAGCAACTTGTTTGACATGGTAAAACACAATAAAAAGTTCAACTATATTTCCATTTTCATTATGTTGTGTCTAAGGTGAGGTGTGGATATAGAGATAGCCCTAGATCAATGTTGCAGTTTGCACCGCAAAACTTTCCCTAAAGCAAAAATCCTATGTATGCTTCTTTGAGCTATGTTTTAATTTGCAGTGTCTTTGGCTTTCTACTATTCTTTCTTTGGGTTGCTATTGATTAACCTTTACGAGATGTGTCAGGTCTGACATTGTTATTTTGCTATATGAAATTAGGAACATATGGTGGTCCATCTTTAAACGTGGTCTCGCTTTTATCTCTACTTTCTTCTTCTTCATTATCTCCCTCTCCTTCTCTCCCTCTTGTTATTTTGTCTGTTTACTCATTTTCTGGTTGAATCTCCTGCAGTTTGCAATTTCATCTGGGATTATCACAGCTTGCACCATGAATAACCTTTTCCAGCATAGTGATAAGTCAGTGGTGTTTGTGTATTTTTTCTCCTTTGGACTCGGTGCAATTATGCTGTCTTTTTTGATCTCCACATTCTTCACTCGAGCAAAAACAGCTGTTGCAGTTGGAACCCTTTCCTTCCTTGGTGCTTTCTTTCCCTATTATACAGTCAATGACCAGGCTGTCCCTATGTAAGCACTCTTGCTTTGAATTTTTTTTACACTGATTGCTGTATTGCAACTTCTCATATCTTAATGCTGAAGAACTCTGTCTAACATTTAGTTCTTATAGGATATTGAAGGTCCTTGCTTCTTTGCTTTCACCTACAGCTTTTGCTCTTGGATCAATTAACTTTGCTGATTATGAGCGTGCTCATGTTGGGCTTCGTTGGAGCAACATATGGAGGGTAAGTTCTACATTAGTGGTTTTTGATTCTCTCTCTCTCTCTCTATATCTATCTATCTATCTATCTATCTATCTAGATCTAACCCATCATTGGTGTAGGGGTCATCTGGAGTGAATTTTTTGGTCTGTCTCTTGATGATGTGGCTTGACATGCTGCTATATTGTGCTTTTGGTCTATATCTTGACAAGGTATTAAAATAAAAACTCTATGTTTGTAGATGTTTTGGTACCTTAAACTGTTGTACAATGTGCTATTGTACGTCTTTTTAAATACATTTTCCTTTTCTTTTACCTTTTTCCTCTTACATAATAGGGGAAAGCTTATATCCTTGTGAGGAGGTTTCCTACATTTATTCTGTGATTTGAAAACTGACAGACACACACACACACTCACAGAGAGAGAGAGCATTGGAGCAACATTAAGGTTGCTCCACTATGCCTTGGAGGTGATGTGCTAAATAATGGAATCAGCCTTCTTGTAATTCAAAACTAGAGCTATGCATATTTGATCCTTTATCAAGCTCAAAATGTAGGATGCCTTGTGAGCCAGAACTGCCTGTCATCTTCTGTCAGGTAGATTGCTTGCTTAGTTAAGTGAATGGATTGTGGCTGCCCTATTTTTAAGTAATTATAGTTGGAGCTTTTATGAACTTAGGTGCTATCGTAATACGTAATTAGTTACGGTCGTAATCTATCAAAAGAGGGGAAAATGATTTTGTGGTATATCTTTCCACAAAAAAAGTGCATTGGATTCAATTTATTTCCCCTCTATTTAAGTCTGCTCTTTTGGTATGCTAGTTTTCATTTGGCAAAACTCAGTGAGATCTTTGAATGATCAGGTTCTCCCGAGGGAAAATGGAGTGCGTTACCCATGGAACTTCTTATTCAAGAATTGCTTCTGGAGAAAGAAAAGTATGGAAGCTAAACATAATGGCAGGATTTCTAAATTGGGAAATGACACTGTTGAATCTGCTGTTGAGGCAATAAACTTGGATATGAAACAACAAGAACTTGATAACAGGTATGGACACTAAAATTTTAAGATACTCTTTCACATGTTAATAATTTTTCATATTTATTTTGTTGGTTTGTAGATGTCTCCAAATAAGGAATCTGCATAAGGTGTATGCTACTAAAGGTGGGAGTTGTGCTGCTGTTAATTCTCTGCAGCTCACCTTGTATGAAAATCAGATTCTTGCTCTTCTAGGTTGGTTCTGCAATTTACTTCACTTAAATATGCCATATCATATGCTAATATGATTTCTTTTGATCAAAATATATTTCATATTAATAATTTTAGAGTTGTAGCATCTGCTCTCCTAGGTTTGGCTAAATGCACATCAATTTCAAAGTTGCATGAATAATTGACAAAGTTGAAATGATTGGCTATAAGTGCAAACCAGATAAACAAATTTGGAATTTCTTTTACATCTTCCCTTTTATGATTCTCCTTTTAAAATCCTTAATCACTTTTGGCCTCTTTATGATATCATAATAGTGAGCTTCTTTTGAAGTTCTTTTTAGGCTATTTGTTCCTTTTAACATTTTTATATGACAAAGGTGCCCATATATACGAATAGAATTTTGTGTTGTGGAATTATTTTAGAATTGTTTGATTTACTAGTTATGCTTTTGTTTTTCTAAATTTTTGTAATATAAACTTTTTAATAAATTTTAATATATTGTTTTTTGCACTAAAAGAGATGTTACAACTATTAGTCAATTGTGAGTATCTGAATTGAAAATCATAATTTGTTTTGGTTTTTGAGAATATTGATGCGTGGGTATCTATTTAACTATGTGGCAAACTATAACCAAGAAAAAAAAATATACGTGGCAAACTGAAAATTTGAGTAGTTTTGCTTATTTTGGAACTTCTTGGTTGTTCATATATTGGTGCATTTCCATACTGCCTTACTGATATATGGTCTAATACTGCAACTTCAAAAGTGCAATCCTTAATATTATTTGAAACTTTGAGCAGGAGTATTTCTGTATGCATGTCTGTTGATAACCAATGGTTGACCAACTTTTTTATTCAGAAATTTAATCCTGTAATATCTAGAACACAGTTTCCTCCTGTGACCTGTAATAACATTTATAATTTCGATATCAGGCTAAGAGGCACTTCTTGTTTCCAACCATTACAAAAACTTCTATCTGGCTTTGATTGTCAAGATACTTGGTTGTTTCTCACAAATACTAGCAAACATCAGGCTCCTCCTATGCCTTGCATATTTGGAAGTATCTTCTTATTGTGAATATTAAGTCATGTCAGATAATGTCAAAGAAGTTGAATAGTACAGAAAATATATCAGGAAGCTACTAGCATTATTCATTTGTCAAAACAGATCTCTAGTCTACTTCTTGAAAAATAATTTAGTTTTGGTGTACTAATATAATATTATTGTGCCGAAGGACACAACGGGGCGGGCAAAAGCACAACTATTTCAATGCTTGTTGGTCTTCTTCCTCCTACTTCAGGAGATGCTTTGGTGTTTGGAAAGAATATCCTGACTGACATGGTAAGTAGTCTTTCTTTTTCTGAAACTATTCCTCCTCCCTTCCCACCCTTTTCTTATAGATCTTATAATGCTCTAACATTTGTATTATAAATGCTCTTGTAGCAACTTCTGACACACTATTCACTTTTTGCCTTTGTGGTTTCTTGGCTGTTTGAATGGATTGTCTAATATTTGTAATCCACTCTTGTCAGAGATCCTCAACATTAAATTGGTTCACTAATATATTTTCATTTGTGTATTAATGGTTATTGTTTACAACAGATTGTTTATCATGCTGGTTTTCCTTGTGTAGCAGGGGTGTGAGGGTTGGGGATACTGTGATCTTCAAAAAAGGAAAAAAAGAAGTTGTTGCTCTTTATGTTAGGCCATTGAGATTTTTTAAAGCAGGATGTGTTCGCTTGGAAGCTTATTTATTTATTTTAATTCCTTCCACTCTCCCCCAGTGTCTCTTATGCAGTTGCACATTTTTCAGTTTTTGGAGCTTCCCCTTTGTTTCATGGAAAAACATTTTCCGCATTTTCTGGTGTTTGGGCACTGAGAAAATTTAGTCAATAAAAATATTTTCTTTGAAAAAGGAAAAATTAAGCCATTTTAAGAAAAATGACTTCCTCTTTAAGCCATTTTAAAGAAAATAACTTCCTTTGTTCAAAAGAGAGTTATTTTTCGCACTTTAGGATTCTTATTAAGACTTTTATATATAAATTTATTATTACATTTTATTTTTTAAATTAAAATTAAAAAATGAAAAATAAGTTATTTTCTTGGAAAATTTTTCATGGAAAACATTTTCCACAGAAAACATTTTCTACGGAAAATATTTTCCAAATACAAAACGGAGCCTAAGATGTAAATCATTTTGCAGGCTTTTAAGCCCTTTTTTTTGTTCTGTTTTTGAAATTTCAAATTCATCTCTTTTATTTTCTCCGTCTCTGAAATTAATATTGTGATCAATTTGTCATCTTTCGTAGGATGAGATACGGAATGGACTTGGTGTGTGCCCTCAGCATGATATTCTTTTTCCAGAACTGACTGTAAGTAAGAGGGAATTTTTATTTTCCAACTTATTTCTTCCAATACAGATATGCTTATGTTCTTGAAAATGGTGATAGCAGTGGTTTGAAGCTAACTGGATATTCAGACAAGAAGTTTCGGGCTTTTTATTGCATGTTGCTGTCTTAAATTTATTCATGTTATTGGTCTTTCTAATTAGCAAAAATAGTCTTCCAACATAAATCTAATAAAATATGGAATAAGTTCAAACAATCAAAATATTTTGACTGACATGCTGTAAGAAATAAGAAGAGTGCAGGAAAGAAAAGAGAATAATATGTGGCAGTTTGTAATAAGGTGTATGACCATTGATGCGTTGTTGGTTTGTTTTGGAATATAATGGAGTAGTCATGGTGCGTTTGTGATATGTGGTGTGCTCCCTGTGATCCTTGACAACATTGGGACAGGTGGTCTATAACTGGTGGAAGCATGTTTTCCTGTGATTACTTTTTGAGAGATGACCGACTAGTATCATAGAATTTTAAGACATGATGAGATATTACAGAGGACGCTATCTTCTGTTCTCCAGTGGGTGGATTTCCTAAATATTCAGTGGTCAAGCATTAGACTTTTTTGTTTTATGAAATTAATGATTCAGATGTGATTTTGCCAACGGAGCTTGCTGATTTGATAAGAGCTGATTTATTTTGGTATAAGATATGAGCTCACTTCCAGATCGATTATTGTGTTTTTAAGAATGTTGTTTATCATTCATCTTTAGCCCTCCATCCCTCCTTTACCTTTCGTTAAGGTGGCTGGAAGAGCTTTCTCTATGTGTGCTTGTGGTCTGATGAGTATGAACTGATGTGAAATCTGAGCGTGCTTTTTGGGTTGGAATTTTCATGCTGTTTTGTCTTTGTTATCAGCAAAGGCAGTTCTTAAAAAGTACTGCTCTTTGATGCTTACCTTGAAAATGAGAGTTAATGGAATAATTTCTTCAAATAGGTTGGCTTTGCCATATTTTGTGGAATTTTGAAAAAGAAATTTTTTTGTACTTAGTTAGCATTTCTACTGGACAATAATGTGTGCCATTGGTTCAAGTAAAAAATTTACTGGGGTTGAGTTAAATGCTGTGAGCACCATACTTCATATTGCAACATAGAGGTTGGAGTCTGGACTTTGAATGGAAGGAATACCAGAATTTTATAAGCATTTTCATACACTTGAAGTTTTGCAGGGATATTTTATGCTTTCTTTTGGCTGTCCTTTCCTGTTCACTTGATTGTTATTGTGGGAAAATGCCATGTACAGCTATGTGCACGGCTATATAATCTCTGATTTTTAGGGATTAATTTCACTTATGTAACCTCTTATTTGTAGGATTAGATTGAGCTATGTAATCTCTGATTTTTAGTGATTAGATTTTTGTTTTGTTTTAGTGAGTATTGATTTGTATGGACTTGTTAGGAAGTTACCTAGAATAGGCTTCTTTTCCCTATATAACTCAGTGTGCTTTGTTGCTTTAAATCAATTTTGTACACAAAAATATTGAGTTCAATTTCTTTCATGGTATCAGAGCCTTGCCCTTTTTTTAGGGTTGATTTTAAGTGACCTTCATATCCTGTTGATCCCTGTTTTTTTTGTTCCAAAACAGATTTTGCGAACCTCTGTTTTTCCTTTGCCAAACAGAGCACATTAGCCCCTGTCGTTTTTTGTTTTTTTTTTTTTTGTGTGTTACAGAACGGAGTTTGTGAACCTTTTTTTCCTTCCATATGGCATCTAATTTTAACCAAACATCTACGTCATAAGTAACAGAAACCAACTGCAGCTCCAAAAGTGCCTTTGATTTCAACAACAATTCTATCTCAATGAGAGAATTGCAGAATATTCAGGCAGCATATAGGTTGAATGGGAAAAACAATCTGGAGTGGTTTCAATTAGTTCATACTTTTCTGAAGGGAAAATGAAACTAAGTCGCTTGATACTGGTCCAGACACAGAATCCAAAAATTTGATTCTGTCCTGGTTATGGAATTCTATGTCACCAGAAATCAGTGGTACGAGCATGTTTCTTAGCACACCATTGAAATATGGGAAGCTGTTAAACGGACTTATTCAAAAGTTCATGATGCTGCAGAAGTTTATGAGCTCAAGACCAAAATCTCAGCAACTAAACAGGGAAATCAATCATTCACAGAATGTTCTAATTTCTTAAAGAGTTTATGGCAGGAGATAGATCATTATCAGTGCATCAGGATGAAATGCAGCAAGGATGTATCCATTCTTAGAAGGTTTGTTGAAAAAGACCGGATTTATGACTTGCAGGCTTGAACTTTGAGTTTGATGCTGTCAGGATACAAATACTTGGGAAAAAGAGTTGCCATCCTTGAATGAGGTAATAGCAATTGTTCTTGCGGAGGAATATGATTGAAACTCACAGTGGAGAGTACAACCTTGGTGTCTAAGAATGCTACTATAAAGAATAATAACTCTGAGCAGCATGCTGGTGAGGGCAGCGGACAAACGGACTTCTCAAACCCATTCAACAAGGACTCTTTGTGGTGTACATACTGCAAAAAAATCTCACCATACTGAGGAGAAATGCTGGAAGCTTCATGGAAAGCCTCAAAGCATGAATAAGACATGGTCAGAGAAGAGTGGACAGTCAAAGGGACAGGGACAGGCACATATCGCAATTTCCCACAGTTACTGTAACTTACAGCAACATAAATAGTGTTTTAGTTTTCTGGAGGATTTAATTGATACGTCTTTACTTGTCGATGAAGGAAAAGTTTACGTTCTTGGGGGGGGGGGGGCAGAGAAGAAAATGAGGGGGAGACTGGGGGGGCGGGGAAGAAGATGATGGGATTTCTCTTTTCCTTTTTGGTATTTTATTATTTTTTCCATAACATCTTCTTTCAATTGTGTTTGTTTGACCACTTCATTCGATAATAATGTGCCTAGAACTTGTGGTTCTCAGTATTTGCTTGACTATAGAGCAATTACCCTTAGTAGATGAACCCACACTGCTGCTGTAAAAATCTTCATTGCAGATGTTTCTTCCTTGAAATGCTAGTAAATCATCATTTTTTCCCTCCCTGCTTAGCTATTTAGATTGGATTTATTTGTTTATAGCATATCCATTTAACGTCTCTTCCTTGGATGCTAAATAATGACTTTAGCTGATTTATAGTAGCACCAATTTACATGGTTAATTAATCTATCTAGGTGAGAGAGCATCTGGAAATGTTTGCTACGCTGAAGGGTGTAAAGCAAGAGATTCTGGAGACCAGTGTAACTGATATGGTTGATGATGTGAGTTCTCATTAATGTAATTGATTATTCAACTTATTTGTTACTTAATGTCCAAATAATAACTTGTTTTAGTTTTTGAACTGTGATTATGAAATTCTTTTTGCAAATTTGGACTAGCACATACAAGTTTACATTATTTTTTTGAACTGGGACTACTATCATTGTCGTCAGTGGAAAACCTTAATCCCATTTTGGTTTTAGAAGATTTTGGATTATTAATAGACCAACACTTGCTATCTTTGTATTCTCCATTGCTGATGTTAGTTGTTCGTGATATACCTTATAATTTTTTTTTTTTCTGTTTTTAGTTTGACATTATATTAGAAAAATGAGGTACAAAATAACTTTTTGAAGGTTTGATTTCTTTCCATATTTTTTAATTAATTTTAAGAGTTCATGGGCATAACAATGCTATATAGCACATTGGTTAAAGTGGCAGTTGATATAATGAAGATTGGGCCTTTGTGGCTATTATGTTACAGATGTGATCCAAAACTACGCAATACATGTGTACATTTAAAATTGCAAAATGCATTAAATTAACAGAGTTGCTGAAGGATTGTACTAAAATTTCTAAGTGCAGTAATGAGCATAAATACATCAAAGACATTGAATGCATGATATATATACTGAAGAAAATAGCACAAAGCAAAGTGGAGAATAAAAAGCTAAACTTAACTCCACCAAAGAAGTATCTAGGGGAGTTGAGTCTTTTGGCAGGGAAAATGGGCAGTTGGACAGGTAAAGGCCGTGATGACCATTATTCTATTGATGATGCCAAATAATGGCTGTTAGCATTACATGATGCCCGTTACAACAGCAGAAAGTTTTTCCATTTTTATTTTTGTTTGTTACATATAAGCAATTTCTTGAGCTCTTACATAATTATATCATAGGCGCACAACTATTAATTGAAACAATGCTAAGCCTTGTTCTATTTTGGTCAATTTTAAAATTAACATTATCATCATCATAGCCATTAATTGAAACCAGGATATGCCTTGTTTTCTGGTCAGTTTAACTAAATATAACCATCACCGTCATCTTCTTCTTCTGTTTCTTCTATTGAGGACATATGAGCTTCTTTCTTTGATGCATTTGAAATAGCTTTTTTTAAAAAAAATTTTAATTATTTTATTTTTCCTTTTCTGTCGTGTTATGAGATTGGAGAATGACTTGTTTACTTCAGGTGGGTTTGGCTGACAAAGTAAACACTGTTGTGAGGGCGCTTTCTGGTGGCATGAAGAGGAAATTGTCTCTTGGAATTGCCCTGATAGGAGATAGTAAAGTGAGAAGCAAATTTGAAACATGATATCCTTATTTTTGCTGAAATTTGTATTAATTATTTCTCACCATCTGTCTCAGGTTATAGTTCTTGATGAACCTACTAGTGGAATGGATCCATACTCGATGCGTTTGACATGGCAATTAATCAAAAAAATAAAAAAGGGTAGGATAATTTTACTAACAACCCACTCAATGGATGAAGCTGATGAACTAGGAGATCGGATAGCTATCATGGCTAATGGTTCTCTAAAATGCTGTGGAAGGTAACTATCTCATTCTATTTTCACCAATTGCTCCTGTTGTTCTTGAAAATTGTCTAGGAAGGAAATCTAACAGCTGGTTGAATAAATATTTTCGAAAAAATAATTAAGCATATGATGGTTAATCTATCTGTTATGATTAGTTTTGTAGCTTCTCAAATAAAAGGTGCCTTGAACAATCTCATTGGCAAGAAAAAATGCTTTGAAAAATTTTATATTTATTTTGGAGTATTAGCAACTATTCATTATTGGGTATGAATATGGATCACATGTGATATCATAAATGCTTCATATACATAATCGCAATTTGAAGATTCGGTTATTGCTTCTGACACTAATTCCCTGTTGCATGTAACTATTTTAACTCATTATTTGTTTGAGACTTCATGTTTCTGTAGTTAAACAGTATCTTAAGCGAAATGTTTTGCTGCTTTTTCTAATACTCCTTTTCCTGTTAACATTTGTATTATGAATTATTCTCTTCTTTTATATAACCCACAATCTTTTCATTTTTTTAATCAATAAAAGTATAGAGAAGTTATATTTAATAAACGAGGGTCATATGGTTAATGTAAATGATGAATGAGACAAAAATCGTGGTTTTCTCCAATGACTAATATTTGTTCAAGGCCATTAGGAGCTTTTGAAGAAATTCTCTAAAAGAATAGAAAGGGAATTCTATTTCCCATGATGCTTTTTAAGGCATTTTTCTTTTTCTGAAGTTTTATGAGGGAATAGATTCCTAAAATAATGTGATTCCTAAGATTTTTCTATCTTAAATAGGATTATTATAATGCAAGGTTGGCTTTCTTATATTATAACTCTATTTAATTTAGTCCTTTTCAGAATACTGGTTTGGTTTCAATTGTTGGTTTAGAAAGAGAGAGATTGAGAGAATGATATCGTCAAATCTTTTTACAATATGAATAGTATTTCTCATCATTCATGTTTTCAATTCTCATTTGACAGCTCTCTATTCTTGAAGCATCAGTATGGGGTTGGTTATACTCTTACTTTAGTGAAGGTTTGTCCTTTCTGTGATGGTTTAGTTGTAAAGCTTCTTTTCTGACTTCCTGTTCTTTTTTGATATCATTGAAAATGGCCTTACTGTTAAAACTACATTCTTTCAGTCTGCACCTACGGCCTCTGCAGCTGCTGATATTGTTTACCGCCATATTCCATCAGCAATATGTGTGAGTGAGGTATGACATATTGCTTAATTGGGATTTACATGGTTAGTGTATATATTTTATGCTTTCTACTCTGATGCCAAACACACCTGTTGATGATTACTACTTTAAGAATGGATTACTTTCTTCATTTTCAAGATAGAAATCTTTATAGGCTTGGACTTTGATACTTCAATGAATTGAAAATTTGAATTATAAGTTCCATTAAAATTTTAAGTTGATCTATTATCTTGGATATATTTATGCTATTGATGTTATATGTTACATGAGCATCTCTGTTCTTTCCCACACTCATCCCTGATTCCTTTTGTATAATATACAGATACTCTTGATCTTGCTTTTTAACTTTCAAGTGCGGTTTATTTTGCCTTTCCAGGTTGGAACTGAGATTTCCTTCAAGCTCCCTTTGGCATCCTCCTTGTCCTTTGAGAGCATGTTCAGGCAAATCGAAAGTTGCTTGAGAATATCAGTCTCAAACTCAGAAATAAGTAGCAATGAGGACAAAAAATATCTTGGCATTGAAAGTTATGGGATCTCAGTTACGACTTTGGAGGAGGTATTTCTGAGAGTTGCAGGATGCGACTATGATGGGAATGATGGTTTCAAGCAGAGGAGCAATATTCTTTCATCTGATTCTGTGGTTCCTACGGCTTCTCACAATGATGGCTCAGAAAGAGTTTTTGATTCCAAACTTCTAGGAAATTATAGAAAGTTTTTGGGCTTCATTTCTGCAATAGTGGCGAAAGCATGTGGTTTAATGGTTGCTACAGTTTTAAGTTTCATTAATTTCTTAGGCATGCAATGCTGTAGCTGTTGTATCTTTACTGGGTCAACATTTTGGCAACATACCAAGGCACTATTTATTAAGAGGGCAATATCTGCTAGGAGAGACCGGAAAACAATTGTTTTCCAGCTTGTAATTCCTGCTGTATTCCTGCTTCTTGGTCTTCTTTTTCTCAAACTTAAGCCACATCCTGATCAGCAGTCTGTTACCTTGACAACTTCGCAATTTAATCCTCTCTTAAGTGGAGGTGGTGGTGGTGGTCCAATTCCTTTTGATCTATCCCAGCCTATTGCAAGAGAGGTCTGTTTATTATATTTACCTTCTTCTGATTTTATTGTTTTATGCTTTTCTTGCAGCCTTTGAAGCTGTATTCTGGGCAGTCAAATTCATTTCAAAAACATTTGAATTCTTAAATCTTAAGTCTACCCATAGCATACTTAGTAATTGAGAAAATATGTAGGCTATTTAAGAAACTTCTTGAAAGTTGGAGTAGTACCCAAGTAAACTACTGTAGGTACACAAATTAGGCTCGAGGCTTTGAGCTCTTGTTTGGGGTGGCCACAAATTTGAGAGATCGTGAAGTGAGTGCCATGGGTGGAGCAAGCTCCTTGCTTGCATGTGAGAGCAATTATTTTGTCTAAATGTTTATTTTGTGAGTGTGCTAGCTTGGATTCTATTTCGCATTGTTGTTAGAGCTGACGTTGAGAAAAATACCCTCTTTAACTGTGTTAGTTACAAGAGATAAAAAATTAGTTTAATGTTAAATCTGACATGCTTTGAGCATAACTCATAAGAACTACAAAATAATTAAACCTCCTTTTTAACTAGCATCTAAAATGGTGCTTTTCTAAAAGGTGTCTTTTAGCCTCCCAACCTCAATGTTAAATGTGTCCTTGGTAAGGTGAATAACATTGTATGTAATTGGGTTCAAGGATTTTTGGTGTGATTAATTAGTTGTTTTATTTTTCTATATTAAGAATTCATGGAGTAGGCAAATTTCTGAACAAGTTAAACTTCATGTTCTGATTATTTTGTGATTGCAAATATTCTTTTAACAACAATAAATATTACGAATCTGCAGGTTGTAGAATACATTAAAGGTGGTTGGATTCAAAGCTTTAAGAAGAGTGTGTATAAATTCCCTGATTCAAAGGGGGCATTGGCTGATGCCATCAAAGCAGCTGGGCCAACTTTGGGACCAGTCTTACTTTCAATGAGTGAATTCTTAATGTCTAGCTTCAATGAATCTTATCAGTCGAGGTATGTTAACTAGAATGCTGAATCACTTGATTCTCTCAAAAGTTTGCATTCTCGAAACTACATGTGGAAATACAACATCTTGTGAATCATTTTTAATTCTGTCTACTTCATAGTTTTGGTGCTTTTGCTAATTTGCTTCCTCTAAATCCATGTCTCTTTTTCTCCCTCATCAGAAATGATGAATAGTTGGATCCTCCGTTTGTATACGAGAGATTTAAGATTTAGTCCCAGGTTGTGCTATTATTTACAAGTTAATCCATGCATTTTGAAAAAAACTCATCAATACATCCTTGGATTTTGCCTCCATTAACAATTTAGTCATTCCATCCAATTTTAACATATTTTCCCTTAAAAAAGATAGTCAAATGAGAGAGAATTTTGAAAACCCAAAATTTCCCTCTTTTACAACTCCATACCATTTTTGTTTCATTCTTCCAATTATCAGCAATAAAACCTCTTCTGCAACTCCAATTCAAGATGCAATTATTTGAGAACTAGGATGAATGCCGTTTCACCTAATTTGGTTTTTCTTTATTCACTCACTCACAAAGCGATATGAGATGTTGAAAATATTGTCCAACTTAAGGGGGAGTGATGTGGAAAATTATTCCTATTGTATTCCTAAATAGGTATAGTATTTTATTTTAGGGTAAATTGCAATTTAGTCCCTTTGATTTAATGAAATGTCTATTTTAATCCCTGAAACTTTAAAAATCTACAATTTAATCCTTCACATTTTAAAAAAAAAACTACAAATTAGTCCCTACCATTAGAATTAGACTTAACTTGCTGTTAATTTTTATGAAGAGGACCAAAATGCCCTTTAAGTAAAAAAACTCAACCAAACACTATTTTCCACTTCCAAATCTATGCATCTCGCTATCTCTCCGTCCCAATCCTCTTCTTCTTTTTCTCCTCCTCCTCCTTCTTCAGTGGACCCAAATGCTTCAAAGACCCAAATGCTACTCTCAATCTTGTCGCTAATGCCACTCCCAGTCTCGCCTTTGCTCTGGATCTCGTCATCATTGCTGTCATCGCCGTTGCAGCTCTATCTCGCTTGCTCTATCTCGCCTTTGCTTTGGATCTCGATGTCATCGCCCGTACTACTCTATCTCGCCTTTGCTCTAGATCTCGCCGTCATCGACATCATCGCTAGTGCTGCTTTGTCTCGCCTTCGCTCTGGATCTTGACGTCATTGCTGTCATCGCCGGTGCTACTTTTTTTTGCCGTCATCGTCGATGCTACTCTATCACGCCGTCAGTGTTGTGCCATCTATAGCTCTCCTTGCGACGATTTTGTATTTGTAATTATAGTTGTAATTAGTTGTTTTGTTTTTAGAATTGAAAATTTTGTTGATGAAACTATTGAGTTTTGAGTGATTTTACAATTGATTTGGCCGTAGAATTGGGGAAGAAGGGAAAGGGATGAAGCATGCATGCTGTATCTTTAATTTTAGTTATTCGAATTGAACTGAATTAAATCGATTTGGTTTGGTTCGATTCGATTATTCTCTAATTTTCATTTGATTTCCGTTTTAATTTTTTATGATTTTGATTTTTCTTTTGGGAGAAAGAGGGAAAAGATGTCCAACTTTAGGCCCCTTCGCGATCGTCATCACTGATTGTTGATCCTGCACAAGACAACCAGATTTTGAGAATTCAACTTGGCGATCATTGTCAACTAACTGACCAACAGAAATAAAGACCAGGTGAAACAAAGATATTAGTTAAAGAGGAAAAAAATATAACCAATTGTTATGATAGGTAAATGGTTTCCATCAGCAGTATGAATTTTGAGATTTTTAGAATATTTGGTGACATTTGTAAGAGTTTCAGCACTGTTGTTATATGATTGGATGCGGCGGAGACAAAATACCAAGGGGAAGAGGTAGGAAAAGGTTTACCTGAGAGTCCTAAAGCATAGAATACTGAAATTATCATTTGTTGAACAATTTCAGGGGTCAAAGTTTGAACAGGAGTAGGAGCATTTTGTTGTGCATTTTCTGTATCCACAGAAATAGGAGCAGCAGAAAAATCGACAGAAGCAGTAAAGGCTGTAGCATTTTTCTTGGGTGGTCGAATTGGGCATTCTTTAATGATATGGCCGTCTTTTTTGCAGTAATTGCAATACTTTTTAGTACAGTTTGAAGCAAAATGACCAAAACCTTTGCAGCAGAAACATTGAACAACACTCCTGTCTCGTCTCTAGGCTTGCCTTGGACAGCATATGCCACTGGAAGAGAGGTGGATTTTTGTTGTTCCATGGCTGTTTGAGTAAGAAGACGCTCTTCTTCATGAAGAAGTTCATTGAGGCATACATCCAAGGAGGGTGCAGGAGATTCATGAGATTGGACCGAATACCTTCAAAATCAGATCTCAATTTCATAAGAAATTGATCTCACTTAGTAGCTTCATGAACTGTTTGCACTGAAGTAAGACCATCAGATGACGAATTTGCATAGACAATGTCTTTGTATTCAGCCCAAAGATCCATGAAATGAGAATTGAAGTCAGAAATGGAGTTGACTATCCTGTTGAAAAATGCCGATTTCATGTTCAAGCTGAAACCTTCGAGCAGTGTTGTTCTGGCTATAGATTTTCTTCAGGTAGTTCCACATCTTTGCAGCAGTGTTGAATGGTCTAAGATTGAGGACAAGATTGGGATTGTTGAATCCCACATCGGTTGTGGAAAGGGGTATTGTGCCCCTTATATGGGCCATAGGCACTCCTCCTCCTTGAGCTAGCTTTTGGGATGAGTTAGGCCTGGCCCAAATTTAACATGATATCAGAGCCTCCCCATCCGATGTTGGGCCTCCCATAAATGTGTCGCACCAGTAAAAATTTTGGGCGTGAGGGGTGTGTTGAATCTCACATTGGTTGTGGAAAGTGGTAATGTGCCCCTTATATGGCCATAGGCACTCCTCCCCCTTGAGTTAGCTTTTGGGGTGAGTTAGGCCTGGCCCAAATTTAATAGGGATCAACCGAGCCTGTGATCCATGCCATGACTTGAGCATGACTTCCCACTTGGCATATTCGTCTTTCTATATCTCTTTGTGAGGGGCATGATTGCTACCATTAACATGACCCCAAAGGTCCTTCCCTTTGACACGGATCTGGAACTTGAATGCCCATGCTGAATAGTTCTTGCGATTAAGACAAACCAAGAAGACATCATACTTTTCAGTAGACATAAGGCTGAGGAAAAAAATTCACAAAGAACAAAGACTGAACAAGGAATGAATTGCAAAAAGGGACAAAAAAAAAACAGGAACTTGGACCGAAGGAGGACAGATTGGAGACAAAAGAGACAAGAGGCTAAGAATTTCTGGTTGGGCTAGACTTAGATCGTAACCCGCTTTGATACTATGTCAAAGTTTGAAAAAAATGTAGGTCAAAATTGTGTTCTCTTCTACTGGAGAATTCTGA
Source organism: Manihot esculenta (assembly GCF_001659605.2). NCBI lineage: Eukaryota > Viridiplantae > Streptophyta > Magnoliopsida > Malpighiales > Euphorbiaceae > Manihot > Manihot esculenta. The sequence goes on along the minus strand of NC_035169.2, from coordinate 4,186,509 downwards.
TATAAATAGTGTAATACAATGCTGATTTTCAGCCCTAAAAATTAGCTAAATTACTACAAATGCTATTCTACCGCTGGTTTATCCTAATTATGGAGATAATAACATAATTACATAATTAAAGTTGTACAATCCCACAAATTTTGCTGGTTTAAATGCTAGATATTCTGTCAGAATGTTCGGCTAATAATGGCAGATATTCTGCCAGTAATATTCTACCAATTAATCTATTATGGATGCATTTGTGGGTAAGCAGTAAGCACTACAACAAGCGCTCCAAACAGAATTAGAAGTCTATGAGTAGTAGAAGTTTATCTTTTCAAATTAAGAGATTTATTTTTATCTCAATTCATTAAGTAGTTAGATTAGATTTTATCTTTATTTTATCAGCTAGATAAGTGACCAAATTCAAATTAAACTCTGCTTGTATCTTATTAGTTATCTGCATTGTAAGCCTTACTATAAAAAGGGGTTACTACTAATGAATAAAATAAGCAAAAACTATTTGCCAAATTCTTTCAATATCTAGAGCTTTGTTCTAATGAGCTCTGAGGTATCCGAGCTCCCTCCATTGAGCTCTCATACTCCTTCGTTAGCCCTCCACCCGAAGAGGAGGGCTCTCAAATCTTTAGCATTCTAATTAGGCTTGATTTAAGGCATTTTATTTTTATTGTAAGTGTTGAGATTCTTTCTGTGAATAGCCTAGAATTGTAGTGATAATTAGGGATATTATTATGTGATATGATTGGGATATGATTAGACTATAATTAAGGAATTAATTTATTTTCTTACCTAGTATGTACTCTTGTAAGTAGTATATATACCTCAATTGGCTTGAGAGGAATAATCAAGTATTTTCTCTCAAAACTTCTGCTTTCTTCTTCTTTTCATCATCGATTTCAGTAAGTATTTCTAATTTAGGTTGATTTTTTGTGTATAAATACTCACACTTTGTAAAGATCAATTTAATCAAAATAGAATTAAAAATTCCTCTCCAATTCTACATGGTATTAGAGTCTAGTTCTCAGATCTGCCTGCAGCTCCGGTCTGTTGGTTTAAATTTTTCTTTTTTCTGATAGCTTCTTGAGTCTCAAATCTGCCGTCTCTAGATCACCTGTTTAGGGTGAGTTGTTTGTGTCACCACCCCTACCAATCAAAATCGCGGCCTGAGATCGGCCTCCTGTCCTATTCGGGCGACCGTACGAAGCGCATAGCCCACATGCGCCTTCCTCTCTCTCCACTCCCACGCCACGCCCTGGCGCGTGTCCTTTTCCGACGAGATCCGGCAGCTTCGTCTCCTCTTCTGGCGTTGATTCGGCTTGGGTATTGCAGCCTTGGGTGATGTTTTGAGGTTTGGTACTCTGGTAAGGTGATTACCCTTAGTAGCTTTGGGTTTGGCTTTGGCGGCTAATATTGCCACTTAGGAATTCTGTCTCTTGATCTACTAATTCCATTGGTACTTCGATGGTTTTTCCGGCAGTGATCCTTTTCAGCAGACTCGCCTTCAAGTCGCGCTTCTGTTCTGTTGAACCTGTGCCTTTTTCGTCGGTGAACATTAATTCTTTCTTAACAATAATTTTGCACTGTTTTTTGATAGAAAAAGGGTGGGGTTTTTTGAAATGGCAGTGACTTGTGTGGGTTATTTAAGTACTTTTGATAATACTTTTGTTTCATCTCTTGATTATGCTCCGTAGATTATTGATTTTGCTTCATAGATTGTTGATTTTGGTGCAAATAGACATATGACAGACTCCTCTGAAGGCTTCCTTAATTACTTTCTATATCTACAAAAAGACACTGTCAGAATTGCAGATATTCTTCCACTCCTATATCTGGAGCCGGTTCTATTGTTTGTACTCCAAATATCAAGCTATCCTCTGTTTTTCATTTTTTTTTGTTTTCGTGATAATCTTTTATCTGTTAGTGTTCTCACCAAAGTACTTAATTGTAAAATTGAATTTTTTTTTTCTAATCATTGTGTTATTCAGGACCTTCAAACTGAGAAGATGATAGGCAATGGTAGACAACAAACACGATGGCTTATATATGTTGGAAGGGAATCTGAGTTTGAATTCACCTAAAGCTTGTTTTGGAAAAAATCAGGATGTCAACTAGGAAATCGTATAGTGGCATCAACAATTATCCGTGTTAGAGAAATTTTATCTTGATTTATTTTCCAAGGCTCAGTGTGATTCTTTAGTTTGTGATACTTGTGAGTATGCTAAATATACAAGAACCTCTTATCCCTCCGGTAATAATAGGAGTATGATCCCTTTTATGACCATCCATTTTGACATTTGGGGATCTACTCATACGGTCTCACTATCTGGTAATCGTTGGTTTGTTACTTTTATTAATTGTTGTGCTCGATGATTTGGGTTTATTTGATAAAGGCAAAGAGTGGTGTGGTTTCTTGCTTTCAATCTTTTCACAAGGTGATTTGTACTCAATTTGATGCTAAGATAAAAGTTTTGAGAACTGATAATGGTATAGAGTACGTGGATGACCGTTTTTCTGCTTATCTGGAGTCTAATGGGATATTGCATCAAACTAGTTGTCCTTACATTAGTGCTTAAAATGGTGTTGCTAAAAGAAAGAATAGACACCTATTGGAAGTAGTCCGATCTTTCATTTTCAACATGAGCCTTCCAAAAACCTATTGGAGAGATGCAGTCTTAGCTGCAGTTTATCTCATTACTAGAATGCTTCTCAAAGCTCTTGCCTTTAAAAGCCATTTAGAGGTGTTACAAGGGAAAAATGCTTATATTGTTCCACCAAAGGTGTTTGGATGCACGTGTTTTGTTCATACTAGGACAGGTGGGAAGCTCGATCCGAGGGCTATTAAATGTGTGTTTGTTGGGTACTCTCCCACACAGAAGGGTTACGAGTGTTACCACCCTCCATTTAGAAAATACTGTCAGTATGGATGTTACATTTACAGACACTGAATCTTACTTCAGTATTAGCCATCACCTCTTCAAGGGAGGACAATGAGGTCAATGAGAGAGAAGAGGTGATTCCTATTCTTATAACTCTAAAACGTTTTACTGTAGTGGAGACTACTATACAGGGAGAGACTATTGGTGATCAGGAGACTATTGGTGACCAAGTTGGGCATTTGGATAAACTAAATTTAAGGAGATACTCAATAAGAGACAAAACATAAACAAAAAAAAGCCATTGTGCAGCCTACTCAGTGTCATGAATCTTCCTCTTCTCCATCTGGTGAGTCATCCTAAACCTTGAGTCTTCGATGATCTAAATAAACTAATTGCTCAAAGAAAAGGAGTTAGATCTTGCACAAAACACTCTATTTTTAACTTTCTCTCTTATGATTCTTTGTCTCCATCCTATAGAGCTTTTGCTTTATCTATTTCCTCTGTATCTATTCCACAAGATTGGAAGGAAGCTCTTGCAGATTCTAAGTGGAAAGAAGCTCTTGCAGATTCTATGTGGAAAGAAGCAATGATTGAAAAGATGAAAGCACAGGTAAAAAATGAGACCTCAGAGTTTGTCACTCTCCCACTTGAGAAGAAATTTGTTGGTTGCAAATGGGTGTTCACTATGAAACACAAAGCAGATGGATCAATTGAAAGATTCAAGGTTAGACTAATGGCTAAGGGATACATTTAAACCTATGGAGTGGATTACTAGGAGACATTCGCCTCTGTTGCCAAAATGAACTCAATTAGAATATTGCTATCTTGCGATGTCAACCTTGATTGGGATCTCCAATAATTTCATGTGAAAAATGCATTCCTCCTTGGAGACTTGGAGGAGGAAGTATATATGGAAATCCCTCCTAGATTTGCTGATGAAAAAAAAAACAAGGAAAATTGTGCAGGCTAAAGAAGGCTTTGTATGGGTAAAAACAGTCATTCAGAGCTTGGTTCGATTGATTCAGTAAAGTTATGATTTTCTTTGACTATCAATAGAGCGATGCTGACTATATCCTATTTATCAAACATCACAAGGGTAAAATTACTCTCCTTATAGTTTATGTTGATGACATAGTAATGACAAGGGATGACTCTGAAGAAATGACTCGGCTGAAAAAGCTTTTCGCTCAGGAGTTTGAAATTAAAGATGTAGGAAAATTGTAATATTTTCTGGGAATTGAGATTGTCAGGTCAAAGAAGGGAATCTTCATTTGTCAGAGAATATATTCTGAATTTTTCAGAAAAAACTGATATGCTAGGTTGCAAATCAGCAGAAACTCCCATTGAGGGCAATCACAAGCTACAAGCAGGGATTAGTGAATCAACGGATATAGGCAGATATCAGAGGTTGGTAGGCAGATTGATTTATCTTGCACATACTCGACCAGACATAGCATATGTAGTCAGTTTAGTCAGTCAGTTTATGTATGATCCTCATGAGTCTCACATACAAGCTGTTTTTCGCATTTTGCGAGACTTAAAGTCTGCTCTTGGAAAAGGTCTCCTATTTTCTAAACACGGTCATCTTCACATACATTCATTCACAAATGTAGATTGGGCTGGATCTCTTTATGATAGAAGGTCAACTAGTGATTATTGCACACTTGTGGGAGGAAGTCTTGTCACTTGTAGAAGCAAAAAGCAAAGTATTGTTGCTCGATCAAGTGCTGAAGCAGAATATGGAGCGATGGCACAAGGTGTTCGTGGACTCTTATGGTTGCAGAGATTGTTGGAGGAATTAAAATTATTGGAGAGGGATAAATTCCTCTTGTACTGTGACAACAAAGCTGCCATCAGTATAGCTCACAATTCGGTTCAACATGACTGAACAAAGCACATAGAGATTGATCGACACTTCATTAAAGAGAAGTTAATAAATGGTGTCTTGAGGTTAGATCATGTGACTTTCGATGAACAGCTAGCTAATGTGTTTACCAAAGGCTCAGCAACAAGACCTATCATACTTTGGTTTGCAAGTTGGGCATATATGATATCTATGCACCAACTTGAGGGCACGTGTGATATCTATGCACCAACTTGAGTGGAGTATTGACCAACATACAAGATTCTTAATTAGGAGGATTTAAATCTTTGAGATCTTAATTAGGTTTGATTTAAGAGATTTTATTTTTATTGTAAATATTCTTAATTTAAGTAGATTCTTTATGTATAAATCTTGTAAAGATCAATTTAAGCAGAATAAAATAAAAAATTCATCTCAAATTCAAATTATACAGGAGGGAATCGTAATAAAGGCAAGGTCATAGCTGAAGGCAGTTCTCTTACCCGCGGACCCATGACACAATCCTTAACTAGGGAACTTAACATAATCCCATTGACATATAGATATACTTGTAGTGTCACCAAATGCTTTTGTTAGTTTTGTGCATGGTGATTTATTGTGCTTTCCCTAGTAAATTGTACAGCCATGGTTGCTTACTCAACTATTGTGTGTCATCATTGAGTGGGTTGACATTTTTATGAACTCACATTCACTGCTAAATCTTCAAACACTGCTTGCATCTTGATTGTGAACTACTGTCAATTTGTTAGAAGAATATTTTGTTTCTGAGTCCAAATTGGAATGTCACTTGGCATAGTTGTATATGGTCACTAGCCTTAGACTTGGCCACAGCCTGGTTCAGACCTAGAACCAGACTGGTCTATCCCTGGACTGGCTTGAATTGATCAATTTTCTCTCCCATCCTAAACCAGCTTTAGAAAAAAAAAATAAGAGAAGTGTTAAAAATTTCAACTGTTGGATCAAAACGGTACTGGACCAAACTTGAACCACGCCGGAGGATCGTATTTTCTCCAGTCCTAGGTCCCTCGTTCCAGGAAACCACCTAAACTGGTGGCTATGTCTAACTAGACTTATTTGTCATAATTATTGTCAAACTAATAGACTAATAGTACATAAGCTTTAGTTTTCTTACATCAAAGTCCAATGCATGTAATTATTCTTGTTGAATGTGGTAGTTGAATGGCTTTCTGGTTACTTTACATGCCTTTTTTGTTGGATGAAACTGATTTTTATCCTATATTAGGCTGTTAGGTTAGGATAGGGCCAATTTCTGGACGTTGCACTTTTTTCCGAGGGAAGCATCTGGAACTACATGTTATCATTTTGAACTTGTTAATATATTATCCAGGGTTTCGACCAAAAAAATAATATCCAGGGTTCTGTTCCATCTGATATTGATCCTTTTGCAGGTATGGAGCAGTTGTGATGGATGATCAGTATGATGATGGAAGCTTGGGATATACTGTTTTGCATAATAGTTCTTGTCAGCATGCTGCTCCAACTTATATCAATGTAATGAATGCAGCAATTCTTAGGCTTGCTACTGGTGACCAAAATATGACAATCAGAACACGCAATCACCCTCTGCCGATGACAAAAAGCCAGCACTTGCAACGACATGTATGTTTCCCTTCCATGTTCTGTTCTCAAGCATTTTACACAAACAGGTTACTTTAGAAGCCAAGATTGAGCCTTATTGTTACTCTTTTATATGCAATTTAAAAATATATAGTATTGGAAATAACATCCATAAGCTTATGCAATTTGAGATACTTAGTAGTAAAAGGTAAAATCATAAGATTGGACAGAATAATAGCAAAAGGATAGACTGACCAGTTGCTGGTTAAATTCTCAAGTCAATAATTCTCAGTTCTTACTGAAGATAGTTATCAGGCAGAAATTGATATATTTACTTTAATTGATAGGTTATTGACTCTACATTCGATTAGAACTGGTGAAATACCTATTCTTATGAAAAACATTCAAATCAAAATTTTTTTTGGAGCACATATTCTGTAGTGTAAACAATTTATACGCTAGTCAATTTGAGCCCATTTGGGTATTAAAATATTAATATAAAGATAGTTTTAGTTGTAATAACGATACGTGTTAGTTGCTCCTCCTTATTTTCCAATTGAGGATTAAATCTTAGCTTGAGAAATTGTTGTCCATACAATGACAAACAATTGGATTTTTTTGAGAAGAAAAGAGTCATTGTGGCCCCTCTAATCAGCCGGATCCCATGAGTGAATAGATAGTTGGGTCTATATGGGATCTCACCTCCTTGGATGATCCACATCACAGTTTATGTTCTCATGCGCTCATGGATATGTGGGGAAGGGGTGGGTTGACATTAGGAGGTGACAGGCTCCAAGGAAATTGTTTCTTCAATCTAGAAATCTCCTGTATTCATTCTTTGGGAATATGGGACAAGATCATTCTGGAGAGTATTGTGAAGCATGCTGCTAACAAATGGCATACCACATGAAATTAGACTTACCTTTTGTAAAAGGACTGTAGTGCCTATGTCTTTTGTTTCATCATTAGATGCTTGTTATGTGTTGCAGATTTTTAATACCCTGAAAGGAATGCTGTCTGACATGCATGCTCATCTGTTTGCCTGCTTTACCAGCATATTAGCATCTCATATTATGTTATGGATGGACTCTACTAAATGTAACATTGTATAAAATGATATGTGCATCTTGATTTGGCATTGCCTCTGACATATTTATTTGTGAATATTTTGCTAGTTCATTCAGACAACTTGTGAATTTACTTCTTGAATTATCATTTGTATTGTGTAGGACTTGGATGCCTTCTCTGCTGCTGTTATTGTTAATATCGCCTTCTCATTTATTCCTGCTTCATTTGCTGTTGCCATCGTGAAGGTACTGTTTATGAATGTTACTCTGAATTAGTTATTGTAGGTGGTTTTCTTAATGGATTATTATCATACACCTAATACCCACTACTCAAAGAGCATGTGGTAACTTTAGTAGCAAGACGATTATGACAGTTTAAGCAGCGTCATATTATGTAACATTTATCTCTGGAAGTAGAGGTAATATAAATAGGTTTTTTTGAATGTAGATTTTTTTTAAAAAAATTTCCATTATTATTCCTATTCGTTTTGTTCTCCTAGCATGTTAGCTCTGTTAACAATAGCACTGTGTACAACTGTAGGTATCAGGTATGTGCATCTCCATGGGTCTGTATATGAGTTTTGTTTCAAAGAGATTGTCATAGAGAGTACACAGGACATTGGCTGTAAACGAATCTTGATGGAACCATGTTCCTTCTGTCCTGTTGCATTATTTTTCCATTGTTTTACTGCTCTTATACATTTTTCCAGTGTTACCTCATCTTCATTGTTTTACTGCTCTACCTTTCAGCAAGGCCAATTCATAAAGTATTTGCTTGTTTCATAAGTGTCATTTTGCTCTTTGCCTGGCATCTAATGATCTCATAAGGGACTGGATAAATTGAGTATTTTCATTTTTCTATGGATGTTATCTCATATTATCTATATTCCATTTCATCCAGGAACGTGAAGTGAAGGCTAAGCACCAGCAGTTGATTAGTGGGGTATGATTGCTCTGTAATCTTTAAGGCCAAATTAGCTTCTTAGCCTTTATTTTGTCATAACCTTGAAAATCTCTCTCCCTCCCTCTCTCTCTCTCTTGTAACTTTGAAAAGTAATGATTAACAATGTCATGGTGTTCTCAGGTTTCAGTACTTTCATATTGGGCTTCTACATACATTTGGGACTTCATCAGCTTCTTATTTCCTTCATTTTTTGCAATAGTTCTTTTTTACATATTTGGTAAGTTTTAAATGTTAGCAACATGCTAATAGTTCCGTTATTTTAGGGGGTTTGATGAATATATTGATTATATAGAATTTAGATATCTTATTTTTAATGCTAGAGTATTATTGTTTTTCCTTCCAAAAATGCATTTGATGAACATGGTGTCATATAGAATTTCAAATTGATTTCTCAAGTGTCTCGGCTGTTTCTTAGCTTATTGACCTATGCAAGATGAATCTATATTCTGTTGTGGTTTGTTTATATTCAAAAGAATGTCCTGTGGAATTTAAACTCCGGTTCTGATTTCCTCAAGCTCAATCATTTTTCTTAAGCAATGACTTTTGACATATTGGTTGATGTTTTAGAAGTTTGTCATCCTAATGGGCTTTGTGGGTTCTTAATTATAGGCCAACACATTCCATTATTCTAGTTTGCAGTGATATCGTGAAGCAGAATTAATTTTAGGAAGTTACTGGGAGTATAGTAGTGGATGAGCTATGGAAGAAAAAAAATATAATATAATGGAGAAGGTCCCTCCTGTGATTCAAACAAAGAATTCATGAACAGTAAATTAATAAACCTGAATATTGGATTTTTTAAGACATCCTTATTAAAGACCTTGACATAGAAGCCATAATAATGACTGGAAATTTATGACTGACTGGGAAATATTCTAGCTTTTTTCTCAATCAAATATGCAAAAGCATTGTTATTATTACACATCGTTGTAGCTTTCAAAGCTAATTCCTCTGCATAATCATTTGTGCCATATCTTTTGCATACAAAACTTTTCTTTGCGTGTAGGTTCCAAATCTTTTGCATGGGTGGCGGTGCTCAAAATTGAATTGGATCATCCTGAAACCTTTGCAAGTTTTTCCTCCTGCTTAATAGTGACAATTTGACCCATCACAAACAAGGAGGAATTGGTTCTGCATAAATATCCATCCTGTCTCTTTGCTGTCACAAATTGTACCTGATTTACAGAATTTCACATTTGATGCATATACACACATATCCTTTTGGGTGTTTTAACCTTGAGAAGTTAATTTGGGCCTGCAGGTTTGGATCAGTTTATTGGAAGGGATTGTTTCTTGCCAACAATTCTGATATTTTTGGAGTATGGACTAGCAATTGCATCTTCAACATACTGCCTTACATTCATGTTTTCTGATCACACAATGGCTCAGGTAGCTCAATATTCCTTTCTCCCTGTGTTCTCCTTACTTCCAAGTCACTAGGCTGTACCAAATTGCAAATTTTTCTTCCTAATTACTATATCTGCAGAATGTGGTTCTGCTGGTTCACTTCTTCACTGGACTGATTCTTATGGTTATCTCATTCATCATGGGGCTTATAGAGACAACAACAAGTGCAAATAACTTTCTCAAGGTTTATTTCTTCTTGATGCTGTCCTTTTTTTTGTCAAGGAACTACTTTATTTGTAATGGTCATAATTTCTAACCAATGAAATATCTGATGTCTAAGTAGGTATATATATATATATATATATAGCAGTCCATTTCTTCTCCAAAACTTGAACCAAGCATCCTGCTAATTATTTATACCATAAAGGTGTATTTGCTAGGATTAGGAAAAATCAGTGAGAAAGTAGTATTTCTCTACTTCCATCATCTTCCATTGTGGAAGTTGCTTAATATATACTTGTTAACTTGGGAGGGAAAAAAATCCTTGACATTATTTAAATTTCATACAATATGAAATTTAAAAGGAGGGTGGTACGGTCGTGGTGCTATGGTTTAAAGCTTTCACCTCCTGCACTAGGAATATACACATTTAATTTTGTCACTTTCTTTCTCTTCCATTTTGAAGTTGCTTAGCAAATGTTTGTTAATTGAAAAAAATTATTTATATATGTGAGAATACCTCATAATCCTCCGCTTTTCCTTTAATTTAGCGTTGTTACTTGTTATTGTGAATATTGTTCATTGTTAGCAACAACGTGGTACATATAATAAAATCATTTTGACAAAATAAGTGAAAAATTAAGATGCTGAAAGGATATGAAGGTCCTATAAATGATCATATAAGGAATGAATGTATTTTCTAGAAGGTGAAATGACACATTATAAAAGGTTTCTTAGAATAAACATAAACTAGAATTTAATCACATACCTTCCATCTATTAACTCAAGACTTTCATATAATTTAAGTGTTTAACATACAGTTCTAATTTATGTGGCTTTTTGTCTTACTTCAACTTTTTGCACTTCCAAGTTTGCCATATGTGTCTTTTGTTTGACGTCTGTCACATGTTAGTGCTTAGTGTTGTATAACATGTATGTCAATCTAGCTGCCGAAATACCTAGGCTAGAATGTTGGCGAAAAGGGCGCGTTAAGAGTGAAAGATTTCAGAATAAGCTTTAAGTAATCAAGGTTTCAAATAGTCTCAACACAACTAAAATTATTTGGAGGTTGTATGATTGTTTAACAGTTTCCATTGTGGATAAAAATGATGTAAATAGCAAATATTGTTGGAGAATAGGAAAGAAAAATAAGAAGAAAGTGGGTAAGCAAATCCCACATCTTCAAATGAGAAGAGAAAGGAAGTGTCTATAAATTGAAGTGGGGCCAAACTTGGAGAAGGCCACCTATCACTGAAGCCCATCAAGCTCATTTTAGCCTAGCATGCCATATTTACATTGGACTTGGTCCATTAGATTTCTTAACATGGTATCATAGCCCAATAATTGTCTCACGACCCATGAAAATCGAAGGTCTAAGAAATTTCTTGGTGGTTGGGCCAGCAATTACGGGCCAGACTTAGCAAGGATATTCAAGACCTGTGGTCCAAGACCTCAAGTCCAAAGATGAAAACTTAGTAAGGAAGACCAATGCATGTTGAAGATTGAGGCCCTAGACCTGATGTCCAAGAATGAAGGCTTAATGAGGAAGTTGCAGTCAAAATGTTGAAGCCCTATGGCTTTTGAGATTGAAGAAAATTTCAAGCCTAGGCAAAAATTGAGAGGGAGACCTGCGGCCACTGAGATTCAAAAAATACAAGTCTAGGATGACAATATGAAAGGCATATCACAACTGGGCTGGACCAGTTGGACTTGAGGGAGAGTGTTGGAGAATAGAAAAGAAGAAGCAGAATGGGGGTAAGCAAATCCAGTATCGATAAATGAGGAGAGAAAGGAAGGGTTTATAAATTGAAGTGGGGCCAAAAATGCCTAAAGTCATTTTGGAGGAGGCCACCTATCGCTAAAGCCCATCAAGCTCATTTTAGCCTAATATTCACAGTTACATTGGACCAGGTCCATCAGATTTCTTAATAAATATTCTAGGATGCACAAGTATGGAAGTTTCTCCAAGTTATGATTGAAGCAAACGGGAGAAGGATTGAAGATGGCATAGGCTGAAATAGTCATGAGGATTAAGCATCACTGGCCGTACTGAAAAAAGTGGCTTTAAGTTTATTAAATTTGGGCCATGTCTAACTCACCTCAAAAGCTAGTTCAAGGGGAGGAGTGCCTATAACCCATATAAGGGACACATTACCCCTTTTCATAACCGATGTGGGATTCAATACTCCCTCACGCCCAGAATTTTATTGGTGCGTGATATATTTTATAGGAGGCCCAACATCGAAGGGGAGGCTCTAATACCATATTAAATTTGGGTCAGACCTAACATACTCCAAAAGCTAGTTTAAGGGGAGGAGTGCCTATAGCCTATATAAGGGGCACATTACCCCTTTCCACAACCGATGTGGGATTCAATAAAGTTGATCGTAATGGAGAAATGTATCATCATATTCAATCTTGTTAGGTTTAAGCATAGTTGAGTTCATATTTGGTCTATGTAAGAAGTTGAACTTGCCAACTCATGAAGAATTTATGAATGAGAGGGATCTGAGTGATTTTAGATGTAAATATCTACTAATTTGTTGACTTCTCAAGAACTGCTTTGCTATTCATTTCGGGGATGGGGAGGTTGGATGGCTGTGATAGCACAACAAAAATGATAAATTTTGCTAGGGATTTCTCTCACATTTGAAAGCGTAGCTATTGTTCCATCCTAGATTTATAAATCTCAATTTTTCTCTTATTTTCTTTTTGTGATGCCTGTACCAATAACTGCGGCCATCTTTTTTTTTTCTTTTACATAATTATATAGGTTCTTTGTCTTATAACACAACAATCTTATTTATTATAAAAAATAATCATTTGATGTATATTCACATGGAGAAATAATTCATATTTATATACATATTCTCTCACTAAAAAAGAATGTAAAATCCAATTAAAATCCCTAGAATCAAGCCCTAAAATCAATCCTAGAGTCGAGCTATCTAACAAGAAAAGGTATATATAATATATTTACATTTGATTTCTCTAAGACTCCCCATCAAGTTGGAGTATAGATATTAATCATGTCCAACTTGTTACAAATGTAGTCAATCGGAGCTCTATTAAGAGCTTTAGTGAAAATGTCTTCTAATTACTCCCTAGTTTTGATGTGTTCAGTTGAGATGAGCTTCTATTGAATTTTTCACGAACAAAGTGACTCAACTTCTATATTTTTTGTTTGCTAATGAAACAGAGGATGAGAAGCAATGTGAAGAGCAACTTGATTATTACACCATGCATAGTTTCACAGGCAGTGACGTTTTGATGCCAACTTCATCAATTAATTGAAGTATTCACATTATTTCACACACTGATTGCGTCATAGCCCTATATTTTGATTCTGCACTGGATCGAGAAATTACATTTTGCTTCTTTCTCTTCCAAGACACCAAATTGCCTGCAATAAAGACACATTATTCTGTAGTTGATCTTCTATCAATGTTAAATCGTGCCCAGTTTGCATCTAAGAAGCATTCAATATCCAAATGCTCGTGATTACTATATAGCAAGTCCAACCCAGGTGCTCCTTTTAGATAACACTAAATCTCAAAACTTCCCAATAAGTAATAGTCGGGGAAGACATGAATTGGCTTACTATACTAACAGAGTTTGTAATGTTAGGCTAAGTTGTTGTGAGATAGTTCAATTTGCCTACAAGTCTTCTATTTTTCTCAGGATCTTCAAACAAGTCACCGTCCCCTATTGTCAATTGTAAATTTGGCATCAATTGGTGCATTACAAGGTTTAGCACCTAACTTTCCTATTTCTGCCAATAAATCAATAACATACTTTTTCTGATACAAGAAAATACCTCTATTACTTCTCATAACTTCAATATCCAAGAAATACTTTAGCAAGCCTAAGTCTTTTATTTAAAAGTGGCTTTTTAGGCAAGATTTAAGGGAGGAACTGCCTGTGGAATCACTCCTAGCGATAATAATATTATCCACATAAACTAACAAATCTAGGCCAGCCTCAGACTCTTATAAATCTTTTGCATACCGAACTCTTGTACTGCCTCACTGAATCTTTCAAGCAAGCTTGAGGACTATGTTTCAATCCATACAAAGATTTTTGACGCCTACAAACCAACCCGACTCCTAAGCAATAAATCTTGGTAGTTGCTTCACATACACCTCATGAAGATCACTATAAAGAAAAGTATTCTTGATATCTAATTGATGCAAAGACTGCTCTTCACAACAATGGAACCTGGGAACTGGTATCCTTACCACCTGGCAAGTCTACTGTTGATTGTCGATGGGTTTACACAGTTAAGATGGGATCTGATGGAAAAATTGATCATCTTAAAGCTCGCCTTATAGCTAAAGATTACACACAAATTTTTGGACTTGATTACTGTGATACTTTCTTTCCAATAGCCAAAATAGCTTTTGTTCGTCTCCTTACCTCATTGGCTGCAGTTAATCACTAGACCCTTCATCAACTGGACATTAAAAATATCTTTCTTCATGGTGAGCTTGCCGAAGAAGTTTATATGGAGCAACCTTCAGGGTTTGTTGCTCAGAGAGAGTCAGGCTTAGTATGTCGTCTTCGACGCTCTTTGTATGGTCTAAAATAGTCTACAAGAGCATGGTTTGGACGATTCAGTATTGTAGTTCAAAATTTTGGAATGTCTCGAAGTAAATCTGATCATTCCGTATTTTTTCGCCATAATGGTGATAGATGCATCTATTTGGTGGTCTATGTTGATGATACTGCCATTACAGAACATGATCATGATAGAATCTCTCAGCTTAAACAATATTTGTTCAATCATTTCCAAACTAAAGATCTAGAAAAATTGAAGTATTTCTTGGGAATTGAAGTGGCATAGTCAAACAGTTATTTGTGATTTCTCTATAGAAATATGTTTTGAATATATCGGAAGAAACAGACATGTTAGACTGTAGACATGTGGATACTCCCATGGATCCAACTGTCAAACTTGTTCTTGAACAAGGGAGCCACTTGAAGATCTTATTAGATACAGAAGATTAGTTGTCAAGCTCAACTATCTCACTATCACGCGATCAGATGTTTTCTTTGCTGTAAGTGTGGTTAGTCAATTTCTTCAAATCCCATACAGTAGTCATTGGGACGCAGTCATCTGCATTTTTAGATATATCAAAGGAGCTCTAGGATAGGGTCTATTTTATGAGGACAAATGTTATTCACAAATTATTGGCTATTTTGATGCAGATTGGGCATGTTCCCCTTTAGATAGACGTTTTACTTTAAGATATTGTATTATGATTGGAGAAAATCTTATATTCTTGAAAAGTAAAAAACAGAGGATGATTGCAAGATAAAGTGCAGAAGCAGAATATCGAGCTATGGTTTTGGCAATATGTGAATTCATT
The DNA here is from genome assembly GCF_001659605.2 of Manihot esculenta. NCBI lineage: Eukaryota > Viridiplantae > Streptophyta > Magnoliopsida > Malpighiales > Euphorbiaceae > Manihot > Manihot esculenta. The sequence continues at coordinate 4,171,225 of NC_035169.2, read as the reverse complement.
TGGTTGAAGCAATTTCTTCAGGAATTGAAGTATAGCGACATTGACCAAATGAAGCTGATATGTGATAATCAAGCTGCCCTTCATATTGCATCAAATTCAATTTTTCATGAGAGGATGAAACATATAGAGGTCGATTGTCACTTTATTAGGCAAAAGATTGAGTCGGGATACATTTCTATTAGTTTTGTAAACTCAAATGATCAGCTAGCTGATATTTTCACAAAATTTTTTTATGAGATTCACGAATCGAGTATATTTGTAACAAGTTTGGAGCATATGACATGTACGCCTCAGTTTGAGGGGAGCATTGAGATATTTTCTGTAAATAGTCTAAATTTTTAGTGATTGTGTGCTAGGTGTTTAGATTACGTGATATAATTGGAATATGATTAGGCTAGAGAATTGATTTATTTTATTTCCTATTGTATATTCTTGTAAGTAGTATATACACCCAAATTGGCTTGAGGGGAATCATCAAGCATCTCTCTCTCAAAGTCTCTGTTTCCCTCTCCTTTTCATCACTGTTTCAGTAGTAAAGTTCTGGTTTTAGTGAGAAATTAATGTGATTGCATTTGGTTGTGTATGTTCTAGTTTTCCTTTTGCTAAAATTTACTTTTCATATTCTAGATGGATTAGTCATCTTGCCTAACGTTTCTGGTATAAATATGTATATATAAACAGAACTTCTTCAGAATATCACCTGGATTTTGCTTTGCTGATGGACTTGCTTCACTGGCCCTTTTACGACAAGGGATGAAAGACAAATCTAGCGATGCAGTTTTTGATTGGAATGTTACTGGTGCCTCCATTTGTTACCTTGGCATTGAGGTCAATATCATATCCTTTTCTCTGTACTATAATGTTAGTTATTTATTTTACATCTCTATGAGGCTTTAGTTGTAGTTGTTCAGTAAGAAAACAATTTACCCTTAGGATTGAACCTAGTTGAATGGGTTGTCAAAGGAGTTTCAGAGACCTATGACATTAGGAATTGAGCCCAGGATGTGAGCATCTGGAGAAAAGCTTTCTACTATTAGGCTGCATGCAATTCAGATATCATATCTGTTTTTATATTTCATTTTCTCTAAACCGAACCAAAAGAACCGATTTGTTTTAAATTTTAAACCAAACCGAACTGAATTTCTAATAAGCTGAACCGAAAATTCAAAATAAATTGGTTTGGTCTCTTTTTCTGTTTGAACCAAATATTGCCTCACCCCTCAGTATGGTGTCTAGATCGAGAATCATTTGTAGGGTTTTCTTTTGTAGTATATCATTCCTAAATAAAGTTTTAGAAGTTGAATTTCTAACAAGTTACTTTCTATGAGATCTCAAGAAACAAAGCTATTACTTAGCTTGTGCTGAGATGTTTAGCTTGTCTAAAGTTTCATTATACTATAAATTGAGAGCTTGCCTAGCATTTGGCCATGAATCAAACAAACTTGGATTACCATATTAAAAACGACTTAACTTAATCTCTTTAGAGGCTTGTTGAGGCTCTATGAATGGATTCCATCGATCCATACAGTTTTTATTTTAATTGTAATATATTAGCAGTTCCTTTTGATGCATGGTCAATGAAAATAGACTTGATCTTATCTAATTTATTTTCCTCAATTGTGACAGAGCATTATTTACTTTCTCTTGACAATTGGGCTTGAACTATTGCCGTCTCACAAATTAACTCCAGTTACAATCAAGCAGTGCTGGAGGAATTTTACAAATTTCTGGCATGGTTCTTCAGGATTTTCAGAACCTCTTCTAAAATTTCCATCAGAAACTGTTGCTGTTGACTTTGATGAAGATATAGATGTGCAAACAGAAAGAAACAAAGTACTTTCAGGATCTGTTGACAATGCCATCCTTTACTTGCGCAATCTTCAGAAGGTATTTTTTATATTTGATTTTCATGAATTCTATATTTATATAATGCTTAAACTATTCCAATGCTCTATTGTAATATTGCAACGTGCGCTGCCCATTCTAGGTATATCCTGGAGGAAAATATGGCATGAAAGTTGCTGTCCATTCATTGACTTTCTCAGTTCAACCAGGAGAATGTTTTGGCTTTTTAGGAACAAATGGAGCTGGGAAGACTACAACTCTCTCAATGTTATCTGGTACGCAGCAATGCTTGACTGTGATGTTATGATTGCATGCGTGAGGCATTTGAATGCCCTAATCTATATTTTCCTACATATACTGTAACACATTTGTGAGTGCACTTGCTTAATTTATTGGAGAAGCTCACCAAAAGAACATAATCAGTGGTAATTGATTATGTCACAGAAGCTGTACTATATCAATCTGATTCTTAAAATTTCTAAATGGTTGATTGTGGTCTTCCTATTAAAATTGTTTCAGGGGAAGAATCTCCAACTGATGGAACTGCTTTTATTTTTGGCAAAGATATACGTTCAAATCCCAAGGCTGTTCGTCGGCATGTATGCTTTAATCTCTTCTATTAAATTCCCTTAATGAATGAAGGTAGATTATCTGTTTATTTATATTGCAATTACCTAACTAAAATTTTGTGTTATATATGTCAAATGCAGATTGGGTATTGCCCCCAATTTGATGCTCTCTTGGAATTCTTAACTGCCAGGGAGCATCTTGAACTTTATGCAAGAATAAAAGGAGTTGCAGATTACAGGATGAATGATGTATGCATTTATTTAAAAAGTTTATATATATTTGTTCATGTTTTGTTACTTCTTATGCCCTTAAATTGGGATTTGTTAAAAATTTCTGCCTCTGTCTGCCTACTTTGAACTTCATTCATGAGAGTTTGACCAGAATCTTTATTCCATTTCTGCTTCATAGCTTGGAGTAAATTTATTAATCGAACAATATTATACATCAGTGTAAATATCGCTTTGTATAAAGTTTGTGTTTGCATACTCTCATTTGTTTTTTGTTGTTTGCACTATCAAGTACTCATTTGCTGCCATTATTTTAGGATATAAGAGCTTTATAACTGATCTATGATGTGTATACTCTGATCAGGTTGTCATGGAAAAGTTGGTGGAGTTTGACTTAATGAGGCATGCTGATAAACCATCATTCGCCCTTAGTGGGGGAAACAAACGAAAATTATCTGTTGCAATTGCAATGATCGGAGATCCTCCAATAGTAATTCTTGATGAGCCATCAACAGGTAAGCATGGTGATCAGTCTGTTAGTGCCTCAGTTTTTGTGAGAAAAAGAAATGAAAATAAAAAAGAAGCGAACATAGTTGCTGCTCATGCAAACATGAAAATTGTGTTCTTTAATTTTTGTTTTCACAGTTTGGAGCATATGAAATGTTTCATGCTTTTATGTTTTTTGTTGTAACGAAAATTTGATTCGCCATCAGTTTGTTTAGAAATCATTTTGTGCATACAAGCATAATCTTGTCTTCATCAATGTAATTGCTTTCATTATCTCAAGTAACTGCTTCCTTGCTGATTGTCAATGATTTTAGGCATGGATCCTATCGCCAAACGATTCATGTGGGAAGTGATATCCCATCTATCTACTAGACAAGGAAAGACTGCTGTAATTCTTACAACCCACAGCATGAATGAAGCTCAGGCTCTGTGCACTCGTATGGGAATAATGGTACTTACATGTTTGTCCTTCACTAGTTTTAATTGAATTTACTTTTCCCTCATGTATTTTAAAGGTCGACATTGCATTTGCTTTCCCTTTTTAATTTATTTTGAAGGTTGGAGGCAGATTAAGATGCATTGGAAGTCCCCAACATCTGAAAACACGATTTGGGAATCACCTTGAGCTAGAGGTATGAAATTATTAATCATTCCTTATTCTAGTTTAATATTTAAGATAAGATTGAAAATTAATTACCAATGACCACTTTGTACATTCATGAGCATATTGAGCATAATCTAATGGATAACTGTGGTCTCTGTCTGCAGGTTAAACCTACTGAGGTTAGCTCTGTAGACCTAGAAAATCTTTGCCGAATTATTCAAGAAAGGCTTCTGAACATTCCTTCAAATCCAAGAAGCTTACTTGACGACCTCGAAGTTTGCATTGGGGCAGTTGACTGCATCACATCTGAAAATGCTTCAGTGGCAGAAATCAGCTTGTCCCAAGAAACAATAATGTTGATTGGACGCTGGCTACGCAATGAAGAAAGAGCACGTTCTCTTATATCTTCAACACCAGTTTCTGATGGAGTTTTTGGTGAACAGTTGGCAGAGCAGTTAGTTCGAGATGGTAGCTATCCTTGCATATACTTATATGCACTTTTTATTTATTATATAACTTGCACATTCTTTGAAATCCTTTCATGTTTGTTTATATTGAATCCCACATCATAATATGCCCTTTATATAGGACATAGGCACTCCTCTCCTTGAGTTAGCTTTAGTTTTTGAAACGAGTTAGACCTGACCCAAATTTATCAATGGTATTAGAGCCTCCCACTGAAATTGGCCTCTCATAAATGTGTCACGCTCCAATGTGATCCTGAGCGTAAGGGGTTGAATTCCACATCGGCTTGGGAAAGGGAAAAGGTAATGTGCTTCTTGTGTGGGCCATAGGTACACCTCCTCTTGAGCTAGCTTTTGAGGTAAATTAGGTCAGTTTACACATCTTTGTGTATTTTTGTGCCTTATTAATTAGAGACTTGGTGGAACGAAAAACGAATGTAGTGGTCTAGATCTTCACAAAGGTGCATCATACTGCCACGCTGGATTGAATTATGGAAACATACTCATTTAGCTGATCCAAAGTAATTTGGGAATTGGGATACATTATACATCTTGGATCTTCGGTCATAAATTGTTACGACCAAGGTGTTGGGCAGCAAGTGACCAGCAGTAGCTCAATGAGTTTAGCTGGTAGTTTCCTACATTAGAAATGGAGGGAAAAGAAGTATTACAGTTACAACTATCTTAGAAGAATAGCTATAGCTGTTAAAAGCATTGACTAGCTATAAGTAGTAAGAAAATAGAAGCAGTACCTGAATCAATACAAAGAATTATCTTTATTTCTTCTGTAGTTCCCTCTAAATCTTCTCTCCTTTCTGCTTCTTTTCTCGACCTGTCTATTTCTATCTCTCTTCTCTCTCCCTATTTCCTTGTTCTGAAGTGCATTCTAGGTCCGATACATAACAAAATCCTTCTCTTGTGGTTCTCCTGTTATCTCTAATATTCTAAACTTCAACAACGATAATGATAATTCTTCTGCCGGCCCTTTGATTGGATAGATTCTTTGTTAGAAATAAGAATGGGACTACTTGGGGGTGGGATTTGGTGTCTCTATCCCTGCTCCAATCCGTACAAGATAAGCAAACCCCTACCCTGCTGGGTCACAGAAGTCTTTGACCCCATGCCATCCTGCACATGGCTCAGTGATCCCGTTTCCTTTCTGTTTCTTTTTTTCTTTTTTGTTTTATTTTTATTTCTTCTTTCATTTAAAGATGAAATTATACATGCATAAAAACATGGGCTTTATCAGTTCCAAAACAAAATAAATAATAAATAAAAACATGGGTTTCTTGTAACTGCATCATAAAATTAAGGATATAGTCACAATTTCAAAATCAGCTTGGTGTCAGATTGGGTCTCAAGTTGCAGACGTCATCTATTGACCCTGCCTTTCCAGAAACCACAATTTTAGTTTAGCCTGCCCCAAACCCAGTCAAAGTTCGAAAAAGCTATCTGAAAATGGGTGGGGCTATATCTGTAGCCTGCATCTTTCTTTTGTTTCTGTGATAGATACATTTGAGAAATGTTTCAATATTTGTGTATTTTTAGCACTTCATAACATATTTTTATGCATTTATAATTTACTGTTTGTATTTGTCTATAGGTGGGATACCACTACCAATATTTTCTGAGTGGTGGTTAGCCAAAGAAAAGTTCTCAGCTATTGATTCATTTGTGCTGTCTTCATTTCCTGGGGCTACATTTCAAGCGTGCAACAGTTTGAGTGTTAAATATCAGGTGAAATACTTAATGCATAAAAGTACTTTGGACATGTTATATTATTTGCTTGCAATTGTCCATGAATTTTCAGTTCTGGTGTTTGGAGGAAATATGCAGTGCAATGGAATTTCCGCAAATCCATTTTACATAATCCCTGTATTATTATCGCTTTCTACTTCATTCTGCATTGACCATCTTTGTGATGTATGAAAAATCTTTTACGAAGTAAGAGCGGTTGAACCATTACTTATACAAGATCACCTTGAATTTGCCACAGTTGATATGAGGCCTCTGTTCGGTTTATTTGAATCTTCAATAGAGGTTCTTTTGAAAAAGAAAATTATAATTCATCATAACTCAGAAAATTCTTAGGAATAGCAGAGCTTACGAAACTCCCTTTACATGTAATCTATTGCGGAAGTGTTTCATGGTTAGGTAGTAATGACAGTGGAGCAAACTACGTAACGTAATATTAAAGAATTTGGCCCAAAATTCAAACACCAGAAAAGAACGAAAATTAATGACCTGAAGTTTAATCTATGAGGGAGATCAGAAGAGATTATGAATTTTTCTTTCAAGTGCTTCCTCTATTCCACCATTTTGCTTTTGAATTCCTGTTCGTAGAGGCCAAAATCAAAATAAGGTACCACAGGAGTTCCAGCCAAGTAAAACCTTTAATTATTCTAAGAAATTTTTTTATCTTTTAGTAATGTTTCGGTTCTGTTTTCTCAGGAACTGTATATTTGTAGTGTTTTATATTGATAATTGAATGATGTGGAATTCAATATATGTAGGCTGAAAGAAACTCAGATTGATTTATTCGCCTGGATGTTAAAATGCATAACTATCAGTCAGCAAGTTTGATTTTTATAGTTTGATCTCATTCGTATAATTTTGCCAGAATGCTACCCTTATTTCTAGCATTTAAGTATATGTTAGAAATGTAGCAAGTTCAACTTGGTGCATCATTTGGGCTTTAAAAGAACTCCAGATTTATGTTTGTGTTTGACAGTGGCCCTTGCCATTGTTACAGCTGATTCTGCAAAATTATAAACTTTGTGTGTATGCATAGACAGCTTACAAAGTGATGACTCATCCATAATTTTATTGCAGCTACCATACAAAGACGGCCTCTCGCTCGCAGATGTTTTCGGACACCTGGAGCAAAATAGGTGAATACACATGAACACTTTTGTCTAGTTCTAGTTACTTTTTGATCTATTTTGTTGCTTTATATAATGCTGATTACTAAATGTTTGCAATATCATACTCCAGAAATCAACTGGGCGTAGCAGAATACAGCATCAGCCAGGCAACTCTGGAAACCATCTTTAATCATTTTGCAGCAAGTTTTTGAGGAATGCATTAGTTTGGTTAGATGGTGCTAACTTTTGTAAGAGAAACACAGACACAAAATTCATCTGTAACTGTAAATATAAAATCCAAAGCATAATCAAACATGGTGATTACCATCCTTTTTCTCTTTGAACATACATGTGCTCTTTTATCAATTTCATAATTAAAATTTTGAACTACTGTGAAAAACATGTAATGCTAGTTAAATTAATTTTCATTAAATCGATCCAACTGATGAGTTGATTCAAGTTTAACAACCATGGTTCCAGCTATAGCTATATCTAATGATTTGAGACATAAAAGTAGGTGAATGGAATTTGGTTGTGATTTTGTGAAAAGCTATTTTTCTTCATATATGAATTATTTACACATTAATGAGGTCAAAGATATTAGCTCTCTAAATCACAAACTTTGAGATTTTTTATTTTCTTTTGTTGGGATGTGGGCAAGAATTTGTGCTGACTATGTCCAACCCCCAATCAATTCTCCTATTTATATATGGACATTTTCAATGATTAAGTACTCAATTATCAATTAATTCTTTTTGCCAATGTTTAAAAATAGAATTCTTAGTGGTGGGCTCTACTCGTAAAAAATCTAAAACTTTAGGCTCCGTTTATGAAAAATAATTTATATTTAAAAAATATTTTTTAAATATAATTTATTTTTATTATTTAATTTTAATTTAAAAAATAAAATTTATATATAAATATACTAATAAGAATCTCAAGCCTAAATTAATCTTGAAAAGAATTTAACATTAATATTTACGCTAATAAATATATTTTTAATTGCAACTAACAAAATATCTATAATTATAACAACATACAATGATTATATATTATTGTTATATAACACTAAACTTTATATTTTTTATAACAAAATTTTTACTCCAAATTTTAGTAAAACGTGCATGAAAAATTAATATTCAGCGTTTTAATTAGAATATAATAAATAATTAAAAAACAGTTTTAAGTTTTCTTTACTATTTTTTTATAAAAAAATTATTTTCAATTTTTTAAATTAAAAGCAATGTGATTTATAATTAATCAAATTGATAAATTATTTAGAAAATTATTTATTTACAATGATAAAAATTTAATTATTTGTTTTTAGGAGTCCTTAAAAAATTTTAGAAGTTCTTATAATGATTTTTTTTTCTTAATTATGAATGGAAATAAATATTTCTTAATTATTGACAAGTGAATATATTGTTCAATTTTTCAATTTCAGGAAACCCAAATCTAAATAATATGTATTCAATTACTACACTTTAAATTATTGAATCGAAACAAAATGAGAATAATGAGTTTCTTAATTCTTACAAAATTTATTAAAAGTTGAATTTTGAAAACTAGAGAAAACTTGTAATTAGAATCTGACCTGCAGTTGATTCGATTTTAAATTAAGCTAAATTTATAAAATTAAAATTTTTAAACATTTAAATCGAATCGAACTGATATTATATAAATAATTAATAAATTAAATACTAAATAATTAATTATCATTATTTTTTAATAAATATGAGTTGGAAATTAAAAGAAAAGAGAGCCTAATCATGAATTTCTCATATTTTGAAATTTTAAGGTAGTATGATCATATTTAAAAATATTATTAATTTCGAGGAAGGAAATAACTTTTATTTCCTCAATTTTGATGGAAAGTGAGTGAAATTTTTATTTATTTATTTATTTACTTATTAAACAAATGAATAAAAAGAAACTAATTTTTCAAAAGTATCATTTTTCCATAATGGGAAAGACACTACTCAAAGGATCTTATTGCAAGTGGTTATAATACCTATAACTAATTATTACATAAGTTTTAGAGATTTTATTTGATAATATTAATTATTATAATAATTCTTTTATTTTTAATATTGAGAAAATATTTCTATTAGTAATAATTAATATTTCAAAAATTTATTATTTAATTCTTATGATATAGAGAAATTATTAATTAGTTCTTTAATTTTAAAATATATATTAAAATATGCCTAACATTTTAAAAAATCTACTAATTAGTCTAAATATTATAACCGTTAAGTATTGTGAAAAATTATAAGATATTCCTGATATGGAAGAACTAATTAATAAATTTTTTAAAAATTTAAAAAATTAACTAATAATTTTTTTAAAATTATAAAAGTTAAATAATAAAATATTTAACGACAAAATGAACGAATGAACTAATTCATAATTTTTTTAAAATGTTATAATTTTTTAATGTATTTTTTAAAATTAAAAACTAATTAGCGAGTTATCTATAAATTAAGTGTATATGAAGTTCATTGTTGGACAATTTGTTTTTCTATTCTTTTTATTTATTATCTCATATTTGAAATTTGAGATTAAAACCTAGCAAGACTTAAGGAAAAATAAATAGGCGAATTATCAAATTATTATAAAAATATATAATTATTATATTCTATAAAATACAAGAAATTAAGGTGTACACAATTTTTTAGTCTATTTTAGAGTGTTTTGAAATTAAACCGCAAAAAAAAAAAAAAAAATCATTTTCTGTTTTTCTTTTTTTTTTTTTTTTAAGCCATTCAAATTAACCATCTATCTACATTAAAAAAATCAATATTTTTTTTATATATTTCGTACTTGTTTAATTCAACCAAACTGTAAAGACCTCCATTAAACATTAGAATTTAATAATTATATTTAATAATTATATTTAAAATTAAGAAATTTGTAATTCTACCGCAATATTTTTTTTACCAATCCTTATGTGTTGAAATGATTTTTTTTTCTTATGCTTCAAAAAAATTTTCATTCAAAATAAATAAAATTTTATTTAAAAATTTATTTAAATTCTTTTTTATAAATAATTTATTATAAAATGTCTATAGAAATGACAAGGGTTATCCATATATATGCATACATGCATGAATATTAAAGCTAAAAAGTGAAGTAAATAAGAGTTTAAGTAAATAAGAGTTTAACCCACAAAACAAAATACATGGCAAAGCAATATAGTTCAAGTACAAAACAGCGTAAATATATATATAAATCAATGTTGCTAACGTTGTATTGAATTAATTTACTAACGAGTAAAATGCTCTTAGCGAGTATTTAGTTTATTTATAAGATCAAATTTTAATTTTATTAAAAGAGAAAAGTGTCGAACCATTTATTATAATGTTTATTGGTTTCCTATTGCTTATTTGATTATTAATCGATTGATTCTATATTATAATTAAAAACAAGTTATTTGCATGATTGAGCTAGTAAAATAGTTGCATACTCTCTAATCTCATCCCTCTTTCTCTTCCTTTCTCCCCCAACTTCTAATCTCACACCAAACAACTTTGGCCTCTCATCATCATCATCACCATTTCCATTTTCTTCTTTCTCCAAATGTGCATATTTAGCCACCATTTCAAGTAGCTCCTTGCACTTCCTTTTTGTGCTAGTGAGCTCCGAACTCAATACCCAATTTTCTTTTTTGAGACGTTTATTTTCATCGATAAGAGTACTGTATTCAGATGATGAAGAAGTTGATGACGATTTTTGATCTTCATCAGACTCTTCTGGTGTAGCTTGAGTTGGTGCAGTAGGTTGTTGCTTGTTAGTCCATGCTTTTCGTCGACGAATTTGACAAAGTAGCTCTCTTTCACCCTTTCGAAACATGTCATTGCAGAACTCCCATCGGCTAGTTGCTACTTTACGAAAACCCTATACCCACATCACAATGTAATACACATGCATTATAGGTTAAATGATAAAGATTGAGAAATTGTCTATCATTTTGAATTTTAGGAAGTTTACCATACATGGAATGTTAAATATTCAAAGGCCAAGACCTACCATCAATAAATTCAAAGCAACTTTTATTTTTATCAATTTTTTAATTTGAAAAAATAAAAGGAAAGCAAAGAAACTTGACTGTTGAATTATTGAGATGTAAAAAACTTTGAAGCTTCTGAGTTAAGCTAACATGTATCACAAAAAGATTTAAAAATTGAGAAATTAATTAATTAATTCGTTGATGCATCAATAACCTATTCTATCAACCAAGAACAATGACCTATTCTATCAAAGCAAAAGGGTTTAGACTGAACCATTTAATTAGTTGATGCATCATTGAAGACCAAGTAACTATAAAAGCAAATGGGTTGGTTTAGATAGTACCATTCAACCTATTCTATCATTCAACAATCAATGATAACCTAAAAACTAAAAGTTCGAACTTATATGCTCGAAGCGAAAATTATTATTTATAATCGTAACAGCGATATTATTTAATTCAATTTAAATTTTTTACTTAAATTTTATTATTGTAATTAATATTTATTAATAAAATTATGTTTTAATTATTCATATGATAAAATTATCATAATCAATTATTATAATGAATTATTTACTCATTGTATACAATAATTTTTCCAAACAACACCTCTATAATATTTAAAATATATATAAAAAAAAATATCACATACACTAGACTGCGTGAAAGCTTTGTTATTTGAATTGGTCAAAGGTTAATATACGAGCAGGTCTTTATTATTTTGTACCACCAGCAATAATTATTTTTTTCTCTATAGACTTACATAGGTATTGAGTTGCCGGATGAAGCTGGAAAAGTTGCTGTGCTTGAACAGAGTCGGTAGGAGATCACAGGCAAACTGTGCCGGCTGCCACACCACGAACCCTATTCCGTCTTCATTCCAAGAAATCACGTGGTCGGTGGCCGGATCTTCCACCAGCATGTAGGTTTTGAGTAAGAACGGTGGCGGAGTAGATTTCCGAACATATTCCAACAAACGCTTATTAATGTTATTATTATTATCTGTAGCTGCAGACTCCATGAGAAACTAAACTTGGAAAGCAAAGAAAAGAAAAGAAAAGAAAGGAAAAGAAAAGAAAAGTAAATTAAATTAAGGGGGAGGGAGAGAAGAGAATAAGAGCAGTAATGAACTCCCAGCCCCAGCAGTAGAAACCCAACACGACTCCACAGTTCATGAGAAATCCAATGGCTAATTCATGAGAAATCCAATGGCTGATTTTCTTTCTCTCTTCTCTCTCTCTCCCTCATCAGAAGAAGAAGAAGAAGAAGAAATAAATGATTGAAACGTAAGGGTAGCTATCCTTATATAAGCATCGACTGGTTTATGAAGAAATTTATCAAAAATTACGTGCATGTCGGTCCATGATTATCGCTGAGGAACCCACGTTTTCAACCCTAGGATCTTATTACGAATCTTATTTAGTCTTTGATGGCTAAAGCCATGTAGTGACTGGTCAATAAACAACAGTGAGCGACACACTTTTTCTCTGCCACTTTCCACGGGGAGAATTTCATGACTAGCCTTCTAGAAGTAATCAAGAGTATTTAAATTATTTGTTTTAATTCCATTTGTAATTTTAAACTAATTTTTTTTAAAAAAAATTATATTTTATATGTATATGCCAATCATTATTAATGCTCCATTTATTCTACAGAAAATATTTTCAGTATTTTTTTAATGTTTTAGAGCATCTAGAAAATTCATAGAAATTTTTTTTCATATTAAAGAAAAAAATAAACCATTTTAAAATATAAAAAATAAATTATCTGATTCAAAATATATTTTGTAAAAAGTATTTTTCAAATATAAGTTATTTTTTACAAATAAATAAAGACTAAAAAGGAGAAGAAAAAAAGGAAAAGAAAAAGAGAAAGGAAGAAGAGAAGAAACCACTTGATCACTTGGTAAATTAATGAAACAGGTAATTAACTAGTACATCCTTGACTTAATATTTTATTGCAACTATAAGATTTATGAATTTTTAAGATATTTATTGATTTATATCTGTTTTAAAATCATTCGATTAAAATATTTTTATATTTTATAAAACTTAATTTCATAAGCATTCTATTTAAGAAATTATGGATGAATGTGTTTTAATTTTAGTCACAAAGACTAAATAATATGAATTAAAATTTTAAAACTAAATAATACATATAATTAAAATTATAAAAATTAAATAATATAAATATTTAAATCGATTAATTTTATTTTTTTAAAAAAAATATTAAATAATTGGATATTATAGAATAAAAGACGTTTTAATTGAGTAATTTTAAAATATGAATAAATTAGTGAATATTTTACAAAATTTTGGGGACTTAATGGTAATTCGCTATATGAAACACTAGATCCTCACAAATCAATTTCATTTCCTTGATATCTCCACATTTTAAATCTTGAAAAAATTTATTAATTTAAGCATATAAGCACATAAATTAATGGCAAAGGCTATATATAGCCTAGCATTCTACTTTTGCACTTGATGTAATAATTACCATAACTTAAAGAATTAAAATAAATTATTTTATTTATATTAAAATTTTAAATTAAAAATTTATTGCAAAGTTCCTTATCCTAATTAAGACTCTTTTGATTTAAGTTAATTATTGTATTCCTATAAATTATTATAAATAGTTTGAAGAAATTGATTAACTAATAGCAAATATATATCAATTTTTTCAATTTCTGTATAAAATAACTAAACCTCAGAGATTATTTATAATTGTATCCATATTTTTAAATTAATTTTAACTAAAAAGAAATTTATCTAAGAGTCTATAAATTTTTTGTCGCCACCGACTCGTTCAGCTCATTGTTGAAAAATCCAGATTAATCTCACTGATATAAGAAAAGAAAAGGCCCTATTTCATCTCCACAGCACCATATTAATATAAAACAGAATGAAAAAAATAATCGAATCATAATAGTTTCATTAAAGAAAGAAGGGTAAATTTCGTCGCTAATGGTTCAAAATTAATCATTAATACTTTTAGACTATAAGCCAATTTGGGTAAATTTTCATCCTATGGCGGTGCCAACAAGTTGGATTCTATGATGGTAAATAGAGAGTGAGAGACTTTTTTGGCAATGTGAATATATTGATTGATACTTACTAGTCGTACAGGTAGTGTCACAAGTTGACCACCAAACACTTAACAATTTTAAATGACAATGCTTTCCAAGAAAAAGGTGATTTTGAGAAAGAAAAATATTTATAAAATTCAATAAAATAATGTTTTTTATTAAAAAAATTACTTTTTCCTTTTTAAAATTCTTACTAATACTTTTATATATAAATTTATTAATATATTTTATTTTTTAAATTAAAAATAAAAAATATTTTAATACTTTTTACAAATAAATGGAGACTAAATATAATTTAGTACCGTAAAGATAGGGAAATAAAGTGAGAGGAAAGAAAATAATTGGAATAGAGTTTTAATCAAAGAGAATTACTACTAGCTTTTTGAATTTTTTAAAAATTAATTAGTTTATTTTTATTTAAAAATTATTAAATTTTCATATCTTTGTATTTTATAAAATTAAAACTATTGACTTCTTTTGTAAAAAAGTCGTTCCTCAACTAATTTTAATTTTTATATATTATATATAAGTTTTTTTTTAAATATTTTTTAAAATTAAACCATTAAATTCTTTTATTTTAAATATAAGAATTAATAAAATTTATTTTTTTAAAAAAATTACTTTTACATCCTTAAATTAAATTTAAAAATAAAACATATGTCCGTTAATTTTTAAAACTTAATATATTAATTTCTATATTTTAGTTTTAAATTAAAAGTTTCTCCATCAAAATACTATTTTTTTAATTTAATAAAATTAAAATATATGAATTAAACTATTTTTCTTAAATTTATAAATATAAATATTAATTTTTTATTTTAATTTGATTATCGCAAAAATAATAAATGAAAAATTAAATGGAAATACTTGCCATTTGACCAATTCTAAATATAGAAATTAAATTATTAGATTTTAAAGATAAAAAGATGTATATGTTAATTTCTCAAAAACGTAAAAATATATATTTTTTTATTTCAAACAGCAATGTTGGTGATGTAATTGAATCTGAATAAATGGAATTTAGGAATGAGACTTTCTATTCTTTAACATGCACTACCAACTAAAAAAATAATTAAAAATAATTTTTTATTAATTTTGTAATTATATTTATTTTAAAAATATTAATTTTTTAAAATAAATAAAATAAATTATAATATTCAATTTATATATTATTATAACATAAGAAAAAATGAATAATAATTTTAAAAAAATAAACAAAAAAGAGTAAAAAAGGATTGTTGGGAAATAAAATTACTATAACGGAATGGTGACGATTTTCTCTCCCATTAATATAAATTATTCCTTTTCTTCTTTTAATGCCATCTTTTCTTTTCAAAAGTAATACTTCTCTGCTTTTGTTTATTATATTTTGAATGAATTTATATTTAAAATCTTATCATTTTATAAACAAATTTCATTATTATTTGATAATGGTCGGGCTCATTATTCTTGACAAGACCAGGCCTATAAACATAAGACAGGCTCAAAGCCTGCGAAGTCCTTTAGATTGACATATCAGTATTTTAGGTTCTAACTCAGACTTGCAAAACAGGTTGGATCACTCGCGAACTCGGGTCCAGCGAGAAAAAATTCAGTCCGGTGATGTGACATTAGGAAAGATAATAGACACAGTCACTTCGTAATCCTACCCACATACGCGTCGAAAAAAATTAAATGACCATCTGGCATGAAGAGAAGTCTGACATATCCATATATATGTACGGATTTGAGTGACAAAGACAGATAGCACAGTCGCAAAGAGACTGTTAAACGTCACTAGTAAATAAAAGAAAAAAAATAAAAGAAGAACGTTTTTCTCAAAATCTAAATTTATATTCATACCATAAATTCTATTTTATGGATCTCAAAATATTATTATTAAATTAAAATTTAAATATAAAAAATATTTTGATAATATAAAATTTTTAATATCCATAATTTATTTTGAGGTACTTAAAGAAACACGTTTGTTCACGGGTCAAACTGTCTAGAAGGAAGACAAAGAAGACAAGATCCTATTTAACCCACATGTTAGATGTTTACATAATAAACAAAGAGTTTCTTCTTGGTATATATACTCAATTTTGTTTTTTTTACATTTATCCTCTGCTTGTTTTCTTAAAAATAACTTATATTTAAAAAAATAAATATAATATTTTTCAATAAAATTACTTATTTTTTATTTTTAAATGTAATTTAAAAATAAAAAGTATTAATAAATTTAATATAAAAATACTAATAAAATTTTCAAAATTATTTTTTAAATTATAATTTAATAATATTTTTTATTTTTAATTATAATTAAAAAATAAAAAATAAATCATTTTGATTAAAAAAATAAAATATTTTCTAAAGATATTTCTTGGCTTAGCTTTTCTATTCTTCCTATCTTCCGCCACCAACCAATGTTGCACTCTTTTAATATTATTATTTTTAGTATTATTTATATTATTTTAATTTCTATTTAATTTTGCTGGCTACAATCTAACTTGCCAAAACTATTCGTCTGTCACACGCTACCTCTTTAATTTCTTCACATTTTCATTAATTATTTGCCAAAATTGTTTATTATGAAATTTTCACTACTTTTTTTAATTTAAATTAAAAAAAAAAAACAAAATGTTATACACAAAAATAGCTAATTCTATTTTTAAAATTAAAATAAAATTTAAACGATAAATATTATAAAATGGAAATAGAAAAAAATTAAAGTCACGCGCTGGGATGTGACGATGAAAGCAGTGGAAGAAAAAAAAAATACAAGGTATTTGGACATAATAATGGAAGGTTCTGATTTTGGTCGGGGAAGCTTGGCTTTCTTGACTTATTATCCTGTTCTTTTCTTTCTTTTTTTTTTAATTTTATTTTATATAAATTCAATATTAATTTTTTTAATTGTGAGCTATTTGTGCTTTTCACCTACCGCTGCCTTTGTGTTCCCATTTGCTTATAACTCTTCTCAGCTTGCATTAATTGCAGTGTTTAAGAATAAATTATTAGTTTTTAAAATTATTTTTAAAATATTTTTATATTTTATAAACTAAAATTTTTAAACTTCTGTTAATGTTAATCTATTTGTTTTAGTTTGTTTTAAACGTGTACATTATTTAGTTCATAAAATGTTAATAAAATTCTTAAATAGTAAAAAAATGATTTTTATTTTTTTAAAAATAATTTAATTTTTTATTTTTTATTGACTAATTTTTTTGAATATTAAAAAATATTTTTCAATAAAATAAATAGAAAGCTTAGATGTAATTAGGGTTTATAAAATAATTTATACATTTTTAGTGGGGTCCATTTTATTTTTATAATATATAGAATTCATTAATTTTTTTAGTGATATATCAATGTTTAATTAGCGACTTTTGTGAGTAAGCCAGAAAATATTATTTTAGATATGATATTTTCTAATTTAATTTAATAAAAAATTGCTTTTTTGAGTTTGAAGGAACTCCTATTTGGTAATTGTTTCTCCTTGGATAAGAAAGAGCGTAATAATCATTATGAATAAGAAATTATAATTGAATTCAATTAATTAATATTTTCAAATTCATTGTTTTCGATTTCCTTCTGAGTTTTAGATTTTTAAATTATTAATTTTAATTTTGAAAGAATTGCATTATAATTTATAACAGAGAAGACAAAATAAACTACAGCTGCATTTAATATAAATTTTCTCCATAAATAAATCTAATTAAATTCTTATATTTTTATTTAAAATTAAAAAAAATTTAATTTAAAATTTTTGTTTATTTAAATTTATATACTTTTATTAAGAGTAAAATAAATCCAGCCATAATATAATAATAATTTTAACAATAAAATATTATTTTTTATAGTTTAAAATATAAAAAATTAAATAATATTAGATTAAGTGAGAGTCAGTTCGACCCTATAGTAAAAGTTGTTTAATTGGAAAAAAAAATAAATGAATTTATTTGCTCATTAATAAAATAAATGAATTTAATTGGATTTATATTTAAATTATATAAATTTAAATATAAATATTTGATGTAATAATTATAAATTTCGTTTTTACATGATCATGAACGTGATTGTCACTCGCAGTTGCGCGATTACGGAAGAGACCGTGGGCAACAGATGCCAACAATTAACTGCTACACTATGCGTGCTTTAGCTACTGTTTTCATTTTCATTGTATGGTATGAAACCGATATGGTCGCGACTCCGAGGATAAGAATCGGAATCGGAGCCGTACACACCCACCGCCTCACCATGACCTCCACCTCTCTTTCTCTTCCTCCTCACTCTCTCTTCTTCCTCGGAAATCGCACAGTCCCTGCTTCCCGTCGTTCTCTCTGTGTCAACTCGCTCATTTCAACTCGTTCAACTACTCTCCGAGTCAAAGCTTCCTCCGCCGAGCCGCCCTCTTCCCCAGGTCTCTCTCTCTCTCTCTCTGTATATATCTAGCTGGAGAGCAACATAGACTTGAGTAATTCTACTTACTCGCAATATGGAACTTTGATTTCCTCATTTTCAGGGCATGTCATTTTGGTCCAAATTGCAGTTTTTATTGAGTGTATTTGTTCTTGCTGATTGAAGCCCTTTTGAAGATTTTGCATGGGTTTGATTCGGTTAGAAATAAACCATTTCTGGAATGTGGTGATTATATAACACGGCGAAATTTATGACTAAATTATAGAATAAGCGGTTGCTGTTGGTAAAGTAAATTACTGACTATGTACTGATCATCTAAAATACAACGATTGAATTACCCTCCATTTACGATGAAATGTCATAGTTATTTTCTTGTAGTGATAAGTATTTAGCTTTTGGTTTATATTGGTTCAGGTTTGTTCACTGGACATTGGCTAGACTATCTAGGCATGTAGTGTTGATACACTGTATTTAAACTATCAACATTCTGAAGATTAGACTGATTTGTTTCCAATTATTTTATTTTGGCTGTCTCTTGCTTTGGAAGCGATTAAACAATTGATTATGTATATATAATAATAGGAAATGAAACATTGAGGTTCTTCGCTTGTAGTTGATGCTCCTCTTGTTTGCCTTTATGACAATTGGTTTAAAACAGAAGACCGGAATCCCCAAGATCTCCCGGATACAAGTCCAGGATCCCTAAGATCTCCTGGCAATGAAGACCCTGAGACATAGAGACCTCAGAGGTGGAAGACCGGGATTCCCAAGATCTCCCGGATACAAGTCCAGGATCCCCAAGATCTCCTGGCAATGAAGACCATGAGACATAGAGACCTCAGAGGTAGAAGACCGGGATCCCCAAGATCTCCCGGATACAAGTCCAGGATCCCCAAGATCTCCTGGCAAGGAAGACCCTGAGACATAGAGACCTCAGAGGTGGAAGACCGGGATCCCCTAGAACTCCCGGGAAAACAAAACAAAAACGGCCGGTGAGGATTTTAAAGACCTCTCGGAGCACGAAGACCGGGATCCCCTAGAACTCCCGGGAAAACAAAGAAGACCGGGATCCCCTAGAACTCCGGGGAAAACAAAGAAGACCGGGATCCCCTAGAACTCCCGGGAAAACAAAACAAAAACGGCCGGTGAGGATCTTAAAGACCTCCCGGAGCACGAAGACCGGGATCCCCTAGAACTCCCGGGAAAACAAAGAAGACCGGGATTCCCTAGAACTCCCGGGAAAACAAAACAAAAACGGTCGGTGAGGATCTTAAAGACCTCCCGGAGCACGAAGACCGGGATCCCCTAGAACTCCCGGAAAAACAAAGAAGACCGGGATCCCCTAGAACTCCCGGGAAAACAAAACAAAAACGACCGATAAAGATCTTAAAGACCTCCCGGAGCACGAAGACCGGGATCCCCTAGAACTCCCGGGAAAACAAAACAAAAACGACCGATAAGGATCTTAAAGACCTCCCGGAGCACGAAGACCGGGATCCCCTAGAACTCCCGGAAAAACAAAACAAAAACGGTCGGTGAAAGTCTTAAGGGCCTCCCGGAGCAAAAATTCCCAATATCATGTGCAGGGACAACTCATAAAAACACAGCTCCGATCTCACGCGAAAGATGAGTCCTAAGCTACCAATGAAAAACCAAATTCCGACCTCCCGAAGGAGCTCGGGGCACAATAGCCAAGAGCGCCACAGCTCCATGCCGACCTCAAAAAATGAGCTCGGTACTGGAAAATCCAATAAGAAGACCGAATTAAAGGCCAAGTGAATCCTAAGCAAAATACGTACCAAAATACAGAGAAACAGGGACAATCATAAGAGGCACCGACCTCGCGAATTGACCGCTGACACTAAACTAGCTCAACTAGCCTAGAGAGAGGTCTAAACAGCAAAGAGCCCGAAAAATACTCAGGGGTACAAGAAGCATCACAGCCTGTAGGCATAAAAGCCTAAGCAAAGGGCAAGGAACCGAGCTCCCAAACTAAGTCCGACCTCACAAACGAGCTCGGGGCACCAAAGCGAAAAAAGCGAAATTCCGAACTCCCGAGCTCGCAATACAAGAAGCGTCATAGACTGTAGGCATAAAAGCCTAAGCAAAGCGCAAAGAACCGAGCTCCCAGCTCGGATAGACTCGCAATATGAAACACTCAGGAAGAATGAAGCTAAGCATGGAGGAAATAATAGAGAACCGAGCTCCCTCTATGAAAAGGCCCATAAATGCAGGAACACATAGGAGGATAAACGAAGGCAAAGGACTGCGCTCACAGCTCGAGTCAGTTTGCCATGAACAAACATTTAGCAAGAATAACCCAAGAAGAAGGAAAACGACAAAGGCCGACCTCCCCATCCCAGTGGAGCACGCAGATTAAGTTGCACTGCCTGACAAAGGATCACCTCGAGGAGGACCAGACATCCGAGCTCACAACCAGAAAGCAAAGTAAAATCGCCTAAAAGGAAGCCGTGCAAGTACAAATGAAGTATAGGGATCTACTCCCTCACTATTCATGTAATAAATACTGAGGAAGTAAAGGGGCAATCCAAGGAAAATCTAATGGCATGAAGCAGATAAAACCTCAGCTCCAGTCCCTGTCAAGACAGAACTAAAGGCAGAAAGACGAGCCCTGCTCATCATCGCGACAGGTACATGATTTGACTTATTATTACTCAGCAAAGGCTGTGCGTCCGATCTCACATTAATAAAGTAACGAGGATAAAAACTTGTAAATTGAAAGCCTTGATCACTGTTAAAAACAGAGCTCACGAGTGCAGCTAGCCCAACTCGGAAAGAGCTTACGGACAAAAATGCCTTAGTGAAACAAATAAATCTATAGGTCAAAAGTTCATAGCGGATTCCTTAGGAAAATTCCGAAACACATAGTTTAAGTGATTCATTCTTGATAAACAGAGATAAGTTCAAGTATGAAGGAAAAACAAGAAGCAGTCCAAATAAGTGAAAGTAAAATTTCATTAAAAGAAAAAATATGTCACAGCCTATTCTAAATCACCTACTCCGATGAAGGCAAAATTGTCCTTAAAGGACTTACATGTTTAGGCATATCATCATCCACACTTACATCATTATCATTCACACTATTTACATTACTATCTACGGGAGGACTATCATCTTCTTGCCCAGAGCCCCTCGTACCAACAAAAGGTACGATCTCCTGCCCTCGAGGCCCAGCGTCTTCATCCCCTTGCTTGGGTTCTGCCTCAGAGGACCCAGCTACAGTGCGAGAGGTTCCTTTGGGTAAGGGCAGATCGTCCTCACCATATAACACATCCTCACCATCGGAGTCCACCTCAGCAGCTCGGAGCTTTGCTAGAGGGGTAGAAAGAGCAAGTCTGGAATCTCTCAAACCTCTATTGAAACCGGACACCTACATGCGAAAGCTTTTATGCCAAATAGCGACCTTCATCTCATCAGAGGCTTTATACTCCGCAAGTCGTGACTGGCAGGCCTCAGCTATATTTGCTTTCAGTTCGGGAGAATCCTTGTAAGTTTGAAGATGAGCTTCATATGCTTGTTCAATCTTCTCCTTTAGCTCAACTGATTCCTTATACTCCATCAAACGCCTCTTGCACTCCAGCTGGATCCTGTCCTCAACATGTTTGGCCTCCTCGAGCAGGGCTGAGCATTTATGCTCCAAAGTCCTGACTTCTTGACTAAGCTGTTGATTATGAAGTTTGGACTCCTCCACCAATGAAGCCAGGTCTCTGATACGCTCAGAACTTCTGCTCAGCTCCTGCTTGAGAACCTCCACCCGAGCTAGGGCTCCTTCCTTTTGAACCTTCACCTTATCAAGGTGAGCTTGAGCTCCTTCAAAATCAGCCTTCAGGGCCTCATATTGACGCTGGACCTCATCCTTCTGACTCACAGGCTCGTCCTTTTCACGAAGGGCCTCCACCATGGAGGACAGCTGCTTCAAAACTTCTTCACATCGGACCTCCGCTGCAGCCGCCCTCTCATCAGACTCCTTGAGAACCCTGCGAGTATGAGACAACTCTGCTTCCAGGGACTTGGTATGCTCCAGTGCCTCAGCCGCCCTCCCATCAGCTCTTTTGAGGGCCTCCAATGCAGAATGCAGCTCCACCTGGAGGGACTGGGTATGAACTCGAGCTGCTGCGAGGTTGCCCCTGGCATCACTAGTTGCGGATAAATTCTCCTCCAGACGCGCCTCCTCAATCCGGCGGTCCACAGATTCCCGGAGAGAGTGGTCGCGAGCATCCACCTCCATAAAGAGGCCCGTCACCTAATACAAAGGAAAAACTGTTAAAACAAAGAAAACCAGAATGAAAACAAAGGAGGTAGCTTAGCTTACCATCAGAAGCATCTCCCTGATTGTGTCTCCGAGCTCCCCATGAGGTCGAGAACGAAACGCTGCTTGCTCCCTAGTAGAGCTAGCTAAGAGACCAGTGAGAGCAAGCAAGCGTGGATCCGAAGCCTCCAGGACGCCACCAAACATCCGCTCCTTGACAATCTCAGCAACCACGCTTGCCGGAGACTGATGAGTGATATCCTCTGCTTTCAGAATTTCGTTGTCAGGAGTAGACAGTAGTGGTATCACGGGGACATCTTTCTTCTTTTCAAGAGGAGGGAGAGCCGGAGTTGATGCTTTGGAACCTTCTTTCTTCTTTCCAATAGGAGGGAGAGCTGGAGCTGATCCCTTGGAAGCCCTGGACTTCTTCCGAGCTGGAGCTGGGGCAGGCACTTCAAGGGAGGCAGGACGTTTGTCCCCTACCTTCTCTATAACACCTCCGTCCTTGGCAGGGTCAGACCCCACCTCTTCAGGGGCAAGAGCATCATTGGTGGGAGACTCCGAGACATCCTCGTCCACGAGAATAACCTCCTCTCTTTTCCCTGGAGCTCCCTCTTCCGTAATGGGGACCTCGAGCCTCCCCCCGGGGACCTCCTCTTCAACAGCAGCGGAGACCCCAAAAGCGCTCACAATAGGAAGGACAAGGTCCGACCTCACCGATCCAACGCCCTTAGCCACTTCAGAGATAATCCTGGAACCCTCTTCCGTCCCCTCGTTAGAAGTACCTTGGGGCCGGGGGGCTTGTATAGACTGATGAGCCGAGCTCGACCTCCCGTGGCTGGAAGGCCGGGACGACCTGCTGCGTCGAGAGCTGGGCTTAGAAGCCCGAGAAGAGACCAGAGGAGGAGGTCGAATAGCCGACCTGGAGGAAATAGTTTCTGCCACTTTTTGAGTAGCCTCTCCCACGGATCGCCCCGCCAGCAGGACGTCCAAAGCCGCATCCATACTCTCTCGGGACAATATGAGGTTCTTGGGAGGCTTGATTTGGTCCATCTTGGAGTCAGAAGCTGCAAAAAATATAAAATCAAAACAGGTTAGCATAATCCCAGTAAAAATCACAAAGACAAAGCAAATCGGCTGGACAAGGTACAATACCCGCATCCTGGATATCCCTAAGGTTACAGGCAAACATACACTTCTCGACGTCGTACTTCTTGTCAACAGAAGTCAATCTAAGGTACCCAACCTGCTTGGTAAGGCTCAGCTGGGGCAGGTCGTTACAACCCAGAGAGACCTCCCCCCAGTCGAGCTCCACCCCCCACGATGAACCAGCGTCTTTTTTCAGCTCCGCGACTACAAAACCCTCTATCCAACCCTTTATGGAATCCTTATAGCCCGTGAGGATGGATAAACCCCCACGGGGGGAAAAGTAATAAAAATTGTTACTTGCTCTGACTAGACGAAAAAAGGTCACGAATAGATGAACCATGGGCGTAAATCCCCAGCTCAAGCAAATGGATTCAAAGCAACACATGAACAAAATAGAATTTGGGGATAGCATTCGGGGAGTTATCCTGAAATATTGGAAAACCTCGGTAAAGAAGGAGGTAAACGGAAAAGTTAGACCAAAGTCCCGTTGTTTAACAAAAAAGACTATGCTACGATCCTTCTGGGGATCTACCAAACCGGGAGGAGGAGGATCTGGAAGAACAATCCTCTCGTTCCGGAGAGGAGCTCGGATAAGATAAAGGGGAGTGTCCAAATACCTCCGAGAAAAGAAGTTAGTTATGGTAGAGAGAGTGATACTGGACTTGGTATTAAAAACTTCAGGAAGCTTAGAAATTTCCATGGAGACAGAAGAGGCGTACCTGAAAAGCAGGTAGAGCAGAGGAGCAGAGGAAATCGAAGGAGAGCAGAGAACAGGAGAAGGCAAGCATTCCGAGAAGACAAAGAAAATTCAAAAGGCAAAGCAGTGATGAGACGAAGAGTGGCTCTGAACAGTTTTGTCCTGGGGCGGCGCGGTCATTATTACACTCGTAGTTTACCCCCTCATCAGTCGGACAATAACTGACGAGAAGGTAAAGGGGCAATTGATGAATGCTGGATTTCTCCACCCCGGTCAGGGGCCAAGCCCTCGATCACGGCCCATCGCTCGGAGGCCCACGCGACCCCAATACAAACAGGTCCAGCCCGTTCGAACCTTGATACAGGGTCCATATGGATTTCTCAACCAGGCCGACCCGGTTCCCATTGCCTCTCAGGCCAGGCCAGCCTTCACTGCTTCTCAGGCTGATCCTCCTTGGGCTCAGTATTATTCCTATCTCCCGGCCCAGCCCGGAATCGGGAAGAAGGCCCCACCTTCAGCCTTGTAGACCCATCCACACACGCTCGAAGGGAATCAGGGGCCGTTACGCATGAGACAGGTACCGGATATCCTCGTACAATCGTATCAATATGGCAGAGACAGGTGGTCCAATGATAGCCGGGCCGTTGCACGTCACTGGCATAGGAGGAAAAGAGATAAAAGGGGAATGATCCTCCCCTAAGCTCTAAGTTTTTTTTTATTATTCCAAAAACCTCTGTAAAACCCTATTTCTCTGGATCTCAGATCATCAGAAAGATAAATTAACTATTGTTAAAACTGTTTTATAATAATTTACTAAATGCAAAAATGTAATTTTTGAAGTATTTATAAAATTTTTATGCATTCAAATTTAAAATATAACAATAATAGACTATTAAAATTTTAAAATAAAAATAACTTTATATATATTATTATAAAATAAAAATTAAATAAATTTAAATAGTAATACACATAGCCAAATAATATATTATAAATTTCAATTGAGTTGAAAATAAATTTATATATTAAAAATTAATAATTGACTTCAAATCGAGATTAGTAAATGCGATCCCTAATAGATTTTAAACAAAGCTAATTTTCATTTGTAAATATCAATTATGGATTTATATTATAATACAAGCTTTTTTTTACCGTGCAAGAAATTGTATTAAACTGGTTAAAAAATAGGTCACATTAATAAGGGATTAACTCAGTAATAAACTAAATTTATAGCCCAAACTCAAAGGTGCCCAAATCCAAAAAAACAAACAAGAGATTGCAAGAAGCCATCCAAAAGCACTGCACTGCACTGCATCGACATTAGGGGAAGGTATATCTCAAATCAAGAAATGGAATTGAATGCGATAAAGGTATATCTCAATTCAAATCAAGAAATCGAATTGAATGGGATAAATAATCGAGTAACTAAATTAATTGATTTTATTATATACTATTATACTAATCCTTACTTAATTCAATCAAACAGTTTAAATTTAACATTTTTCTTATCCTGTCTTGTCCGACCTAATGAACAGTTTCAAACGTGTTAAATTTATAAATTTCAATTTTAATATAACCGAATTGATTTTATTCAGTTTAATTATATTTTAATAATTAATTTAGTTGAATTTCTAATGTTTTTAAAATTCGATTTTCAGATTTTTTAGACCTAATCAACATAATTGCGTCGCGGATCCACACTAACTATATTGTCCCAACCTCAGCAGCGAGAACAATAACAAATTTCACACAATTGCAAAACCACCCAAACAAAATAAAAAGAGAAAAAAAACTAAAAAACCTACAACTGATTCAACAAAAACTCAAAACAACATCATTCCCATTTGATTGTACCATATAAAACTGTAAATATGCAATTGGAGATCCACGAAGAATCAGTACCACTATCTGCCGAAAAAGAGGTCGGCCCTTTTTAGTCTAATATAGCCTAGCATCAAGAACAAACTTAATGCTTCTATATCGAGACTCACTAAACCCTTTCACCTCTAACAACAGTGACACAATTAAAGCTTAAAATTCACATCTATGAAAACACTCTTGTTGAAAATTAGAATGGGTTATCCATATGGGTTAACTCAATTTTATCAAAAGACATATCCTTATGAAAAATGTGACCGTACGAATAAACATGTTCTTATGAATGAACATGACCTTATGAAAAGTCATATCTTAACGAAGGGACATATTTTTAAGATAAATATGAAGAGTCGCATCTTTTCGATATAACTCTTGAACTCTATATATAGGTGTGCCTAGGTTATACTACTTGACTTTTGAAAACGCTCATCGAATAAGTATTGAAAATCTTTTATTCTATAAATAAAATACACATTTAAATTGTGAATCCTTAATATGGTTTGTATTAAATGCATGTGACTATATTAGAGACTAGTGATATAAATGATAGTCCTCATGTAATTATGTATAGACATTTCTTCATTCGTATCAAAGTCCTAATATTTATTTTTCTAATCTTCTATATATGTTTAACATGTTATAATGTTTATGTTGAATTAAAATTTTTTTCAAATATTTTTTGATAAAAAATTTAAATTTTGATATATGCATTATTTTAGACTTTAGTATTTCTCCAAAATAATATGTTATTTGAAATAAAATAATATGTCATTTTATATGAAATAATATGTTAATTTACCCAAAATAATATGATTTTTCAGATGAAGTGTTTTATTCTTTCATTTAAAAAAATATATCATTTTAATTGAAAATATATCTTTTTTAAAATAAAAAGATGTGTTTTTTTTTTTAAAAATGTGTGGTTTAAAATGAAAAACAATTAAATTGAAAAAATTATATTTTTTCAATTTAAAAAATTATATCTTTTCAAATTGAAATGTTGTGTCCTTTCAACTAAATTTTTTTTTTAATTATAGGGACACATAGCCTCACATGATTGCTATATATGTATGGACATAGACCTTTCATACACATGTATTGAATTTGTGTGGGGCATATATCACATCTCTAAATTTTTTTAATAGTAAAAAAAAATTAGTGATCTTAAATAAAATTTTGTACACTTTATATTTTTTATATTATTTATTTTTTAAAAAATAAATGAATTTCTTTATTGTAAAAAATTATATAAATTGTTTAAAATTTATTTTAATTATTTTTAAAATTTTAAAGTCACCACATTGCCTTAAAATAATTTATTTTATATAAATAAATTATTTTATTATCATTTAAATTTTTTGTACATAATATAAAAAATATTAGCAGCAAATTCATTATATATCTCGATAAGAGTAATTGATATGAAAAGATATAAAGATTTAAGTTTAGTTTGATTATTACTCAATCAAATAGGAATACAGATATATTGTGATATAAATTAGATCATAATATTAATAATTTTTATAAGTAATTGGATTAAAATTTTATAAAAAAAAAATGCTAACTAGATAGCAAAGAAGATTGCGAGTCATCTTATTGAATTATCAATTGTTAATAAGAGATATTAAGAGACAGAATCGTGATACAAGATTATGTAAAGTTGATTGTAAGCACATTTAGACTTAAATCTTGATTTTATTAAATATTAAAAGTTTTAAATCATGTTTATTTTATATTGAATAGTATGTTTGTTTTCATAAATTCTTTATATAATAAGTCATGTATATGCATATAAGTTTTTTTTTTAATATTTCAATATTTATATTGATATTTAATCTTGAATTTCTGTAATTTAAGATTATTGTTCTTTTATATAATTAATTATATTAAACTTTGCATATTAGAATCTCCTATGATAATTGGAACTTAATGAACTTTTGATTTTAAATCTACTATGAAATAGATACTAATATACTTAATTACGATATAGGATAAATAGTATATGAATTTATTCTTGCTGCATTATGTCTCTTTAGTTTATATTTATACATCAATATAAGAGCCAAAACCTTATTGTTATTGATTTATTTTAACATTTGTGATTCAATGAATGCAAAAGTAAGGCAAGGTACAAGATAATCTATTTATTAGTCAGTTACCACAAGTTTATATAATATATGAACTAATACAAAATCCGATTTAAGTACTTAAAAATTGTGGGTTGTGCTGCTTTTGTTCACATTCCTTCTTATATATATGGAAAATTAAATTTAGGAGGGAGGAAGTATATCTTTATAAGATACTACGATAATTAAAATGATATATTTTTATTAGTGAATAAGATAGTGATATAGTCATTGAATGTGAATTATAAGATGTCACATAGAGAATAAATTTCTAAAAATAAATCAAGACGTATCTCTATATGAAACTATTTGAATCCATCTGATGTTGCTAGTTCCAGTGGGAGTAACTATAATATTGATAAATCAATTTATCAATCTTAATCGCGATAAGCAATAAGCGAGTCGACTCTCCATCATCGCTATGAGATTGAACGGGAAGATTTATAGTTACTTCACAATAATTTAACTTGAGAACAAATGATTTTTCATTTTAGTATTGTCTACAACTCTACAAGTAGCTTAGTGACTAAGTATAGTTCCTAGTATAATTGAGTGTATACAATAGAGCTATTGAACTAATAATGGTCTATTGTGGTAGTTTATATTCAATAATTTATATTAAGAATCTCAAGTAATATGGAAAAACAAATCATATTGATATTAAATATAATTTTATAAGAGACATAATTTTAAAGAAAGAAAGCCGTAAAATCCTTTATAAAGTCTGTTACAAAGATCATAATAGGCATGCTAAGTCATTGGATTTGCATGGATATTCATGTAAGTTACATTATTAAAAATAATATTATTTATACTTAAAATTATTTTGTGATTCATATACATAATATTGTATATATGTTTAAAACATATATTAAGACTTGAAAAGTATGCCAGACAGATAAGAATATGTTAATATAGTTCGATACAAATGACGTGATTTTATGAAAGGATATGACTTTATAAAGAAAAATATTCTTGCGAAAGGATAAGTCCTTAGGATAAATATGAGAGTCACGTCCTTTCGATACAACCCTTAAACTCTATATATAGATGTGTCTATATTATTTTATATATAGGCATATAAATGCACTTAGTACTTTTAGAAATTCTCATCCAACAAATGTATGAAATAATTTTTATTTTATAAATAAAGTATATTTAGATTGTGAATCCTTAATATAATTCGATATAAATGATGGTCTTAAAATATTATACATAAAAATAAATTAGAATTCATGTATAAAAATTCATGTGTTGAATATATTATTATTTTTTTCTTCAACCCAAAACTAGTCATCAATGCAAAAACAAAATCCAAATAAAGAAAACAAGAACTAAACAAGACATGATCGGACACCCTCCGCCCTTCTAGATATCAACAGCCACACAACTCTACCATTGTAAGGTATTAATAATAAAATAGAATAATTATATTGTAATACAAGCTAAAGACACATACTTTACGACATTTGATTCGATAATTCATGCTAAGGAATCAACTATTCATGAAAGATCCACGACATTAATATACAAACTAGTTTTAATTTTGATTGGATAAAATAAATAGTATAAATAGTTAGAATTAAGTGATTTAAGAAGTATATATTAAAATAATGTTTTTAAAATATCAACTTAATGTTTAAAATTTTATTAATATCATCCAAGTTTCTATATATATAAATTTCCATTATTTTTATTTTTTGACATTTTTAATCAATTATTGACTAAAATTAACTTTCCGGTCCTAAAAATCAAAACTAAGACCGACTGTAAACAAGCCGCCCCCTAACTTCGCTCCGAATTGGAGCCATTGAAAACCGATCCTAAATGATCCGATATAGGGCCGA
Organism: Manihot esculenta; assembly: GCF_001659605.2. NCBI lineage: Eukaryota > Viridiplantae > Streptophyta > Magnoliopsida > Malpighiales > Euphorbiaceae > Manihot > Manihot esculenta. Next base: position 4,140,682 of record NC_035169.2, on the reverse strand, counting down.
TACTATAGTATTCTTTCCCGTTAAAGGCTCGTCAAATTTGATTTAGTGAGAGTAGGACGAACTTTTTTACGTGGAAAACAATGATTGGGTGAAAAAAATGTGCTTTATTATCTGTTGTGGCTCAAATCATCTGGGTTTATCCTACCTGGAGATCACGTGCTCTCAGCCTACCAAAATTGAACGTCCGAGGAAAATGATCATTCCGAAGGAAATATTGATAGCCGTTGATGAAATCCAACGGTGTATGATTCTCTCAAGAGGTCCTCTTCTACAGATAATTCTATATAATATAATAAATTAATATATATATCTTAAAAAATAGATGAATAAACTTTTAAAATACAATAATTAATTAATAATGTTTTTTAAAAAATACTTCTTTCATTTAATAATTTTTATTTATATATATTTTAATTATTTTAAAATTACTATTTACTTTTTTATATTATAATAATATATAAATTAATTATTTTATTTCTCAAAAAAATTTTAAATTTTTTTTTAATATTTAATAAAATTTAATATATTTAAAATAAATATAATTAAAAAATTATAATAATTAATATATATTAAAAATAAAATAAAAAAATAAAAATGATGAAACAGAAAAAAATTCTATTTTTTAGACACGTACTTTTATCCTATTTGACTCACCGTTGGAATTCTATAATTTTCTCCTACGATGAGAAACTTCGAGGAGAAAGGAAGCGACAGACTAAACTGTGCCTCATCTTACTTGCTCGCGTGTACTATCATACTTTACTCGCCTGTGTATGTCTACACGTTGTCTTTCGTGTAATAAAACATTTTCAATAATTAAAACGCTTGTTTACCTTTTATGTATGAATTAGAGATATGGTTAATAATTATAATTTATATATTAAGGGTGTACAGTATTTACTTCAAATTAAAAAAATTAATTGAATTTAATTAATTTAAAATTTTAATTTAATTAATTATTTATTTTAATTTAATTAAAATTTTAATTTTAAAAATATTAATTAAAAAAATAAAATAAAATAAAATTAATTAGTGATAATAATATATTATTTTTAATAATATAAAGATTAAATTATAATTAAAATTAAAATATTTTAATTAAAATTTAAAATATTAAAAATAAAGTATAAAAAATAAAAAATTTATTAAAAAATTTAACTAATCAAATTAAATGGAATTAATCTAAATTAGATTAATTTGATTTAAATCAATTTTTTTTCAAAATCAATTTAATTTAATTTTCATAAACACTAAAATTTCAATTTTTAATTTATTTAATTCAATTTAATTTTAAATTGAACCAACCGAATACTTGTAATTTATATATATAATAATTTTTTTACTAAACGTCTATTCTCTGTGATTTATTTCTTATATATGTATAAATAAGAAAACTATACAAATATTTTACATTAGATTTTGTTCTTAAATTCACTTATAAAATTAATTTATAGGAATTTTTCTTAATTATAAAAATATTTAAAGCATATATTTAAATAAACTATATGTACAAAATGAATTATAATTTATATGCCATCAAATTTTCATTATGTCTATATTCGCAAAATCTCTTGCTTAATAGTTGATACCAATTAAATTTTTAAAAAATTTCACAATTTATTTTATTTCATTACAATATAAAAGCAAATACATACATTTTTACACATTTATTTTGAATTAAAAGCAATTCATTATATTTACTATTTTTATTAATTTACTGATTTAACGTCGGAATAATAATTATAACAGCCAACACTTTATATATATATATTTAAATTTACCAACTACAATTCAGCGTTATTTCAGCCACATTAATTAATAAATTTATATATAAATTTTAATTAAATTTTCAAAATATAAAAAATAACTTAAAATTAAGAAATTATTTTTTAAAAATTAAATTAATATTTCTTTTTAATGAAAAATATTTTTCATTGATTAATGTCTTGAGTATTTCAAATATTAAAAAATATAAAAATTATTTTGTCTATAAAACAAACAAACCCTAAATAGATGAATTTTTTTTTTATTTTAATATTTCATTAAATACTTTGTTTTCTAATATGTCTTTCAATAAGTGGAGTAATTATAAAATATTAATGATTTTCATTGTATTTATATAAATATTTTTATTGAAAGGATAATATAATTTTTATTTATATTTTTATTAAATACAATATATTTATTATTATCCTTAATTCGTCTGAAAAATATTAAACAACAAATAAAAAATAAAGAGCGTAATAATCATTATGAATAAGAAATTATAATTAAATTCAATTAATTAATATTTTCAAATTCATTGTTTTCGATTTCCTTCTGAGTTTTAGATTTTTAAATTATTAATTTTAATTTTGAAAGAATTGCATTATAATTTATAACAGAGAAGACAAAATAAACTACAGCTGCATTTAATATAAATTTTCTCCATAAATAAATCTAATTAAATTCTTATATTTTTATTTAAAATTAAAAAAAAATTAATTTAAAATTTTTGTTTATTTAAATTTATATACTTTTATTAAGAGTAAAATAAATCCAGCCATAATATAATAATAATTTTAACAATAAAATATTATTTTTTATAGTTTAAAATATAAAAAAATAAATAATATTAGATTAAGTGAGAGTCAGTTCGACCCTATAGTAAAAGTTGTTTAATTGGAAAAAAATAAATGAATTTATTTGCTCATTAATAAAATAAATGAATTTAATTGGATTTATATTTAAATTATATAAATTTAAATATAAATATTTGATGTAATAATTATAAATTTCGTTTTTACATAATCATGAACGTGATTGTCACTCGCAGTTGCGCGGTTACGGAAGAGACCGTGGGCAACAGATGCCAACAATCAACTGCTACACTATGCGTGCTTTAGCTACTGTTTTCATTTTCATTGTATGGTCTGAAACCGATATGGTCGCGACTCCGAGGATAAGAATCGGAATCGGAGCCGTACACACCCACCGCCTCACCATGACCTCCCCCTCTCTTTCTCTTCCTCCTCACTCTCTCTTCTTCCTGGGAAGCCGCACACTCCCTGCTTCCCGTCGTTCTCTCTGTGTCAACTCGCTCATTTCAACTCGTTCAACTACTCTCCGAGTCAAAGCTTCCTCCGCCGAGCCGCCCTCTTCCCCAGGTCTCTCTCTCTCTCTCTCTCTCTGTATATATCTAGCTGGAGAGCACCATAGACTTGAGTAATTCTACTTACTCGCAATATTTCCTTTGATTTCCTCATTTTCAGGGCATGTCATTTTGGTCCAAATTGCAGTTTTTATTGAGTGTATTTGTTCTTGCTGATTGAAGCCCTTTTGAAGATTTTGCATGGGTTTGATTCGGTTAGAAATAAACCATTTCTGGAATGTGGTGATTATATAACATGGCGAAATTTATGACTAAATTATAGAATAAGCGGTTGCTGTTGGTAAAGTAAATTACTGACTATGTACTGATCATCTAAAATACAACGATTGAATTACCCTCCATTTACGATGAAATGTCATAGTTATTTTCTTGTAGTGATAAGTATTTAGCTTTTGGTTTATATTGGTTCAGGTTTGTTCACTGGACATTGGCTAGACTATCTAGGCATTTAGTGTTGATACACTGTATTTAAACTATCAACATTCTGAAGATTAGACTGATTTGTTTCCAATTATTTTATTTTGGCTGTCTCTTGCTTTGGAAGCGATTAAACAATTGATTATGTATATATAATAATAGGAAATGAAACATTGAGGTTCTTCGCTTGTAGTTGATGCTCCTCTTGTTTGCCTTTATGACAATTGGTTTAAAGCTGTTAGGTGCTGATTTTTTGTTTATTCTTGCAGCCAAAGGTGTTGAGAATGTGGTAATTATAGGTTCCGGTCCTGCTGGATATACAGCAGCCATATATGCTGCTCGTGCCAATTTGAAACCTGTAGTATTTGAGGGGTATCAGATGGGTGGTGTGCCTGGTGGACAGCTTATGACTACCACTGAAGTAGAGAATTTTCCTGGGTTTCCAGAAGGAATAACTGGTCCAGATTTGATGGATAGGTAATGGAAACTGCGGACCTTTTATTTACATGCTTTTTTGTTATGTTACGTTCCTATTCTTGTATGGAGATGATATATGCATATAAGAAGCAGTTGTTTCAAATGACTTTTTTTATTGACTAGGATGCGGCGGCAAGCGGAACGGTGGGGAGCTGAACTGTTCCAAGAAGATGTGGAATATGTTGATGTTAAAAACAGTCCTTTCACTGTGAAAAGCAGTGAACATGAGGTGACGTTTGGTCTTATGGCATGCTGTTTTATAATTATGCTGGATAGGTTACATTAATTTCAATTGCTGAAGTACTCGGAATCTTGCCTTGTGTGCTAACCCAAGACCTTGATTTGAGTCTGCCCGGAAAGGCCTTTTCTGGTTTCAAAATTGATTTAGCTTGTCATCAAATCTGATGGCAGCTTATTACTGAAACCAGAAGATTTATTTTCTTCTATCTTGTTATGGTTACTGTATGACTTGGCATGATTTATATATGTGTACATGTTGGCATTTGTTTTTATATCTCAGCGGTTTTTCTTATATATCTTGTGCTGATTAGAAGGTAATTACATGCATACATGCATATATTCTGTGGGCTTCGGGCTATGAGTGATGTATCCCTTCTTTCATGGATACATGTCTCCCCTTTTAATGCCCTTCCTACTTCGCTCATTCATTGTGCTAAGTGGCAGCTCTAGAAAAATTTTTCAGCGGAGGTAATGCACACACATATATAGTGATGTACTGAAAAATTGTAATTATTTGGTTTGCATGGAGGCATGTTTAATATTTAGTGGGGTATAATACATATACATATAATTAATGTAAAAAAAATTCTAATTATTTGATTTAGGAGACATTAAAAATTTAGCAGAAATAATTTTATAGAATTATAAATTACACATGAAATTTTATGTGGACAGTAGGGGCAATTCTGCAAATAATTCTTTAGAAAATTTATAAAGAAATAGTGGGTTAGTGGGAGAAATTGCCCCCCATATAAATCTGCCAGTGGTGCTAATAATATGATGTTATCATTATTAATTGGTGTTTGAGAAAAGATTAAAAGAAAAGAGCATCATTGTGATATGATTTTTTTAATAATTAATTTACATTAACATTTCAGGTGAAGTGCCACAGCCTAGTTTTGGCTACAGGAGCCACTGCAAAAAGGCTCAGGATACCCCGTGAAGATGAATTTTGGAGTCGGGGAATTAGTGCTTGTGCAATTTGTGATGGAGCCTCACCACTGTTCAAGGGGCAGGTTCTTGCTGTTGTTGGAGGTGGTGATACAGCTACAGAGGAAGCATTATACCTAACTAAGTATGCCCGTCATGTTCATTTGCTTGTACGAAGGGATCAACTTAGGGCATCTAGAGCAATGCAAGATAGGTGAGTTTTTGATGGAATCTTTTTTTATTTCCATTAGGTTCTATGATTGTTCAGAAGTTGGATAAACACGTCTCTACCAACTACCTTCAGCATATCTCCCTTGTTAGTTCAATGCTGAATGCAAAATTGTAGCATGCTTTGAAGTTCTTAATGGCTAATTACTCAAAAATTCTAAACTTATTGAATCAGTTGGGGGGCTTGAGAGGCGGTGGTTTACCTTGTGGTGGATGTCAACAGTTTGAGTCTGTGAACTTCAGTTTTTTTCTTTCACAAATATACATTCTATTATTATTTTTTTTTATCAATGTTTCACATGAACTTTTAAGATTATCTTAATTTAATTTCTGGTCACTTTTGGGCTAGTTGGAACTGGAACTTGCCAATATGGAATCTGAGACCAATTAAAAAAAAACCTAATTTGGCAATATAATGTTGATTCAGCAAAAAAGTTCCCAATTGATTCCTTTTACAAAATACCCTGTTTAGATTAGGTCTTCCACTCTCTCTCTCTCTCTACTTGGCCTGTGCTTATTTCTTGTTTTATTTTCCTTCCTATTCATCTCCATCAATTGGACCTTCTGTCTAGAATCAAAATCATACCTGCTTTCCATAATTCCATCAATTCAACCATCCATAGAAATATATACACAATGCCAAATTGTTTTGAGTAGCCCACCTGGCATAGGCTCCAAGATCCACAGACTCGCCCAATCTTGGTACTCTCGGAGCTTTTGATGCTAGAGTTCAATATCACCATCCTGCGAGAAGATGCTGACCTAGTCAGAAAGCTCTTTAATTTGGAAAGATAAACAGTGTATTTGATGTTTCTGAGTCAGCTTCTTCTTCTTCTTCTAATTCTTATTCTTCTTTTTGTAAAAAAAAACCTAATTTGGCAATATAATGTTGATTCAGCAAAAAAGTTCCCAATTGATTCCTTTTACAAAATACCCTGTTTAGATTAGGTCTTCCACTCTCTCTCTCTCTCTACTTGGCCTGTGCTTATTTCTTGTTTTATTTTCCTTCCTATTCATCTCCATCAATTGGACCTTCTGTCTAGAATCAAAATCATACCTGCTTTCCATAATTCCATCAATTCAACCATCCATAGAAATATATACACAATGCCAAATTGTTTTGAGTAGCCCACCTGGCATAGGCTCCAAGATCCACAGACTCGCCCAATCTTGGTACTCTCGGAGCTTTTGATGCTAGAGTTCAATATCACCATCCTGCGAGAAGATGCTGACCTAGTCAGAAAGCTCTTTAATTTGGAAAGATAAACAGTGTATTTGATGTTTCTGAGTCAGCTTCTTCTTCTTCTTCTAATTCTTATTCTTCTTTTTGTAAATTTTCGATTGGCATTAAAAAGCCAAACCTTTTGTATGTTTTGGCAATTTAATCCAATTCTTTAAACCTGGGCATGATATTCCAGATTTTCAAAATTGTTTGCTTGCAGTGTATCCAATTTTAAAATTCAATTTAGAAGACGTGTGTATATCTCACTTGGGCTTCTTTGTTCCTTATACATGGATTCAACATGACACACATAGCGCATTTTTTTTTAATGAATACATGGTAAAATTAGGGATTTTGTTTCGTGAATTTACAACAATAGTAACCATGGTTCATTTTTGTTTAAAAAAAAGGCTTATGTGCCATATGGGATCCACATAAAGAATACAAAAAAGTTAGTTGTACTACCATGTGGGATTATACACACTTCCCCAAGTTGTATTTCAAAATTCGATAAAATTGCAACTTTGAAAATCTGGACTATTATATTAAGATTTAAAGAATTGAATTAATGGTGTATTTGGTTTAGATAGTTGATAAATATCTATACAACTAATCCGAAGTGTTTTGTTATCTTTAAAAGAAAAACAAAGGGTAGCTGATAGGCAATTGATATGAGGCGAATCAGCTGCATTTCGGATCAGTTCTAAAAGTAGACCTAGTTGATATTCTAAAAGCAGAGCTATTTCCCATCAACAGGTAGCTATTTCCATTAGTTGGTAGCTGTTTTGATTTTATTTTTTATTTAAACCATATTACCCTCTTATAATTTATTAATTATAATTTTTTTAAAATTAAATTTTTACATAAATAAATTATTTAAATTACAATACATCATGCATAAATTAAAAATACTATAAATGTTAATTAAACTAGTTATAATATTCATTATTATAGGATAAAAATTATACACGTACATAAAGAATATTATGTTTTAAAATTTGATTTTTAATTATTACCTATGTTGTATAATAAATTAACACTTTAATATTTATTTCATCAATATCATAATTTGATATATATTCTTATTAGTCATTTTACATACCAATAATAACAGTTAGACATAATTTACCAAACCAGCTGTTCTGCTATCAATTTTTAGCAACAGCTATCATCAGTTATATTCAACAATTAAATCAAACAAGCTCTGTAGTGACAAAACATGCAAATATTTGGCTTTTTCATGTCAATAGGTCTTTGTTTATTTATTTATTTATTTACTTCTATGAGTCTCAGATGCCATGTCAATAATAATTTCTAGTACCAGTTAGCCAAAAGCTGGAAGGTAAAATTGAAACACTTTAAAAAGTTCAGCTGAGACATTAATAAACAAGTAGAATGAGGAGCTATAATTGAGAAATAAGTACTGGATTTTTGTTTTTGGTAATTAGGCCTTTTTGGTGGATTTAATTCCATAATTTTCCTTAAACTCTGTGAATTTTGCAAAATTTTCTTCTAGATATTCCAATTTTAATAGAAGTAAAACCTCTATAAAATGGAATTCTTTGGAACCTGTGCTTGAAGGACTTTGCTGTCCTCCTCTGCCTCAATTAGCTTGTTAAATTCTGGGTCATTACATCAAATTCTTAGTTGTTGACAGTTTGTTTTGTAAATACTATTTTCTTGCGTCTTTATCTGATTGGTTGCCTTGATACCCTGAATATATGCTACTGAACAATTTGTTGTTGAGTTTTCAACTCCCTGAATGTTTGTTTAACAGGTTGATTATCGCGAATGTTTCAGAGTGTTCAACAATCCAAACATCACGGTGCACTTCAATACAGAGACAGTGGATGTTGTTAGCAATACTAAAGGGCAGATGTCTGGTATTTTGACTAGAAAAGTTGATACTGGAGAAGAGTCTGTACTTGATGCAAAAGGCTTGTTCTATGGCATTGGTCATTCGCCTAATAGCCAGCTGTTGGAAGGTCAAGTTGAACTTGACAGGGCAGGCTATGTAGTAGTTGAGGAAGGTTCTGCAAAAACCTCTGTTGAAGGTGTGTTTGCAGCTGGAGATGTACAGGTAATCTTTCAATAAGTTGTTAAATTGTTAGGATGATTGGTCTAACAATGCTCATTATTGATTCACTTTAATTGGCGAAAAAAATGTGGTTCAAGAATGTATCATTTTATCTGTCGTGGCTCATCTTATGATTGGAATAAATCATAATATGATATGCAGAGTAAATGGTAAAATTTCCTTAATGAAGTCCTGGTTTCGAACTTTGAGCTGATGTGTAAAATATTTGCTGTCAAGATCTCAGTCATTTGCATATAAACTTTAATATAAGTGATTCTTGCTATAAAAATAGAACTAATTGTTTTCTTTGAAAATTGTCTGGCTTTGCGAAATTTGAAGAATGATGAGCTATTGGTGCAAGCTTGAATGATGGGCAACAGAATTGGATTATTGTGGTGAACTTAACTAGTTCAAATAAATGTTGTGAACCACATGTTCTAAGCATGGTTACTAACATTGTATTATGTTGCCAATAAATTTGCATAACCTTCTGATTATGAATTTCTTTTGTTAGGAAAACCCTGTAATTGTTGCATGTTTTGTAATTCAGCTACTTAATTTGTTGAATAGGACCACGAATGGAGGCAAGCTATAACTGCTGCTGGATCTGGATGTGTTGCTGCATTATCAGTTGAGAGATATCTTGTTAGCAATGATCTACTTGTAGAGTTCCATCAGGTAATTCCCTATTCTCCTCTTTTTTCTGGAAAAGAGAAATGAGAAAACATCCTGTTATTTTTAAGCCCACCTTTATGCCCTCTACTTATTTCTTAGATCAACCATATGGGATCTGTTTTATGACCTTGTCGTTTTCAAATAGTTGTTTCTCACGTAGTTGTTTTATGATCTGTTTTATGATTATTCATGTCCCTTTGGCACTTGATTATTTATATTATTATATGCCACCATATACTCTTCTATTACTCTAACTTCAACAGGAACCAATACATGAAAGTTAAAAATCTAGCATGCATATGTGAAAGATTGCAATTTGTGTTGGAAATTCAAAATTTTAGGTGAATGTCATTTCTCTAATATTTGGATCAATACGAGTTGAAAAACTCTCTACTCATTCACATTTTGGTATATTGAAACAAATATGTTGGAAATATTCATTCATACAGACAAGGATTTGGACTTCTGTGTTCTGTTAAAATATGTTTGTTTGATATTGGAATCAATGCATGAAAGTTAAAAAATCTAGTGAGAGGCTGAAGTTGGCTCGAGTTGAGATTAGATCCTCTTGTTTATAATTTGGTATTCTGAAATTTGTTTTCGTAAAATCTCGAGTTATTTACCCAAAGTCGTCGGCAACATGACACATTCTTCATGATTCTGCATGACAGCCTCCAACGGAAGAGGTTAAGAAGGAACCGACTGACAGAGACGTTAAAGAGGGCTTTGACATTACACAAACAAAGCACAAGGGCCAGGTTTATATTGTTACCTTAAAATAAAATGCCATCTGATGCTTCTTAATTTTCATGAATTATATCTGAGCACTTTTGTGATAGTCTTCCTTGTTGATCTCATTAAGTTTTCATGTTTTTTATTCTTAATTTATTCTTTGTTTGCTTTTTCCGTACTTATTTTTCTTCTGCAGTATGCTCTACGAAAATTGTACCATGAAAGTCCACGGCTCATTTGTGTACTGTATACATCACCAACTTGTGGTCCATGTAGGACTTTGAAGCCGATTCTTAGCAAGGTATGTTATTTCTAACATGTTAGGGTTTGTTTGGTATTGCTGTTGAGAAAAAAAAATTCTTGAATATATAAGTTAGAGAGTGTTATAAAGTTGATTTAACATTAAATTTGACATATTTTAGTTATAACTACACCAAAATAATAAAAGTAGCACTTTCCAAACTGCTTTATTCAACATATCTAAAGTGATGCTTTTTCTTAAAAGCACATTTATGAACCTGAATTCCAATTCCAAGCAGGCTCTTAAACTGTGGCTAGATCTTAATGCCCATGTATTTTGGCCTTGATAATATGATATTCTGAACATGACTTCGATCATTGTGTCAATTCACCTGTAAAATTTATTATGGGAATATGTTTGGGTGGTGAAATATTGCTAGAAGTTGAAACATGTTATCTTGTTCAATTAATATTTCACATCCTAAGTCTTGTGAGTTCTGAAGATGATAAACCTTCAAAACCTTGAGGTGGTAGAAGACAAAATAAATGATGAAACCATTTTAGATATGTTATGGAATCCTGTATTTTAATTGCCAAGACTTCTAGAAGGCATAGTCAAGCAAATGTGCCTCGAGGTTTTTGATGTGCATGACAAATTGTGTTATGACAATTGCATAATACTAGGAACACATGCACTCATAATTACAATAATAGAGAAAGAGACATAAAAAATTTAACGGGATTCAACCATAAGGTCTACATTAATGGGCAAGGCAAAAATAAAGTTTCATTATGATTGAAAAAAAGTGAGTCTCTCAAAACTTTAGCCCCTAGCCCCAATATTTCCTAAAATCTCTAATTACTCAGGAAAATGAAAAAAATATAATTATTTATAACTCTCCATATGAGAAAAAAAAATCCTATTGGCCCTCGCCCTCTGCTTCCAATATAAATTCCCATTTTTTATTCAATTCGAGTTGCAATGCAAATTTTTTTGAGTCGGATCACAATTTGACCCATAGAAAATATATTCAAAATTCAAGCACATAAATAACAAATTGTTTGCTCTTATTTTATGTTGATTGACATTCGAGTAAGCGCACATATTGCTATGCTCATGACCTTTATCGCGACTAAATGCAGGTGATTGATGAATTTGATCAAAACGTGCATTTCGTTGAAATTGACATAGAGGAAGATCCAGAAATAGCAGAAGCAGCTGGAATTATGGGCACCCCATGTGTGCAGTTCTTCAAGAACAAGGAGATGCTCAGGTTGGCTAGATTATGTTATTTGCATACCTCTTTCATTATCCGTATGCCTCTTCATCGATCGTTCTTTCGATTCTTCCTTCCATTTCTTCATGTAAATTTCTTTATCGTTTGCATGATTTATTGATTCTAGATGCTTTAAAATGTTATATGCTGGTCTTGCAGAACTGTATCAGGTGTCAAAATGAAGAAAGAGTACAGAGAATTCATTGAAGCAAATAAATGAAAGAGCACTGAATTTGCAGTTGCCATCGTTTTTGTCATTCAATTTTGTTCCTAGCAAAAGAGTTGTAGCCAAAATACTGCATTATAATTCATACAATGATACTTGTTATTGATAAATACTGCATTGTAGATTATACATCCAGAGCCTCCAAAGCACTTTTACATATGTAAAATTCCAACCTTATATTTCCTTCAACCTTATAGTTCTTTGAGATTTGACAAAACCTACAATTTAATTTCTAACTTTTCTAGCGATCAACAATTTAGTTTCAAATTTTCATTTTAACAAAATAATTATTTTATTAAACTATAATAATTTAATTATTTAAATTTTATTTTTTTATGACAGGTTATGTTTACTAAATCTCTGTGACCCTCTATAAATTATATATAGAGAGAATGCACATAGACAACATGAACAAATGATTAACTTCAATCAGCGTATTGTAATAAATTTAAATTAAACTTGAGACCTCTTAATTTTCTGAGTTCTTAGTTGTAGCTAGTTTGTTAAGTTCTTAGTTTGTTAATGTAATGAGATAAGAAATAATTGGATAATTTTAATGTATTTTTCTATTGGAATGGGCGGGTATATATACAAATTACAAAATTTTGTTAAGGTAGCTTCTAATAATTTTCTATCAATCAATTAGCATGTGATTATGTAATTTCTTATAATTATGTGCAAATTATATTCGCATTTTAACACTCTCCTCAAAGATATTTATCATATCTAACTTGTTAGAAAGATATTCTATTCGAAATCCATTTAAAGTTTTGATGAGCATATTACTCAGTTGCTCTCTTGTTTTCACATAACTGGTGAAAATTAAATTTTATTGGATCTTTTCACGGATGAAGTAATAATTAATTTCAATATGTTTAGTCCGTTCATGGTATGCTGGATTGAAAAAGCAATGTGAAGAACAGTCTGATTATCACACCAAAATTTCGTGGGTAACACAACATCCATACTAACTTCCTTCAACAGATGATTTATCCACAGAATCTTATAAGTGGATTGAATCATGGCTCTATATTCTGACTCGGCACTGAATTTGGATACCATATTTTGCTTTTTACTTTTCCAACACACTAGGTTTCCTTCAACAAATACACAGTAATCTGTAGTCGACCTTCTATCACTTTTAGATCCCACCCAATTAGCATCAGAAAAACACTCAAGTGCAGTATGTCCATTATCTTTGTAGAGTATACCGAGTCCAGGAGTCCCTTTTAGATAACATAGAATTTATTCTAGAGTGGCACAATGTTTCATCGTAGGTGCAGACATGAACTGACTTGCAACGCTTACTGCAAAAACAATATTTAGCTGAGTCATTACCATAAGGTAGTTCAGCTTTCCAACCAATTTCCTGTACCTCTCTGGTTCATTATAAGGGTCTCTGTCATCTTTTATAAGACATATATTAGGAATCATTGGTGTGCTACATAGTTTAGCTCCCATCTTCCCAGTTTTTGCTAGCAAATCAAGGACATACTTCCTTTAATATAAAAAAATTTCCCTTTTACTTCTCAAGACTTCAACTCCTAAGAAATATTTAAATTGACCAAAGTTTTTGGTATGAAAACTCGCATGCAAGTAGTTTTTGAGAGAAGAGATCCATGTACTATCATTCCCTGTACTATCATTCCCTGTAATGACAATATCATCAACATATACAACAAAGAGAATAATATCAGTATCTCAATTTTTATAAAAAACTGAATGGTCACACTTGCTTTTTTTCAACCAAAATTTTTGAACAACTTCACTGAACTTGTCAAACCATGCGTGGGGATTTTGCTTCAAACCATACAAAGATTTCTTCAAATGACAGACTTTCCCATACTTCTCCTAAGTAACAAACTCTGGTGGTTGCTCCATATACACTTCCTCTTGGAGGTCACATGCAACCATATACACCTCATTTTGGAGGTCACCATGTAAAAATGCATTCTTGATATCTAATTGGTGTAAAGATCAATGCTGAGAAGCAGCTAGGAAGATGAACAAGCGAACTGAGGTCATTTTTGCCACAAGAGAAAAATTGTCAGAATAGTCAATGTCATAGGTTTGGGCATAACTTTTGACAAGACCAGCCTTAAGTTTCACTATGGAGCCATTTGGATTGACTTTGATGGCAAAAACCCATTTACAGCCCACAACCTTCTTGCCAGGGGGTAAATCAACTAGTTCCCAAGTATGATTTTCATCTAGAGCCTTGATCTCCTCAAACATTGTATCATGCCATCCAGAATGAGCCAGGGCCTCTTTAACTGTCTTAGACAAAAAAATGGAATCTAAAGAGACAATTAAAGAGGTAGAAGAAGACATGTGATTATAAGACAGAAAGTTAACAACAAAATAGATAGATTTACACTGTCGTTTACCTTTATGAAAACTAATGGGGAGGTCAAGATCACTCGATTATGGGTCTGATGGCGAAGAAGATTCTAGTGCAGAACATGTATCATTAGGTACTAATCTCCGAGAGTAAACTTGAATAACTGATGGTTTAACAGGAGGCTGAGTATTAGGACAAATGTTACCATCAGATTGTACAATAGAAGGCATACTCGAAGAGGTCCCACCATCATCTATGATTCTATAGATGAGTCACTCATCATCATTCTCTTGATCAGGAGATGTTTGTGCAACAGGATAAAAAGAAACTTGCTCAGAAAAGACTACATCTGTTGATACTAGATACTTGTTGAGGTCTAGAGAGTAACACAAATACCCCTTTTGAAGGCGAGAATATCCCAAAAAAACACACTTCAAAACTTTAGGATCAAGTTTAGTCACATGAGGTCTGATATCTCGAACATAGCAAGTATTGCTAAACAATTATGGTTCAAGAGGAAATAATAGCTTTTTAGAAAAGATGATATTATAAGGAGTATTACCGTTTAGTGCTGCGAAATGCATGCGATTAATGACAAAGCATGCAATAAAGATAACATCGGTCCAAAATTGCTTAGGAACTTACATTTGAAACAACAGAGCTCTAGCAATCTCAAGGAGATGTCAATTCTTCCTTTCAGCTACCCCATTTTGAGTGGGTGTATCAACACACGACGATTAATGAAGAATACCATGTTGAGTCATATAAGCCTAGAATAATTCTAACATATATTCTTTAGCATTGTCGCTCATCAAAATTTTCACATAAACATTAAATTGAGTCTTGATTTCAGCACAAAAAGCAGAAAAATAAGAAAATACTTCTGTATGATGCTTCATAAAATAAATCCAAGTCATTCTAGAGTAATCATCCACAAAAGTGATAAAATATCTGAATCCAGCCTTATATCCAACAGGACATAGCCCCAAACATCTGAATGAACTAATTCAAAAGCAGACTTAGCTCGTTTATTAATTCTAAAACTTAAAGAGTTTCGATAATGTTTTGCAAAATGACATGACTCACATTCCAATAAAGATATCTTATGAAATTGAGGGCATAACTTCTTTAAAACCGGTAAAGAAGGGTGTCCCAACCAACAATGTGCTTCAAATGGAGACACGATACTGGAACAGGTAACAGACTGAGGCACCCATGCATCTAAAATGTAGAGACCCCATATACATGTCCTTTACCAATAATCTACTTCGTCACAAGATCCTGAATAAGACAATGATCCAGAAAAAAAGAAAACACAACAATTTAGGTCTTTGGTAAGTTTACTCATAGAGATTAAATTAAAGGTAAGATTAGGCAAACTTAGCACAGATGATAGGGTAATAGAAGGAGTAAGTTTAACAGTTCTAGAACCCTCAATATTATAGATTGACCCATCAGCTATAATAAAAGGAAAAAGTACTTTATAAGATTGAAACCTAATAAAAATATGAGGATTGCCTGTCATGTGATCCGTGGCACCAAAATCAATGACTCATTTATATGAAGAGGAAATAAGACGCGTTTTACCTGTCTCAGCCGCTACTAAAGACGTTAGAATAATTTTAATAATATGAGTCTTACTGTCAGAAACCATTTCAACCAAAACCCTATACTCCTATACCTTCAAACGAATTAAGGGAAGATAACAAAATCTAACCTAGTGAACAGTATCAAAAAATGCCTCCACCCAACACTCAAACGGCAAACGAACCACAGATCTGACAAGAGGGCTGCAAGGCGACTTTGGCATCCTTCTTAGGTGGACGATGAGAGACAAATATTACCCTAAATGGGTAACACAAAATAATAGGAGCCCTAAGTCTCAAAAAATTTAAAACTTGACAGGAGAGAAAAAATTAAATCTCTACGGGAATGACTCTGATACCATGTAATAAGATAAGAAATAATTGGGCAATTTCAGTATATTTTTCCATTGAAGTAAGTGGATGTATATACAGATTACAAGGTCTTGTTAAGGCAACTCCTAATAATTCTATATTAATCAATTAGCTTATGATTATGTAATCTCCTATAATTATATACAGATTATGTTCACACTCTAACAATTAACATACTTCAAGAACATTGCTAATAAGTTAGATAATTTAAAATTTAGGATGAAATAGTAATTTATAAGTGAATATATATTGATGATTTGAGATCCAGATGACTGTAGAGAGTAAGATTTTGGTATGTGTGAGTAAGCTTAGCTCCTTGGTTCACCCTCTTTCTTCCTTGTATCTCTTCTCTTTTGTTTTCTAGCGACGTGTCATTATCACGCAAGACCGTGTGTACGAACGTTCCCTTATTTTCATTGTCAGGCGGCTATTTAATTCCTTCCGGTGTCTATATGGACCTGATCCTAGATGTATAGGGTTTATAGCCTTACCCATCAAATCAAGTGAGCTGGATTTTGACTTCTTACACCCTGATCACGTTAGATCAAACATAAATCGAGTGAGCTAGATTTTGACTTTTTGAAACCTGACCGTATTAGATTAAACCTGTTAGCCCGATGTCCGGACCACTGGCTAAGGAAGTAAACCGGTGTGTTGAATTGTCATGAGACTCTAGCCCGACTCTCTCTTATGGATATATATATATATATATATATATATGAAATACTAATGGTTGAAGTAGACACGGTTAAGATTTTGAGCTCAAAAGCTTTTTTTTAGAAGATAAAAGTTTCATCTGTAAATACACATAAGGCTCGTAGCTCATTAAAAAATTAAAGATTAAAAAGATTACAGTGGGTCCAACTACAAACCTAGTCCATACAAACAGTCCAACCTATACAAAACCCCAGTAGCCAATTCCAATCAAATTCAAGGAAAACTTCCAAATACACTGAACGTTCTAACACAATTCTATGTGATGATCGCTGGACCACTGACACTTAGGCCGTAGTCAAGCCCTTGTAGAAAAGTCAGGCTCAAAATCCATCATAGCTCAATACGCAAATTGGTCGATTAGCGCACAACTCAAACCACAATCGAGTAGATCGGGCCGACCGAGGCCCGAGCTCATAAAAAAGGACCAACTCACCTGACGTGACGGGTCAGTGGAGGAAAGGACTCGGCTAAACTATGGCACTATCAGCACGAGAGCCGGAGGGGAATTAAATAGCCTCCTGATGATAAATAGAAGGAGTACGTCCGATAAGTACGACTCTGTATGATAGCGACAAGTGACACTATAGCAGGATGACAATTATACGTCACTAAAGGATAAGAAAAAAAGGATTAAAAGAGGAAGGTCTGAACTATTCAGGCTAAGCTTACTCGCACGTACCAAAACCCTTCGTTTTTCTGAATCTCAGATCATCGCTATAAAAGTCTCAACTCAAGGGAAGGGGTTGGAGATTGAAGGTTTGATGTTTGAGAAAATAAACTATAAATAGTAGTTACATAGTTTCAATCACCCAACCAAAAAATGATAACTCAACCGAGAATCACCATGCTGGAGAGCGGGAGACTACAACCAAGGACATCAGGAAGAGGAAAACGAGAAGATAGCGCACTCTTGAAACAACCAAGCCCCACATAAACAAAACAACAACGAAGGCGATGAGATTTAAAAGACTTGGGCAGCATTGACTTGATATGTGGAGCTCCATAATGAATAATGGAAAAAAAAATGTAATACAAGAAATTGACCTTCAAGTAAAGAGATTTTGTATCCCTTGCCATCTTTTTCCTTCATGGCTAAATGTAAGCCTCCAAGAGATGTGCAGGAAACCCATGACCTCTTCTTCATCTTCCGAAGATTGCCCATCACGTACGGACACCCAAGTGAACAAAGAAGAAGATTTGTAGTTTTAGCAATTAGAAATCAGTTTAAATTAGCAACAACCAGCTTCAGCCAACAACTGCTGTATAAGACATATATATTCTTAGTAAGATGCAGCAATTGATTGTAATAAAATAAAAATTCAATGGAAAACTGAAATGGAAATTCATTTCTATGACATTTATTCATATCCAATTACCCATTTGTTTTAATTCAAGGTAATGAACTTTAACTCACCTAATTTATAGCCATCTTTGCTTCTTCAACACACAGGCTGGAGAGGAGGAAGAGAGCATCCACGAGAGTTGAAAGACATCAAAACTACTATATATATATATATATATATATATATATATATATATATATATGTTTCCATGCATACAAGCAATATTTCGCAGAAGCACTAGAGAAAAATAAACATATCATATAAAAATAAAATAAAATAAACAATAGTTTAGAGATACATACAAACAGTAAAATTAATAACGAGTTTTAGGAGTTGTTGCAATATAAAACAAGACAACATCAAATACAAATATGGTCACATTAAGCAGTAGCCTGTGTTCCCTTCCCATTATGTGTATCTGCCAACAAAAACAACAAGTAATTTTAATTTAAAATCTTAAATAAAAAGAAAATTGAAAAAAATCTAAAACTAACATTAAAAGCAAATGAAAATATAATTTATACAATACCTAATCTTCTGTTGAACTGATCTCAGAAGCAACCTTCATTAATAACAATTTTAGGGATATGAGCGATTTTGGACCAATCTTCACCAACTTCACGTTCACATCTGCTGCTTAGTTTAGCACAATCGTTAATCACAAGTTGTTGAAGAGATGTCATATTATGTAGGCAAGCAGGCAATTTCTTGAGGTTTCTACAACTTCCTAGTGCTAATAGTTGCAGAGAGTTGGTGGATCTTGCAAGAAGCCATTCTGGTATCGCTACCAATTTTGGTAACCATGCAAGTATCAGCTTTTGAAGGCTGAATTGAGCCAAATCTTGATCATCTACCTCCCAAGTCAAATTAAGGTTTGTACAATTTACAATATGAAGAGTCTCTAGTGCAGTGAGGTATTTTATACTTTGTGGCAAAGAGATTAAGCTGTCACAGTCATAAATAATCAATGTTCGAAGATGTTTGAGACCTTGCATGTCTTCACACAGGTATTCTAAATTTTCATTTTTATGAATCCCCAAAAATCTAAGAGATGTCAAGCACCCTAGTCCATTCTTTGACAAACGCTTCTGCTTTCGGGGAAAAATTAGAAATCTAAGATTGATCAAGTACCTTATATTACTGGGCAAATCCTCAATTTCTTCTCCAAGCCATAAAAATTGTAAACTTTGTAACTTGCAAAAAGAATTGGGGATCTTTTCAACTTCACAAGCTTCGGGTAAACATAAATACCTCAAATGCTTTAAAGAGCCAATCTTTTCTAGCCATACCTCAAATTTGGAATCGCGAAAGTCCAACACCCGCAGAGATTGGAATCTTAACAAACATAAATTCAAGGCTGATTGGCTCATTTCCTCAGTGTTAAAAATAGCAGTTCGCACATGGTCTAAGCCTTGTAAGAGAGTGGGAAGATTTTGGGGAATTGAAAGAAATAACAAATGGCGAACGCCCTTTGAGATGTCTTTGGTGCTTGTGGTTATTGTTGAAAATTCATTTTGTGTCAATGATAATGCAAGGTCATGCACTAAATCATGCATTTTACACGAACTGAATAACTTGTTTTTCGAGTCTTCCTCAAAATCTTGGAAAAAAGATCTAGACCTCAACTCCTGAATATAGCGCAACCCAATATCTTCTAGCTCTTCATTTTCGTTTGTTGATTCAAGAAGTTCATGTGCCATCCAAAAGTGAATTAATACCAAATGAATGTATTCATAGTCCTTTGGATAAAAACAACAATAAGCAAAGCACCTTTTCAAATAAGCAGGTAAATGATCATAACTTAATCTTAAAGCAGGTAAAATATCATTTTCCTTCTGCTCTATTTGCCATAACCCATTATCTCTTATTGATTTCCAATATCTTTCATCTGTTTGCGTAAAAAGGAGGGATGCTATTGTCTTCACTGCTAATGGAACCCCTTTGCATTTTCTTACAATTTCTTCCCCAACTTTCACCAAGTTTGGATAGCATTTCTCTTCACCTGCTTTAAATGCACATTTGGTAAACAAAGCCATACACTCATCATGAGGAAGACCCTTTAACTCATATTCTGAAACACTGCCCATAATTGATGCTACTTTATTGCTACGAGTTGTCACCAAGATTTTGCTCCCATTAGCACCCGTACACAAAAGCTCATTCAACAAATTCCATCTCAAAGGATCATCATTCCATACGTCATCTAAGATGAGTAAATACTTCTTATCACCAATTGTTTCTCGCAAGATTCCTTGTAATGGCTCCATTTCCAAATGCCTTATGTTCTCTCTACCATTGGTTATGCATTGAATAATTTTCTCAGTCAAAAGTTTTACATCAAAATCCTCTGATACACAAACCCACATCTTATGTTCAAAGTTGTTTTGCACTCGTTCATCATTATAAACTAATTTGGCGAGTGCAGTCTTCCCTAAACCACCAATTCCAACAATAGCAATAACATCAGTTTTACCACTATCATTAGGCTTCTGTAAAAGTCTAATGATATTTTCTTTATCCTCATCTCTTCCAATAACATTAGAAGCCTCTACAAAGGAGTGAGTCATTGATCTTTCTCTGGGTATAACACGCCTTGCTTCTTTTCTTTCTAGATGAAACTTGGCCTTATGAGATGCAATTTCATCTAATCTCTCCCTTATTTCTTTTATCCGATGACCCATTTTAAAACGGAATACAAGGGGATTAGAGGATGAAAGAAAGCGACCCACCTGAGATTAAATGTATAATATATATAAATAATTGAGATAAAATATATATATATATATATATATATATATATATATATATATATATATATATATAATTGAGATTATAATTACTTCATACCTTTTTGGCAGTGGTTCCATACAATTTAAGGACTTGTTTTCTTTGCTGCTCACATTCAAATTCATCGAGGAGATCTTCAGCATCATAAAGAGCATCTTTAAGCTTAGCCAACCACACTCGCAGCTCGTGATTCTCCACTTCTTTTTCCTCAGCATCCAAAAGTACAGCTTTGATAGTAGTCAAGACATCCTCAAGCTTTCTGAGTTCCCCATGGACACCCCACGCAATTGAAATTTCTTGATAGGTGTTAGAAGCAAGCTTTTCAAGGACTTTGTCAGCAACAATGGAAGCAAGTGATTCTAAAGCCATCTTATGAAAATCTGTTTATGGGTTTGAGTTTCGTTTTGGGAATGAAGTAATTATGAACTCTGGATGAGCCTATCTTGTATACACTTTACACCAAAAATCAGTCTTCTTCATGAGTCTTGGTCTTTGTCTTTTTATTATTTCTTTTTCCAAGAAGCAGTAATGAAATTTCTTAGAAA
Organism: Manihot esculenta; assembly: GCF_001659605.2. Classification (NCBI taxonomy): domain Eukaryota; kingdom Viridiplantae; phylum Streptophyta; class Magnoliopsida; order Malpighiales; family Euphorbiaceae; genus Manihot; species Manihot esculenta. The sequence continues at coordinate 4,119,099 of NC_035169.2, read as the reverse complement.
TATCTCAACCGAGAGCTTGTTTGATTCTTTTGAATTATTGCCTCCACCTCTTCTACAGTAAACCCGTGAATCCTGCTTTTGGATACAGCGAAAGTGGGGCAGGAGAAAAAAAAAAATTAAGTACAAAATTTATTAATTAATTTCTTAATTTTAAATAATATATTAAAAAGTAAATTATATTTTAATTAATAAATAAATAAATTTTTATATTTTTAAAATTAAATATTTAAATTTTTTTATAATCACTCTTTTCAAATAAAAAGTTATTTATTTATTTTTTTCGTTAAAAGTATAAAAATATCATTATTATGTTTTTTAAATAAATAACTATATGTTTAGTTCTTAAATATAATATAATTAATAAATTAATTTTTATATTTTTAAAATTAAATATTTAAATTACTCCGTTGATTTAAATTCTAATTTTTTTATTATTTTTTATAATTAAAAATATAAAAGTATTTTTTTAAATTAAAAATATTAAAAATTAGAGTTTCATCCATTTTACCTCATCTATTAAAATTTAAACATTTTAAATTTTTATTTTTCTTTTAAAATAACACTTAAATTCCAGTAATTTATATTTCAATTATCAAATTCAACTAAATTTTAATACTTTTTATTATTCAATTTCCATTTATTAAAATACTCTTGATAATTTGAAAAATTTTAGAAAATATTTATAATTTCAACTATTCTTGAGTGGTATAAAAAAACTTTTAAATAGATCATAGATATTTAAAAAAAATATTTTAAAAATAAATTATACTTTTAAAAGTTTAACTACCTACTATTTTTAGAATAATGTATATAATGGATAAAAAAAATTTTAATTTTAGATGGAATGAATACATAGAAATTTAAAATTTTAATTTTAAAAATACAATATCTAATCTATTAATTACGTTAAAATTTAAAAATTAAAATATAATTTACGTAATATAAAATATTTTAACATTGATAAAAATTTAAACGTTTATAAGAATATTTTAAATATTTAAAATATTTATTTTTTTTAATTTGTTATTAACGAAATTATGGATAGATGAAAGGCTTTCTTAATTAATTTTCTAATAAATTAAATATTATGGTACAAAACTCATTAATTAATTTTTTAATTTTAAATTAATGTCTTTATATTTTTATATTTTTAAAATCAAATACTTAAATTATCCTATAATTTCGTTTAAATTCTAAATTTTTTATTCATTTCTTAAGATTAAAAGTATGAAAATATCTTTATGTTTTTTTTTTAAAATAAAAATATTAAAGAGTGAGGGTTTCATTTATTTTCTTTATCTATTTAAATTTAAACATTTTAATCCTTTAATTTTAAAAATATAAGAACTAATATATTAATTATGCTAAAAATTAGAGACTAAAATATAATTTACGTATTTAAAATATTTTATTCATATTGACAAAGATTTAAGTGTTTATGAGAGTATTTTAGGTATTAATCTCCCTTTGATTTGTATTATAAATAAAAATACTTCTAGCTAAACGGACTCCTATTTAGACGGACTGATTATAAATAGATTTAAGTGTTTAATTTTAAAAATATAAAAATTAATTTATGTGATTTATTTAAAAAATATATGATTTAAAGTATAAATTTATGAGGAAAGAAAATAAAATTTTATAAAGAAATGTGTAATTAATTGTTGTTAAATTTAATACTAAAAAATTGGCAAATAAAAAAGCAGTGGGTTATGGACGTCTTTGAATGGATCAATACATCTTGATTACCGCACCAGCAATATATTTAATGTGACAACTCACTCAGTCCTTTAAAATCTGTACTATACTTTTTGGATACAAGAAAAGTGGGGATGGCCTGCCAGCCAGTTTGAAGTCCTCTGCGCAATCAGGCTTACCCCCCAACCTTTTTCCCTCCCTATATTAAAAAAATTGGAAGGAAAATAAATTAGAGTTAGTTACATTTTTTAAATTGAATACATAAATTTTTTTATAATCACTATGTGCAAATGAAACGTTTTTTCATTTATAATTTTATTAGTCAATAAGTTAATTATTGAATAAATATTTTAAATATCTAAAATACTCTTGTAAATGTTAAAAATTATTGTAGTCAATATCTATATTTTTAAAATTAAACTTTTAAATCTTTTTATATTCTGTCTTTCTAATATCAGACTCTTTTTATCCATTATAAATATTAATTCAAAGTTACTCGATGATCAAACTTTTAAAAATATAATTTTTTGTAAAAGTATATATCATATTTAAGAATACTTAATACTACTTAAAAATGGTTGTAGTTACAAACATTTTTTAAAAATTGTATGAAAAAGTAATTTCTAAAAGTATTTAAATGAATGAAAAATTAAAGAATAAAAGTGTTAAAAATTAATTGAATGTGATAGTCTATATAAAAAGAATTAGGGATTTAAGTTTTTCTCGAATGAAAAATAAATGATAAGGAAAAATGGTTGCAATCTTATTTTCTTAACAATTCTAATTTTAAAAGAGGCAATAAAAACATTTGTACACCATTAAATGCATGAAAGGATTGGAGTCGAATGCTTATTATAGATAAATTTAAAGATTTAATTTTAAAAATATAAGAATTGATTCGTTATTTATATTAAAATTTGAAAATTAGTATAATTTATCCTAAAAAATGCAATACAGATATTTATACGCTTTTAACCGTACGAAATGAATGAAAGGATTAGAGTTTGGATAAAATAATTATAGAGAGACTTAAGTATCTGATTTTAAAAATATAATGATTAATTCATTAATTATATTAAAATTTAAAAATTAAAATATAGTTTATTATTTATATTTATTAAAAAATTAATATTAAATTCTGTGATATATAAAAGTTTATTAGTTAGTATATCAATTTTAAAAATAAAATTTAAATGTTATTGAATTTTTTTAAAAATATATTAATTAATATTTCTATTAATTGTAATTATTAGTATAGAAGAAAAGTCTCAAATAAACTCGATATAAATTTACTGATTAGTAGATATTTTTATAAAATTAAAAGATTAATTAATAATTTTTATATAAGTAAAAATACTTAATAGCTAAATTAATATAAAAATTAATTAATAATTTTTTTATAATTTAATATATATTTTAATATAATGAAATAATAAATTTTACCATTTCATTGGTGAAATTTGTTAGACAAATCTCAATCAAAAGCTTTGGTTATTTTCATTTTGCCTCCACCTTATATTTACTCAAAAGCATTTTTTATTTTAATTTTTTAAAGTAAATCTATTTTTTGCAATTAATTGTATTACATAAAATATATGATATTAAAACTTTATTTTTTATGAATAATTATCAAACTAATAAATTATGTGACGCTTTCAGTGAATATAAAAAACATTAACACTTCAAGAATTAAAAATAATAGTATTTTTTTTTAAATAATAGAATAAAATATTATTTTTAATTAACTATAATGTTATTAATTTTTAATATATTTTTGATATATTAATTTAATAAAAATATATTTATACATTTGATCATTCAATTTTATTAATTTATTATATTTTTTGTAAAAATAAATATCACTTTGTGTACATTTTTCATATAAAATCTATAAAATTTCTATATATTTAGTTTGTTTTCTTTGGCAATAAAAACTACCCAAAGGAATCTAGAAAGGGTTGAAAATACACTCAACTTTTGTTGGCACCTTCAACGTGAATGATAGAAAATTGGGTTTATTATTTAAGTAATGTAATTTAAAAAATAATTTACAAATTTATTGTGGTTATTTACATAATTAATGTTTACTTTAAAAAGGCCAAATAAAAAAAAATTCTTTAATATTGTGTTCTTGAAAATGCTATTTAAAGAAGGGTTTTCATATCACAACTGAAATCAGAAATACTTTTAAATTAACACTCCGGTTAAAATCACGTTTTTTAAAATAATCAAAGGCTTCTAAACTAATTAGACAGAAAAATTAAAAAAATACGATTATTTATAACTCTTGATATGAAAAAAAATCCTCGCCCTCACCTTCTGCTTCCAATATAAATTCTATTTTTTATTCAATTCGGATTGTAATGTAAAATTTTTCGAGTTGGATCACAAATATAAGCTAGATGGATCTGTCGATCGATTTAAAACCCGATTAGTGACCAAAGGCTTCAACCAACTATCTGGTATTAATTACATCGATAATTTTTTTCCAGTAGCCAAACTAGTTACTGTGAGAATGTTTGTGACCATAGCTACAGCTAAAAACTAGCCAATACACCAATTAGATGTCAACAATGCCTATTTACACGGACATGTGGAAGAAAACCTATATATGCTACTCTCGAAGGCTATGACAAAGCACAACCAGAACAGGTGTGTAAACTAATCAAGAGTATTTACGGCCTAAAACAAGCAGGAAGAATGTGAAATAAAGAACTCACCGATTGTTTGAAGCAATATGGGTTCAACCAATATCATTGCCTGTTCATAACATCACAAAAGGACTATTTCTTAGCACTACTTGTATACGTTGATGATATACTTTTAGCAGGTCAATCACAAGAAGACATCTCAAATGTAAAAGCTTACCTCGATGGACTCTTTACGATAAAAGATTTAGGCTATGTCAAATGTTTTATGGGATTGCCCAACACGAGGCTTATTTTCTCCAGCCCAGAACACCTTCAAGAACCGGGGTTTTTTTTGATGCAGACCGGGCATCTTGCCCCATGACAAGAAAATCCCTCACCGGGACTGCATTTTCCTTGGTGACTCACTGATATCCTAAAAAACCAAAAAACAAAATACTATTAACAGATCAATCGTAGAAGCCGAATACCGAAGCATGACGATTACAGTCTATGAACTAAAATGGATCACTTACCTGTTAAAGGAGTTTAGCATATCGCTGGAGCTCTCCATCCCTCTGGACTGCAACAACCAAGCCGCTCAATACATAACAGCCAACTTCGTATTCCATGAAAGGACGAAGCATCTGGATATAGACTGCCACCTTATATGAGAGCAACTCTCCAGAGACTTCATTTCAATTGTGCATGTGCCATCCAGACAGCAGAGACAGCAGATCGCTGATCTGTTCACCAAATCCCTCGACACAGTGCATTTCTATAACCTTCTCTCCAAGATGGGATTCCCAAAACTAGGGCATCTCCATCTTGCGCGGGGTTTGAAGACAATATGCAAATATATACTTAGTAGAATGCAGTAATTGATTGTAATGAAATAAAAATTCAATGGAAAATTGACAATTACCCATTTGTTCTAATTCAAGGTAATGAACTTTAACTCACCTAATTTATAGCCATCTTTGCTTCTTCAACACAGAGGCTGGAGAGGAGGAAGAGAGCTTCCACGAGAGTTGAAGGACATCAAAACTACTATATATATATATATATATATATATGGTCACATTAAGCAGTAGCCTGTGTTCCCTTCCCATTATGTGTATCTGCCAACAAAAAACAAGTAATTTTAATCTAAAATGTTAAATAAAAAGAAATTTGAAAAATTATAATTTAAATCTGAAACTAACATTAAAAGCAAATGAAAATATAATTTATACAATACCTAATCTTCTGTTGAACCGATCTCAGAACCACCAAGAATAATTTTTGGGATATGAGCAATTTTGTACCAATCTTCACCAACTTCACGTTCACATCTACTGCTTAGTTCATCACAATAGTAAATCACAAGTTGTTGAAGAGATATCATATTATGTAAGTAAGCAGGCAATTTCTTGAGCTTTTCACAACGTCCTAGTTTTAATAGTTGCAGAGTGTTGGTGGATCCTCGAAGAAGCCATTCTGGTAACTCTACCAATTTTGGTAACCGTCCAAGTGTCAGCTGTTGAAGGCTGAATTGAGCCAAATCTTGATCATCTACCTCCCAAGTCAAATTAAGGTTTGTACAATTTTCAATATGAAGAGTCTCTAGTGCAGTAAGGTATTTTATACTTTGAGGCAAAGAGATTAAGATTTTACAGCTAGTAATAATCAATGTTCGAAGATGTTTGAGACCTTGCATGTCTTCACACAAGTATTCTAAATATCGACTTCTTTGAATCCACAAAAATCTAAGAGATGTCAAGCACCCTAGTCCATTCTTTGCCAAACACTTCTGCTTTGTGGAAAAAATTAGAAATCTAAGGTTAATCAAGTACCTTATTTCACTGGGCAACTCCTCAATATTTTCCCTAAGCCATGTAAATTGTTCCCCGAGCCATAAAAATTGTAAATTCTGTAACTTGCAAAATGAATTGGGGATCTTTTTAATTCCAGAAACTTCATGTGAAAATAAAAACCTCAAATGCTTTAATGAACCAATCTTTTCTAGCGATACCTTTAATCGGACTTGGCTCATGTCCAACATCCGCAGATATTGAAATCTTAACAAACATAAATCCAAGGCTGATTGGCTCATTTCTTCAGTGTTAAAAATAGCAGTTCGCACATGGTCTAAGCCTTGTAAGAGAGTGGGAAGATTTTGGGGAATTGAAAGAAATAACAAATGGCGAACACCCTTTGAGATGTGTTTGGTGCTTGAGGTTATTGTTGAAAATTCATTTTGTGTCAATGATAATGCAAGATCATGCACTAAATCATGCATTTTACACCTAATGAATATATCATATTCCTCAAAATCTTGAAAAAATGATCTAGACCTCAACTCCTGAAAATAGCGCAACCCAATATCTTCTAGCTCTTCATTTTCATTCGTTGATTCGACAAGTCCATGTACCATCCAAAATTGAATTAATCTCAAATGCTTGTATTGATAATCCTTTGGATAAAAACAACAATAAGCAAAGCACCTTTTCAAATAAGCAGGTAAATGATCATAACTTAATCTTAAAGCAGGTAAAATATCATTTTCCTTCTGCTCCATTTGCCATAACCCATTATCTCTTATTGATTTCCAATATCTTCCCTCTCTTTGCGTAAAAAGAAGTGATGCTATTGTCGTCACTGCTAATGGAACCCCTTTGCATTTTCTTACAATTTCTTCCCCAACTTTCACCAAGTTTGGATAGCATTTCTCTTCACCTGCTTTAAATGCACATTTGGTAAACAAAGCCATACACTCATCATGAGGAAGACCCTTTAACTCATATTCTGAAACACTGCCCATAACTGATGCTACTTTATTGCTACGAGTTGTCACCAAGATTTTGCTCCCATTAGCACCCGTACACAAAAGCTCATTCAACAAATTCCATCTCATAGGATCATCATTCCATACGTCATCTAAGATGAGTAAATACTTCTTATCACCAATTGTTTCTCGCATGTTTCTTTGTAATTGCTCCATATCCAAATTGCTTGTGTTCTCTCTATCTTCGATGATGCATCTAATAATTTTCTCAGTCAAAAGTTTTACATTAAAATCCTCTGATACACAAACCCACATCTTAAGTTCAAAGTTGTTTTGCACTCGTTCATCATTATAAACTAATTTGGCGAGTTCGGTCTTCCCTAAACCACCAATTCCAACAATGGCAATAACATCAGTTTTGCCACTATCATTAGGCTTCTGTAAAAGTCTAATGATATTTTCTTTATCCTCATCTCTTCCAATAACATTAGAAGCCTCTACAAAGGAGTGAGTCATTGTTCTTTCTATGGGTATCACACGCATTGCTTCTTTTCTTTCTAGATGAAACTTGGCCTTATGAGATGCAATTTCATCTGATCTCTCCCTTATTTCTTTCATCCGATGACCCATTTTAAAACGGAATACAAGGGGATTAGAGGGTGAAAGAAAGCGACCCACCTGAGATTAAATGTATAATATATATAAATAATTGAGGTAAAATATATATATATATATATATATATATATATATAATTGAGATTATAATTACTTCAAACCTTTTTGGCAGTGGTTCCATACAATTTAAGGACTTGTTTTCTTTGCTGCTCACATTCAAATTCATCGAGGAGATCTTCAGCATCATAAAGAGCATTTTTAAGCTTAGCCAACCACACTCGCAGCTCGCGTTTCTCCACTTGTTTTTCCTCAGCATCCAAAAGTACAGCTTTGATAGTAGTCAAGACATCCTCAAGCTTTCTGAGTTCCTCATGGACACCCCACGCAATTGAAATTTCTTGGTAGGTGTGAGAAGCAAGCTTTTCAAGGACTTTGTCAGCAAAAATGGAAGCAAGTGATTCTAAAGCCATCTTATGAAAATCTGTTTGTGGGTTTGAGTTTGGTTTTGGGAATGAAGTAATTATGAACTCTGGATGAGCCTATCTTGTATACACTTTACACCAAAAATCAAAGTCTTTTTCATGAGTCTTGGTCTTTGTCTTTTTATTATTTCTTTTTCTAAGAAGCAGTGATGAAATTTCTTAGAAATATCTCAACCAAAAGCTTTGATTCTTTTCAATTATTGCCTCCACCTCTTCTACAGTAAACCCGTGAATCCTGCTTCTGGATACAGCAAAAGTGGGGCAGGAGAAAAAAAAAATTACAAAATTTATTAATTAATTTATTAATTTTAAATAATATATTAAAAAATAAATTATATTTTAATTAATTAATAAATTAATTTTTATATTTTTAAAATTAAATATTTAAATTTTTTTATAATCACTCTTTGCAAATAAAAAGTTCTTTATTTATTTTTTTCGTTAAAATATAAAAATATCATTATTATTTTTTTAAATAGATAACTGTATATTTAGTTCTTAAATTTAGTATAATTAATATATTAATTCTTATATTTTTAAAATCAAACATTTAAATTGGTTTAAATTTTAATTTTTTTATCCATTTTTTATAATTAAAAATATAAAAATAATTTTTTTAAATTAAAAATATTAAAAAGATAGAGTTTCATCCATTTTGCCTCATCTATTAAAATTTAAACATTTTGATTCTTTATTTTTCTTTTGAAATAACACTTAAATTTCATTAATTTATATTTCAATTACCAAATTCAACTAAATTTTAATATTTTTTATTATTTAATTTCCATTTATTAAAATATTCTTGATAATTTAAAATTTTTAAAAAATATTTACAATTTCAATTATTCTTAATGGTATAAAAAAACTTTTAAATAGATTATAGGTATTTAAAAAAATATTTTAAAAATAAACTATACTTTCAAAAATTTGACTACTTACTAGCTTTAGAATAATGTATATAATAGATAAAAAAATTTTAATTTTAAATGGAATGAATACAGAAGAATTTAAAATTTTAATTTTAAAAATACAATAACTAATTTATTAATTACATTAAAATTTAAAAACTAAAATATAATTTACACAATATAAAATATTTTAATATTAATAAAAATTTAAACATGAGAATATTTAAAATATTTATTTTTCTTAATTTTTTATTAACGAAATTATGGATAGATGGAAAGCTTTCTTAATTAATTTTCTAATTAATTAAATATTACGGTATAAAATTTATTAATTAATTTTTTAATTTTAAATTAATGTCTTCATATTTTTATATTTTTAAAATAAACAATCAGTTCATTTAAATTCTAATTTTTTTTATCTATTTCTTACAATTAAAAGCATGAAAATGTCAAATAAAAATATTAAAACATGAGGGTTTCATCTATTTTCTCATCTATTTAAATTTAAACATTTTAATCCTTTATTTTTTATTTGAAAAAACACTTAAATCTCCATTAACTTATATTCAAATTATTAAATTCAACTAAATTTTATCATTTTTTATTATTCAATTTTCATTTATTAAAATATTCTAATACTTAATAATTTCAAAATTTTTAAAAAATATGTACGAATTCAATCATTTTTAAGTAATATAAAATAATTTTTAAATAAATTGTAGATATTTATAAAAAAATATTTTAGTAATAAATTATACTTTCAGAAGTTTGATCACCCACTAATTTTAAACTAATATTTATGATGGATGAAAGAATTATAAATTTGTATGACGTGAATATAAAGAAATTTAATAATTTAATTTTAAAAATATAAAAATTAATCAGTTAATTATGCTAAAATTCAGAAATTGAAATATAATTTATACATTTAAAATATTTTATTTACATTAATAAAAATTTAAGTATTTACAAGAGTATTTTAAATATTTAAAATATTTATTCTCTCTTAAATTTATATTATAAATAAAAAAAATTTATTTAAATTAAACGTTTAATTTTATAAATATAAAAATTAATTCATGCGAAAATTTAAAAATTAAAGTGTGATTTATTTAAAAAATATATTGCTTAAGATATAAATTTATGATGAAAGAAAATAAAATTTTATAAAGAAATGTGTAATTAATTGTTGTTAAATTTAATACTAAAAAATTGGCAAATAAAAAAGCAGTGGGTTATGGACGTAGTTGAATGGATCAATACATCTTCATTACCGCACCAGCAATATATTTAATGTGACAACTCACTCGGTCCTTTAAAATCTGTACTATAATACAACCATCGTCTTTTTGGATACAAGAAAAAGTGGGGATGGCCTGCCAGCCATTTTGAAGTCAAAAGAGGCAATAAAGACATCTGTACACTTTTAAATAGATGGAAGGATCGGGCATAAGAGTTTTTTAAATATGTAAAATATTTTTACTCATTTGAACTTCTTGTTAATAATGGAATATGTAAAATATTTGTACTCATTTGAAAATTTAAATTTAAAGATAACAAAGGCAAAGAAAAGCCGTTTTGTGAAGAGCCGTTATCGAGCCGCATGGGTCTAGATATTTACCTCTCATCACTCTTTTAATAACTGTTGAGGAGATAAAAAAGATAATTGGTAACCGCTGGGCTCCACGCGTCCTAAGAGGAGGTTGGGCCCATGAAAGCAGTTCTGGTCCAAAACTCATGAAGCTTCCCTGGTAGATCAGTCCAACACTTTCAGCCTTGATTCAGATCCACGGAGCGGACCAGGCCACTCACCAGTCCAGGTCCCTCTGGAAGAAGCTCAGCCCGGTGAGGTGACAGGAGGAAGGACAACGGGCCCAGTCACTTTGCAGTCATATCCATACGCATGTCAGAAGAAATTAAATGGCCGTCTGGCGTTGAGAGGGCGTCTGACGCTTCCGTACGTACGGACTTGCATAATAGACTAGCAGACAAATGTAAAGGAATAAAAAGAGAGAAATACCCCCTCTCATAATAAGCTTACACAATTACTGTAAACCTATTTTCTATATCTCAAAACATCAAAATTTTTAAATTTTTTTAAATGAAAATAAAAAATTAGGAGAGTAGAATTTGAGATATCTCAGATCTACTCAAATGCACTTTCTTTTATATTTAATCTGGCTAAAGTCACAACCTTTCTATTCATTATAAATATTAATTCAAAGTTATTCAATAGTTAAATTTTTTAAAAATATAATTTTTTTATAAAAGTATATAACATATTTAAAAATATTTGATACTATTTAAAAATGGTTGAAATTACAAATTTATTTAAAAAAATTATATGGAAAAATAATTTTTAAAAAGTTTGAAGTTATGAGGTACTCAAGTATTTTAATAAATAAAAAATTTAAAATGTTAAAAATTAATTAAATATGATGGTCTAGATACAAATTTTTAGGTAAATGAAAAATAAATAAAGAGAAAAAATGAATGCAATCTTATTTTCTTAATAATTCTAAATGAATGCAATCTTATTTTCTTAATAATTCTAATTTCAAAAAAGGCAAAAAGACATGTACACTTTTAAATGGATGGAAGGATTGAAATTAAATGACCTAATTACAGATAAATTTAAAGATTTAATTTTAAAAATATAAGAATTGATCTGTTATTTATATTAAAATTTAAAAATTAGTATAATTTATTCTAAAAAATATAATAAAGATATTCTTTTACTTTTAACAGTATGAAATGAATAAAAAAATTAGAATTTGAATAAAATAATTATAAAAAAATTTAAGTGTTTAATTTTAAAAATATAATAATTAATTTATTAATTATAATTATTTAATAATTTTATATTAACTATTATATTTAATTTAGAATTACTGTATTCTGTAAAAATTAAATTTAAGCATACAGTTTAGCGTTACATTAAATATTGGTAAATTTATGACGTTTTTGTCTTCATTACCGCACCAGTAATATATTTAATGCGACAACTCACTCGGTCCTTTAAAATCTGTACTATACTTTTTGGATACAAGAAAAGTGGGGATGGCCTGCCAGCCATTTTGAAGTCCTGTGCAATAAGGGCTTACCCCCCCAACCTTTTTCCCTCCCATGTCACCTTATCTTCTTAACAATTCTAATTTCAATCGAAGGATTGGAGTTGAAAGGACTGATTATCGATGAATTTAAAGATTTAATTTTAAATTTTTTTAAGTTAATTTTAAATTCTTTTAGGTTAGATCATTAATATATATACTTTTAATAATTTTGATACCGTTTTCATCATGTTTCATCGAACTAAATAGAATGCGATATTTTTTTAGATGTGCCATATAATAAATTAATAATGGGCGATTAAATAATAAATATAAAGTTGGCTAGTTCGTATTTACTGCGCATGTAAATTTATGATTCTGATGATGTAGCAAGAAAAAGACCTGTGCGTAGGAGATTGACATCTTATCGCAGTCTCATCAAGTCATACTCAGCTTACCCAGTTTATATCGAGGTAGACTCTCCAGTCACGAAGGCCTATAGTGTCCATATTTAATTTCCATTTGTGGTATGAGTTTTAAAGCAATCCAAAATTAGTGATTTGATATTCGTATTCCTACTTAGTCAGAATTGGATAGAAAGATTCCCACAAACTTTCTAAATTCCGTATACACGTTTCATAATCTTAATGGACTTTTTTTTATACATTATCAATTTTTAACTTTTATAATGATGAAGAATTTAGTTTGAAAATTTCATTTTAAGAAAATAATTATTTTATTAAACTATAATAATTTAACTATTTAATTTTTATGACAGTTTAGTGTTTATTAATCTCAATGATCCTTTATAAATTATATGCAGAAAACATGAATAGATAACATGAATAAACAATTAACTCAATTAAAAATATATTAATAAATTTAAATTAAACTTGAGACCACTTAATTTTCGAGGTCTTAATTTTAGTTAGTTTATTATCATATTTCAAGATCATTGGCCATAAGTTAGATAATTTAAAATTTAAGGTGAAATACTAATTTTTAAGTAAATATATATGCATATATACATATTATAATATTTGCCAATAAACTTCTTAGTCTAATATAATGGTTGAAGTAGACAAGGTTGAGATTTTGAGCTCAAAAGATATTTTTTTTAGAAGAGAAAAGTTTCATTGGTAAAAAAAACTTAAACTCTAGTACATATAAGGCTCATAGCGGATAAAGAATTAAAGATTAAAAAGATTATAGTGGGTCCAACTAAAAGCCTAGTCCATACAAACAGCTGATCCCATACAAAACCCTAGTAGCCAATAGGAATCAGATTCAAGGGAAACCTCCGGATACACAAAGAGCAATGCCGTTCTAACACATTTCTATGAATGGCAGAAAGGCCTGGTCTCAACTCAAGGGGTTGGAGATTGAAGATTGAAGGTTTGATGTTGAGAAAAAACTATAAATAGTAGTCATAGTTTCAATCACCCAACTTAAAAATAAAAAATTAACGGAGAATCACCATGTTAGAGAGCGGGAGACTACAACCAAGGGCATCAAGAAGAGAAAAACGAGAAGATAGCGCACTCTTGAAACAACCAGGCCCCAGCAGACAGTCATAGCAGCAATCTACGAAAAAAAACAATAACGAAGGCGATGAGATTTAAGATTTACAAGATTTGGACAGCATTGACTTGATAAGTGGAGATCTGTAATGAATAATGGAAATAAAAATGTAATACAAGAAATTGACCTTCAAGTAAAGAAACTTTTTCCTTCATGGCTAAATGCAAGCCTCCTAGAGATGTGCAGGAAACCCATTACCTCTTGTTCATCTTCCGAAGATTGCCAATCACGCACGGAAACCTAAGTGAACAAAGAAGAAGATTCATAGTTTTAGCAACCAGAAATCAGTTTAAATGAGAGAGTTCATGTGGTTTCTTCTTTTACCTAAAATGTAATATAACTACTACATTAATTTTAAATGTACAAATTACCTTTGAGTTTGCTTTGAAGCAGCAACTATGTATTTTGTCAAAATTTGAACTGCTTTTTTCTCGGACAAAGAAGTCCAGCTTCAGCCAACAACTGTTGTACAAGACAATATGCTAATATATACTTAGTAGAATGCAGTAATTGATTGTAATAAAATAAAAATTCAATGGAAAATTGCCAATTACCCATTTGTTTTAATTCAAGGTAATGAACTTTAACTCACCTAATTTATAGCCATCTTTGCTTCTTCAACACAGAGGCTGGAGAGGAGGAAGAGAGCATCCACGAGAGTTGAAAGACATCAAAACTACTATATATTTATATATATGTTTCCATGCATACAAGCAATATTTCGCAGAAGCACTAGAGAAAAATAAACATATAATATAAAAATAAAATAAACAATAGTTTATAGATACAAACAGTAGAATTAATAACGAGTTTCAGGAGTTGTTTGCAATATAAAACAAGACAACATCAAATACAAAAATGGTCACATTAAGCAGTAGCTTGTGTTCCCTTCCCATTATGTGTATCTGCCAACAAAAAAAGCAAGTAATTTTAATCTCAAATGTTAAATAAAAAGAAAATTGAAAAAAATTATAATTTAAATCTAAAACTAACATTAAAAGCAAATGAAAATATAATTTATACAATACCTATATAATCTTCTGTTGAACTGATCTCAGAAGCAACCTTCATTAATAACAATTTTAGGGATATGAGCGATTTTGGACCAATCTTCACCAACTTCACGTTCACATCTGTTCCTTACTTCAGCACAATCGTTAATCACAAGTTGTTGAAGAGATGTCATATTATGTAAGCAAGCAGGCAATTTCTTGAGGTTTCTACAACTTCCTAGTTTTAATAGTTGCAGAGAGTTGGTGGATCTTGCAAGAAGCCATTCTGGTAACGCTACCAATTTTGGTAACCATACAAGTATCAGCTTTTGAAGGCTGAATTGAGCCAAATCTTGATCATCTACCTCCCAAGTCAAATTAAGGTTTGTACAATCTTCAATATGAAGAGTCTCTAGTGCAGTGAGGTATTTTATACTTTGAGGCAAAGAGATTAAGCTGTAACATTCAAAAATAAACAATGTTCGAAGATGTTTGAGACCTTGCATGTCTTCACACAAGTATTCCAAATGTTCATTTCTCAGAATCCAAAAAAATCTAAGAGATGTCAAGCACCCTAGTCCATTCTTTGACAAACGCTTCTGCTTTCGGGGAAAAATTAGAAATCTAAGATTGATCAAGTACCTTATATTACTGGGCAAATCCTCAATTTCTTCTCCAAGCCATAAAAATTGTAAACTTTGTAACTTGCAAAAAGAATTGGGGATCTTTTCAACTTCACAAGCTTCGGGTAAACATAAATACCTCAAATGCTTTAAAGAGCCAATCTTTTCTAGCCATACCTCAAATTTGGAATCGCGAAAGTCCAACACCCGCAGAGATTGGAATCTTAACAAACATAAATTCAAGGCTGATTGGCTCATTTCCTCAGTGTTAAAAATAGCAGTTCGCACATGGTCTAAGCCTTGTAAGAGAGTGGGAAGATTTTGGGGAATTGAAAGAAATAACAAATGGCGAACGCCCTTTGAGATGTCTTTGGTGCTTGTGGTTATTGTTGAAAATTCATTTTGTGTCAATGATAATGCAAGGTCATGCACTAAATCATGCATTTTACACGAACTGAATAACTTGCATTCCGAGTCTTCCTCAAAATCTTGGAAAAAAGATCTAGACCTCAACTCCTGAATATAGCGCAACCCAATATCTTCTAGCTCTTCATTTTCGTTTGTTGATTCAAGAAGTCCATGTGCCATCCAAAAGTGAATTAATACCAAATGAATGTATTCATAGTTCTTTGGATAAAAACAACAATAAGCAAAGCACCTTTTCAAATAAGCAGGTAAATGATCATAACTTAATCTTAAAGCAGGTAAAATATCATTTTCCTTCTGCTCCATTTGCCATAACCCATTATCTCTTATTGATTTCCAATATCTTCCCTCTCTTTGCGTAAAAAGAAGTGATGCTATTGTCGTCACTGCTAATGGAACCCCTTTGCATTTTCTTACAATTTCTTCCCCAACTTTCACCAAGTTTGGATAGCATTTCTCTTCACCTGCTTTAAATGCACATTTGGTAAACAAAGCCATACACTCATCATGAGGAAGACCCTTTAACTCATATTCTGAAACACTGCCCATAATTGATGCTACTTCATTGCTACGAGTTGTCACCAAGATTTTGCTCCCATTAGCACCCGTACACAAAAGCTCATTCAACGCATTCCATCTCTTACGATCATCATTCCATACGTCATCTAAGATGAGCAAATACTTCTTATAACCAATTCTTTCTCGCAAGATTCCTTGTAATTGCTCCATTTCCAAATGCCTTATGTTCTCGCTACCATTGGTTATGCATTGAATAATTTTCTCAGTCAAAATTTTTACATCAAAATCCTCTGATACACAAACCCACATCTTATGTTCAAAGTTGTTTTGCACTCGTTCATCATTATAAACTAATTTGGCGAGTGCGGTCTTCCCTAAACCACCAATTCCAACAATAGCAATAACATCAGTTTCACCACTATCATTAGGCTTCTGTAAAAGTCTAATGATATTTTCTTTATCCTCATCTCTTCCAATAACATTAGAAGCCTCTACAAAGGAGTGAGTCATTGCTCTTTCTATGGGTATCACACGCATTGCTTCTTTTCTTTCTAGATGAAACTTGGCCTTATGAGATGCAATTTCATCTAATCTCTCCCTTATTTCTTTTATCCGATGACCCATTTTAAAACGGAATACAAGGGGATTAGAGGGTGAAAGAAAGCGACCCACCTGAGATTAAATTTATAATATATATAAATAATTGAGATAAAATAAAATATATATATATATATATATATATATATATATATATATAATTGAGATTATAATTACTTCATACCTTTTTGGCAGTGGTTCCATACAATTTAAGGACTTGTTTTCTTTGCTGCTCACATTCAAATTCATCGAGTAGATCTTCAGCATCATAAAAAGCATCTTTAAGCTTAGCCAACCACACTCGCAGCTCGCGATTCTCCACTTGTTTTTCCTCAGCATCCAAAAGTACAGCTTTGATAGTAGTCAAGACATCCTGAAGCTTTCTGAGTTCCCCATGGACACCCCACGCAATTGAAATTTCTTGGTAGGTGTTAGAAGCAAGCTTTTCAAGGACTTTGTCAGCAACAATGGAAGCAAGTAATTCTAAAGCCATCTTATGAAAATCTGTTTGTGGGTTTGAGTTTGGTTTTGTGAATGAAGTAATTATGAACTCTGGATGAGCCTATCTTGTATACACTTAACACCAAAAATCAAAGTCTTTTTTCATGAGTCTTGGTCTTTGTCTTTTTATTATTTCTTTTTCTAAGAAGCTTCGATTAAATGATTAAATTTCTTAGAAATATCTCATTTACGGGTCATCATTCGGTGGGTTGAATTTAAAATTGAATTGAATCGAATCGATCTGATTCGGTTCGATTCGATTCGGTTTGATCGGTTTTAATTTTTAATAATTTTTTTTTATTTTTAAACTTTAATTTTAGTATTTTAAAATTTAATTAAAATATTTTAATTTTCATATGATTTAATTTCTCTATATTATTGAAAAAACATATTATTATTACTAATCGGTTTGGTTCAATTTTTTCAATTTTTTTTTAATTAAAATCGAATTCAACTTAAATAATTAAAATTTATAAAATTAAAAATGAAATTAAATTAAAATATATAAAAAAATTAAACTATATTTTTAAATCAATTCGGTTGAATTAATTTTTTTAATTTAAATTAAATATTGCTCAATCCAAAGCTTCTTTTATTCTTTTCAATTATTGCCTCCACCTCTTCTACAGTAAATCCGTGAATCCTCCTTTTTGAATACAGCAAAAGTGGGGCAGGAGAAATATAAAAAAAAAAAAAAATTACTAACATATAAAACTAGTTAATTAATCACTTCATTTTAAAAAATATATTAAAAAATATAAATTACACATTAATTTTTAAATTTTAATATAACTCACAAATTAATTTTTATATTTTCAAAATTAAACACTTAAATCATTTTATAATTATTTCATTCAAATAGAATATACATTTAAAATTCAATTCTTTATTATCAGTTGGTCCAAATAGCATGTTATTTCATTCATTTTTTTTAAACATAAAAATATTTTTATTATTTTTTAAATGAATAATTATACATTAATTTTTAAGTTTTAAAATAATTAATAAATTAATTTTTATATTTTTAAAATTAAACATTTAAATTTTTTTATAAACAGTGATTTAAATTTCAATTTTTTTATTTATTTTTTGTAATTAAAAATATGAAAATATTTTTATTTCCCTTTTTAAATTAAAAATATTAAAGAGTTAAAATTTCATCCATTTTTCTCATTTATTAAAATTTAAATATTTTAATTTTTTATTTTCATTTGAAATAACACTTAAATCTCTAATTTATATTCAGATTCTCAAATTCATCTAAATTTTAACACTTTTTATTATTTAATTTTTATTTATTAAAATATCCTAATACTTATAATTTCAAAATTTTTAAAAAATATTTATAATTTTAACTATTTTTAAGTGATATAAAATAACATTTAAATAGATTATTCATCTTTACAAAAATATTTTAAAAATAAA
This sequence comes from Manihot esculenta, assembly GCF_001659605.2. NCBI lineage: Eukaryota > Viridiplantae > Streptophyta > Magnoliopsida > Malpighiales > Euphorbiaceae > Manihot > Manihot esculenta. Next base: position 4,100,288 of record NC_035169.2, on the reverse strand, counting down.
TTATATTTTTAGAAATTTAACAATCCACTTACTTTAAATTAATATGTATAATGATAAAAAAGACTGTAATTTTGGACTGAGTGAATACAGAGAGATTTAAAATTTTAATTTTAAAAATATAAAATTATACTAAAATTTAAGAATTAAAATATAATTTACACAATATAAAATATTTTACCGATAAAAATTTAAATATTTTTAAAAGTATTTTAAATATTTTAAATATTTATTTTTCTCTTAAATCGTTGGCTAATAGAATTATGAGCGAAATATTCATTAGCAAAAAGATATTCTGTTTAAACGAATTGATTATATATAATTGATTATATATAAATTTAGATGTTGAATTTTAAAAATATAAAAATTAATAATTTAATTATATTAAAAGTTAAAAATTAAAATATAATTTATACATAAAATATATTGATTAAGATATAAATTTATGAGAAAAAAAAAATTTTGTAAAGAAATGTGTTATTAATTTGTTCTTAAATTGAATACTAAAAAATTTCGCAAATAAAAAAGCAGTGGGTCATGCATGACGTCTTTGAATGGATCAATAATTCATTTACTCAAAAGCTTTTTTAGTTTGACCACTCAGTTCTTTAAAATCTGTACTGTGATGTCATCATTTTGGATACAAGAAAAGTGAGGATGCCCTGCCGGGCATGCAATCAGGGTTTACCTCCATACCACGCTATAACGACTTAAAAATTAAATTGCTATTGAATTTAGAGTTCAGATGGATTTAAAATTGTCAGAATTTGAAGCAAGTTTATTATACATCCTGTTACACCTAATATAATATCATACATGATCACACAAATAATAAAAATATCTAATAATTATATGAATCAAAACTCAATTTGTGCATGCATTATAATTGAAAATATAAAATTCATGCTATAATTCTCATCAAATGCTTTAATATGGCAAACATAACATGACTTAAATTTAGTTTAAACATAACTTATACTTAAAAATTTTTACATAAAAAGATCATGAAACAGGGATTATAAGGAAGAACTTGGGCAAATCACAACTCTAATCCAAAAATTAATACATGTCTATAGTTATACTATTACAACAGGTTATACCAGCAATTCAGCCAACTTCTAGAACTAACTCTGATCTTGCTAACCTGGGGTTAGGGGAAAAGGGATAAGTTACAAGAATCTAGTGAGCAGAACATATAAAAAATAGTTTAATAAACATATGATCGAATGCTTCCCAATACAAACAATTCACATTAATATGGACTTGTCACCAATAACCCTCTACAGATTCCAATAGTATTTGGCCCATGACGGGTGCTCCTCAGGACTTCCTCTTAAACATAAGATAATATAACATATCCATAGTGCTAGGGGAGTAGAATAGGTCTCGACCTGAACTTTCTCTTATATAGTGTCAGGGGCGTAGAATGGGTCTCGACTTGGACTTTCATATCCATCGTAACATATCATAATATACTCGAGCGCTAATGGGTCCAATATCCATCCACAATAATAATAAATTATGTAATGCATCATATTCATGAATTCTAATGCAAAACAATCTAATTATATATACATCGCATCCGTGATGTATGAGCATGCTTAAAAGGTTTGATTTCTTTAAATAATGATTCAGTTTAGTTCTACTCACCTCTAGCTGACGCACGTCTAATACTAAAGCAGTTATCTCACTGCAAGCCTCTGCAGTCTCCCAATTCAAAGTAGAAGAGGCCTCAACTATCATATGTGCCATTTGTGTGCATTGATTCTTATTCTGTAGTTTCTGATATGTCTTTTTAGCATATTCAGATTCGCGGTAGTAACAACAAATGATTCCTCTTGAGTCAAAAGTAGAACCTGTTTTTCCATAATGCTGAGATCCTTTACTACCATTAAAATATCCTCTTTGCCCACCCCTATTATTCTATCTGCCACTGTCATTGCGGCTAACAAGGGCACTAGTGGGGTGTGAAGTAATTGGAAACTCTGTACGCAACACCTTAGTAAACACATCATGTAACGATAATATTTCAAAGTCATAAAGAATTTGAGATTTAGCTGTCTCAAACTTTGGAGAGAGACCTGCAAGAAAGCTTATAACAACTATTTGCTCTCGTTGAACTTGTTGAGTTTTCACATCTGTACTAAAAGGCATCAATACATTAAGCTCTTCGTAAACTCTTTTAAAATCCATAAAATAGAATGTTAAAGTTCTATCATTTTTCTCAACTCGGTAAAATACCATACACACGTTATAAATACGGAAAATATTCCTTTTATCAGAATGTAGAAATTCCAAATAATCTATTAACTCTTTAACAAATTCACAGTAATTAATAAGATTAATCACCTCACTATGAATAAAATTTCGGATCTGCAGAAACAATCGAGTATCATCCCTCATCTAAACTCTACAAGTTTCATCAGTTGGAGGATTCTTGGTAAGATGATCATCAATTTCAATACTTCGTAAATAAATACGGATAGTCTTACTCCAATCCAAAAAATTAGATCCATTTAATTTGTGTTCCGTAATTTTAGTCATCATAGGAATCACATCAGTTACGGTGGTTTTAACTTCAGCCATAAGGACAATCAGCCTAAAGCAATCAAAATAAATACAGAATCAAAAGTAAACAGTACCCGGTGAATAGTGGCTGAATATGAACAGTACCATAAACATCTCCACCCAACACCTGAATGGAAAACGAACCTCAGATCTGACAAGGGAACAATGTGGTGACTCCGGCAATGGTGACCGAGCAGGGATTCGCCTTCACGCACAGGCGCGTGGAACTGCGGTAGATCGTTGTGGCGGCGCGTGAGGCCCACTCGTTGGCCGAATGCCTGTCAGCTCTTCAGGGAAGCTTCGCCGACGCTCTGACGTCCTTCCTAGATGGGCGATGAGATCCAAATATTACTTTTTATGGGTAATTCAAACGAATAGAGCCGTAAATCTCCAAACGAAATTTTAAATCTCTATGGTTGAGACTTTGATATCATATAAAAAAATAATATTTATTGTATATTACAATAGAAATTACAGCCTATTTATACATAAAAGACTGTATCTATATAGAAAAGAAAATTAAGTCTATAATCATACCATTCTAAAATTATGCAACTGACACATTTATAAATATTTATTTTTGAATTAACATATTTACTTTCTATAATTTATAATATTGATGTGATAATTAAAATAAAAAAAAATTGTATATACTCCGATCAAAATAGCATTTCATAGAGCATTCAAACAATTCTAAAAAACGATTGGCATTTTAAAAAGTAAAAGAAAAAATAATAATAAAATTTTATTTTTTAAAATAATATTTTAAGAAACATTTAATTTCTTTAAAAATGTTACTCTAACCAGTGTTTTTAAGAATTAATATTCTGACGTCTCTTGTTACATCTAGGCCTGTGTAGATTTCGGTTTAAACCGAAAAACCGAACCGAACCGAATAATTTCGGTTTTTCGGTTCGGTTAATCGGAATGATCGGTTTGGTTCGGTTAGTATATTTAAAATTATTCGGTTTTCGGTTCGGTTCGGTTTAAACGTGTTAAATAACCGATCAAACCGAAATAACCGATTTCCTACCTAAAGGGCAGTTCTCTCGGTCGAGATGTATATTTTTGTATATTTTTTATTGGAGTTTGACGGTGGTCTCCCTCATCGCTTCTAATTGTCGGCATTTATGGGTTTGTATATGGTCTTGTTTTGGCTTCATTTCCAGGTCGCCGATTTTGCTAGCTTGAGGGTTGTTTCTTCGATATGGTGATGATCCTGTTACTGGGGTTGTGAGAACATGCTTTTGTTTTGCTGGGAGGGCTTTGCATGTTGTTGACGGTGGATTCACAGGGAGTCGTCGATGCGTCCGGTGGTTCATCTCCCTTCGGCCAGTGTTTGCCATGGGCTCTTCCTCAATCACCTCCTGGTTATGCTTTTTTGTTGCTTAGCTGGACGATCTGGATTCTGGGTTCTATGGATGTTTTGGTGCGGTGGATCTTTTCTGTTTGAGACGTTCCTCTTGGATTTCGATTTCGATGCGGCTCTGTTCGGCCTGACAGTGTGAAAGTCGGTGGAGTTTGAATCGAACCGATAAATTTTTAAAAAAAATTGCAGATTTCGGTTTGAATCGAACCGAACCGAACCGAACCAATTTTTATCGGTTCGGTTCGGTTCGGTTATATCATCATAATCGGTTTTTTCGGTTTTTAAAATTTTAACATTTCGGTTTTCGGTTTTTTCGGTTCGGTTCGGTTCGGAACCGAACCGACCGATTGCACAGGCCTAGTTACATCACGCCTAAAAGTAATTATTTAATTGACATTTTTTTGTTGGTGTTTTCTAAAACAAACAATATTTTTATAACTGGTTTGAAAACTACCTTAGTTTTCTAAATGTGTTTTTGATTCACATCCCTAGAAATTCATATATCTCATCTACTATTCTACAAGCTTTGATTCCACTCTACTTTTGGATGAAGAAGATAGTTGAGATGAGTTTTGCCATTTTGGATTTCAAAGTATCAATTCGTTATTTTGATAAGATCAAAATAATTAATAAATAATTTTTAATATTTGAGGCATAAAATTAATATTTTATTAATAAAAATTTAATTAAAATTTCATTTATTTTTTAAAAAAATAAAAAAATAAAATAAATTTACTAAACATCGTAAAAATATGAAAATTAAATATTTTTCCTTAATTTTTTTTTTATTATTTCTCCTTCGTCCCCTTACGTTTTCCATTATGTTTATTGTGCAGGTGTTCTTTAATCTTTGAATCTCAAACTATTGAAAGTCTCTCATTTATCAACGCCGGAAGCATTTTCACTACTAAAAAAATACTTCTCAAAGTATTATTTTAAATGAGATTTGAAAAAAAAAATAGAAAAATATATTTTGTTATTTTCGGCTTTCTTTTTGTTAAACCATGTTACTCAACTATTTACGAGTAATTTCCCGATAAATTTTATAACACCTTTTTAATTCTAATTAAATATTAGTAGAAAAAAAAATTCACCTATGTCGAGTCTATATGGATAATAGTATAAAACGATAATAACATTTATATAAAAATTTTATATTTTTATACTATAGACTTTTGTGACTCGATTCGGATAAAAATTTTTCTTAGCTAGAACCGTAAGTTGACTACTATGCCATGTTTTTAACTGTGCTTTTGTAAGAATATATGCCAACTTAGTGAAATCGCAAGTTGATTACTATGAAGTGTTTGGTTTAGCTTAACTTTAAAATTGAAATGACTTGTTTGTTTATAATAGTATACAAAATTTATAAGCATAAAAAAAGTTAGGGTGATTTCTCCAAATTTTTATATCGTGCCTTTGGCAGGGCTTTCATAGGAATATCAGCCAACTGAACTTTAGATGGAAGGCAGTGAACTTGCAATTCCCCTTTAGCAAATGAATAATGTGAAAACCAATTTTAAAGTAGATGAATGGATTTGAACTTATTTCCTATCATTTATATCCTTAATTAATTTACAAACCTAACTACCATAGCATTTGAAAAATTACATATCAATGCTAAGGCAGTGGTGATGCAAGGCCTTCTTGAGAAGACAATGGATGGAGAGGTTGGTGTCTCTTAGAGAAGCTATAAGTTTCCCTTCTAAAAGAATCTGAAATTCTTTTGATTTGGGATTGAAAACTTTGCTTGGCATAGAGCCTGCGCAACAACAACACTGCTCTTTCCTTGTACTTTAGTACCATAAAGAAAACAAACCTGTGACATAGAAATAAGAAGAAGAGAATAGCCAAATCCCACCACTTGGAATGTCTCGACTTCACTCCTAAATCTGTCTCAAGTATCCTCTCACCTTTGAGCTTTAATTCTCCAGGCACCCATGGTTCGAACTCAAGTCCAATCACATCATTTTTATATTGACCCTATTTATGATCGAGATATTAAAGCAAATATCTACTTAGAAGATCAATAAAACTAGAAACTTAAATCGAGACAAAATGATGCTTAGAAATTTCCGATTTCTTTTGAAAAATTGCTCCCGAAGCTAGTTTAGCTTTACCTGCACAGCCCATGCTGTAACACTGATATAGCTCATTGGGTATTTCCAGAAAACCTTGGGAAGATAAGCCAATGGCCTATAAAGTCCAGATGCAATCGTCAAAAGCATCTGCATTGAAAGACGATAACAACTCATACCATGAGTTCCTCTAAAGAGCATGCAACTGATATATAGAAGTAGAGTTGGAATCTTTTACTTACAATTACAGCAGATGAAACTCCTATACCCATCAAGAAGTTGGGGACAAGTAATGCAACAATCATTGTTATACTCTCCATAGTAGACAGGCAACAGAAGAGATTGATACAAAAATAACAATAGATGGAGAATCCCATATGAAATTTCACCATGTAAAAGATTATAGTTGCAGATGATAGAGTGATCATCACCAAGAAAGGAAAAGATGAGAGGAAATTGGCGAGCACGAACACGCCCTCTCCATAGTGTCCGTTGTATCTTTCATAGTACACTACCTATGCAATTGAACCACATTAAGTAAAAAAGCTAGTTGGAGGATGAGAAATGCTTAAGGCATATGAAAGGCTAAAGATTAAATGGAAAGATTCTGATACTAGCTCTGATCTAACTCATTTGCAAAAGTTAATTCAAGAAGAGATAGTATTCGATATCTTATAAAAACATTATTGTATCTTAAACCGATGTAGATGTAAGGAAGTTTGATATCGTTGTAAGATATATTCTATTTTACCTTCCATTCTTCACTGAGAGAGGGTAAGCCTCCAACGCACAAGCAAAGCAAGAAGTCATAAAAATATGTGTAACATTTAACTCTTGCTAGGATTGATGAATTTGATAAGCCAATATCAAAGAACATAATTCCAGCACCTAGTGCAATTAGGGCACAAAATAGGATTCTTATCCAGTAATATGCTAGATCTCTTGTCATGTTTGTGAATGAACGATTAGTTAATGTGCAGAGCTGCTTCCACCAACTAATGTTGTTCATGTTCGGACCAGGCACAAGCTCTTCCTACATTGGTTTCAAATTTTAAGGTTATAATATGATTGATTATAAGTAACTATTAACTTTGTTCAATGTTGAGTTACTTACAGTATAAAGGGTAAGTTCTCGAATTCGTTTTCTTGTATCTACTGAATATGCAGAATTCTTGTATTTTTGGAAAAGAATTTCTCTGATATCTTCTGTGCTCAAATTGATTTGGGAACTCGAAGGTTCTAGAGATCCCTGCAACACAATTATGTATCAGAAAGTTGTTGTCTTAGTACTATGAAATACAATTTAATTCATGAGATTAATGTTATATGACTACGTACAAGATCTTTTTGTGATCGTAATCGAATCGCAGCTATCTTGTCGAAATCTGAATTGATACACCTAAGAAAGTGATCCGAAGGGTTTCTTCTTGTTGGACAAGGAAATCCAGCCTCAGCAAAGAACTGCATAATATGATAACAAAATCAGCAAATTTCTTATTTTGGAAATAAACACAGAATATAAGATACCCATTGGTCAATTGCAATATTAATGGAAAAAAAAAGAATGGATAACAAAAGAACTGCATAATTACCTTGATGGCTGCATTTGCCTCTCCAAAATAGATGGTTTCTCCACTTGAAAGGAGGCACAAGTCATCAAACAAATCAAAGACGAAACTACTAGGCTGGTGAATAGAACAAATCACTATTCTTCCATCAAGAGCAATGTTTCTCAGAGCTTCAATGACAAAGAAAGCTGAAGCACTATCAAGCCCAGAAGTTGGTTCATCAAGAAACATCACATGAGGCTGTGTTAATATCTCAAGACTAATGCTAAGTCGCCTCTTTTCACCTCCACTTATTCCTCTCAAATGCCAATTTCCAATCTTTTTATCAGCACAATCCTGCAATCCCATCTTCATCATTGTGTCTTCTACTACTGTTTTGATTTCATTCTTTGTATATTTTGCAGGAAGCCTTAACTTTGCTGAGTATGTGAGGGTTTCTGTGACACTCAGAGTCCCCAAGAGAAAATCTTCTTGAGTGACATAAGACTGCAAAATAACTCAGAATCACAAATCTAGGATGAAAATTGAAGAGAAACAAAATGCACAAGGAAAAAAATTGCATATAAAATAATTAATCAAAGTTTACAAATCTATTTTAAATTTCGGAGGTCTTCACCGGACATTTCAGTATACCATCGACTATTTTTCTTTATTTTACAGATTTCTTTTTTAAAATTAAGTATAACTATAAACATATAAATATTTTTACGTTTAAATTTTCTTTTTTTATATAATTTTTTTTTCTCAGAAAGGTTAATAAATTATAATTAAGAATATTAAAAATTACATGAAAATTAAATTAGACTCTTAGTTACTTACAATGTTTTTGCAGCCTATTCTCCTTTGCTTTCCATTCAGCAAAACATTTCCAGACATTATTACATTGGGTGAAAGCCTTCCTGTCAATAAAATGCTAAAAATTATTAATTGTTTTTACAAATTAAAGAAGGAAACTACCTAATTCCATATTGCAATTTAGAAGAATTACACTGCTTTCAAATGTTAAAAAAAATTAATTTTGACGGATATAAAAATTAAATTATTGAATTTTATAAATAAAAGAATATATGTAATTTTAATATAATTCATAGATAAAAAATAATTTATCTTAATTTTAGCTATTAGGTTCAATTTTAACTATTAATTTCAATTAATTTTAACTAAAATTTTTTAATTACCAGTCATGTCGTGTGGATTATTTTTATAACGAGGCTATTAAATAAAAAAAATTATAACTAAAATTAAATATTTTTAATTTATTATAATTATAATTAAAAAAATTAAATTAAATATGGAAGAATTAATAGTAAATTATTATATAGTATTTAAAATTTTATTTGAGTGATAAAATAATCCTTAAATTATATATTTTTATTTCAATAATATTTATATTTATATATTATGAAATACATATAAATATATGATATTTATATGCCACATAGTTTTATTTATAAAATACATATTTATATTATTTTTATATTTTATAAAATATATACTTTTATTTTAACAATATTTATATTTTTATAAAATAAATATTCAACAATATTTATTAATATATACATATATATATTTATTTCAACAATATTTATATGGATAAAAATATTATTGAAATAAAAATATGTATTTTAATCACTATTTTATTTGTTAAATAAAATTTTAGAAATTATTATAATTTACCGTAAAATTTTTAAATTAATTTAATTATCTCAATTATAATTTTGATAAATTAAAAAATATTTACTTTTTATTCTATAAGATTTAAAATTGTGAATATAAATATAAATTAATAAAATATTTAAATTTTTTGTATTCAATAAACCTTTTAAAAAATAATTCACATAATATAAAAGATGTACAAAAATAATTAGTCAAAATTAATTGAAATTAATAAATAAAATTAAAGTAGAATTATTTCATCCATCTACATTTTTATTATTTACCGTAGACGGAATACTGAGCATTAATCACAAGATAAAAATATTTTTTTGTCTGTATATTTATTTTTAAATTTAAATATTACTCTAATTAGAATTTTTTTTATTAATTAAGAATTTTTATGTTAAAAATAAATTTTTTTATTAATTTTTAATAGAAACATAAATGTTGAGTATAATTATAAAAATATTATTAATATAAAATATTTTTATTAAAAAATAATATATAATTTAAAATTTTTATGGACATTATTTTTTTAGAATATAAATATGAGAATTTGTAAATCTTTAATATTTTTTTTAATAAAAGTATTTTTTAAAAAAATAAATATTTCTATTTTTTGATGTGACAGATGACATAGAACTACGCATCGAATAATTGAGCAACAAGTGCCTGTAACCATCTTCATCAATGATAGCTAAGTGTTCAACCAATGACTACGGATCATTAATGCTGGAAACTTTCTCACCTTTGTCCTATTATATTATTTTAAATTTTATTATGCAAAATAAATTAATAATTTATTTTAAAAAAATGTAGAGTTTTTTTTTAAAAAAAAATGTAGTCAATAAAAATGTTTTTTTTTTTAAAAAAAAATTTGGTGAGATTTTATTATTGAAAATAATAAATTTGTACAACTACCTAGTGTTATTCAATTTTTGTGCCTAAAAATAGCAGAAAATATTTTCTAAAACAAAATTCTTTAAAATAATTTCAGTACAGATTAAATAAAATGACAAATTATAAATTAAAATTTAGAGTTTTCCAACTTTATTCATCTATTAAATCTTAATTTTAATTTAATAAAAAAATATCACATGATGATTTGTAGTTTGTTTTGAAATTTATATTTTAATTTATTTTAAAATTAATATTTGAGTTTATATTAAAATATTTTAAATTTCTGTTTGTAGAATGATATCCTAAATTATTATTTTTATAAAAATTAAATAATAATATTTTAAGTAAATTAAAGATTTCGAAGTGAAAAATCAATGAAATAATGGGGTATTTATTTTTTCTAGTAAATATGAATTAATTTAATGAAAATTTATTTTTTTTTCAAAATTTAATATTTTAACTATAAAAACTCACGACCTATACATATATTTTAATGTAATTTTAATATCTTTTATATAAAAATTAAAAAACCCAATTCTAAAGGATTCTAAAACTAATGAAAGAAAGTAAATGCAGATGTCCAAATAAGAAAATGAAAAAAGAACTTCTCCCCTATTTGGAATAAATCATTTATAAGAAAAAAATTATTAAAAAAAAAACAACAACAAAATTATTGATTAAATTATAAAAAATATTAATAAAATAAATTATCGACTATTTATAAAACATTAAATTAATGATAAAATATCTTAAGTATTTTTTTACCTTTTTATAGTTATATATTAATTTTGTTCGTTTAAATTATAATTTTTCAGCTGAAAAAAAAATTAAAATTTTGAAATATGAACTGAAAAAGTAGAGAGAGAGATAGAGTACCAGATAAAGCATCAAGCAAAGTGGATTTGCCAGAACCAGAAGGACCCATAATAGCCATAATTCGACGAGGTAAAGCAAACCCAGTTATTCTATTTAGCAAATTCCTGCAATTTGCAGGCTTCTTCATTAGGAAGCTTTTGTAGTAAGTGTCTGCCATTGTCGTCACTGTCACTTCTTCCCATACCAAATTCTTTAACCCACTATCTTCCATTTCTTCTTCTTCTTCTTCTTTGTTCATCTGCATTGCGCTTTACTCTTCACCACCAGTCTTTATATAGAGAATAATATATATATTTTAAGCACGTGATGATAAACATGTTATGTATTGGTGGGCCAGTCGCCATATGCAGAAGCAGACTTAATAACTAATTTTGATAAATCATAAAAATCTGATAATAATTCATTTAATTTAAATTTTATAATTATTTGTCATTTATATCAATGAGAAAATGGTCAAATGAGATTATATTTAAGGAATAATTTGCTTTCAAAAAAAAAATTAAGGAATAATTTAATTAAAGTGGTTGAATATATTAATTTTCATGATTAAAAAGATGGTGAGCTCAGGAATTGGATTGCTGGGACCCAATCACGTGGTTAGAAAACTTCCCAAAGAGATTTAATATTCTAACAGGGACGGATCAAGCATGGCCCCTGAACTTCTTAAATTTATCAGGTATTGTTTTTAATTTTAAATAAATAAATAAATATATTATTAAAAAATATATGATTTAATTTTTAATTTTAATTTTAATTATCAATTTAAATTTTTATTTTTTTTAATTCAATTCGATTTTTATTTTTAAAAAATTTTAATTATTTTAATTTAATTTAATTTTTATAAAAATTAATAAAATTAAATCATTTCAAAAATAATTATATTATTTTTTATAATATAAAAATTAGATCATATTTAAAATTAAAATAATTTAATTAAAAATAAAATATAAAAAATAAAAATTTAAATATAATTTAATTTAATTTTAAATCAAAATGATTACACCGAACCTGTAGACTAAGCCCATAACTTGCAAATAATATTAATCATGGTAATGAATGAATAGCATAAAGTCAAGGAAGTCAAGGTGGTTGCAAGAAAAGGGTAGCATTAATTTTAACAGATTTCTCCATTGGGTGAGGATCTGAAGACATTGATGAGTTTTACTGACATTATATTAAATACTTTTTAGTAAAAATATATATTTATTATATATATATTAATTAATTATGTATAAATTTCATTATAAAATATTTAATTTAATAATTATTAAACTTATTTTCATATAAAATTAAAATTAAATTGAACACCATTTTTCAGTATTTTCTGTCGTGTGAGAATTATAAGTTCCATTAATGAATGAATTTAATAAAAAAAACATAAAGGGTAAATTTTATCATATGTTTCTCAACTTTAAAAATAATTTGTATTTATTTTTAATTTTATTTTGTTGCTATAAAAAATCGTTTAATTTTCAGTTTTTCTCAGCAAAAGTCTCTCTTAACTGCAATAATAAATTTTCATATTAAAATTAATAATTATTCTCTTCGTTACTTTTATTTTTTTTATTAATTTAATAGTTAAATTAACAAAATATTGAGGGACAAAAGTTAGGTGGATGTTCATAAAAAGCAACTTGTAACACTTAAAAAAATGAGAATCGGATGATGAGATTCTTGTTATATCCATTAATAATATTTCGTTAAATGATTTATCACATTTTAATTTATTGGTTTAAAATTGTAAATTATTTTTATTCAATTATGAAAAAGTAAGATGTGATTTTATTCACAGGTCTGCGAATGATGTCACTCATGATCTAATAACATCGATTCATTCTGAGTCAGATCAAGAAATTTAGATTTATATCCCTCCACCTCATATAGTTTCTTTAATCGTTTTGAGTAAATGATATTTCTCTGTTTTTTAAATGAAAATTTTTAATTTAAATTTCACACATTATTTTAGGATAATAAAATAAATACACATTTTTAATATACTTTTTAATAATTTGATGTGAAAAAGCATGACCATCTAAAAATAGTTTAGACAAATTATTATAATTTTTTTAAAATTAAAATTATTAAAAAAATTTTAAATAACAAATACTATAGAACGGAGCTGGTAGACATCTTCATTAATTATGAGTCCAACCTCTAGCGACTTCATTGTTCAGTATTTAATACATGAACATGAGCTGTCCTTTCAATCTTTTTTTTATAGCATGCATATGTCATGTCTATTAATGCTATAACTGAACAAATATAACATGAGGTATTCAAAATTAACGCATACAATCAAATTTTCCATTTGTATATTCTAAATATCAAAGTCTAATAAAACACAATAAATAAAAATTACCTATTTTGATTATGAGATAAATAATAAAAATATATATATAAATTAGTAAAACAAAACGGATGGAAAATAATTATTCTTTTGCAGTGAAAACAAAATTTTTTTTTATATATATATAATTAGCTTCGATTTAGATTTGAACTAGAAAGATTTTTCAATTTTGAAAAAAAATTCTAATATTAATAAATTAAAATTTATTAGTAAAATAATATTACTTTAATTATATGTTAATTATGACTTCAACCAGTAAAATAAAACTTATTGGTAAAAAAAATAATTATTTGTAATTGCAAAATTTAAAGTCAAATAAAAATATTTGAACCACGAAAATTAATGGAGAGTGTAATATTTGACTGCTTGCACATTTCACGATGAAAAAATAGAAAATTAAAATTATATATTAATAATTAGTAATAAATTATTAAATAATTTATGTTAATTATTTTACATCAAGTAAAAAATAAATTTAAAAATTATTTGAATCAATTTGAATTGAATTATTTCAATTAGTATCAGAATCACTATATCAAAAAAATTAGCTAATGACTATTTTAATTAGTATCAGAACTACTCTATATTAAAAAAATTAGCTAGTAAAATTGCGAGGAAAATTAGCCGGTGAAACTGCAAGAAAAATGCTATCCGAATGAAAGAGTACTAGCGAACCACAATACATAATTTAACAAGAAAAAATGGAGAGTATGATATTTAACTAATTGCATATCCCATATCGACAAAATACGAAAAATAGATCTAAAAATTATTTGAATCAATTTAAGTCAGACCGTTTTACTAACCAATTTAATTGATAAGATGTAAGAAAAACTTGAGTAAAAAAAAAATCCAAACAAAGAAAAATTAAAAAAACAAAACTCAATATTGAAGAGAGAAATCAAATTTGCCTATAAAATCTTATATTTGTTTAAAAAAAACATAATAAATCTGGAAATAAAAAATAAAAAAGAAACTACCAGTAAATTATCATATAAAAATAAATGTTTTATTTTTACTTGCCATTTGCTTTATTTGATTATTAGTAACTGACACGAAGGCTCACTCACCACCATGAATACATTATCTCCAGAAAAAGAAAAGAGGAAAAAAAATGTTTTTCTTAAAGATAAAATGTTACAAGTAAAGGTGATGTTGCAGAGTATATGCAGCACACAAAGAAAGAGCCTGAGAAAAAAAAAGGAAACAGATAAATAATTAATAAATTAACCAAAAGAATTACAGCAGATCTTATGATATAGAGTTGAGTTCAGGGACGTCATCAAGGATGAAGGGGCCAAGTTTGCCAGTCCTGAACAGAGTAAGAAACTTCTTTGATACCATCAAACGAGCTTCAGATGTCTTGTGAGGAATCTTCAATGCCTTCTTTAGGACTTCAAATTGCTGTTCTATAAGATTCTCTAAATCATTTTCATCTTCCACATTGCCATTGAATTCTGCAAGAGTTTTATACAATGCGCATTGGACTTCAGTCACAAGATCCTGCAGGTTAACAGCAACAAAGAAACAAAAAAATATTAAGAAATTACACCAACAAATGAAGGTAACAACTGGTTGGCCTTTGTATCCCATTTATAATTGCAGACTATAGCTGCAAAATTTTCTGGGTACTCAATCGGTAATTATTTCAAATGGCCAGTAAATAGTTGATAATTTACTTTAGCGACCACTTTTTCCCTAATTTAGTCGGTAAATTCCATCGTTATTGTTTACTTTTATTGTAATGAATGCCTAGAAGTTAAAAGTATTCCAGAAATTCATGATGGATCTGAAACAAGATAACTGAATGAAGCTCTTCAACAAAATTTTATGGTTCCTTCAAGGGAATATGAAGATCATCTCCTTTCAATTATTTCAAGAAAAAATAAAGGATTGCATCACCATTTTGTATTCCACAAGTTTTAATGCAGCAGGAGAAAAGAACAGGGAAAGGGGAATGATCTTTCATTACCATGAATACTTGTAATGCTGGAAACTTCAAAACATTGAAACAAACAATAAATCAAATGCAAAAATGAAACCCAAAGTCCTAACTTTATACAGCATCTCATACAAATATAATTATTTTGACAGTGACAAGCCATCACAGATCATACAGCAATAACAGTAATATAGCTTTCGCAATTGCTGCAGAATATAATTTGGATGATACATGAATAATGAGCTGTATTTTCATCATAGTATTAGCCATTCTGTATTCATATAAGACAGACAAGACAGAGAGAGAGAGAGAGAGAGAGAGAGCTTATGACCTCAATATACACCACATCTGATGTATTTGGTGGCTTTTTCCTCTTTGGCAGAAGATCTTTAATATTATACTCATGTTTGTCCTGAGATTCATATCGAATCCCATCCATTTTTCTGTTATTCCAGTGTCTCCAGTGAAGTGGAGTGCCTCGAGTATTTAGAACAGCCAACAGGTATTGAGCAATGCGCTCTTCACCTACAACAGAATCTTTCACCGATCCTGCATATGCATTCAAATATATACTTTCTATTCAGAAAAAAAGTATATTAGACCATGAGAATACTCATTGGATGGCAGCATATGAGCAGATGGAAGTTCCTTGAGGCCTACTTGAAGAAAACAGTTTTCTGAATTCCATTTCAGTTTTAGGATGATATAAGAGGCCAAATGATGATGGAAATGCCGGTGGTAATGCTAATATCATTCATGTGGTGGCAGTAAGAATGATGATGATTAGTGGTAATCGTTGCAGTGATAGTGCTAATGGTAGTAGATTAGGCAGTGGGGACACTAATGGCAATGGTGATGGTGGTTCCAAGATGACAATGTGGTGATAGTGAGAATATAAACCTTAAGGTCATGTATGTGCTAATAAAGGTGTTGCTATGGTGGCAGGGCGAAGTAGGTGGTGGTAATATATGTGCAAGAGTAAAAAGCTCTCAACTGAAAAGCTGTGTTTCACAAGAGAACCCTGCTAAGTAAGGTTTCCGTTTGTCAACATACAATTACCATCAAAATAAAAACTGAACCTGAGCTATCACCGAATCGATCATTATTATCAGCCCAAATACAATCAACAGCAGAACAATGGAATCAAATCCAGTTGATCAGCTCTGGATGGGTTAACTCAACATTCAAAGAGCTATAATTTTGGTAAAAACATTAAATAGGCATTACAAGTGCTAAAAGGTCTTACAACCACAGATATTTTATTACCTAATTCTACTGTGAAAAACAAACAAAGAAATACGCATCCTACATTCTATTAATGCACGAATGCATTGAGGCAAGTAAGACTATACAACAAAGTGCAGCGCTCCCCAAAAGCAACCCCAGAAAAAGTGCTAGAAAAATAATTTTTGAGTTGCAATACTGCATTTTGACCCAAAAAAAAAAAAAGAGAGTTGCAGTACTGCATAGTATCAATTACATTTCCACACAGAATACGTAAGCAGTAAGCTTTCTAGAATTATTTCCCATGTTTTTATACCCAAAATATCAAACAAAGCCTAATATATCGAATGCATCATGGGATTTATGTAGTAATTCAATTCTTTTCCAATATATAACAAACAATGACTAACAAGATCAGAAAATTTAAAAGCTGTAGAATGCATCGACTGATCTACATTGTTATTCTCATCTTGCTAAAAAAAATAAAAAATTAAAAAAAAAAAAAAAGAAAGAAAGAAAAATGAAGGTCATTTAATAGAATGACCAAAAAATAAAAGAAAAAGAAGAGTTTAAACCTGCAAGAGCTAGCTTTAATCCTGTTTCAATATCTGGAATGCTGGGGACCAATACACCTGGAGTGTCCAGAACGTATATACTAGGCTGGTGAGCAATCTGCACATCAAATGTTAAAAGCATAAGAATCCAACATTTAGTAAATGAATATGAACAAGAAGAAAAATCATGACCTTTGTGACTGAAATAAAACTAGGAAGAATTTCATCATCAAAACAAAAACAGAGAGAGAGAGAGAGAGAGAGAGAGAGAGGAAAAGCAAAGAAATGGAGTTATTTTAGAAGTCCTGGGAATGGACCCTCGAGAAGTTTGAGAGTGATTTGGCTGCAAAAAATTTGTATTGCAGGAGACCAGATCCAATAAATGTCTCAACAGACTTACACTAAAGGCTCAAGCAGTTAGTAACTTGGGTAATTTAAAAAATAAATAAAAAAAAAAAAAACAGAAGAGGGCTGGGGAGCACCAATACAAGAGCCTGAAGATTGTGCCCATGATTTACAAAGCCACTAGCAATATCATACTTTATTAACTCTTAGAGTGCTGATGCCTGCTTCTATGGACATGTGCTAAGACATGCGCATGGAAATAGGTAGATCAATAGAAAGACGTAAATATGTACACATACTGAAAGTAGTAAATTGTCCAAAGAGAAAGCATCAAATGAACAAATAACTTCACCTTGTATCCTGCAATATCTTGAGTAACACCAGGCAATGGGCCTACTGTAGCTCGCTTCATTTTCTCCTGCACTATGTAGAAAACTCAAACCGTCACTATTCAAAAAGACTTCAAGATCATAATTACAGGTAATTGAGTTTTAACACCAAACTGTGGTTCATTTTCTGAAGGTATCCCATCTTTACTATCAAATAGTAACAACTTACCAGGAAAACGAGAAGATGCTATTTGATGGATAGAATTTATCAAAGCTGATTTCCCAACATTAGGAACACCAACCACCATAACAAGAAGAGTAGGTTCCCTCGAAATCACCTCCTTCAGTTTGAACTCCACAAGTTCAAGAAGCTTTTGACATGGGAACCACAAGGAGAAAAAAAAGAGTTGAACAAGAACGGAATTATACAAGCAAATTAGCCAAGGAACTCAAAATAAATTTGAAGAAATCAACTGGTAGAGTCAATCAAACAAATTGTAACTCTATCAAGGGCAAGTAATTGCAAAGGACAAGACAAGATCAAAGCTAATGCAAGTATAGGAGTATATCTGACAGGTAGTACAACAGAACAAAAACTGAAAAGGCATCTTCATTTCAAACTTCTAGAAATGTGATGCAAAGCTAGTAAAAGAGTGGAAATACTTCTACCATCATGAAGCAATTTCCGGAAAAGGAAAAAGAAAATCTTTATAACCAAGTGTCCAAGGTGTAAGTGCCCACTTACACAGCAGGATACAAGCTGCACTATATATCAATGCTATGAACTTGTTTAATTAGGGAATAGGGACAGGGCTTTTTCCTAGATGCAACAGTTATATATTGATAAGCATGCTACACATTTATATTCCACTCCACTATATTACAAAGCTTCTTTGTTTCCTCTACTCTTTGAAAATAAGTACCCGCTTTTAATTTCCTTGCATGTGGAATATTATAAGCTAGTTTAGTTGGGAAAAAAAAGGGAACTAAACCCTTACATATTTTGTCCAGCTATATCACTTCATGTGCATAATATACTAACATAGAAATATTTTTACTTGCTTTTAAATGATCTGCATCAATTTAAGATTTTTTGTTCCCCGTCAATTTCAGATTAATAGCACTATAGAAACTACTGTCAATTTGTAGAGGGTAAAAAACTTCAAATGTTTGACCTCCATGTTCAGCTTATTTTAAAGGTGTTGGATAGGTTCAAACTTTCTATCTGAACTTCATGATTTTCTAACTGTAACTTTTTGTGTATGTGAGTACAAGTGTACAACCACAGAGTACATCTAAGAATGGTTTTGAATGTATCTGATTGGCAGAAAATGTGTATAATAAGTGCTGCTGTTTTTGACTCCCATTTAAGTTGGCCGCACAAATTGTGTCCAATACATTAAAACTTATAATCAATGGTACTAGATACAACATGCTCTTTCTTAACTTGGTTATAGAACTAGTGTGCAAAAAGTTATAATACTAGTCTGAAAAAAGTTATAATTATTGGCACTGGATAGAACATGCTCCAGCCAAAACTATCACACTACTGACAGTAGCACAGAAAAATCAGGACTCTCCCATCTGATAAGAAATTTTCCTATCCTTCACTCTTAAGAAATTAAGAACATATCATAACAATAACAATCGTACAAAAAGGGGGAAAAAAGATAAGTGGTTCAGTTGCAAAACATGGATCAGATGTCAACTAACCTTCTTAACAGAACTCTTGCTGTGGGCATTTATTGGAATGCAATCCTGCTTGCAAGAATCAAAATAACTAACCCATTTCTGTAAAAAATAAAAAGACACAAACGTCATCATCTTGCGTGTTCCAAATATAAACATAACAGAAAAGAACCCATTACAGGGAAGAGTATTTACATGCATTATATTAGGATTGGCTAAATCTTTCTTGTTGAGAGCGATCACACGGCGTTTGGAGGAGAGCTGAGGCTGTAAATCTTTATGTGCGGAGGATAAAGGAATCTGTTCAATACACAAAACAACTCAAACTTAAGAAAGAGCACAACGCACACAGAGAGAATTTGTGTATGGAAGTATGTACGGACACGGGAGTCGCGGACTTCAATAACAAGGTCGGCAAGCTTAAGACGAGATCGTATAGCGCGGGTAGCAGCAGCCATATGGCCTGGAAACCAGTTGATGACTCCTCCCTCTGCGTTAAAACCCATCTCTCCCAATCCCTTCTTCACCAGACCCTTTAACACCCCCATTTACTCTCTCTCAGACTCTTTGTCCTATATGGGTCTTTCTACTCCAGAACGCTAAAACCCTATGCTGTTTGTTTACAGGGAAAATGATTTTCACTTTCAGAACAGGCAGCAGGCAGAAATTAACAAAGAATTTCGCAGCTCCCGTGTCTTCTTTAGAGCTTCTATTCATTAGAAGGGCATTTTTGAAGGCTCATAGCTTCAATCCATTGAAGCCCATATCTTTGTTCCAATAGGCCAAAACCCAAGTTGGCCAGATTTTGTGCTTCAAAGCTATTATTAAATTGTAAATTAATTTTTTTATTTCAAATTGTTAATAGATTTTGAAAATATCTCTAAATTATTATTAAAAAACTAAATATATCTCAACAAAGTCAAATAGATTGAGTAGAGCGTATTCTCCACTTTCAGATTTTGATAAATAATAATTTTATTTGATATTTTTATGATAGTTTAAGAATAAATTTTAAAAAAATAAAATTTAATATTTTTAATTTCTCCCTTATAATTTAGGGGTAAAATTGGACTTTAGGGTTTAAGATTTATGAAAGAATTTTTTAAGAAAGAGAAAGAAGAAGGGCTGTGTGTTAAGCAGTAGTAGTGGTGTTATGTACGATGGTTCACCAACAAGCCAAATCAAACTTTATATAATATCTCTAAATAATAATCCTTTTGAAGGAAGCACACAAGGCAGCCACAACTATGGATATATATATTTAATATCTATGTATTTTACCGTGAAAGATATACGAAGCCATAAAGTGAGGAATCCATATATTTTTGTTTCATATATAGAAGCTGCGATCTTTCAAATAATGAATGATGATTCGACGTGAATAAAAAATATTTTATAAATAGGTGTATATAATTTTATAATAGCTTTAGATAAACTTAAAAATTATCTCAAACTACTATACGTTATAACTAGATTAGTTAGTCCATCTACAACACAAATTGTTTAACTATATATATGTCTAAACCTTATTTACCAATTGATGTATAAGAGCGGACGATATTGATTTAAAACATTAGTATAGCACAAACTCTTATCTATCTCAGTTTCGCAATACTCACTTTAAATTTTATTTCAACCATTAATTGTTTAATTTTCATATTTTATACTATCTGAAAACTAAATAATATAGTATGGAACTCTACGTCTGTTGAAGAACAAACATTCAAACGAATGTATTAACCGTATAACAATGCTTCACATCAACTGCGCAAGACCCATGCATCTCCTCTTAGATTATTTTTAGCCACCCATCCGTGTTTAGTTTAATCCATAAGAAAGATTAACTAGCAATATTTATCAATGTTCAGATACAATATGAAATTATATTATTTTCCATCTTAAAGTTTATCAATGTTCAGGTACGGTATGAAATTCTATTATTTCCCATCTCAAAATTTTCTATTTAGATTGATTAATTAGATTTTTAATTTAAAAAAATATATTAAAATATTTATAAATTTTATAAATTTATTAATACATCATTTTATCCATTTATTTTTTATTATTTAATCTTATGGTATGCAAAAACTTATTAGTAGTGGAATCTTTAATTTTAAAAATTACGTAAATCCTTTATTTTTTATAGTAAATAGTTTTAATGTTGATTAAATAATTTTTAAATTTATTTTATTAAATTTTAAGTTTTAAATAATTAAGTAAATCAGACATGCAAAAAAAAGAACTAAATAACCGTTGGATTGGCCTAATTATATTGTGATTAAAATTTCCTTCCTACTTTGATTCTTATATGTATAGGAATTAAAGTTGTACTATGAGTTTAAAACTATCCTTTAAATCGACATATGACTTTTTAAATTTCTAATTATTTTGGATGATGAGATGGTTTGAATATCGAATGTCAAATCAAACTCAAATGTTTGAGGTAAGATTACTAATAATTTGAAGTCCCTCTCTTTTTCCATAATCCATCGATGCGAGAATTTTTACATAATGGTTGTGAAAATCAGTTTCCAATTGAAATGAAGCATGCGCAGAGAATTTTGAGACTCTTGCTTGGCCTCTAATCCTGTTGGCATCATCAGGGAGTATTCACTCACTTTGTCCATTTACTCTTTGATGTGTTGTCCAATTCATTTATTCCTAATTTATGTTTATTATGGATATAATCTAAAGGAGCCTTAGATTTTTTTTTTTTCTCTATTTATTTGCTCAAAATCATACTGTAAGCTTACCATCAAGACTTCCAAGTTGCTACTTTCATGAATATTTTGTACATGATAACAGGGGAAAAGAACTCTTTCCATGTAAAAATGATTTTTGAATAAGTGCTTTATATATATCCATTTTGATTAATAACTAAAATTAATGCAAAGTTCTTTCTATTTAATTTGCCATCGGAAGGCCATAAAAATAATGACAACAACCCTCTACCGTTAAATAACGTTGTTGTTAATAAATTAGGAATAAATTACTATTAAATTTATGAGTTTTAAACAAATTACTAATTTATTCGTATTTCAAAAATCATTCAACTAAAAATTTTATATATTTTGTAAATTTGCATTTTACATAAAACTCAATTGTAATTTATAACAATTACACTTTGCAAATGATTGTTTTTATTGTGTCTTTCTCTTTAAGATATATTCTCTCTATAGCTCTTTTATTTTTTAACTACCTGTACTGATTGCTTTTCTGTACAATCTATGAAATTGCGTTTATACCATTTTGTGTGATCTCATTCTACTGTCCTATTTGCATGATTTTTCTTTTTTTTTCGATACTTACAATCATGAGCTTTCTATTTGTATGCCACTTTTACCAACGTACTTTTACCCTCACAAGATGGCATTGTCTCCTTATGAGATATTACGGTACTGTATTGCGCTGTTGTTAATTCTTCCCTAAAGAAAAAAAAAACCCTAAAAGAAAAAATCTCTTTCAAAAAGAAAGATTTCAAAGAGGAAGGTCTCACTAAGATAAGACTCAAAAAAGCAAACTACTAAGATCAGACTAGAAAAGTAGATTATTAAGGTTAGGTCGGAAGGGCAAGACCTAAAAGAGCATAACACTAAGGTTATGTCAAAATGGCAAGGCCGGAAAAGCAGTCCACTAAGGTTAGGCTAAAAGGGTAGACCATTAAGGTCATATCAGAAGAGTAGACCATTGAGGTCCGGTCGGAAGGGTAAGACCACTGAGATCAGGTCGGAAAAGCAAGACTTGGAAAGACAGATCATTAAGGTCAGGTCGGACGGGCAAGACCGAAAGAGTAGACCGACAAAGCAGACATTCTAAAAGGAAGACCAGCAAGGTTATACTATTTCAAAAGGAATATTACCATGGTCAGAAATTTCAAAAGGAAGACCACCAAGGTTCAACTTTTCAAAAGAACAGACAACGAAAGTTAGATCTTCCAAAGGAAGAACACTAAGATTAGACATTTTAAAAAGGAAAACACCAAGGTTAGACCTTCCAAAAAAGTAGACCACCGAATACAGATCTTCGAAAGAAAGAACATTAAGATTAGACCTTCAAAAAGGAAGATCACTAAGGTCAGACCTTCTAAAAGAGCAGACCACCAAGATCAGACTTTTCAAAAGAGCAGACCACCAAAGTCAAACATTTCAAAAGGAAGACTACTAATGTCAGGCTGAAAAGCATACCACTAAGATCAGGCTGAAAGAGCAGACTACTAAAGTCAGGCTGAAAGAGAAGACCACTAACGTCAGATTGGAAGGGCAAGACCCAGAAGAGTAGACTATTAAGGTCAAATCGGAAGGGCAAACCACTAAAATCGGATCGAAAAAGCAGAGCCGGAAGGGTAGACCACCAAAGTCAGACCTTCCAAAAGGAAGTCCAGTAAAATCAAACTCTTTCAAAATGAAGACCACAAAGTTTTGATATTTCAAAAGAACAAACCATCAAAATCAGACCTTCTAAAGAAAGAATACTGAGATTAGACATTTAAAAAAAAAACCATCAAAGTCAGACTTTCTAAAAGAATATAGCGTCAAAGTCAAATCTTTTAAAAAGAAGATCGTCAAGATTAGACCTTTCAAAAGAAATGTCACTAAAATTCGACCTTCCAAAAAAGCATACCACAAAAATCAGACTTTCCAAAAAAAAAAAAAGAAAAAAATATTTGTTATAAAAAATAAAACCTTAATATATTTAAAGAAATATCAGCATGTATCAGGCGAATTTAAAGTTAGTTGCGTAAATAAAGTTTAGCATTTGTATAAAAAAAAAAAAAAAGAAAACAACACTTTCTATTTATTCCAACCCTGAATTACTATTAAATTTCTAAATTTTTAAAAATATTTATTAATATATCTCTATATTTATATTATTTAATTTTTATAATTTTAATTATATATATTATTTAAATATTCATATTATTTAATACTTTTAATCAATATTAAAAATTATTTTTTATAAAAAGACTAAAAATCTATATTTTATAAAATATAAAAATATTTTAATTAATTAATTTTAAAATACGGATCAACTATTGAATTTATAAAAAATCAAGGGACCTGATATTTCTCCCATCCAATAATCTAGTTTTGGCAATGAATTGTTCTCTAACATGTGACCACGTGTCAATTATAAGCTTAATATATGTTTCCCAAGTTCAAAATTAGATATATTTTCACCATGATCTCTTAATTGCAGTTAAGGGAAAATAAATATTAAAAACATATTTTAAATTAATATGATACGTGTCAATTGTTGAGTTTGATTTTTTTTGAAAAAAATTCTGATGAGTAAAACATTGTATTCGTTAAATTTTATTAAATATACTTATTTAGTGTAGATTAATTTACATTGATTAGAAAAAAAATAATATATAAAAAATATAAAATTTTATATTATTAATTTAAAATAAGTAATAAATAATAAGAAAGTGGGAAAAAAAAAAAAAAAAAAAAAACGAAAGAGAAAGCCGAGAGATCGGCTTATATTTAATTGGGCTGTAGCTTTCTTTGATCTCTTGAATAATATTTCCCTTTCGATAAAAAAAAATTGCTGAATAATAAAAATGGTATTTAAAATTTTGACACGTATGATAAATTGTCCAATTATATTAATTTATTTAATAATTTAAGCTTGCAGATAGCAACATGAATTATTTTAATTAATTTTATAAATAAAATAAATTGCTCATAATATTATATATATAATTAAAATTTTTTAAAAGAGACACATAACATTTAAGATTAAAAAGACATCAATTATTGAATTAGATATGAATGTTTTTAATAAATTTCGTATGTAAATTAAACTGCTTGCAATATAATAATTAATTTTTTAAAAATATTATAAAATTTTAAAAAATATATAATATTTAAGGCATTCAATGATTGAATTATATATTAGAGAATGACAGCATCTGCTTCTGTTGGATTCAAAATAAAACTGAATGAATTAAATTAAAATTTTATTATTTAATTTTTATAATTTTAAAAAATTTATTATTAAATTTGTTTGTATCAAAATATTTTAAAATTTTACTATATTTAATGATTAAAATTAATAAAAAATTAATTAATAAAATTTTTAAAATATTAAAAATATTTTAATATATTTTTTAAAACAGTCAAATTAATAAATTTTATTATATCAGTTTTATCATATGTCATATATATGATAGATTAAATAATTAATTTCTCATTAATTAATTTCATAAGTCAAGGGAATCATCCGTCCAGCCAATAATGACCCACGCCTTTATTTATTTAATTACTATATTATTACACTATGGAAACATGCACGCTTGCATATTTTTGTACTTGTATATTTGGCTTTATGAAGACAAGAGAGGCCAACTCCTATTCTCTCTCTTAAAAATCTCTCCTTCTAATTTTTTCAGCGGCTAGCTTTTGGAATAATTTTTCAAAAGTTTAATCCTCGTTTATAATTAAAAAATTTGGAAGATTTTAATTCATTTTAAAATTTTTTCCTTAAATTTTCATATTGAAAATGAAAAAAATTATTCTTTTTTCTAAAAAAAATTATTGTGTAATAATTTAATATCTTTTTTCAATAAAGCTTATGGAAAATGGATATGGGACTTTGGGCTACATCTATATCATTTATTCTAAAAATATATATATTTTATAAAATAAAATATTTTTTATAGACAATATTTTTTATTTGTTTATTGCAATTAACGAAGAGAATTACATTAATTAATTAATTAATTACTAAACAAACATCTCCTAAATTACATTAATTACCTGAAGTAAATTCCATCAACAAAGTCTTTCTTCTTCTTTCTATTTTTCTTTTTTTTTTCTTTTTTCTATTTTTGCTATTCTCCTTTTTCTCATATTCTTAGAAGAAATATACTGAGTTCAGGCCCTCCATTTCCATCTGGGTTCATCATATAAAACGCCTCCGAGTCACGACTACCTACAACTCGCTCAAACTTTGCTCTCATATACAGCAACTCACCCTCTGATTCGCCGCTCTTCCGGCCATCTTCCACCATCGGAATAACCCCAGCTCCAACAGAAACGCTCTGCACGGTGCTCAGCACGTACCAGTCTAGGTCTGAGCACGTGCGCGACACTGCATACCCGCACTTCCTCCCATTACAGTACATAGTCCACATTGGTTCGTTAAACAGCTTCTTCCCTGACCTTGTGCCTCCACCCTGAACCGGAACGTGAACCTTGTCGCACTCCAGGGCTATCCGGACCAGACCAGACGACATTTCTTTCACTAACATGGACGTCGACATGGCTAGTTCCAGTAATAACACCGGTTCTGACCTGGGATCGTCCTGGACTGCGAAGCTGACATGTCCACGGCGGTGACCAAAAAGGGTACCGGAGACTTTCCGGCCGAGAGATGGTGTGATAGAGAGATGAGTAGGGAAGGAAAGCCATTTACAAGTAGGGATAATTATATTGGGAAAAGTAACCATCTTGAAGATAGAACGTAACAGAGAAGAGAAGCTTGAATGGATTTTGTTGAGTCGTTGCACCGGTGAGTCTCTACGGAGGATAAGTTTATCGGAGAAATCTTCCTGTTCAGGTATCGGAGGTGTTGATCTCATGTGCTTTGAAGGGATGATCTTTCTTGTGCTTTTGCTACAGCTACTGTTTCTTTGAAGGGTGACGAGTTCTTGGCCTTTCATGCTTCAAAGAAAGAAAGAGAAACTCAATAGCTGCAGCAATGGAGATTTCTTGTTTCTTGAAGAAGAAGAGAGAGAGAGAGAGAGAGAGAAAGAGAGAGATTCAGAGGCCGACAAGGTGATGATGGTGTTTCATGGTGGCCAATATAAAGGGCGTCTATGGAGGCTTATGGTGACAATGATCAATTTCTTAAGACACTCTTATATGTATTTGTTCCCTGCAAACCACACCATGATGGTTCCTCCTGCTTCAACACTCCTCTAAGTGATCTCCACCATCCATTATAATCCAACGTCAACAATTGGTTTCCATTTGATTGTGATATGGTTAGAGAAGTGGGATTAATCTGTTGTTGATATCTGCTCCCTCGTTACGATGATGATGATTTGTTATATGGTTGGTCCCCTTCGGTAATAATTTTATATGACCTAATGTTGACCGTTGGATTAGAATCAGGAAAGAGGTGGTGGAAATACGATCGGGACTTTTATATATATATATATAAGAATATAAAGAAATATTAATGGATTTTACCAATAAAGTTAATTTTATTGGTAATTATCAATGAATTTTAAAATTTATTATTATAATATATTATTTACCAACGGTTTTATAATTCATTGATAATCAATTTGTGGATATCAATGAATTTTTAAACTCTGTTAGTAATTTATTAATAAATTATAAAATTTATTAGACAAAAACCTTTATTTTAAATTTCTTAATGAATTTTAAAATCAATTGATAAATTTAAGATAAAAGATCCCGCTTTTCTATTTTTGGAAGTCTCCCTCTTTTTCATTTATTTATCAAACAAAAATTTTGGTCTTAAATTTATCCCGCTTTTCTATTTTTGGAATTTCCATTTTTTTTTCATTTATCAATAGATTTTGAAGTTTATTGACAAATTAGCACAATATTACCATGGATATTATAATTCGTTGATAATTTAAAAAAAAAACGACCTACTTTTTTAAAAAATTTATTATGAACCAATTTAAATTTTTTTTAAACATATAATGGAGTCGCATTAAAAGTCCATAGAATCACTAAATTCAGAGTCAAAAGATAAAAATCTGAGTCGAATTTAGAGCAACCAAACCACCCATTTCAACTCAGTGTATTCGAAAGCCTCTGGAATCCAACCCAGGCCATCACCACCATATCACTATGCAGACGGAAGGAGAAAGAAAGCGTTCAATTTCGACCACCGTAGAAGCCATCTAAAACCATGTCATCTAGCGCATGTTCAGAAAAACAACACCCAAAAGAGAACCAAAATATGCAAACCAACAGGAACCAGAAGAATTAAACACGAGAAGAGGAACCAAAGCCAAACACAATCGAGACCAAGCGAGCATAAGTGTTTGAATCCCAGCAAATCGCACGTAGAGAAGTGGCTCGACAGAGCTCATTGCCACTTTAAGGCCGGCGGGAGCGTTTGTCATCGGATGTAGCGATGCGGTCTCCAAGATACCAAACTGAAGCTAACTGAAACCTCTCTATATACAAGAAGTCGACCATGCAAGAACCACTACAGATTCGAACCAAAGAGGACCAGATGACAAAACAAAATAACAAAATCCCAAAATTTTCTACCCAACAAAACAACAGTAAAAGAAAATAAGACAACCAAAGAAACTATGCAAAGTATACACACCGACGATGGTAAGCACGCTCGATCTAAAGGGAGAGAGGTCCAACGCCATCAGCGAGATGCCGACTAGGGGTGTAATCGAGCCGAGCCGAGTTTTGTAAAGTTCAAGCTCGTTTATTAAAAAAGTTTGGAAACTCGAGCTCGAGCTCGAGCTCGACTCGAACTCTAATATTTGATTCGAGCTCGGCTCGAGAATTAAATATTATAATCGAGCTCGATTCGAGCTCGACTCGTGAAAGGCTCGTTTGATTTAATAACGAGCCTAATTCGAGCTCGAGCTCGAAAAGCTCGATTAAGAAGCTCGTTAATAAAATTCGAGCTCGAATTCGGAAAGCTCGATTAAGAAACTCGTTAAAAAAGCTCGAGACCGAGCTCAAAATTAAAAAGTTTGGTTTGAACTCAAGTTCAGACTCGAGCTCGAATTAATAATTACACTTTAATCAGTTTTTAATCATCATTAATTTAAATAATATAAAAAACAGAGAGTGTACATAAAAAAAATTACGTAACACAATTTATAATTAAAATAACACAAATAAATATAAATTCAATGACATAATAAAATTAGATTACACACAAAGTTTAATATCAAACGAATAAAGTTGATTCCAACTTCCAACAGTTGAAACAAGCTAATATAATTTAATTATCTTCATAATCATCTTCATGCTTGTTCAATTAGTTAACTTAAATTTCAACTTCAACATCCATATAACCTTAATTAATTATTATTAATATACTTTGATAATTATTATCATCTTTTATACTGTATGCTTAATTATATATAAAAAAATTTTTATAATTATATTTTAATTTTAAAATGTATATAATTTTTACAACTCAATTTATCATGTAGTACTATAATTTTAAAGAATAATTATTATAATAATTAATATTGATTATTTGTGATTATACATTAATTTTATGGAATCTTATTATAATAATTATATACAAAAGATTTTTATAATTTAATTTTAAAGAATATTAATTATAATAATTAATCTTAATTATTTGTAATTTTCAATACTATAATTTTCAAGTATTTATAATAGTTTAAATTTTATAATTTTATAGTTATTTTTATTTTTTTAATAATATATGAACTTGTTCATAAATTTATTTAACGAATTGGTTCACCAATTTATTTAAACAATATTACTCACGAGCCTATTTAACGAGCCTGCTCGTGAGCCTTCTCAACGAGCTTGCTCACAAGCCTTCTCAACGAGTCAGCTCGCGAGCCTAAAAACGAGCCAGCTCGCGAGTCTTAACGAGCCGAATACTATGGAGCTCAAGCTCAGCTCGTTTAAGTGACGAGCCTCAAAATTGAGCTCGAGTTTGGTTCGTTTAAAAAATGAGCCGAACTCGGTCGATCTTTTATCGAGCCGAGTCTCGAGTAGCTCACGAATAGCTTGGCTCATTTACAGCCCTAATGCCGACTCTCAACCAGGTTGGTGGCTAAGGGTTACAATCTGAAGGAGTTAACTACAAAGATTCTCACTAGTTACAAAGATAAGTACTATGAGAATTTTTATTGTAATTGCAACTATGAAGTCTTGGCCAATTTGTCAAATGGCTATAAACAATGCTTTTTTACATGGCTCTCTCAAGGAAGAAGTCTTCATGCAACCTCTCCAAGAATACATCAAAGTCATGCTAGGTCAAGTATGCTTGTTAAAAAAAGGCCTCAAGATAGTAGAACATAAAGTTCACTGTTTTCCTTTTGTCTTTGGAATTTACACAATCCTCCAATGATCACTGCCTTTTTACTTATTCAATTGTTGATATCTTTCTCATTCTTTAGTTTATGTCATTACCTCAGGAACATCCCTACATCACATAGATAAAATAAAAAAGGCTCTCCATGACAAGTTCACCATTAAGGACTTTGGTTTTCTCAAATACTTTCTTGGATTGGAAGCTTCCAGTTCTGCTAATGTTACTCTCATCACTCAAAGAAAATTTATTCTAGATCTACTGGCTAAGACAGGAATGACGGATACAAAGGTAGCTGCAACCCCTAAAATTTATTCTAGATCTACTGGCTAAGACAGGAATGACGGATACAAAGGTAGCTGCAACCCCTCTTCCTCCTGGCCTTCATCTCTTTAGTGAGGAAAGAGATATTTGCCTGATCAAGACAAATTTAGAAGACTCATAGGAAGGCTACTATACATCTACCTTACTAGACCAGATTTCAGCTATGCTGTTCAGCATCTCAGTCAATTCATGGTCCAACCAAGAATGCCTCACTGTCTGCTGCTTTACATGTCCTCATATACATGAAGCACTATCCTTTCAAAAGCTTGTTTTTTCTTCTCAAGGAGAATTCCATCTGACTGCCTACCGTGATGCAGACTAGGGAGTACGTACTTTCTCTCGCAAATCCTTAACTGGATATTGCATTTTTCTAAGTGGTGCTTTGGTCTGTTGAAAAACAAAAAAACAAGCCACGGTCTCAAAGATCTCAGTTGAAGCTGAATATCGAGCCATGACAGCTCTCTATGTGAACTACAGTGGATTTCATATACCTTAAAGGATCCATATGTTGATCTCCACCTACCCATCAAGTCTGTTTATAGATTTTAGCTTTATTATGACCTTTTTCATAATATTTTATTAGAATATTCCTTTTTAATATAATTCAAATTAAAAATAATTTCTAAAATTAAAATCATCAGAAATAACTAAAAGAATTTTCATTAACATTTTTGCCAAATAACTTATTTTATTGGATATTTGTAACTTTTCAATCTTGATTCATTTTTCTTTATTTTTCATAAAAAAAATCAAAAGTGAAAATTAAAAAAATAAATAATTTCAATTTATATAATTGATTTTTCGTATTTATTAAAGTTTATTAAATATGTTAATATTATACATTGGAAAACGATATAATAGTAAAAAATATATAATGACAAACATAATTAATAAATCTCAATAAATAAATATAATACTATACTTATTAAAAAACGTTATATAAT
Organism: Manihot esculenta; assembly: GCF_001659605.2. Classification (NCBI taxonomy): domain Eukaryota; kingdom Viridiplantae; phylum Streptophyta; class Magnoliopsida; order Malpighiales; family Euphorbiaceae; genus Manihot; species Manihot esculenta. Next base: position 4,068,541 of record NC_035169.2, on the reverse strand, counting down.
TAATCATCACAAAGTTAAAATCAATAAACAATTTGGACGGTTCCAAACTTTCGATGGTCTAGAAATCAATTTCTTAATTTGTGTATGGCTAATTTCATTGGTGGCCTACCCATTGGAGGTCAATGATTAGTGACCACTCTGTGCATGCCATGTGGCAAATATGGCACCACTAACTGAGAAAATTAATTATTAATTATTATATAATATATGATTATCATATGTATACAATCTTATTATAACCACGTATTATCTTGGATCACATATAAATTCAATTATAAGAAATTAGTCATTTTATAAAAATAAAAATCGCTATTAAATTTATAAAAAATTAGTTATTTTATAAAAATAAAAATTGTTATTGAATTCATGAAATGCACTATTAAAATAATTATCGATAAAATTTAAATTCATGGTTATGTTGCCATAAAAACAGTGATACTAAAAATTTTAATGATAAATTTTATAGATTCATTGATAATTTTTTTCATTAAAACTTTACTATAAGAAGCTTACGTTGTTATGGTAAACTAACTATAATTAATAATTATAATAAAAGAGATTTATTATTTAATTTTTAAATATTTTTATTATTAATAAATTAATTTCTATATTTTTAAAAATCTATTAAAACTTGATTATCTTTTATTTCTTTCAACGAAATAATCATTTTATCTTTTTTACGTTAAAAATAAATGAATGAAATAGTCATTTCATTTTTTTACATTAAAAATAAATAAAAAATAAAAAAAATAATTTTTAAAACTCAATTTTACCCTTAAATAAAATCCTTTATTTAATTTTTGAAAATTTTCTTAAATTTATTAAAATATTCTTATCTTTTATTTTTATCAACAAAATAGTCTCTCATTCTTCTCCTCCTCAAAGAAGAAGAATCAAAATCGAAGAAGAAAAAGAAGTAGAATCAAAATCGAAGAAAAAAAAGAAGGAAGAGGAGGAGGAGCTTAAAAGAAGAAGAATTAAAATGGAAGAAGAAAAATAAGATGAAGATGAAAAAGAAGAAAAATAAGATGAAGATGAAGAAGAAGAAAGAAAAAAGAAAAAAAAGGATATTTTAGTTTTTTACTATATTTTTAATAACAGAAATACATGCAAATATTATTTTTTTGATCGATAAGAAAGATGGAGATATTTTAATAAGTTTCTGAAAATGTAAAGACTTATTTATTAATAATAATAATATCCAAATACTAAATAATAAATCTCCCTTATAATAATTATATTATTCGTCTTATAATTTTTATTTTTTTATTTTTTTATATATATTAAATAATATAATTTTTTTTCTTGAGGAAAAAAAGAATAAAATTATGAAACAGTAAAATATAAAATTTCTAGAGGCTCACATTTCCATTTCACTCTCAGGAGTATGTCATCATCTTGAACAATTTAACATCACCATCATCAATTAGACAATTACCCTTCATTTTTAAATATAATTTAATGTATTATTTAGTTTTATTAAATATGAGTTTGAATGATCAGCCATCAAATTAAATAAATTGCTATTATTAGTACTAATTAATTAGGCAGGTCTAATGGTGCCACATGTAGGACCCACTTTTTGATATGTGTTTTTAATTTATATATAATTAATGACATCAGCTTTGGTGACCAAGTGTTCAACTTCCCAAATTAAAAAATACCATACCAAGGAATATACATCACAACTTACCTAAAGCTATAAACAAAAACATGTTTAGTAAACTATTATAAGTTTAATTCAATATAAGAGTAGTGATAACAGCCGAGATGTATTCGGTTTAAATTAAAAAAAATGATCGAACGAAATTAATTTAAAATTTTAGTTTAATTTTTATTTATTTTAATTTGATTTAATTTTTAATTTTAAAATTTTCAAGTATTTACTAAAATTACTTTTGAATTATATGTCGAGAGCTAAAAACACTCAGTAGATTTAGTCTGGTGGTATATGCATTTAGGGGTGAGCAGTATTCGGTTCAAATAAAAAAAATCGACCGAACCGAATTAATTTTAAAATTTAGTTCGGTTTTTTATTCAATTCAGTTCGATTCGATTTTTAATTTTAAAAATTTCGATTATTTTGGTTCGATTTGATTTTAATTAGAAAAAATTAAAAAAATTAAACCGAACTGATTAGTGATAATAATATGTTATTTTCAATAATATAAAGAAATTAAATTATATTAAAATTAAAATATTTTAATTAAATTTTAAAATATTAAAAATAAAGTGTAAAAAATATAAAAATTATTAAAAATTAAAACCGATCAAAACGAACCGAATCAAACTGAATCAGACCGGTTCGGTTTGATTCAATCTCAGATCAAAATCAGTTCAATTCGATTTTTATAAATACTAAAATTTTGATTTTTAATTTATTTAATTCAGTTCGATTTTAAACCAAATCAGTCGAATGATCACTCCTATATGCATATGAGTAAATCTAGCTCTACTCCCCTAATCTTCACTTTAAAAGAAAAAAAAGCTAAAAATTATTAATTTTTATTTTTTTTTATTTAAATTTGCCACTAAATATCATTAAAGAGACCGAATAGAGCGTAGATAAGTGATGATTTTATTTGATTTTTTAATAAGAATTCGACAATAATTTTAGATTGAAAGATAAAATTTAATATTTTAAATTCCTATTATATAATTTAAAGATAGTTTTTAAACTATTTATGAAATTTCAAATTTAAAAGGAGAGTAATATGATTAAAATAAATAAATAAAGTTATTCATGATATTATTCAGGATCAAAGATCAACTTTTAAAAAAAAAATATTTTTCATGCTAACATTATAAATTCATAAATTGCATCTTTCTATCTTCCAAATCAACTAAATTAATTATTAATTGCCGAAAAATGCTACAATTAAACTTCCCTTGCTTGCTGTTTTTCTTCTTAAGAACTAAACTAGAGAAGGTTGTCTCTCTCATTGAATCACTCTGAGGCCACTTGACTCCCTGAATCATTGTTCATGGATTCAATTTTGCTTGCTTTCCTCTTCCTGTTAACGTTACAAGACAACCTGAAAAAATAAATAAAAAATTTTGATAAAAATAATTCTAATGAATTTTAATTCAGTTCAATGTGATTCGATTTCATCATAATTTTTTAGTTAAAATTTATTCCACTAATGGTTCATTCGAATTTCTACCTATAAATTTGATAATATATTTTATTTTCAAATTAAAATTAAAGAATTAAAAAATAAATTATTTTTCAAAAAAAATACTTTCTGTAAAAAATATTTTTTAAATATAAATTATTTAACAGAAACAAATTTAACATAAAACACCCTCTAAAATAAAGAAAGCAAAAGGAACATAAAACAACTATCTATGGAGATGCATAAATGCAACGTACCCCAATTGCAGTGAAGTCTCTGATAGATCTTCTTCTTCTTCTTCATTTTCTATTAGACCATAGCTAATAGTTTTGGTTGTTCTTGCAACAGATAATCTCCTTTCTAATGGATTAAATTCCAGAAATTCTGATTTTGACAATGATGAACTTCGTTCAAGCCTCTCCACCTATATAATATATATTTAAAAAAAAAAAAAACACCAGATATATTAAGCAAAAACCAAGAACATCGTAAATTAGAGCCAATTAAACACACCATCAGACCTCCCACTACACTCAAACTAAAATCTGTCCGATGTAAGAATTATCGCAAATAGAGCTCGAAAACTTAAAACAAAAAACAGTGAAACTACCCTAAGATGTAGCTGTGCTATTAAATAGATAAGCAATAACATTGACTTGCCACTAAATAATTAACTGCCTATATAATTAATTAACCACAAACCATATAAGTGATAACTTATTAGGTATAAGACTCTTACAGGACATGTATCTACGGTTCGACTAGACTTTGACAATAAAAAAGAAGACGGTCAACACCCTTGACCTGCCAAAATCCAAGGTGGATGGGCAAATCTCTTCAAAACTCGGTAGTATAACGAGACATTAAATGCGGGTGTCACCGATCTTAGAGAACAAAAGGAAACCCACTATGAAATCAGAGTAAGGTGCGATCTTCAACATAATGGTCTACCTCTCTAACCCCTCCGAAATCTTTAATGTACATTCATCCAGCTTGACTCTGTCAAAATCTAGAGTAGATGGACAAATCTCTTCAAAACTCGTACTATAACGAGACATTAAATGCGGGTGTCACCGATCTTAGAGAACAAAAGGAACCCACTTTTATATAAGTCGAGTGAGCCGGACACAAACTGATGAAATCAGAATAAGGTGCGATCTTCAACACCATAGTCAACCTCTCTAATCCCTCCGAATCTTTAATGTGCATGCTATACATCCGGCTTGACTTTACCAAAATCCGAAGTGGATGGGCAAATATCTTCAAAACTCGTACTATAACGAGACATTAAATGTAGGTGCCATTGATCTTAGAGAACAAAAGTAACCCACTTTTATATAGATCGAGTGAGCCGGACACAAACTAATGCTGATCTTCAACACGGTGGTCAACCTCTCTAATCTCTCAAAAATCTTTAATATGCATGCTATACATCCAACTTGACTCTACCAAAATCCGGAGTGGATGGGCAAATCTCTTCAAAACTCATACTATAACAAGACATTAAATGCGGGTGCCACCGATCTTAGAAAACAAAAGGAACCAACTTTTATATAGGTCGAGTGAGCCGGACACAAACTGATGAAACCAGAGTAAGGTGTCGATCTTCAACACGATGGTCAACCTCTCTAACCCCTACGAAATCTTTAATGTGCATGCTATACATCCTATACATCCTAACTGACTCCACATTTATTAGCTAATTGTCAGACATTAATGAGCCACCTGACATATATGCATGATATATCCATCCAAAAGGTATAAATACTCTTGAACCAACTATACAAGAGAGCTCTCTCTCTCATACTCTCCTAACACTCTTACACATACACTTCCTACTGCCCTTCAATACTCTTTCTTATTTTCTCTTTACGTTAATGCATCTCTTTAAAAATTTTAGATCCCACTTGAACGTCAAAAGACTTTCATTGGGTAACTTTTATTAGGTATCCTGGTCGATTCCTAACTATCTTTTCATTGGGTAACTTTTATTAGGTATCCTGGTCGATTCCTAACTATCTTTTCATATTTTACAGACCCCATCCTCAAAATTGAGTATGGAAAAATCTATATGAAATCTCAAGAACATTCACTCCTCGTCGAGCCAATCACAGTTTATTGATCGGCTCAATAAATCAAACTCTAATACAAATATCTAGGTGTGGATACTCCAGCAGATCTCAGTTCATCAATAATCATTTTCACATGTTTTATTAACCTTATCAAATATTTTGAAAAAAAATTGAATTTAATTGATTTTTTTATTAATTTTTTAAACTGAAATTAAAGAATTGAATTTTTTAAAACAATTTATTTTTTTAAAAAAATAAAATTATACATGATCTTACAAAAATTTATTTAAATTTGTTGTTGTAAAATGAATTATTTCAAACAAAATAGAGCTCTGGTTTATCATTAATTAATTAATTAATTAACTGCAATTACCTGTTTCCTCAACGTTTCATTCTCTTGGATGGCCATCTGCTCCTGATGAAAGATAAAAAAAAAAATATTCAAGGACTATAACACAGCAAAGCTTTAATAGCATTTTGTTAATATATATATATATTATTTGAATATAGATTTTAAATTATTTATAAATTAGTATCAATTTAAATTCACTTTAAAAAACTTTTAACAAGTAAAATAATGTACTTTGAAATCCGTAATTTATTAATAATATTTACTGAAATTAAATTAAAGTCCTCAATTTCAAATGTGAATATCCAAACATGGCATTAGCTTATTCATATTGCTAGATGCTTATCTATAATTCTTATTAAACATGTTAAATTGCCAAATTTTCAAATTAATTTTAATAATTACCTGCAATTTAGAGATTCTAAGCTGCTCCAAAAGAACTTTTTCCTGCAACAATAATATAGTGATTATCATCAGCAACTCTTTAACTATAAGCTCATGAATTTAAAAAAAGAAAAAAAAAATCTTGAATTTAATATACCTTCTTATCCTTAACAGAGAGCATCCCTTCACTTAATTGATGTTCTAGGTGTTGAAGGTCTTTCAAGCTGAGGCCATCTAGTTGTTGACCCATCATTTGCCTATACATAAACTTGAGATTATCAAAAACTGAAGATTGGTTACATCAAATTTAAGAAAAATTTTACGATTATATATACAACAGTTCTATTTAATCACTCGATTCTTATATTATTTCATTATAATTAATAATCAATATCTAAACACAATAAATTAAATAATTTGTGCAAATTCAAGCCAATACATCAATCACTTACGAGCATGTCAACCGTAGCTTGGAAACTTCATCTTTCAGTGCCCTCACTTCTGCACTTTGTGTATTCTGTTTATCAAATGATCCACACAAAAACTATCATCACCATCATTTTCATATGTGTATCATTGTAATTTCAGTCGTATTTTTCTATCCGTCGTAAAATAATAAGTAAATCGCTGCTTTATACTCAGTAATGAGAATATATGTAATCGTTTCCAAATATTACTATTGATCTATGACTACAACTAAAATATATAAGGAAATAATTTACTACCACAGCTTTAAACCTGCTTTTGTAATAGTATAGTCAGGACAATTCTTGTTTAGATAGAGTTTATATGAATTAATATTTATAAATATAAATAACTTTATGATTTATATGAACTCTAATACAATTTTATATATTGGGTTTATGTAAATCAAATTTAAATAAAAAATTGCCATTTAAACATACCTCTATTGCAAATTCATCAGGAGAATGTTCAAGGCATTCAAATTCCAAGCCTTTGTTGTACCTTGAGAGAGTGTTTTCCATGCTTCCAAACGTAAACAGACAATTCGTCATAAGAAAATTAATCAAAAAGAAAATTATTTATGATTATATTAAAATTGCTGTAAATACAATGGTTATAATATAAAATTTCTTTAACCAGAGATTGCTCAAACTTTTTTCCCAGTAATAAATATCTTTTTTTCCTCCTTTTTCATGGATACTGAGTTAAAAATTAACCTTTTTTTTTCTAATTCATTTAGCTCTAAACTAAATTCAAGCTCAAATCTAATATTAATGGTTTGGATATTAAAATAAAGTTTATTCATAGTGAGTTTTTTTCCCACAGGAATTGTGTTAGTAGGTCATTTCCAGCAATCAGATGGTAATTGGGTGATATTTGCAGGTATCCAAAAAAAAATTATTCAAACATTTATAATTTCTTTACATGATATTTTAAATAAATGAAATTTAAATATTGAAAGAACTATTGTTTTAAATCATTCTAAGAAAAAAAAAGTCTGTTTGGGAGAAAACTTGAAAAACTTATTTTAGTACAAAAATCAAAATAATTTTGTTAAATTTTTTAACTTCTTAATTTAGATTTTTTGAAAGCAATTTCTTAATTTAGATATAAAAAAAACATAATTTCTTTATTTTTCCAGTTAAATTCCATACTTTCCTGATTTAAAATATATTTAAAATAAAAACAGTTTTTCCTAATTTGTAAACTAAATTAACTCAAACGGAAACTTTTAAGCTAATTTAGTTAAAAAATAAAATTAAAAATGGCTAAATTAAACTTTTTAATAAATAAAAAAGATGAATTTGAGTATTAAGTAAAAAAAACAACTTGCTTGAAAATTTTGTCACGACCTACTATAATAAGAATTTTACCATAAACAGTATTCCTTTTTATATCATCTTTCCAAAAAAAAAAAAACAAAAAAAAAAGAGAAAAAACCCTAAACAGCTTAAAATTTTAAGAGTTCTTTTACTAAACCTAACCCTTTCTTATTATATCATCTTTCCCAAAAAAAAAAAAACCCTAAACTGCTTAAAATTTTAAGATTTCTTTTCTTAAACCTAATCCAATCTTAAAGAGTTGTCCTCTTCTTGAATCCCAATATCCTCAAAAGTTCTAATTTTCAAGACTCTTAAATTACTCCATAACCCAATAAATCAAAACTTAATCCCATAATCTCTATAGAAATAAATCCAGAAACTAAAAATCTTCAAAAGAAAAAATTAAAAAAAAAAAAGATTTTAGAATGAAAACAATAAACAAGAAAGAAAGAAAGATACCTAGTGCTGGAGAATTCATAGAGCTTGCCTGTGCTAGAGAAGACTATAACAGCAACTTCAGCATCGCAGAGAACAGACAATTCCTTAGCTTTCTTCAGCAACCCATTGCGACGTTTTGAGAAAGTAACTTGTCTGCTGTTCAAATTCTCTATCCTCTTTATCTCTATCTTTCCTCTTCCCATCTTCTTCCTCTCTTCTGTCATCTAACAATTTCCTTAAAAAAGTATTTATTTTTACAATATTAATTAATTAATTTCTCTTCTCTCTGTAAGCATACGAATGGGATGCTGCCTTGTGTGTGTATATATATTGAGAAGCAAGAAGAAGAAGAAGAAAAAATTGTTGAATAATAAAAAAAATTAAACAGTCACTATATATAAGAGTGTGTGTTGAATTTTGATAAGGATTCTGTGGGTCTAATGAAGGAAAGGATGAGCAGAATTAGGATAGATCATGGAAAGCTGACAGATTAGATACTATTTCTAGCATTTTATCCAATTTCGGTTTCTTCTAATTACTTAGGGAGTCTGTATTTTCCCTCTTTTGGAACTTTTTCTATTTAAACCCTCTCTTTGATGGGTCCTTTTTTTTTCATGCAAATAAATAAATAAAACCCTTTTATAATATATTTATATATAATTGAGTGAATTTTTATAAGATAAATTTTAAAATACAATAGGTAAAACAATCCCCTCCTATATAATTATAATTACAATGAGTGTTTGTATTGCAATCAATGATTAAATAAATGAATGAATTTATTTTAAATTTTATGTCTCTAATAAAAAAAATGTGTAAAACCCCTCGCATACAAAACTTTAGTGGGGTATAAAATATTTAAGAGAGGTCCAACGTCAATAGACTCTGATACTATATTAAATTTAGGTTAAATTTGACTCACTCCAAAAATTAGCTTTCGAAGTGATTTAGATGTAATCCAAATTTAAAAAAAATTAAATTAAATTAAAATGAATAAAAATTAAATTTATTTTAACCATACAATAAAATAAAAAATACTAAATTTCATTATTCAGTCAAAAATTACTTTCAACAATTATTAAAACTTAAATAAAGCATCGTTTGTCAGTTTATTTAGATTTATTTAATATTTAATGATGATTTAAAAGTAAATTTAAATCAAATAATAAAATTTAATATTTTTACTTTATTGTATAGTTTAAAAGTAAATTTAGCATTATTTTCTATTAAAATAGGTGTTATTACCTTCATACATGTGAATATATATAGAAAGACAAATTACTAATTTAATTAGTAATATATACAAAAAATAGAGCTAAAAATGGTGAGTGAAAGCTGGCTTACTTATGATAGAATGGATTCCAAACATGTCCTTACCAAAATTGGGAAAATAAATTAGCAAAAATTTGCTATTTGGTAGCAAGCGTTAAGAATTGGACGGTTTATATAAGAATTTTAACGTTGCATTGGATGAATATGGGAAGTAAATCCTTACACACTTGCCAACTTTGTTTTTATACTCTATTTTGATTTGATACGTTTCAGAAGTTCTACCACCTTTTTGCTGGTTTTTTAAATTCATTTATACTCTCATCACCCTATTTTAAAATTATTAAAATAACAGTTTTATAACAGTTTAAAAATATTATTAAAAAAATTTAATTATTTACTATGTAATAATATATTTTAAGAAAATGTTTACTTTATATTTAATAAATAATAATTTTCATCATATTTTTTATCTATTTTGAAAAAATAAATATTAATTATGTTATTTTAATTATATTAATCTTTACTGCTGACAAATTGAGAAGATTATAAAATAGGGAATATTATAAAAATTTATATTGTGGTTACGCACAATATTAAGTTTATAATAAAGTGGTATTTTATATATGGTTACATGCAATTATCAAATAAAAATATTTTCCAATAGTATTATTAAATATCATTGATAAGTCAGAAAAATTATAAGAAGTTTCATATTTTTAATTAAATATCTAAATTAGTTTATGACAGGAGTGATAATTTTTTATTAATATTATAAATTTTAATAATGTGGTATTAAATAAATAATTAAAATATTTTTTTATTATTAAAGTAAATTCCACTTAAAAATAAAAATTAAAAGATATAATAAAAAGTAGAGAAAATAGTTGCAGCTAATCTACTCCCTTGCAAAATTATTTTGTATTTTTAAAATATGTTAAAAGATTGATTAGATTTCGTTCGGAGTTTTAACTAATATTATTTTATTAAGACGATAGAAAAGAAATGAGAGATTAGAAATTGAAAAATCTTATTGAAATTTTTAAATTTCATCCAAAATTTTAACTAATATTATTTGATTAAGACGATATGAAAGAAAATGAGAGATTAGAAATTAAAAAATCTTATTGAAATTTTTAAAAATTAAAAAGTAAAATTTCAAATAGTCAAGAAAAATCTATTTATAATAGAAAAAATCCTGATATATAAAATTATAAAAATATTTTAAAAAAATAATTAAAATGTAAAATTAATTTTCTAAAAGGTGAATTTTTACCTTGAATTTTATAATAGATATGTGACTCTCGTCATACTTTTAAAAGTCGTGCACTTTAAAATTTTATTTCTGAAAAATTATTGTAGACTTTCATCGAACATCGACAATAAAAATTAAATTCAGTACAATTCTGTTATAAAATCTAAAACTAATTATTTGCATCACTCAAATATACAATTTTGTAGTCCTTCAAATAATAATCCACAATTATTAGCAAAATCAATCTATGTGACTCACTAACACATGACAATCTCACCTCTGGATGAGCTTACAAATATTAACAACTCAAGGATTAGAGTGGATTTGAGGGTGACATGAGTCCAATTGCTTTTTTTTTTTTTTTTTTTTCAATGAGACTCATATTTATAATTAAATATTATTTTAAATTAAATATTCAATAACTTATCATCAAAATTTGCAAAAAAATTATTAATTTTGTATCAATTTTCAAATTTGTTAAATTACAAATCCCATGATTTACGTTCCATCTTACAATTGCATTTATTTCTTCAGGAGTTGTTTTAATTCGGCTGTTAAATACAGTTAATAACGGATATATATATATATATATATAAATAATTAAATTTTAGGTGTTTGATAAATTTTTGAAACAGTAACTGATAGCTGATATCTACCTGTATCAGCTGTATTTTTTATATTTCTACAATTAGAGTGGTTTCTCGTTAGTTGATCTGATTTTATTTTTTATTTAAACTATATTATTCTTTTAAAATTTTATTAATTATGAAAAACTCTTTTAAATTAATTTTTTGATAAAAAATTATTTAAAATTATAAATATACTAAATGAATATAAAATTATTATAAACAATAATTAAATTAATCATAACATTCCCTTATTTAACTACTTCCAGAGCTAAACACTTAGCATATATATCTTAAATAAATGGGATAATTTTTATGTACAATCACTTAAATTTAAATTTTTTAATGACATCACTTAATTCTAATTAAATAATTTTAATTTTAATTATTATTAAATTATTATGATCGAATATTACAGATTTTCGCATCAAGCTAAATTAATTTTCGTTCAAAATTATTTAATTTTAAGTATTTTTTTTAATATTGTCACTCAATATTTTTCTCAATTTTAATTTGAATAATATAAAGTTTTGATTATATGTAATTATATTATTTATAGTGATAAATTTGTAGTTTTTAATATTCTAAAATACTTAAATATTAAATTTGATTTTATTTAAAATAATTTTTCATTTAAATTTTAATATCTTAATAGGTTAAATAAAAATTGAAGAATAACGATAAAAAGAAATTCAATTTGAACTCTACATTCTGAAATCAAAAGTGGATACAATTAAATTTATAGAAGGATGAGAAGCAGAATCATATTTCAACTCTAATTTTCAAACAAACTGTGTTATAAACTACGTTATAAGCATAGTATACTTGACGAACAGAGTTCAGTCTCAAATCCAAGAAACAATCGGATAAGAAGTACTCAACTTTGATTTTACCTACTTGTATTTAGATTAAGTTAGGACTCTTAGGACATTTTGATATATCTCAGCTCATCTTATATCTTATCTCTAGTTCTTAATTAGTTTAGAAGGCTGAAAATACTCTTTTCATTCTGGTGTTTCAGCTATGAACATATGCGTCTAAATTTCTTCTTTCAGTTAAAGGATAATTAAAATTTCAGTTCAAGGATAATTAAATTTTCAGTTCAAGAATAATTAAGGTTTTAATTCATTTAGTTGTGAGATTTATGCGATTCTATTATTTCTTTAATTATTTTTATATTTATATTATTTTTATAACTAGTATTTATTATTATTTTATTGATTATTATAATAAGAGTCCCTTGCACAATTATTAGAATAATATATTGTTATTCAGTTTGATTAAATTTGTAATTATTTAATTTAATGTAAAATAAATTGTGAATTAGGTTGCGTGAGGTCTTCCCGAAAAAAAAACATCTAATTTAAATGAACCAAACATCCAAATTTGTTAGTTAGAATAAGATCCTTCTAAATCTTAGCATTGTAATTGAATTAAATTCTAAAAGGTCTGTTATTGCTGAAGCTTTGGCCTTGCGTCAATGTTTATCTTATGCTAGAGATTGTTTTCTTCAGGCGGGTTGTATTTTTACGGATAACCAATCCTTAGCCTTGGCTATTCGCTCTCCTCTGGATGACTTTTCAGAGTTTGGATTAGTTGTTTCTGATTGCAAAGATATTATGCGGTCTCAGGGTAACATTCATGTTTGTTGGGTACGGCGTTCAGAAAATAGAGCCGCCCATTTATTAGCTAGAGAGTCTATTCATCATGTTAGATTCAAGATTTGGATTGACATTCCTGATTGTCTCTTGGATTATTATTCTACAAGATAAATAAAGTTTTTCTTGATTCAAAAAAAAAAAAAAAAGAATGATTGAATATCCAAAAAGTTTTTGATATTTATAATACTAATTTATATTTTAAATTATTTTTAAATCTGTAATCAACCAATAAAGTTGAAATTAAGATTATTCTTTTGACTAAATATTTCTCATTTTAATTATTTTTTTTAAATTTAATTAATTATTTCTTTAAATTAATTTTATTTATTTTTACGTTTTTGTCCATTTTATTTTATTTTATTTATATCTTATTCATTCCATAAAATTAATTTACTTATCCGTTTCTGTGTGATCAACTTTACTTATCATTATCACAAATTTTATTCTAAACATAAAATTTATTTTTAATGATTTTACGCCCTACAATACAACAAATTAAATTTATTACTCTCTCGTTATGTATCCTTTCATCTTATTTAATAAAGCTTAATAAATTTTAAATATTTAAAATTACAACAATGTATATATTTATAATAATGACATCAGATGATGATATACTCACTTAATAATTTTTTAAAAAAATTATGAATATTTAAATAATTAATGTGATGTAAATAAATTTTTTTATTTCAGCATCAATTAAAACCATTATTAATAAAAATGAAATTTTGCTATTAATTTATTAACTTTTAGTTATTAAATCTTCAAATATAGATATTAAGCTTTGTTTTTGCTTTTAAATAATTGAAGATTTAATTTTAATACTGAAAAATTTAAAAATAAATCTCAAAATTTATTGAAAATATTAAAATAATAAAAAATCAACATAGGATTTTTTAAAAATAAGACGGGCAGAAATTAGTATAAAATAGTAGTATCAAAAGAGTTGTATCAATTTTTCGTAATTTATTTTCATATAATTATTAAAGAGTGGTGTCACCTCAGACATATTGATATCTCCTCCTCAACTTGATTATAAGACTCATTAGGAAGAGTGACTAGTTGGCCACCAGTGAGAACTGAGCCTCATTAGAGAGAGTGACTAGTTGGCCATAAGTGAGAACTGAGCCCAGCTAATTAAGTCCTTGTGCTGTGCCTCCGCCTCTTGTATACATACATTCCTCCCTGTTTGCAAGTGGTGTGAGGATCATTGTATCGAATTGTGTAATGATGGTTTCCTCTGAAATGGAATGAGTAGCCCATTTTATTAAAATCTCTATGCCTACATGCAATATTTGAATTGTTTGTGCCATTATGCTTGTTTGATAATATATATATATAAAAGTTAAGGAAAGGTATGGAAGAAGAATTATGTTCTGATCTTCCGAATGTATTTTGGAATAGAAGACAGTATATAGTAGACTTACCTTATGAAGAAAACTTTGACGAAAGAACTATCTCTACTAAGGCAAGACCAATTCAAATGACACCAGAATTATTGGAATATTGTAAAAAAGAAATCAAAGAATTAGAAGATAAAAAATTAATAAGAAAGTCAAGGAGTCCTTGGTCCTGTGCAGCTTTTTATGTAAATAAAAGTGCAGAAATTGAAAGAGGAACACCTAGACTAGTTATAAATTATAAGCCGTTAAATGCAGCATTAAAATGGATCAGGTACCCCATCCCAAATAAAAAAGATCTTTTAAACAGATTATATAATGCAAACATCTTTAGTAAATTTGGTACGATCGCTTTAGATTTAGAAGCCATACATGTTTCTCCTGAAGAGGAGGTCATACCTTGAAGGGCTTTAATTACTTCCGGTGATTGGCTCAGTTCTTCAATCCATTTTTTAATTTCTTCCTGGGTTTTATCAGAGGTTTGGGGTTTTAAGGAGGCTTTACTGGGTTCAGTGGTTTTATCCATGATTTTACTGATTCTTTCCGATTGTTCGGAAAGGGCTTTAGTAGGAGAGCTGGAACTGGACTTTATCTCTTTCCCTTTATTCAAGTTTAGTACCAAGGAGATTTTGGAATAAAACTAAAGAAAAATTATCCACGGCAAATAGGACCAAATTAAATATACTAGGTAAAACAGAGGCGTTAATAGTAAATCAGGATTTAGAGATAAAAACTGTATTTCTATTATCCCAACAGATAAATCATATGGTAATTCTTTTTTATTTATTACCCTTTTTATTTCTGAAGATTCTGAATCATCCGATTTTACTGTACTTGCAGATCTACACAAGAAAGGATCCATTTCTAAAATTTTGAACTATGTTACGGCCACTGCCTGTTATACCCTAAGATGCCTAACACAATTGGCTAACATGGGTTCAGTCGGCATACCCAAAACATATTTTTTCAAAATTTTTTCAAAATGTATTCTTCTTTATATAAACCTACTCATACACCAAAAATCCTAGGCTCTGATACCAACAAAATGTATGGACCGTTATTTCACTCCAAAAAATATTTTAAAACCTCAGGATTATTGTAACGACCCGGAACCGATACCCCTCTGTAACGGTCCGAACCCGCTACCGGCGCTAGGATCCAGATCGGCTTAAGGCCGCCGGGACCCGTAGCAAGCCAAACATACATCCTATCACCTGGTCAAATCCCATACATGATCAAAACTGTAACGTAAAAACTGGAACATCGGATGTACAAACTGAACTTGACCTGTATGCGACATAACTGAAAACATAAAAGGACCCCCCTACTAGAGCCCTCAACAAAACTCTAGCTGGGTCAACATAACATACATCAAGCCGGAGTCACATCCAAAGAACCAAATCTAACCTGTGCATGCATCAAACCACAACACAAGACCTCCACTAGGGTCCTCATCTATTACCATAGCGTGGTAAACAACACATGCCACACTAAACATAACATACATCATGTATTAAACAGGGACTAATCAAGTCTTAGGGCCAAGCACAGTACTAATCCAATAAACATAACTTTACATTACAATCTCTGACAAAACATTATATCAATGTACAATACATGTCCACACTAAAAATACTAATCTAATACTATTACATAGGCAAGACTTTTACCCTTGACGTCTTCCTGGACTACCTCTGACCTGCAAAACGGGGGTTAGGGGAGAGGGGTGAGCTAAAAAGCCCAGTGAGTAGAAACAAGGAAAACAGTTCATTAATTACATGCTTTCATGAAATGTGTCACAGCACAAACATTCCACATAACAGACAGACATGACCACCAAAACTCCCTCCTAATGCCCGACCCACAGAGAGCTCACACAGGACTTTCACATGCAGTTGCCCGGCCCACAAAGGAGCTCGCACAGGACTTTCGCATACAGTTGCCCGGCTCTCAAAGGGCTCACACAGGACTTTCAATATGCCTGGCCCGGCCAGGTCTTTCAACATCTCTAGGGCTATTGGGGTCGCCTTGGTCCATCCACATCATCAACAGTAAATAATGCAATGCGTCATATTCGTGTAACTAGTGCAATCAACCTATTACATATAAACATGATGCATGAACATGCTTTAGGCATTTTATTTCGTAAAATAAAAGATTAAGTTTAGTTCTACTCACCTCTGGCAGACGCTGGACAGACTCTGCAACTGCTAACACTGATGGCCTCCTCGATCCCTCAGGTCCGATCCTACACAGGTGGACTCGAATGAGGTGCCAACACACTCTAAACAACTCATAAACAACTACCTAAAAACCCCTTAAAACATCACTTAAACATGCATAGAAAACAACCTTGAAAAGGCTGGACAGGGCACTTTCGGCGGCACCTTCGGCGGCCGAACCCTCTCTCCAGAGACGAAACTCGGGCACTTTCGGCGGCACCTTCGGCGGCAGAAAGTCCCACTCCAGAGACGAAAGTCAGACACTTTCGGCGGCCGAATCCTTCCTTCGGCGGCCGAAAGTCTGCTTTCAAGCCAAAACTCAACTTTCGGGGGCAAGGTTAGGCGGCCAAACCATGCATCCAAAGGCAGGTTCGGCGGCCGAAACCACCTTCAGCGGCCGAACCTGAGTTCTTCCCAGAAGGGCAGAACTCAGCTTCTCATGCATTCAAGCCTCCCAAACCTTCCAAACACCCCAAAACAAGCACCCAACCTTACCAAAGCATGCATAAATCCTTAACCATGCACAAAGGAGCTTAATAGCTTGATTAAACTCCAAAAACAACATCAAAACATACATAGATAGCTTATGACCCACATAGGCCAAAACCATCAAAACAACCCATAATCTCACTTGCTCTTTCCCTCTCATGCATACACTCTCCCACATGCATAACCTAGCCTAAACATTCAACATAGCATCATATAAACATACATGAGCATCACATAACATACATTGGGCATAAAACCCACATAAATCCTAACATGCATATCTACCCATATTCTACCATTAAAACCTTCATAAAACTTCAAAAGACACTAGAAAAGCAAAGATCTACACTTACCTCTTGAAGATCGAGGGTTGCGTGATCTCTAACTCGGAGGTGTGGAGAATCCAAGCTCCAAAAGCTCCAAGCTCCCAAAACTTCGATCTAAGCTTTAAAACTCTTCAAAATAACCATGGAACTCATGAAAACATGAAGGAGATGAAGAAAAACATGAAAACGGCCAAGGGAGGACAAAAACTCACCTGAGCTCGAGAATGGGGAGAAAACTCGCCCATTTCCGATCTGAGGGCCCTTTATAGGTGGCCTGGTCGAAGACCTTCGGCAGCCTAACGTGCCCCCTAAACTCATGCATGTTCGGCGGCCGAACTTGACTTTCGGCGGCCGAACCTTGGCTCGTTCAAACAAGACTTTCGGAGGCCAAAGGCGCTCCTGAAGCCTTTCCATGTTCGGCGGCCGAACTTCACTTTCGGCGGCCGAACCTGGCAAATGCCTCCTTGGTCTTTTCTTTTCAAAACTCAATTCTTTTTCATTTAAAACCATGAAATCAGTAAAAGCCTTTTAGAAAACACATTTTACCCCTCTAGAAGCCTCTGGCATCCTTAGAAATTCCAGATTCCAACAGAGATTTCGCCGGAAGGTAGGGATTCCGATGCCGGAATCTAGCCGGGTATTACAATTATTATCAAAGTATTTTGGAAGAAACTGGATCTGTTAAAATCAAGCATAATTTTGATAAAAATCATAAAGAAATAATAGCTTATTCTTCTATTCAAATAAAGAGTGTAGGATCTGTTGAAACAAGCCTAAGTGAATGACCCATATCTTTTGAAGTATATCCAGATATGACCATTTCATTAAATGATTTAAATATTTTGGAAAGTATAGTTTTAGAAGTTAAAACTCACAATTATTATCCAGACCTTAGTAAAACCTAGATATTCAACCTCGGATATTCCAGAAACAAACCTTAGAATGAAAGAAGTAGATTATAGCTCTTCAGTTCCTCAAGCAGTTTATAATTCAGTAGAAAACTATTTAAATCAACAGGCTAATATGGCACCTTGATTAATCGACATGTTTCGTTGTGCAGATCAACGTATCGATATATCGGATGACTTATTTTGATAGTGTTTAAGTCAAGAGCTACACGGTCCCGAGTGAGTGACAAAGGCTGAGCTCGTGACATTCTCGTTATGGAAATTGAAATTGGAATGGAAAATCGATTTCTTAAATTTTTTAAAATTAGAATGGGAATTGAGATTGGTACGATTTAATATGTTTTTTATTTCAATTTAATTCTAGTATCAATTTTTATTTTAATTGCGATTTCGATACCATTCCGGCGAGATTTTTGATTCTTAAAATAAAATTTAAATTTTATTAAAACAATTAAATACTTTAATATAGTATTAATATTTTTTATAATAAACTAACAAGCAGTGAGTGACAGATTCAGAAATTTTATTCAGGTTCAAATTAAATAAATAATTAAAAAATAATATATATTCAGAAAAAATACATTATAAAAAGTTGATAAGTAATTACAATAAAATTATAATATTCCTCATCAACTTTTCATTACTTAAAATCTATTTATAATATCTTCATTATTAACATTTATAAATACATCGCTTTCGATATAAGTTACCAAATAATCATTCAATAAATTATCTCCTATTTTATTACGGAATCCATTTTTGATGATGTGCATTGTAGAAAATGCCATTTCAACTATGGCTGTAGCAACTGATAAGAGCTGACAATTTAACCAACGTATACACCAAAAGAAATACGATATGTTTTCTTGTAGCTACCATATTTTCAGCAAAAGTTTCAATTCCTTTCACATCAGAAAATTTCTTGTTCATACGTATATTAATGTAATACCCGGCTAGATCAGGCATCGGAATTCTTACCGTCCGGTGGAATTTGAGGATGTCGGAGCTGCTAGAAGGGTACGCTAAGAGTTTTCTAAAATGTTTTAAGTATTTTCTATGGTTTGAATGAGTTTTGGATTAAGTTTTGAAGAGAAAAGACTATGGAGACTTTTGCCATGTTCGGCCGCCGAAGGTAATGTTCGGCCGCCGAAAGTGCTATAGATTCGGCTTCCGAAGGTCATGTTCGGCCCCCGAACGTTGCATGGTTTTGCATGCAGGTTTGGCTGCCGAAGGTGAGTCGGCTAGCCCTCTATTTCAGCGCCTCCAGTCGGTGAAATGGATGGATTTCTGTTCCTTTCACTTCCTGAGGTGAGGCCACGTCCTCCATGAGTCACTTATTTTGTTTTTATCACCTTGTTAAGTGTTTTTGGGTTGGTTGTGAAGGGTTTAAGGGAAAAGAGAGGTTTGGTCGTTTGGAGAAGGTGAAGGGAAGGTGGTGCTTATCCTTAGGTTCAGGTTGATCAGCTTCTGTTTGTAGGAGGTAAGGGCAGCTTTTTCACTTGTTTTAATGATTTATTATAGCTTTTAAAACGAGGGTACGGGTAGAGTTGCATGTATAGGGTTAAGTTTAGGTTTTTGAGTTATGCATGCAAGCTTCTATATGTGTTATGTTTGTTGTTTTGTTGGGGTTGTAAGTTAGTTTTGGACCCCTTTGTTCATATACTTGAGTATATGTAAGTTGAGGTATGAAGTTATGCATGTTTAGAGAGGTAGAAAGGATGGAGGAGCTAGGTTGCGGGAGAAGCTGAGTTCTTGAAGAACTCAGGTTCGGCAGCCGAAGGAGCATTCGGCCGCCGAACCTCTTGCATGGTGGCTTAGGCTGCCACAGCTTGCCCCGAGTGTTTTTGAGGTTCGGCTCTGTTTCGGGGATTCGGCCGCCGAAGGTGCCGCCGAAGGTTAGAGACTTTCGTCTCTGGAGTGTGTTGTGGCCCCCGAACCTTGCCCCCGAAAGGGTTCGGCAGCAGAAAGTGGAGATTCGGCCGCCGAAAGTATGCGAGTTTCGGCTCTGGACAGGGCATTCGGCCGCCGAACCTGCCGCCGAATGTGTTCTGTCCAGCCTTCTTTTGCATGATTTATGTGATTGTTTTCAGAGGTTCAGAGGGGATTATAGGGGATTGGTTAAGAGTTGTTCAGAGTATGTTTGACACCTCATTCGAGTCCATTTGTGTAGGATTGGATCCGAGAGTTCGAGGAGGTCATCAGAGGTAGAGAGGTCAGAGTCAGTACAGTATCTGCCAGAGGAGCAGAGGTGAGTAGAACTAACCTTAATCTTTGTATACAGAAAGACAGAATGTTTGAGCATAGTTCATGCATCATGGATGCTATGATTTATATAGGGTGATTACATTAGAATCACGAAGTTGGTGCATTGCATTATCATTGTTTATGAGGATTGGACCAAGGCGACATCAATAGCCCGTCGAGGGAGTTTTGAGGTCATGTCTAATCCAAGATGTGGAATGTTTGAGTTGTGATGCATTTTCATATAAAATGCGTATGAATGAACTGTTTTCAGTGTTTCTACTCACTGGGCTTTATAGCTCATCCCTTTCTCTTACTCCCAGTTTTGCAGGTTCAGTATAGCAGGGAAGTCAGCAACAGCAGAGTGTTGATGAGACGACTGCATGTGTAATAGCTTAGTGTGGACATGAAAGCTTCTATATGTGTTATGTTTGTTGTTTTGTTGGGGTTGTAAGTTAGTTTTGGACCCCTTTGTTCATATACTTGAGTATATGTAAGTTGAGGTATGAAGTTATGCATGTTTAGAGAGGTAGAAAGGATGGAGGAGCTAGGTTGCGGGAGAAGCTGAGTTCTTGAAGAACTCAGGTTCGGCAGCCGAAGGAGCATTCGGCCGCCGAACCTCTTGCATGGTGGCTTAGGCTGCCACAGCTTGCCCCGAGTGTTTTTGAGGTTCGGCTCTGTTTCGGGGATTCGGCCGCCGAAGGTGCCGCCGAAGGTTAGAGACTTTCGTCTCTGGAGTGTGTTGTGGCCCCCGAACCTTGCCCCCGAAAGGGTTCGGCAGCCGAAAGTGGAGATTCGGCCGCCGAAAGTATGCGAGTTTCGGCTCTGGACAGGGCATTCGGCCGCCGAACCTGCCGCCGAATGTGTTCTGTCCAGCCTTCTTTTGCATGATTTATGTGATTGTTTTCAGAGGTTCAGAGGGGATTATAGGGGATTGGTTAAGAGTTGTTCAGAGTATGTTTGACACCTCATTCGAGTCCATTTGTGTAGGATTGGATCCGAGAGTTCGAGGAGGTCATCAGAGGTAGAGAGGTCAGAGTCAGTACAGTATCTGCCAGAGGAGCAGAGGTGAGTAGAACTAACCTTAATCTTTGTATACAGAAAGACAGAATGTTTGAGCATAGTTCATGCATCATGGATGCTATGATTTATATAGGGTGATTACATTAGAATCACGAAGTTGGTGCATTGCATTATCATTGTTTATGAGAATTGGACCAAGGCGACATCAATAGCCCGTCGAGGGAGTTTTGAGGTCATGTCTAATCCAAGATGTGGAATGTTTGAGTTGTGATGCATTTTCATATAAAATGCGTATGAATGAACTGTTTTCAGTGTTTCTACTCACTGGGCTTTATAGCTCATCCCTTTCCCTTACTCCCAGTTTTGCAGGTTCAGTATAGCAAGGAAGTCAGCAATAGCAGAGTGTTGATGAGACGACTGCATGTGTAATAGCTTAGTGTGGACATGATGTAAATTCAAAAGATATATGTCAAGGCATGTAATAGATAGTAAGATCGTATGAGATGGTTTAGAATGTGCTTTGCCTAGTGTGTGTTGATCCCTAGTATTTGCATGTATCCTGTTTTATGTTTCTTGATGAGAAATGAGTCAAAACAGACTTAATAACTGTTATGTTTCGAAAACCCAGTGAATGATAACTGTGAGGGAAGACAGGGTTTAATTCCCTTGACCCAAGACCAGTGCAGAGGGAAGACCAGGTTTGATTCCTGTGACTCTATGGTAGCCAAGGTTAACTTGAGATATGCTGACCCTACAGAGTGGGTTCTATGTTTCAGAGCATAGTGCATGGAGGTTACTTGGTAGAATATCACTGGTTTAGCCCTGAGGGCTATTTCAGATTGAGATGTCTGATGTTTTAAAGGTTAAGTCTGGTAGTTTTTACAGAAAAAGTTTTAAAGAATAGCAGTCCAGTCGGATCATGTATGGGATTTTAACAGGTACACAGAGTTCATAGTAGGCTTACTACGGGTCTAGGCGGCCTTAAGCCGATCTGGATCCTAGTGCCGAGTACTTTGGGCCGTTACAGAGAGGTACCGGTTTCCGGGGTGTTACAATTAAAGACAAAATTTTTAAGTTGAGATTCAAGTTCAAGTAGAGCAGTTGGAGAAAATTCACATGAATAAAATTTTGCAAGTTCAATCAATTTGCTCACATCAAATGCAGAGAATGAGTTTTTAGGATCAAGACATACAATATATAAAAGCAAATTTGTATTCATTTCATCAAAACGATTATTAAGTTCTTGAAGCTGCATATCAATGACAGAGTAGAATAGCTCAACACGGTAAAAATGAAGATTTGTCATATTTTCAATTCTTTTTCTTGATCTCCCTCTTATTATGTATAAGTCATCCATCTCCCAACCATCATCTCTTACAATTTGCAAACGACATTTGAAAACTTTAACTAGCTACATAACATTTACAATATCTTGATCCTTTTTTGCAAAACTTGTGATAAGTCATGAGTGATACTCAAAATTTTTCTTATGAGAACTAACACAAAAATAAATTCAAAACGACTTATAATATCTAGCAACTCAATTGCTTCACCCCTTTATGGATATTATTACCATTTTCACCAATATACTCAAGAACATCAATCATTAATAAAAGTAAATGTATCAAATTAATTAATATACGATAATGAGAACTCCATCAAGCTCTGTGTACCTGATTTCTAACATCAGGCAAATACCTCATTATGTTAGGTTGAAATCCTAGATCAGATGAAATATTTTCAATATCAACTTCACAATACTCAATAGTTACTTGCTTAAATAAAATTAATTGAACAAGTTGATTCACCGACGATGATGATGATACATTTGTTGATATTCTTTTAAAAAATTGCTCTATCCCTATAATAATATACACAATTTCAATACATTAATAATTTAATTCAATATCTATTATTAAAATGTATTTTTTTAAATGATATTTTATTAATTCATCCATAAAATCATATTCGACTAAAATTTAAACTATTACCAATTAAAAATAATTTAAAATTTATTTAATTTTTTCAATTCTAATTAGACATAAACTATTACTCATAAAAACTATATTTAATATTTACATAATTTTTTAATTTTTATTACACTAAACTATTATCTATAAAAATAATATTTAATATTTACAAAAAAAATTTAATTTTGATTAGATTAAATTATTACCCATAAAAATATTATTTAAAATTTATACTATTTTACTAATTTTGATTAGATTAAATTATTATCCATAAAAATAATATTTAAAATTTACACATTTTTTTAAATTTTAAATAGACTAAACTACTATCCATAACAATAGTATTAATAATTAAGTGAAATAAATAATAATAAATTAACAATATAATGAAATAAATAAAAAATATAAATTAATTCTTAACAACAATGTAAAAACATAAAATCAGAAAATCAGAAAATAACTCGCCTTCAAAACAAGAGGAAGATGGATAATAAATTTGAAAAAATAAAATTTATGAATTGAAATAAAATTTATTGTGTAGAAATTGAAAAATAAAAGAAAATGGGAGGTCGGGGCTGCTGTGGAAGTGAGAAAAAAAATAAAGAAGTCGAGAAGAATTTAGGTTTTTGGATATTAATGTGAAATAGCACTAATATCTCTAAAAAAATTTCAAAATTTCAGGGGCCATGCCTCGTTGGTTTCAACATGGCCGGTCCTACTGACAAGATTCACATTTCAACGTCAAAAATAATATTAAATATTCATAATATCATATAATATTTTCATCTAAAATATTTTAAAATAAATAATTAAATATGATATAATTTTTATTATATAATTTTTAAAATTTTAAAAAAATTCAAAAAAACCTCCAAACAGAATTTTTAAAAATTTTATTGCAATGTTTCGTGAAAAACAAGCTTTAACTAAATGAAATTTTATATTTTATTAGTATAATTTTATTAATATAGAAATATAAACTATTTAGATAGAATAAACTATAATTAACTAATTAAATTAGTTAAATGATATCATTATAAATCTATTTATAAAATGGTAAGTTGTAATCCATTAATCTATAACTATAATATATTAATAAAATGGTAAGAATTATTTAATAATTGTAATATGTATAATTTTATTAAAATTATATGACATATAAAATATATTATTAGAATTATACATGAATCACAAAATCACTATAAAATTATTAAATTAGTTAAATTAATGGGAAAATTACTTTTTAGTCCCTGAAGTTTAACATAATTAACATTTCTGTTCCTCTATTTTGGCGACCCAACACTTAAGTCCTTTACTTTCTCTCCCGTCCAAATTCATAGTCCTTTCGTCCATTTAAGCCGTTTGGTAAAAAATTCAAAGGTGAAAGGTGATAATTTTTTATAAAAATACCCTCATTTCAATGTGAAATCCCTATTTTTTTTCTCTTTCATATCTTCTACGTTTCTTTTTATCCATTGTTAATTCTCCTATCTTTTTTTCTCTCTCTCTTTTTTTCATCTTTCTTCTCCCTCGTATTTTCTCTATTTCCTTTTGACATTGTTGATTTTTCTTTTTTTTTTTCTCTTTTTCATCTTTTTTCTCCCTGATATTTTCTCTATTTTTTTTTCATTATTGATTTTTTTTTCTCTTTTTCATCTTTATTCTCCCTCATATTCTCTCTATTTCCTTTTCACATTATTGATTTTTTTTTTCTCTTTTCCATCTTTCTTCTCTCTAAAACATTATTTGAGAGTTGTAGAAAGGGTAGGAGTTATGATGAAGAAAAAGAAGAAGAATTTACAGTGAAGAGGTATTGGGTTTGGGTTTCTTGATTTTGAAATAGCGGGACTTTTAGTGAGGGTCAATTTTGTCAATTCACATGTCCCAAACGGCTATTTTGGACGGAAGGATTACAAATTTGAACAGAAGAAAAAGTGAGGGACTTAAGTGTTGGGTCGCCAAAATAGAGGGACAGAAGTGTTAATTACGTTAAACCTCAGATACTAAAAAGTAATTTTTCCTAAATTAATTAAACTATAATCTATAATATTATAATTATTAAATTATTAAAACTATATACTAAAATCATAACATCACTACAATTTATTAATTTAGTTAAAACAGTTAATTTTAACGCAGACGTTCTGAAACATAAAGTAAATTATCCTTTAGATTTTATTATCCAGAGTTGTAAGATTATACAACAATGTAATAATCAATAAAATAAAAAGACAATTGAAATTAAAAATATTTCATATATTTTTTTTAATTTGACCTTGTATTAAACTTTTAGAGGAGAAAGTTGATATTGGAGGCTAATGAAGGTGCAAAAATGCAAAGGTGGCAAACCAAATTGATTAAATATTTAATGACCGTTGGGGAAGTTGGGCGCTATCTTGAATCTTTAATGCCTCTGCCTAACTCTCTCGACTGTACACATCATTCAATGCTCTTCTTCTTTCACCGATCTCTTTCTCTTATCAATCACTACTAGCTTGCAAATTTTGCACTTTTGTTTCTCTCTGACTTCTCTCTCTCTCTTTCCCATGCTTATTGACAATGCAAGTTGAAATCTTGGAAATTTTTTTGTGGGTGTTAACTCAGAGAATTGAATGTAAAGGAGCTTTGTAGTTAACGATACGTTAAAGGTCGGTGTATTATTTTGACTTGATCAGCTTTTTTTCCTTTTATTTTCTTTCTTTTTAATATATATTATTTGCCTGTTTTGTTGTCTTGGATATTTCTAGTTGGGTAGATGAACAAACTCAAGCGGAGAAAACAAAGCTATACAGGATTTGAATATTTGAACTTTTCCCATTTGTCATTTCCTTAGAAACTCTGATTTAAGAAGATAATATTGCTTTGTTCCCTTCTGAGTTTTGTACTGTTGTCTTGCTTTTGCCATGAAATGAGGGTACTCAAAGAAGTATCTTAATTAGTTGGTTTGAAAATCTTATTAGTAAAGAGCTGAAATATTAGTTTTGGTGTTGGTAGTAAGTTCTACCAATAAAGATTTTGATTCTTTTAATGCTGGGAGACAACTTGGGCGGCCGAAATCCGTTGTTTCCGGGAAAGATTTAAGGAATTTGAGATTGTGTCAGCAAAACTAGTATAAAAATCAGAGTTGGGTTGCTTTTATTTGCTGGATTAGACTTAGGAATCCTGAAAGTGAAGAAAAAATCGAACATTGAAGTATTCATCAGGTTTGATTTCCTATATTCGATTTGGGTTGATTTGTGGTTTGTTTTTGCTGAAACAAGATGGTTGGGAGTATCGAGACAATGGAAGTTCATCAAAATGGATGGTCTAATAACAATGGCAATGGTCTAGAAGAGAAGCTTGATGAACTTAGATGCCTTCTCGGAAAGGCTGATGGTGATCCTCTGAGGATTGTTGGTGTTGGGGCAGGAGCATGGGGGAGTGTTTTTGCAGCTATGTTGCAAGATAGTTACGGCCAATTTCGACAGAAGTTCCAAATCAGGATTTGGAGAAGGCCAGGAAGAGCAGTTGATAGAGCCACAGCAGAACATCTCTTTGAAGTGATCAATTCCAGGGAAGATGTATTGAGGAGGTTGATAAGGAGATGTGCATATTTGAAATATGTTGAGGCAAGGCTTGGTGATAGGACTCTTTATGCAGATGAGATTTTGAAAGATGGGTTTTGCTTGAACATGATTGATACTCCACTTTGTCCTTTGAAGGTTGTGACTAATCTGCAAGAAGCTGTTTGGGATGCAGATATTGTTGTGAATGGTGTGCCTTCGACAGAAACTCGGGAGGTTTTCGAAGAGATTAGCCATTATTGGAAGGAAAGAATCACCATGCCTATCATTATCTCTTTAGCAAAAGGCATAGAAGCTGCATTAGAACCTGTTCCTCATATAATTACTCCCACGCAGATGATTAACAGAGCGAGTAAGTTCTTCTTACTGAAGTTTCGATACCTTTCACTACGAGAAATGCTAAAATCAATAGAAAAGAATTTTATCTTTTTCTGCTAAAAATTATCTTTTTTTTAATATGTGTGAAGACAAATGGAGTAATTATTAACAATAACACATTGCTATCAGAACAAACTTTTTATCAATGTCCACAATTTTTGTTGTTGTTCTATATTTTTATATATCATTAGCAACAATTATTCATATCACTATTGTATGTTAGTTTGATAATAGGGTTTACAGAAAGATCACTTCTCCCATATTTTATCATTTTTCCCTTATCCTCTAGTTACACATAACCTCCATCCTGCTACATATTTCTGTCACTTGGATTCATATTTACGATGTAACAGCGAACCTCTCTGATAGGGCTGCGAGTAATTGGACCTACTCTCCTATCTTTTGTCATGTTATTGGGCTATGCTATCTTTTGGTGGATCTGCATGTGTTGCACGTGTTGTCAGTCCGGCCTGCTTGCATACGAGGTTGGGCCTGTCCGCTTTAGAGTGGTCTGATGGGCCTTTGGGCCTATATTCTTCTCCATGTCCGACCTCATTCTGGATGTAAAATGTCCGAGAGTCATTATTAGTCAATATAGCACCAAAATTAATATTTTATAAAATCTTTTATTGTTAATTCTAATATTTGTTGTAATATTTACACGGTTCTTCTTTTATTACCAAATATTGCCCTGCAAATCTGTTTCTCTTTATAAGCTTCATTCTTTGTGCCTAGCAGCTGGGGCGAGTATGGAGAATGTACTTTATCTTGGTGGACCAAATATTGCTTCAGAAATATATAACAAGGAATACGCTAATGCTCGAATATGTGGAGCTGAAAAGTGGAGAAAGCCTCTTGCTACATTTCTAAGGCAATCACATTTCATTGTATGGGACAACAGTGACCTTATCACTCATGAAGTCATGGGTGGTCTGAAGAATGTCTATGCCATTGGAGCTGGTGAGTTTCTGTGTTTTCTTGCTCGAAATAATCGGTAGTCTTATGATTTTTACACCAACCAACATTTATATGCTATGAGATTTCCTAGTTATTAAGCGATAATTGCTCATAC
The DNA here is from genome assembly GCF_001659605.2 of Manihot esculenta. Taxonomy (NCBI): domain Eukaryota; kingdom Viridiplantae; phylum Streptophyta; class Magnoliopsida; order Malpighiales; family Euphorbiaceae; genus Manihot; species Manihot esculenta. The sequence continues at coordinate 4,039,992 of NC_035169.2, read as the reverse complement.
TGACATCTTTTATGTGCTTACTAATTTCCAGTTTGATTTTCTCAGGAATGGTAGCAGCTCTTGCTAATGAGAGTGCTACAAGCAAGTCAGTATATTTTGCACATTGTACTTCAGAGATGATATTTATCACTCATTTATTGGCCGAAGAACCCGAGAAGCTCGCAGGGCCTTTGCTTGCAGACACTTATGTAACCTTGTTAAAAGGTCGAAACGCATGGTACGGCCAAATGTTAGCCAAAGGGGAGTTGAACAGAGACATGGGTGATAGCATCAGTGGCAAAGGAATGATTCAGGTAGAATTATTTTGCATTTCAGATTCTTAGTAGGCAAACAATATTAATCAAATCCTGTGCAAAGCTTACCAATTTAGACATGGAATTTTAAGTGTTGATTCTGATTTTTGTGTGTTGTAAAGAAGAATGTAGCTTTTGTCTGCAGAAGTTATAATCATTTTTTTGACGATAAGCCTCCATTGTGCCTCTCTTTTTGTTGTAGGGTGTTTCTGCAGTTAAAGCTTTCTATGAACTCCTGAGTCAGCCAAGCTTGAGTGTACTGCATCCTGATGAAAATAAGCCTGTTGCACCTGTTGAGCTCTGTCCCATCTTAAAAACACTATATAAAATCCTTATATCAAGGTAAGTTCTTCCTTTCAACAAAGTATCCCCAATTACGACAAGCTGAAGATTAGCTCGACTCTCCCAAATCTCATTTTACAACGCAAAAAGCTTGTATAGTTTACCTTTTTTATTTATTGATTAGATCTAACTAAAATTCGAACTTGAAAACTCGATATCTTATAGAAGATTTCAATATTATCGGGTCAAAAAATCTACATACTTTGATGCATCTAATTCTAGCCCCTTTTGCTTACGGTTTGATTTTGGATCTTACAGGGAAGATTCATCACAAGCTATTTTGCAAGCATTAAGGGATGAAACTTTGAATGATCCTCGGGAACGCATTGAGATTGCACAGAGCCATGCTTTCTACAGGCCTTCTCTTCTTGGCCAGCCTTGACATTTTTCATTGCTATGAAAATGGTTACGAAGGAATGAATTACTAATTATATCTATAAAGAAATTTTTATGTCAACAGGATGAAATACTTTGTTTTGGATTGATTACTGTATCATCTAATATTATGAAAAGCTTATAGTAAAGCCATGTTTGGCATTGAGTTTGAGTTATAAAAGAATCTTTTGTAAAAAATTATCATTTTAGATGCTTTCGGATGCAATCATTGAAGATTGTAGAGGCCAAATTCTGGTTCATAATATAGGTTTTCCTTGGGCTTAGAGATGAAAAACGAATGAAAATGATGGATTACTTTAATTCTAAAATTTATTTTTTAAATAATTAAATAAAAGTTAATGATAATATTTCTAAAAGTGCAATCTACGGAAGACCCCATAAAAAGAATAATTTATCTTAGTAATAACTTTAATTTATGGATTTGATAATAAAACCTAAATTTTTATTCAAAATCTAAGTGGTTGATTATATTAGGCTTAGGGAAAAATCAAGCTGAATAGAATTAGTTAAATTTTTCTGTTTAAAAAAAAAGAAAAAAAAACTAACAACGACAACAAAGAAAATGAAACCTAATGGTGTCTTAGAGCAAAAAGCAGTCAGCTGTTTAAGCTTCCGCAAAATTTGAAAACAAGTCTCTTTCAAGCCTGGCAATGAGGCTACTATAGTTTCAAAGCTTTGAACCCTTTTAACCTCTGGATCATGAGAGACCAACCTTATTATTGCTAGATTTCAAGCTAGTTCTTGACCGGTGGGAAGAGCATCGTAACCATCATGGTGTTTTGCAGTGGTTCTGTGGACAGGTATGCACTTGAGAACAACAGCAACAGGCATGCTAACTGCTCCGATTACAACGCTGAGAACCCACAGTTGCCAGCTCAGGGGAACAGTGCTTGCAAAAGCTCCCAAGAATTCCACTATGATTACTTGGAATGTCACTGTTGCAACGATAACAACCATGAATATCCAGCTGTCGAACATGCCCCGGAAAATATTTATCTTCTCGATGTCGCGGCTGTTTATTTCATTAAAGACCTTGAAGAAAACCAAAATCAAACAAACAAATCAGAAATTATAACCCTGTAAGTTTAATGCTCTCCAGAGAATTAGTACATTAACTGCTGGCTTTTGTCATAAAATATTTGAGCACCACAAACAAGAATTTGTACTTTGTATACTCTTTTGAGCTAAATGCACATACACTGAAAGATAAGTTTAACAAGGTTAATACATCACCTTTATCATTGTGAGAGCATAAAAATCATCAATTCGACCCGCTAAAATTTCAATCAAAGAGAAGTGTGATCTACTTTACTTTTGGATGATGAATTTCATTATTAACAGCAAAATGACATCTTTTCTGGAAAACAGAGGGCAACGGGTTTTCTCATGCGAGTACTTGGATCTGCTCTCTGAGTTCCAACTTGCAAAAGTGAAAACAGGAATAGAAGAATGTTTTCAAAATGTAATGAATAATTCTGGTCTTTCGCAACTAGCATGACAAGGGAATTAAAACAAGGTGTGGATTCCATGCATTTCAGAAACTAAATTATGGGCTGCAGCCCCCATTTTACAAATACAAAGGGAACTGGAGTGGTAATCTATTCCAGTTTTTTCTCCATCCACTGTTACTAAGGAGGCTCGCCTCAGGCGCATGGCGCTTGGGCAAGGATGACGGCACCTCTCCTGGTCAGAGTTGAGTGAGTGAGATCAAGAAGGCGCACCAGGCGCTTCCAGGCACACCAAGGCTCCGGGTGCGCCTGGGTACGCCACAAGTATGCCGAATCAAAAATGGCTGTTCACAGCCATGCAAAGCCGCCGTGAAAAGGAAAGAAAATAAGATCTGGCCTAATTTATCTCTCTAACAGCCCTCATTTTCATTGGTCCTCCCCTTTAGATATGGATTTTTTTTATATTTTAACTTCCATCTTCATGCTCCTCTGCTCCAACTCTGGGCTTCATGCTCTTTTTTTTTTTTTTTTTTGTTGAATTTAGGCTGCCCAATTTTTGCCGACTCTGAGTAATTGAGCCAATTGCCAATCCTCTTGCAGACTATTTCTTATTTCATGCTTTTTTATAATATTAAAAAATAAGCAGAAATTATTCTTTTTTGTGTAATTAAAACATTTTAAATTACTTTTTAACATATTATTTTTTCCTTTTACCCTCAAATTAAAAATTTATAACATTGTATATCTATAGAAATAAATTGAATTTATAAATATTTGCTGCCATTAAATTAACTATAATATTGTTCAAATATATTATGTAAATATTATGTATAAGACAGAACAATATATTATGTAGAAGACACAATTAAATGTATATCATTTATAATAAATTTTTGTTATATCACCAAAATTCTATAAGCATAAGAGTAAATAGATAATTATCTTATGTTAGTTGAATATTAATTAATTATCTGCATTTATTTATTTATTTTACTTTTGTGCCTCACATCAGCTTCAAAAGCTTTTAATAACTATGCTTTCATCTCCATCCAATCCCCCCACCCCAACAAAAAAAAAGAAACCTCCCACCAAACCTTAGGATTAGGCTGAACAAATATGAAGTTATTTGTCACAAAACACAACGCAAAATTTACCTTCATTTTAGGGATAATGTCAGCAAACAGCTGCATCTTAGGTGACTTTCGGGTCAAAAGTCAGTGCAGGATTTTGATTTGCAACGGTAGGCTTGAACAATTACTAGCACTAAATATGTAGTTTTTGCATATGAAAAGGTAGGCTACTTTATAGTTCACTTGATCCAAAGTTTGACAATGAACTTCTTTTTACTGATTCCTTTCAGAATGTCAATACCTAAAGGAATAACATGTACAAATGTCATTGGGCTAGTTGGTTCTTACTAACGCAGGTCAATTGCTAAAATCCTGACAAGCCCCTCAAATATTTTCTGAATTACTGGAAAAAGAAAAATAACACGGTAAGGTAAAAGTATATTGTGAAAAGAAAAGAAGAGACTTTGAGGGAGAAAATATTAATTATTCCCCTCAAGAATATTGAGGATTTATAGAAATTCAAAAGACTCGAAACAGAAACAATATTACCAAGAACATTTAGGAGCAAAAATGACAACGGTTAAGGGAATAAAGGGAAAAGGTCATGCTTTCCTTATATTAGCCAATATGATAGCGGAAACCGTGGAAGAAGGAAAAAGTGCTGAAAACATATTACCAAGAATATAGTCAAAAGCACCAGAATCATGAAGATCAAGAAATACAAGAGAAATTACCAAATTGGGCAGCAGAGATAATAAATGAAGATGATCATTGTTTTGTGGCTTTGTACCATAAGATTGATCACATTCAACTAGAGCCAAGGTAACAATATTATTGTTCATTGTAGACTCTGCAACAACACCCAAAAAGAGAGAAGAAAAGAATAGAAAAATCTCCAAGGCACTAAATTTTGAAAGCCAAGTGATGAAGAGTTAGCACTTGAAAATTATCGTAATAGGAATCCAAGTATATTGTATGGCCTTTAACAAAAGAAGGAAAGAAAACTATAGGATGAGTCAGAGCTTGGGAGAGTCGCCTACCTGAGGTGAGTCAGATGGGATAAGATCCAGCAAGAGGGGACGCCGAAGAAAGCGTCACAAGCTGAGGCATGTAATGGCGCTAAAAACTAAAAAGGCTGTGGTTGTGGATGGAATCTAACGGCCAGGATTCTGGCGTTGACCTTTTTGGTTCTAACTTACTAGTGGTCATGGAAGCATTTGGGACTGGTGGTGTAGTCCACCTCCCTCTGGCAGATGGCCAGCAAAGAACGGCAGCACCATTTCTCCATAGGGACAGAAAAGCAAAGGAAGAAAAGGAAAAAAATCAGGCCTTTTAAAGGCTCTGATACCATGAGAAAAGAAGAAGAGATTTGTGGAGAAAGAAAGCTTGATTATCCCCTCAAGCTTGATTGGGGAGTTATACAAATTACAAAGACTCATAACAGAAAATCGATTCCAGGCTAATACCTAAGTCCCTAATTTGTGATACACACATAATACGATATAATTAAGGAAAGATATCTCAAGTTTGAACATATATATATATATATATATATATATATATATATATATATATAGAGAGAGAGAGAGAGAGAGAGAGAGAGAGAGAGAGAGAGAGAGGCATATTCAAAACCATACCTGGCAAAAGACAAAAGAGTTGAATATCAAAGTATTGACAACTTTAGTAGCATCTGAACCATTAAGTCCTAATAGGCGCTTCCCATCAAAATTGAGAACTGCAAGTACAACCAGTTGATAAATACTCTGGCCAAATATATTCCTCCACATGGCCCTTGTAATGAAACTATCACCCTTGCCTACAGGAGTTCTTTTCATCAATTCATCAACAGGAGGTTCAGTAGCTAGTGCCAATGCACCAAGAGTGTCCATTATCATGTTAACCCAAAGCAACTGCACAGCTGTTAAAGGAGTAGACCCTGAAAGAACGTGAAAGATAAAGGTAACAACTATTTCTATAATACTTCGCATAGCCATATTAGCCTCCATAAATAAAAGTTGCATGAACCAGCACACCTGAGATGCATGCAGAAACAAAATTGATAACAAGAGCCACTACATTAACTGTCAGCTGGAACTGCACAAACTTTTGAATGTTTTTGTATACTGCACGTCCCCATTTAGCAACATTTACAATTGTTGTAAAATTGTCATCCATTATAATGACATCTGCATTCTCTCTAGCAACCTGCAAATAGCATCCATACAGAAAGGTAAGGTCAAGGGTGACAGCAACATGATAAAGCTTGCATCAAAGCTTCAGACAAATAAAATGCAAATCCGGTACATTGAAGAGGAGAAAAAAAATATGCATGTCCATGTGATTTCGAAGTAGCTATGAGTATGAGCCATAAAAACTACTGTCTAAGATAAGAATAACCTCAGACCTCTACTCAAGATGAAAGTAGTTATGAAGTATGAACCATACATGGTTTTAAATGACGGCCGTTGCGTTATTTCAAGGTTTTCCAAGGAGCCATTACCGTTTAGGCTGTTATTTCACGGCGATTAAAAATTTTGTTGGTAATGGCCATTACGGCCCTTACGTAACGGACACGACCGTTATTAGCCACGACTTAACGGCTATAAAGGTCATTACCTTCATTTGATGGATAGAAATCTTTAGAATTGCTGCAAGAGACCTCTTGCAGTGTAGTGTATGAATTATTGAAGGTAGAAAACACTTTTTTCTTCACATTTGAAGCCTTCCACTTTCCTCCCAAGCCAAAATTTACCCTTTTTTTATTTCTCTCAATTTTCTCTAAATTTTCTATCAACTCTCGGACTCTTGAAGTGCTATTAATCAACTTCTTTAGAAATTCTTGTGTTGAAGTTGAAGAGCTCAAATCATCCAAGATACTAAAGTGGTTTTGAAGTGCTATTGAGCAAAAAGTTAGTTCTTATTATTTCTCAACAATTTTTAAATATTTTTAATCATTTTTTAGTGAATGCATAAATAAAAATAATTAGAAGTTATAATGTTAGATAACTTATATTAGAAATTCAAAATATAAGTTTTTATTATTTATTTCACAAGTTTTTAGATATTTTTTAATCAGTTTTTAGTGAATGCATAATTAAAAATAATTAAAAGTTAGAATGCTAGATTAAAAATGTAGAATTTTAGAAGTTCATATTATAACATAATATCATTAATACCAATTATTAAATGAGTTTACTTATGCTCGTACAAGTTATAATAAATGATAACTAAATAGTAAGTATAAAATATAAAATATAAAATATAAAATTTACAAGATTAAAAATTTATGAAAATATGTAGGAAGTATAAAAAAGAACATGACTTTAAAATGTAATTTCTTCAAATATTTTAAATTATTCTGCATAATGTAAATACTAAATGTTCATATTCTAGTAGTAATTGAGATTAGTCATTATTATATATGATGTTTAAAACTTATAGAATTTGTGTTTATTAGATATATTTGTACTTATTATTAAGTTGTATAACTTACTTTTGATTATATCTTTAAATATTTACTAATTTCATGAACTTTGCAAATTTTTCAAGAAATGTGTAGCAACAGGCCGTTACCGTAATATTATGACCGTTACAGCCTGTTTCCGTTACCCACGACCGCGATTTGAAACCATGGAACCGTAAAAACTACTGTCTGATATAAGAATAAACTAAGCTGCATAAACCTCAGACCTCTACTCAAGATGTGCTGGCATTGAACTGCTGCCACATCTATAAGAGAATATTAGGCTTTGAAAATGTAAAATGGGTGAAAAGGAAGATATTTAAAACATTTTTAGATTAAAGTTTGTACACATTTAGGCTCCGCTTGTTTTGCAGAAAATATTTTTCAGAAAAATATTTTCCACATTTTCTAGCATTTAATATTCTCTATGAAACAAATGGAGGCTTAGTTATATAAATTAGATCCTCAAAAAAAGGTTGTTGTTGTGCAATATGCTAGTTAAATAATAAGATTTACTCTGAAGGACTGTGCAGTGTGCAATGAGCTTCAAGTTTTCATCTTTCTTATTTTTCTAATGTCCAACATCCAAACTTGAAGGTTGGAAGAAAATCTGGGAGCGCCTCCTCAGATGCAGAAATCATTCCAAAAAAAAAAATAATTCATTTTTAAGTTCATTAGCAGAGACTAGAAATGATCATGAGCAAGCGTGTTATAATGGAAGGGACAAGAAAATAAGTCAGACCCTTGTACTACAATGGATAACGGAAATGAGACTAGAAGGAATATGAATTTTCATCTTTTCCTCGCAGAAAAATCTAGAATTTAACTTAAACATCAATTAAATTTGAGATGATATGCATATGATATTAAAAGACAAAAGTGTGATATGTGTTATGTCCAGATATGCAAAAGGTTGTTATTCAAGACCTAAACAGCATGAAGAGCCAAATAAAGCACAGCATTTAAAAAAGAGATAGAGAGAGAGAGAGAGAGATCATAGTAAAATTTCATTAGTGGATGGAAATATATGTTTCAATATTGCACCAATAAAAAAAAAGGACAGCAACTAGAAGCTATAAGATAAGGTGGGCCACACATCAAAGCCTGTCAGAATCCAGCAGTGTTGATTAGAAACAAGCAAAAACTCAAACCTCAGTTCCTGATTTGCCCATTGCAAGTCCAATGTCTGCCTCATGCAAAGCTGGAGCATCATTGGTCCCATCACCAGTTACTGCCACAACTTCTCCAAACATATTCCTCAAATTAGTTACCAAGGTGTGTTTGTCCAAAGGTAAAGACCGAGCCATCACCTGTTTCCATGAGAAGCAATTAAGAAAATTGTGCATCTAAAAACATAACTTAGTGATGACAACTTTCATGCGGTTGTTCACAAACCTGAATCTTGGGTATGATGTCTCTCATCTCCTCAGGTGTCTTGTTACGAAAGTCTTGTGCTTCTATAGCCAAGCCACCTTCAGTAAGTATGCCACATTCTTTGGCTATAGCTTTAGCTGTATTTATATTATCACCAGTTACCATACGAACGGTAATTCCAGCTTCTAAACAAGTTCGAACTGCATCCTTGACTCCAGGGCGCACTGGATCCTTGATTCCAACAATGGCTACCAATGTGTAGCCAAAATCAGGAATGCGGCTTTCTTCACAAGTGTCATCTAGATCTTTAAAAGCCAAGCAGAGGGTTCTCAGAGCTTCAGAGGCAAAGCCATTTATAACATCTGAGACATTCCTCGTTTGTTCTTCAGACAGATGAACAGGTTTTCCACTGTCATCAACAACCTTGTCACACATTTTTAATACTATTTCAGATGCACCTTTGCAAGATGCCCGCAACCCCCCTTTAGGAAGAGCTACAAGCACTGACATTTTTTTCCTGTCTGAACTGAAAGGCTGAACCTTGAGTATCTGAACCTCTTTTCGCTGTGAAGCAAAATCACCACCCAAAAGCAAGCCAAATTCAAACAATGCTTTTTCTGTTGGTGTTCCCAAAATTTTAATCTGTCCATCTTCATCCCTACTTATTTCACAACCTGTATTTTGAAATATAACCTGCAAAAGGAAGCTCAAGGCACTATCAGATATTTCCAATCCCAAAATGCCTTCACCATTTCTATTGTTAATAGCTTTAGCTTTTCCACATATCCATATCTTATCAACTACCATGTGGTTAGTGGTTAACGTCCCTGTTTTATCTGTGCAAATACAATTAGCAGAACCCATTGTCTCACAAGCAGAAAGATGTCTGACTAGCGCCATGTCCTGCATCAATTTTTTCATTGCAAATGCAAGACTCAAAGTCACTGCCAATGGTAATCCTTCAGGAACAGCAACAACAATTATGGTTACTGCAATAGCGAAGTAGTCCAGAAGTGCAAATGCATCATATGAAGACCAATGTGTGAATTCATTATGAAGTGCTTTCTCCACCAAAAACCTTACAGTCAACACCAAAAATGTAAGTACAGCAAAAGCCAAACCAATCTTTCCAATAATCGTAGCAACACCATTCAGCTTCACCTGTAGTGGGGTCTCATCTTCTCCACCCTCATTCAGAGTTTCCATCAACTTTCCCCATTCAGTCTTCATACCAACAGCTGTCACTAGCATCTTTCCTGAACCATCTTGCACTTTGGTCCCTGAAAGAAGAAAAGGTTTTTTGTCATCTATATTCACAGGTTCACTCTCTCCTGTCAAGCTTGACTCATCAATCACTAAGCTATACCCTGATATGTAAATCCCATCAGTTGGAACTATGTCTCCAGTAGATAATTGAACAACATCTCCGATAACCAAGTCATAAATGAAGACTTCCTTAGTTCTCCCATCCCTTATTACTTGGATAGAAATCTTTTTCTTCTCCCTGTCCAAGTCTCTGAATTGCAAAGACTGCCTGTAGTCACTAATAGCTGTGACCATGACTACCAGGAATATACTGAGTATGATTCCTAAACCATCATACACGCCCTTTGGCCATCCTTCAGTAGCAATTCCTACACCTACAGAAACCACAGCACAAACCATAAGGATTATTAGTGTTACGTCCTGCAGTGCTTCCCAAACAAACATCCAAAAACTTCTAGGAGGTTTTTCAGTATAACGGTTGCATCCATAAATCTTTTGCCTGGTAGCTACACTGCTTTCATGGATGCCATTATTCAATGAGACAGAAACTTGCCGTGCAATCCCTTCAACTCCACCATTGGCTCTCAAAGCCTTAATATTATGGTCACGAGCAACACATGCAAGTTCATCAGGTTCAATTAAAAAACCTGCTTTTCTGACCTCATCTGAAAGCTTGCGTTCAGTTGGCAAACCACCAGCTGCTGCTGCAGCAGCTACAGAATACAAAATCAAGCAAGAAAAAAAAGCATAAGGATCAAATCAGAGGACACAAATATCTCTTAGAGAACACATTTGAGGATCATACCATCAATGAACTGCAGAGCTGCTTTTTTGACATACAAAGCAACTCGTATCTTTTCCTGGTTGAGTGAGAGAGAGGATGGGGAAAGAAGAGAAGCAAAAAAGGTTAGATACGATGACAACATTCACTCACTTCTGTGATGCTACAGAACTTCAAAAGTGAAATACTGACATCTCATATTTTGTAATTTTCTTTTTTTTTTTTAAAGAATAGTGGTGTCTTTAATTTGTGTTCATATCCATGCAGAACACTTCAATAAATATTGACACAAAAACTAATGAAATACAACTAGATGACGATCAATAATGGTTTACAGAGTTATAAGCATCCAGCTGTCTATTTATTCCTTCACTTCTAAGGACACTATTCGAAAAGGAAAATCATATAGCATCCTCAATTCCTCATTTTCTAGGAAGTTGATCTGCACATTAGATTTTGTGTCTGTTAAAATGAAAAAGCAACCATCTAGTGGGTCTTACTAAAAGATGAAGTTCAAAAAATAATCTAACTCCTGATTAGAACATTTTACTTCAAAATTCAGACCAAAAGCTCTGCCATCCATTAGTATTTGGAACTAAATCTTGAAAATAGAAGTTAATGATACAAAAAATTATAAGTAAAGCTGATCTAAATATGCCTCTTCACTAAATGAACTTTGAATTCCACAAGGCAATGCCATGGCATAGGAACATGAAATTATATAACCAAAATTTTGCCATGTGTCTCGTCCGTTGATCCATTTTTTATTAGGATAAATTACACGTAGTTTTAACGTAATTAACGAATCGATCCCTGTATTTTTAAAATTCAACACTTAAACCCCTATATAATCAATCCATTCAAATTGAAAGTCTTTCTATCCATAATTCCGTTAGTCAACGGGCCAAACGGAGAATAAACATTTCAAATATCTAAAATATCCTCATAAACACTTAAATTCTTTCTAGTATACGTGAAAAATTTTATATATTGTATAAACTATACTTTGTTCCCTAAGTTTTAGCGTAATTGATAGATTAGTCCTTTTATGTTTTAAATTAAATTCTTAAATCCCTCTATATTCAATCCACTTAAAATTGCAGTTCTTTAATCTATTAATGACATTAGTTCAAAACTAATTGATAGTCAAATTTCTTCTAAAAGTACTACTTTTTCCTAAAATACTATTTATAAAAGTTTACAACCTAACTTAAAGGTTAATTGGTGCCACTTAAAAAATAACTAAAGTTGTAAATATTTTATGAAAGTTTTGAGCTTACAAGTATTGAAATATTTTAATAAATGGAAATTGAAGAACAAAAAGTGTTAAAAATTAGTTAAATGAGATATTATAGATAAAAGTTAAAGGGGACTTAATTGTCCTTTCAAATAAAAAGGATCAAAATGTTTGAATTATAATAGACGAGGACCGACCGATTATAGAGAGATTTAAATGTACGATTTTAAAAATATAAGAATTAATCCATTAATTGTACTAAAATTTAAGGACTCAAGTGTAGTTTATCCATTTAGAAATGGTAATAAAAATATTTTCACACTTTTAACGGCAAAAATGGAGGGAGAAAATGGAGGGAGGGACTTCTAATTTGGACAGATAGATTATAGAAAGATTTAAGTGTTCAATTTTAAAAATATAAGGATCAATCCTTTAATTATGCTAAAACTCAAAAAATAAAGTATAATTTACCCTTTTTATTAAATACATTTAATAGTAAAAAAATGATAACTTGATAATTTTGTAAGTTTCCAACTATATAGGTAAGAATAGGGTGCATTTGGTCAACATTAAAAGGACCAAGCTTAATTGGCAAAAATATAAAAGTATAGGGTATAATTGTAATAAAAGTAAAATACATAGTTATTTGGCGATTAATTCTAAATTTTATTGCTGTGGTTTGGTGACATGGTGTCAACGTGGCAAGGGATGTGACAATTCGTTAGTTTCTAATGGCACAAGTATCAGTTAGATGCATTTGAAACAACTTTAAAAGGTTAGGGTTTAATTGGCAAAAAAATAAGTATAGGGTGTAATTGCAACAAAATCAAAAGTTTTTTTTGACATTAACTCTGTCATTCCATAACAATTACTGTTCCTCCAATAATTTTCAGAGTGTTTTAAGGTACAACAATTACAGTACAAGTATAATTTGTATGTACAACAATTAGAAGTTGACATTTGATCATGCAACGCTATAAATGGAACTCACCATGATCAATGGGTGTTAGTAAAAGCATTGTACATACAATGGTTCCATTGTAAAATTTCTCATGGAGTCGGGTGCAGTGGGTTTTGATATGGTGATTTGGAGTTGGATATGATGGATGAAATTATAATTAAGAATTTGATTTTATAACAAAGGGGGATATTACACAACGGTTACATTGTAAAATTTTTCATGGAGTTGGGTGTAATGGGTTTTGAGACACTGATTTGGAGTTGTATATGATGGATGAAATTATAACTAAAGATTTTATAAACAAAGAGAGATAGAAGCAGAAAAATGAACAGAAAATCCCTAAATTACAAAATTGAGGAATGGATATGTAAATAATTGCAATATTTAAAGATTAAATAGTAATTTAATTTTAAAAATTAAAGGCAAGTGTGTGAGGAAGTAAAAGCAAAGGGACTAAATAGTCTAATTTCTCAGATATGGGGATCAAATTATTACTAGTAATAAAACCTAAGAACTAGATAATAATTTCCTAAAATTTATTCTCTCTCCAAGTAAATTTATTATCTTACAACCATGGCCTCATGTGACTGAAATTAAAATCTAGCGTATGAAAAAGTAATTTTCCTTGATAAAAATAATAAAATTCACAACTTATGAGTAACTTTACAGTTAAAACAAAAAAGGTTTTTGTCCATAGACATTTTTGGGGTGGGGTGTGAAATTAAATCTTAGGCCTTGTTTTATTGGGAGTATCTCAGCTAAGGATCTTGAAATTTCCGGGAAGAAGTATGAAAACTGTTTCTCTTCCTTCACTTCCCACGAAATCAAGTGAAATCAAGGGTTTTTCTTAGCTCCAGGGGAAGTAACTTACCTATGGGAAGTGACTTTCCAAACATATCTTCCCAACCCACCTACGTAAGGTGAGCTAAAAAAATTTGTTTTATTTTATTTCCACTGGCTGAGGAAATGCTAAGTGGGACAGCCGGACAGGCGCCACGTGATATGAGGATAAGAATAGAATATCATTCCATTAAAAGATCTAAAGCTTCAACGGCTCATCTTTACATCTCCGCCCCATCGCAAAAGGTTGCCACACTTAGTCAAATGTAATTTATTTTAACACGGCATTACGACAGTAGTACATAATTTACTCCCTCCGATTACGCACAAATGAACAAAAGAAAATGAAATTAAAAAAAAAAATTCCGGACCTCCCTATTGCCACGTTGTGATCTCAGAAAAAATCGAGGACCGCGTTAGGACCGCATTCCGAGAAAAATGAAAAAGAAGCTCTATGAGCCCTTTTCACAACAATGGAGCTCGAACACAGCTATGGTTCCAAGGAATCAAATATGAAGCATTAGCTCTCTAGGTTACTGAAATTGATTTCTACAGTTAGTGATCTCGCTAACTGATGCCTGTTAGCTCGAACACAAGATACTACTTTTCTTTTATTTCATCTTTTGGTGAACTGTAGGACTGAGAAAATTCCAAAATGCAAATTAAAAGCAAAGAAAAAATCTCAATATAGAGGGAAAGAAAAACCTGGATGCTCCGTTTCTTCTTCTCGGCCTCGGATCTTTTGACGAGATCGGCTACCATACGGAACCTCCGCCGTGGATTCTTGACGATGGAGACAGCCTTTCTCCATCTAAGCAAAGCTTCCTCAGAGGGATTCTTGTGATGCACTTCGAAGTCCTTCAAAAAGCTCTCCATTCTGTATGTCAAACTTTTGCGCAGGAGGCCAATAGGACTAAGAGTGTGTTTTGTTAGAAGGAAAAGAAAGAAAGAGAAGAAAGAGAAGGAGGAAGAAAACTATATATGCGAAGACAAAGAAAACAAGGGCCTTTAATGGCCGCACATGCCGTTATTCAGTGCGCCTATTCTTATCGTATCTGCAAGGTTATTATAATGTACTCTGATTAAAAATTCAAATCATCGCCTCAATTTTTTATTAGAGGAATTATAATTTTTATTTTTTTTCCAAATAAATTCAAAATTATCCATTTAAATTCATTTAAGGCAATTAAGCCGTAAATAAAATTTAATTCTATTAAAATTCAGCTTATTTATTAAATAAATTAAATTTAAAATTATTGATATTTGCCTTGATTTTAGTTACATTCCTTCTTTTTTGAAAAAAAATGTTTATATTCTAAATTTTAAAAATTTAATTAATATCTACATATAAATTTATTAATATCTTTTATTTTTTAATATTATAACTAAATATTAAAAAATAATTTTTTTATTCTAAAATATTTTTTAATATTTTTATCAAACACTACATCAATCTAATTAAATAATATAACCCTAATTAAACAACTGTCCTAGAGTTTTCAATCAAACAACAAAAATAAAACAAGTAAATAAAAATTCAACAAATAACATAAAATACGTATTTGCAAGCTCAAATCATCAAAACGGTGTGGATTGATTAGCTAAGTCCTTTAGGCTTTGATCCAATCATTTTTTAGAGGGAAAAAAATAAAAAAGGAAAAATAAATAATATTTTCTTTTTATTATTTTTCTTTTGTTGGTTTGGATTAATGGAAAATAAAATAGAGAAAAAAGGAAAATATATTTATTTTTCTTTGCTTGGAAAGAAATAATACAGAAGGAAAATAATAATATGTTTATAAACTTATTATTACACCTTTTTATTTAATTTTTTTTATTATTTATTTAGGGATATAGATGTAATTTAAAATAAAGAGTACACTTTTTTTTTTTTCTCTCCAAATTGGGAAGAAAATAACTAAAGGAAAATAAAGGTTTATTTTTCTTCCCCATTTATTTTCTCCTCTCTTTCCAAGCAAAGTAAAGGGAAAATATTCATTCAATCCCTTCCTGTTTTCTAGATATCCAAACATAAGCTTAAGAATTCAAATCCATTGAACTCACGTAGAGAAAGAACTGCAAAAAAAATTGGTCTGACAAAAGGGAGAGATGCTTGGAGATGATCATGGATTGGATATTTTATTTTATTTAATTAAATTTTATTAAAATAAAATTTGAGTAATATATAATTAAGTTTGAAATATATTTACGTTTAAAATTAATATCCGCGATGGTAAAGAGTAGATTTCAAATTTAGATATCTATTACCCAAAATTGTGTATATAAATAATTAATTTAATATAAATTTAAAAATATAATTTTTTTTAAATGAAAATTACTAATAAAAATATTTTTAATGTTAAATATTTATATTCATTAGTTTTAATATTTTTAAATATATATTATTTAATCTTTATAATTTTATATTGTATAGTTTATTTGACTATAGCTAAAAAAAATTTAACTAACATTTTATTTAATAAAAATTTATCAGAAGAATTAAAAAAATTAATTTAATAAAATATAAAGGCATTTTAATTATATTTAAAAAATAATTATATAATTAATTTTACAAAATACAAAGATAAAATAAAATTTATTTAGCATAGTTGGATTTCTTCTTTTGGAACTTATAAATATTTATATTAAACTTATAAAATAAAAATTATTATTTGGCTAATAAATTTTTTAATCTTCAATTTAAAATTTATTTAATTTATTATTAGAAAAAATTTTAAACTTTGAATAACTTTATTTTATTTATTTTTTAAATAGTTATTTTTATTTTAAATTTTATTGAAATCTAAAGTTATGTTTTTAAAATATAAGTAAAAAAAAACTAACCTGCAATTTAGCATCCTTTTAAGTGGAATGTTATAATTTACTTTATAATAAAAATCTCATATGCTTTCATGCAGATAGTAAAGTATAACTTTTTCATTTAATATTTTTATTTAATGTTGTTATAATATTTGATATTATATTAAAAATAATTTTAATTAAAATAAACAATTTAATTGTTGAAGTTTAGCGGAACTTACATTTTAATATTAGTATTTTTAAATTAAATTATTAAAATTTTATTTTATTAATAAAATAATTATTAATATAACGTAATAATCACTCTAAATATTTCATGAATTATAACTGCATAATAGAAATATATGATAAAAATATAATAAATTGATACGTAGTCTCATTTGTGAGAAAAAAAATTTATACACTATTACACCGGATTTTTCATTAAGGCTCTTCCTATAATATTATTATTAATAGATACAATTAAGCGGATTTCTGATATACAGAGTTATTAATTAATTAACCGGTGGAATTTTCTATTAATGAATCGATTATAAAGATGAATTCTCACAAAATGTTATAATTAATTTACTGTTTACGGTATAAAAATTAATGATTACATAAATAAATTTATGTATAATATTAAAAAATATATAATTTCTTATGTAAATTTTAAATTTTAAATAATTTTTTATATTCATTTCATTCTTCATTTAAACGTTGAAATAACTATTTTAAATATCAACCATCTCACATTCATTTATTTACAGAATTGATAATCAGAATATAATTTTATTTCAGCCATATCATCAATTTTGTTTTAATAACATTAGTTATTTTAGTTAAAATTTATTCATATATTTTTTATATACTTTGAATATGAAAATTAAAATAATAAAATAAAATTAAGTCAAGAATGTAAAAGTAATATGAAAATTAAAATAATAAAATTAAATTAAATCAAGACTCTAAAAGCAATATACATCGCTCAATCGTCAAAAGAGAGAAAAAAAACAAAGAAAAAAAATAAAAAAACCTTTTCCTCTCTTTTTCCTCTAATTGATTTGTTTTTGTTTAAAAAGGGGTTGGAACGTGAATCTATGGATTATTAATTTAATTTTTATTTATTATTTTCTTTCTTTTCAAATATAAAATATTGAAATTTATAAATACAAAAAGTTCTTTTTTAAATAATTATAATATTTAAGAATAAAATTATAAAAATATAGAAATAAATTATAATTATAAATAAATATCTTAATTTAGATGATTGTTTACTTAATTTTAAAAAAAAATTCAAAGACTAAATATCAAGGATTAAATGCAATTTCTCACCAATATTTAACAATACCAGAAAAAGGCCCTCGCTTTTGCTATGGAGTGGAAACACAAATTTTCTATCGCAATTTAAATAAAAAAATTATTATTTAGTTTTTATTAAAAAATTTATTAATTAATTTTTTAAATTTTAAAAATATATTAAAATATCTCTAATATTTTAAAAAATTTATTAATTAGTCATTTCATTAATATAAAAAAATCTAAAATACTTTTAATATAAATTTACTAATTAGTAAATTTTTTAAAATTTTAAAAAATTAACTAATAAATTTTTTAAAATCAAAGTCATAAATATTAAATAATAAAATATTCGATAATAAAATTAATGGAGAGATTAATTACTATACTTTTAAAAATATTATATATATTTTAATATATATATTTTTAAAATCGATAAATTAATTAATAAATTTTTTTTATTATAAAAATTAAATAGTAATTAATATCGAGATTTAAAAAAATTAAATCCTGTAATATTTTTTATTTTGAAAGTGATATTTTATTCGTATATTAATTTTATTTTAGATAATATTAAAAATTTTAATAGTTAAGTAATTATATTAATAATTATTAGTTGTTATAATAATAGTTTTATAAAAATTAACAGAAATAATATTTTTATATTTATTTTTTAAATATTTAAATACTAATATTTTGATTATGAAAATTCAAAACTTTAGCTTAAAAATAAATTGTCCAACACGCTTGAGAAGGCCACAATCAAAGAATGGTGACTTGCCAGCACTCGGTGAGGAAATAATTGAAAATGGAAAATTTAGACACATAATTGTGAGACAACTCATTTATTAATTTTCCTTCACGATTACGATAAGTGCCAATAAGTTCAACTTTAAACTGTGGGAATATATGAGTAGTTGATTTCGCAGGGAATCATGTCATACATAATTATTTCTTAATTTATTTTATTTTATAAAAATATTAAAAATATTAAATAATAAAATAAAACCAAAAATTTTAAAATTAAATATAAATATCTAACAAATAAAAAAATGAAATTAAATGAACGTATAGTTTTAAAATTATGTAAATAATTATATAAATTATCATCACATAAGCTACATCTGTGACCATACTTTTCTTGTACTACTACGAGTAAATCAACGACAACAAATCCAAGTTATCTATGTATCATATTTATAAGGATGGCAATAAGGCAGTAGGTAATGCCGTTTACTTTTATTAAACACAAATTTGCAATAAAAAAAATGCAGGAAAAGGTCAAAAGACAGGTAAAAGCTTCAAACTTTAGTTTTGGAGAATAGTGAGTAACTTTGAAAAGAGAAAAGGATGAGAATGATATGGAACAACTAAGTTTAGATTGTACGGTATATTTAAATCGGATCTAATTTTTGTTGATTATATTTTATGGAGATCCACAATAACTTTTTGAAAAGAAAATTTTGAGACATATAATTTTTAAAAGTGTGACAAGAGTTGCAGACTTATTATAAAATTTAATATGAAAATTTTATCATTTATGAGATTAATTTTGTATATTATAATTTTTTTCTGTTATAAATAGTTTTTTTCGGCTATTAGAAATTCATTTTTTAATATTTAAAAATATTTAAAAATTTTAATAAAATTTTTTATTTTTTAATTTTTTTTATATTGTTTTATCTAAATGATATTAATTAAAATTTATTATGAAGTATAAATAGCAATAGAAGTTAGTGTTGTATTTTATTGCTGGACGGAGGGAGGTTTTGGCCTTCAGTTCCGTCTATTTACCTGTTTTGTTTTCTTTCGTTTTATTTTATGTCTGTGGTTACTATTTTGTTTTGTTTAATGTTGTTAATGTTTGGGGTGTGATGGTCGGCCAACTGATTTAGGGAGAGATTTCACTAGTTGATGTTGACAATTGAAACTGTGCTGGGCGAATGTGCGTACATATGCTCACATAAAAAATTTCAAAACGCAAATATAATATTTTTTTTTTGAAAATCACAAATATAATATGTTATTTTTAGATTTTTGTTGATAAATGAATATTTAATATTCAGATGTACATGAAGCCAACATTTGGATTATTATATTGTTTATTGAAAATGTTGAATAGATTCTCAACATATATTATTTTTTAAGGATAAATCTTAAGTAGACGACAATGCCCACCACGTCAATCAAAGGCAACACAATGTTAGAACATTTTTGTTTTATGGCACTTGTCTGTCCTAGGGACAAAAGTTGCTATCACCCTTCATCGGATTTTTATCTTTTAGGAGTCAATCACCTCGATAATCATATATGCTATTATTGTTTTTATTTTATTTTATATTTTAATTTTTTAAAAATAAAATTTACACTTTAAAAAATAAAATTTAAAACTTTTCAAATTTATTTAAATATATTTATTATTTGACTAAGATTATAAATAATTTTATATTTTATTTAATATTTATAATCACTTAAATATCTAATAGACCACTAAGTCAACTGTCCAGTGTGTCGTAATATTTCTTATTTTGATGGTCAGTAGAAAAAAGTAAAAAATAAAATGAAACTAAGTCAAGGATCCAAAAGCAATATGCATTATTACTCAAGCACAAAAATATATTTTCTAGTCCAACATTTTCCTTCAATTTATTTAATTTTTTTTATTAAATTAGGGTAAATGTGAACAGCTGATTTAATTTTTGTTTTATTATTTTTTTCAAATAACATTGAAATTTATGAACATGAGAGATTAATTTATAGCAAAATAGGAGCTTATTTTAAAAAAAAATAATATTTAAGGAAAAATTATAAAAATATAGAAATAAATTAAACTATAAATAAATATTTTAAATCAGATGGTTGTTTTGTTAATAAAAAAACTTCAAATATTAAATTTTAAAATACAACAACTAACGCTAATGTAACTTTTCTAAATATTATAAACGAGAAAGAAAGTTAGGAATGAGTATTCGATCGGTTCAATTTAAAATCGAATCGAATTGAATAAATTAAAAATTGAAATTTTGGTATTTATATAAATAAAATCGAATTAATTTTAATAAAAAATTAAATCGAATTAAATCGATTTGATTTAATTCAATTTAATCGATTTAATCTTTTAATAAATTTTTTATTTTTTATCCTTTATTTTTAATATTTTAAAATTTAATTAAAATATTTTAATTTTAATATAATTTAATCTCTCTATATTATTAAAAATAATATATTATTATAATTAATTAATTTAATTTAATTTTTTAATTAAAATTAAATCAAATTAAAATTAAACTAAATTAAAATATATAAAAAATTAAATTAAAACTTTACATTAATTTAATTTAATTAATTTTTTTTAATTTACACGAAATACCGCTCCTCAAGAAAAAGTTAACTTGCCAACGCTTAAAAAAAGCCCGTATAAAAGAAAGGTGACTTGCCAGCACTCACCGATAATTATCACTGACAAAATCAATTGAAATGAAAAATTTAGACATTTGATAATTATCAGACAACACATTTATTAATTTTCCTTCACGATTAAGACAAGCACCAATAAGTGCCAACTTTGAAATGTTGGAAAAGATGAGTATTTGATTCGTTGGGAATCATTTCAATTATTTATTTTCATTTTATTCATTTAATACTAAGAAATATACTTTTAAAATCGTCCGGAAAAAAAATTTAATTTCAATGCCTGAAAGTTACAATCATAAATATTATAAATGAGAAAAAATATCTTTATAGTTGAATTGGTATCCAGTAGTTTTCCCAGTAGTTTTATTGTCAAATATCTGATTGTTAATTACTATCCAAGTGAGATCGAATATAATGTATTTCTTCTTTTTAATTAAAAATTTTAAATTTAAATTTAGAATATAAAATAATTTTAAAACTTGAAAGGTAATGCTTTACTTCTAAGTTCTATTTTTAATTATTTATTTTAATATTATATATTGATTTGACATACCACCTATTATATACTTAAAGCATTTAATATATTTTTCTATTTGGTAGTATAAAATTTACTTAATTGAATAATACAAAATATGTGTGTTGTACATTATAAAAGCATAAACATCAACATACATTTAGAACACTATATAGTTTCTCTTATTTGGTAATATAAACTTTACAAGATTGTAACATACAAAATATACTTATAGTACGTTGTGAAATCCTATAAAAACACAAAAGAAATAAAGAAACTAACTAAAATATCTTTATAGTTGAATTGAATATCAAATATTTCTTCACTTTTAATTAAAAATTTTAAATTTAAATTTAAAATATAAAATAATTTAAAAAATTTTGGAAGATAATGTTTAATTTCTTAATATGTATATTCAACCCAAATCCTATTTTTAATTATTTATTCTAATATTATATATTGATTTGGTATACCACCTATCATACACTTATAACATTCAACATATTCTCTTATTTGGTAATATAAAATTTATCCGATTGGACAATATAAAATACGTGTATTGTATATTATAAAAGCGTAAACATCAACATACACCTAGAATATTCAATAGTTTCTCTTATTTGGTAGTACAAACTTTGCGAGATTGAAACATATAAAATATGCATATATTGCATTGTGAAATCATATAAAAACACGAAAAAAAAAGCAACTAACTAAAACAAAAATATTTAAGTGGTTTATTATCTCCAAATACAGATATATTTGTAACTGTTCTATTCCCTATAACAATGATTTTCTCTTCTCCTTCTACTGCACCAACTGCATTACCAATTCACACTTTGGTTCAGACTTTGGCTCCATCGCAATCTATTTCTTAGCCCATATAATCTCGCCCAAACCGAATATGAAAACCCAATCCTAGGTATTTTGGTGATCATTATGTCATCCTTACCATTAAACATCCTTTACCATTAAGTCTAGGACCTTACTCTGTGACTCAAGCAGTTAAGGATCGTCTTTAGAGATAAGTTATAGATGCAGAGTACAATGCATTTCTCAAGAATGGAACTTGGGAGTTAGTTCCTAAATCTAATCATATGCTAAATGGTTCCAAGTAGGTATTTCAGATTAAATGGAAGCCCGGTGATACTATTGGCAATTACAAATTATGGTTAGTAGTAAAGGAATTCTCACAAGAGCCAAGCCGAGATATTTTGAAATGTTTAGTCCTATTACTTAACCGGTAACAATTCATGTGGTTTTCAGTCTTGTGATTTCTCATGGTTGGCAGCTGCAACAATTAGATGGGAGTAATGTCTTCTTGCGTGGTGAAGATGTCTACATGATGCAACCGTCCACTCATATTTGCAAGCTCCAGAAAGCACTTTATGGCCTTAAACAGGCGCCAAGAGCATGGTACATTGAATTGACCACTTTTCTTGTTAATACTAGTTTTCAGAAGTCTTGCACTGATGCTTCTTTGTTTATTTATGATCATCATGGTGTCATTACTTACTTTCTTATTTATATGGATGATATTGTGCTTACTAGTAACAAATTCAAAGTTCTTGGATGCTTGTGTTAGCAAGTTGGCGAGTCAATTTTCAATTAAAGACTTGGGGTCACTACATCACTTTTTGGCTGTTGAAGTTAATTCTACTAAATCTGGTCTTTTCTTATCTCAACATCGTCATATTACTGATTTGTTAAGTAGATACAATATGATGGATGCTAAGGAGGTTACTACATCTATGGCTACTATTGAAAAATATGTGCTAGGTGATGGTTCTCCTAATATAGATGCTAGGTTTTATCATAGTCTTATCGGTTCATTGCAGTATTTGTCAATTACTCGCCCTGATGTTTCTTTTGCTATAGATAAATTGTCTCAATTTATGCATACTCCTACACAGAATCATATGCAAGCCTTGAAGAGGGTTTTTTCCTGCCTTGAAGAGGGTTTTTTCCTGCCTTGAAGAGGGTTTTTTCCTTACTTGAAAGGAACAATTCATCATGGATTATTTCTAAAATACAATTCAGTGCACTCTTTAACAACCTTTTTCGATTTTGATTGGGGGGTGTTTATGATAAAGGTCGGTCAATAACTGCTTATATTTTGTATCTATAATTTCACGGAAATCTACTCGTCAAAATTCTATTTTCAGATCCTCAACTGAAACCGAGTATAAAGTATTAGCAAATATAGCAACTAAAGTAATATGGTTACAAAGTTTGTTATCTAATTTGGGTTTATCACTTAAGTAAGTTCCAACTATATTTTGTGATAATACAGGGGCAACCTACTTTTGTGCTAATCCGGTCTATCATACATGAATAAAATATTTGGCTCATGATTATCATTTGGTTCGTGAAAAAGTTTTTGCAGTTACTTTACGAGTTCTCCATATCAGCTCCAAGGATCAAGTGGCTGATATGCTTACCAAAGCTCTCGGTCATGCTCAATTTCTTCATTTTCGGTCCAAGATTGGAGTTTCTAATGGATCCTCTATCTTGCGGGGATGTATAAAGGATAAGTCCAAGACTTAGTCTTCATTGTTCTTATCTTATTTAAAATTCATATTGTGATAAGTTCCTTGATTTAAGCTTACTTAGTTGTAACTATATTTTGAATAGACTCTTGTATCTTTAGATTTTTCTCTATATATATTATAACCTTTTACTATAAATAGACTATTGATTCAATTCACATTCTCTATAATATATGCTTGTGGTCGTACATAGTACGTCTATATCATGTCTCTTTTGAAAGGACAATTGTTTTTTTAGTATGTTTTTCAGGCGGCTCATTAATAGCGCGTAGTCGGCTCTGATACACTTTGCGCAGGGCTATTATAGTACACGCATTTAAGACCTCGTACCGATGCTAGGAATTGGAGATCAGACACTCATTCAATGAGGACCCTGAAGTCCAAGGTGTTGGTGTCAGATTAAGGCCATGAAAAGTCATGCATAAATGGAGTAGCTCGATCAAGACTAATCAAGTCTTCTAAGTCATGCCTTAGAGACCTAGTATATGTGTTCTTATCTCGGGCTTATATTTTATATATTATCACTCATCATTCCAAGTATAGATCTCTCACAATCAACTGCTCATGGTAACTATATAGTCCCCCTTATTTTGTTTTATACATTATCAATATATTTACTAATTTAACTGCATTATATATCTCAAAAGAGTATGTTCAACTATACAACAATAGCCTATTCCTCAGAGAGTGTGTTCAACCATATAGCAATAGCCTCTTTCATCTATGTACAAGAATTACAATACTACATTTTAGGGTTTAGGCAATGGTAATTTCACAGCAATTGTGAAATTATTACCTTAATACTACTAAAATAATAATTTGACGGCAGTTTAAAATTGTAAAAAAATATATATTTTTTTATTATGTAGTAACATATTTTAATAAAAAAATTATTTTATTTTCAATAAAATCAAGAATAAAGATGAACTTTGAAAACCCACAGGAGCAAGATACGTAAAATCTGTAAGTTGATGCTTTAAGTCTTAAAAATGCCAACCTAGCATAGAAAAGTTGGCAAACTTTTGAAATTGAAAATTCAAGTCAATAAAGAGGTTAATAAAACATCAAGAAATCGAAATCCAAATTCAGGATTAAGGAAAAACAAATGGAAAAGTGATGAAGGCTTCAGTCCAAAGCTACAGCTTTAATTAAAAGAAAAAATACCCCATATTTTAATGAAAAATAAAATAAAATCAATTTAATTTTATTAATTTATTTTTCTCTTTGAGATTCTACTCGATTAATTTTTAATTGATTTTTATTTTGATAAATATATCAAACTGATGCATATATAAAAAAAAATTCAATTTTTTAATTGGACTTGCCTATATTTTAATGAAGTTTAAGTCTTAGCCCATATATTTTGTCTAGGCTATAGCCTATTAAATAAAAAATTTATTAATTTTAAATAATTTAATTGTCTGTATGTCGAAAAGCTTAAAAAAAGAAATTTATTAGCCTACTTTTGTTCGATTATCATTTCAAATAACGTTTAAATTTTAAATTAATTGTAAAGTTTATTTGGTATTATTATACTCTGAATAAATTGAATTTTATCCTCACATTTTCATAAACTTTAAAAAATTCAGTTGGAGATTTCACGCTGGTTTAGTGAGTGGAGCATGGTCTGCCACGCGGTCAATTGCAAATTTTCATTTTTGATCCTCGAATCTTCTCAAACTTTTTTCTTCACCCAATACTTCATTTTTTAAATCTAAATTTAAATCAAATGTCATTCTCAATTTTTAGTAAATCATATTTCCATTTTTTAATACATTATATCATTGTATTATTATTATCATTATTTCTCCAAAAATTGAGTGTTACATTAACTTAGAAGAAAAAATAAAAGAAATTCAGTTTCATTATTAATTTTTACTGAACTTATTGATTTCTTTAATTAATTTAGTCTAAAAGTAAAGAGCTTAACTACTTAATTTTCCTATTTTTTAAGCTAAATTAAGCTCACATTAAAATCTTTGAATAAATTTGGACAAAAAATTAGAATAATCTACATTAAATTTCCTAAGAAGTAGTGAACAAAATTGAGATAATTTTCACTTACGATCACTGAATTTAAGTCATTATTTCATTACAATCACTAAATTTTAATTTGTTTCAAAAAAATTATCAACGTTTAAATACTTATCTGAAATAGTTATTCAGATGAGTTTTCGGTGGATTTTCTGATAAAATACACACGTAACATGTCCTACGTGGCTAAAAAAAAAAGAAAAAAAATTTTGCCACGTCAAAGATGTGTGAGTGGCTTATCTTCCTTTTATCTTTAGTAAACTTATAACATGTGTGAGGGCTTTCATGAAACAGTTCGGCTCAAACTGGTCCAAATAACTTTTGGATTCACTTTTTACTTGGCCTAAAATGGTTAACTCAAGTTATTTAGTAATTTCGTGCTAGCTATTATATACAATTCGAAATTGCCGTAATCCACCGTTGTGGAACGCTTTCCCACAAGCTAGCAGGTGAATGTTACACTCTCCCCTGCTAAATTTGTAACGTTCTCGTCGCAACTGGACGAATACAATTACTAAACGAGGACCGGACCTTTGGGTATTATGGTTCGCTAGTACCTCGGATAGCTCCACCTCGTCTCACACGGGTAGCCCTTTCCTCGTTGGTCCACTAGCTCCGCACAATTTGTCTGATCCAGAGTGACTCTGATACTAATTGAAACAGTCCGACCCAAATAATTTTTGGACCCACTTTCCACTTGGTCCAAAATGGTTAACCCAAATTATTTAGTAGTTTCGTGCTAGTTATTATATACAATTCAGAATTGCCGTAATCCATCGATGTGGAATGCTTTCCCACAAGCTAATAGGTGAATGTTACATTTCACCTCTACCTGATCAGAGAAGTAAGAATGTCTGCGCGATGGTGGGTCGCCAACACTACTCCCCTATTCATGATCAGTGGTCTCATCTGCAATTCTAACTCTTTCATTCTCTCCTACATTTGAGTTCTTGAAATTCACCGACGAACATGAACTCTATGCAGTTGAGTCACAATCTGCCATTGGTTCCTCATTCGCATCAGAGTCAATTACATCAAATTGTTTTAGTGGTTCTTTAGCAACTGATGATGGGATTTCATTGTAGCTAGAACCAAACTTGTCGAACTAGCTCCTGCAATAGAATTATTAAGGGATTCAGTTTGCAATGCATAAGAAAAAATTAAAGAGGAATTACCTATTGAGTTAGAACAAGAAGTTGTGCTGAGACAGATGTGCCAACTTGATTTGCACTGTGTATCTCCTGTTGAAACTTCTCATGTTGAATTAGGGCGAGCAATTATTGATGTTGATCAGGTGTGAAGACTAGTACTGAATGCTCAGTATAAGATAGAATAGAACTAGCGAGCATTCGTTAATATTGTGTGAAGATCAGTACCGAATGCTCAGTATGAGATGGAACAGAACCAGTACTAGGTTTAGTCTCAACCTTCTCTGCACAAAGGTTAGTAATACCAACAACAAATTATTCTTAATCTTAAAACCAGGAGGAAAACCATATTTACGCTAACAAGTTTTCTCAATATATCTCATTCTACGATAAAAAGTGCAGATCTTAATTTTGAACTGAAAAGCAAATTTTTTATGATCACGATTAAAAGGAGGAATAACCATGCCTCGTGTCAAGGTCATAGAGTTTTCAGGGATTAAAACTGTAATTTTTCAACATTAGAATTTCTATGAAGCAATATTGGAATAAATTAGTATAAATTAGTAGGAAGTTAAGGGTTGAGACAATTCATTGTAATACCTTTTTGTGTATTTATTTTTGGGGGTGTGTCATATGAAAGATGTTGATATCTCCTCCTGTCATAAGCCTATTTGTTTCTAAGGCTCTTTAAGGGGAAATGACTAGTTGGCCGCTAGTGAAGGCTGGACCCAATTGGCTACCGTAGGCCTATGAAATTCCTGAGTTGTGCCTCCACTCCTTGTTGACCGCCCCCTGTCTACAAGGAGGTGAGAATAGGGGTGTGCATCGGTCGGTTCGGTTCGGTACTGAATCAAACCGGCCAAAACCGATTTAACCAAATTATTTCAAATTGTAAACCGAACCGAACCAAATAAGATGGAAAACCGAATCGAACCGAACTGAACTGGTTCGGTTCGGTTCGAAATCGATTTTTGAGTTAGAAAAATTAGAAACTCAAAATTTCAGGTGAGCCTAGTTTCCAACAATTTTATTAATGCAACATAGTACCAAAATAATTAGAAAAATAGTACTCAAAAGCAGAAAAAAGGTGAAGACCAGTAAAAATCTAGATAGGGTAAAACGCAAGTCAAAAAACTTAAGCCTCCGAAGTATTTTTGAAAGAAACTAACAGACAAACCTTGTCGAGGGAAAGTAGCATTCAACTTTTTCGATTCAAAGATATCTTCTTGAAAAAAGATATTGCACCAAATAAAATAACTGAATCATGAATGATAATATATAAATTAATTGACAGTTTAGTAAACTGAGAGGGTGAAGATTCACTTCATACAGGGAATGAAAGATATAGAACAACAGTCCACTCAGCCCAAGACAATGGTGTTACCTGCAACAATATATTTCATCTTTCAACAAGTGCCTCATGACAGTGGATAAAGTATTTCTCAAGAGAAATAGTAAACAAGATGAAAGAAAAAGGAAAAAGGAAAACAACTTACAGAGAACAGAACAGAGAGTGGATGCACATACAGAATTAGTATGTAAAACAGCATAGTCAGGATGATGGAAGTAACAAGCCATAAATTACTCCAGGGAGGGATAACACTAAGAAAAGGGACAAAAATCCACTGAAAGTGAAACACAAATTTAATGGCATCTGAAAAGGCATTAAATATGCAGGAATTCTCAATCAAAGATGGCACTCACAAAAGTGATTGATTTTCACTGAGATTGTTCAAAGCATTAAACATCTCAACAACGACAAGCACAGTCATGGCGACTGTTGACGAAAAGAGTCTGGCGAGCGATGGCCGTGAGAGAGAGAGGCGAGCGATGGCCGTGAGAGAGAGACGCGAAGGATGGAGAGAAGAGACTCTGGCTTTGGCGAGTGGGTGGCAGGGTGGGTGGCCGGTGGGTGGCTGTGGGGCTGGCGATTGGGTGGGTGGGAGGCCGTGGCTGCGGGACTGAAGCGGCAAAGGATGGAGAGAAGAGACTCTGGTGGCGAGTGGGTGGGTGGCCGGTGGCCGGTGGGTGGCTGTGGGACTGGCGGCTGGGGTGTGTGGCTGTGGCTACGGGACTGAAGATGCGAAGGATGGAGATTTCAGATTAGGGATTTGGTCTGAGAGATAGGGGTGAAGGTATACGCCGCGTGAAGAAGGACGTGGGATGGAAAGTGAATTGATATAACCCTAATAAAACGCTGCGTTTAAGATTAAAATCGGTCGGTTCGGTTCGACCGAACTATTTTGACTCTAAAACCGAACCGAACCGATCAATCCGAAATTTTTAAAAATTAAAACCGAATCGAACCGATTTTATTTTAAAACCGAACTAAATTATTAAATTAAATCGGTTCGGTCGGTTATTTCGGTTTGAACCGAACAGTGCTCACCCCTAGGTGAGAATTATTGTAACAATAGTATTGCTGATAATATATAAATACTATTTTGCCCCTAAAATAAAATAAGTAGCATGTTCATGAATTCTCATGTCTAATTGTTTCTTCGATGACTCTTGTGAGGCTTATGAGTATGTGTTGCTTGTTAGCTTCACTGTTTGCTTTTATAATCTCGGGTAACATGATTGCTTGTTATTACTGATTCTTAGGTGATTATTCAGGCTGACTTGATTTGAAAAGATTTCAAACTAAGTGTCACACAATTTCAAGCAAGTGCTAAAATCTGAAACTGTGACACCTCACCTATAAGAGGATTTCTGTAGCAGACTTTAAAAAGATTTAACAGTAAGGGCTCTAGTTCAGCAATTAGCCTTAGATTCAACTGTCTCTCTTGTTGTACCATAAGAGAGAAAGTCTTATTGATGGATGGTAAGAAATCCATCATCATAATCTGAGATCTGGCATGACTAAAGAAATCATTAAGACCTTTCAAGAAACGAATGACATAGTCATTCTATTTATGCGTTTTCAGAGTCTTAAGAGCATCGCAATTGCAAGAATTTAAACAGACACATTGTGGCATAGATTTGAAATTATCTAACTCATTCCATAGACTTTTAAAATGAGTAAAATAATCGATAACAGATAGATCACCTTATTTGAAATTGTAAATTTCTTCTTGTAAGTCAGAGATTCGGAACATGTCACCTTGTAAGAAGCGATCTTGTAGATCTTTCCATGCATCGGCAGCACTATCGATCTAAATTATACTTTGATCAATTGACTGAGAAAGAGATCTTGTTATCCATGAAAGAACCATAGTGTTGCGTCTATCCCACACAGCAAATATAGAATCGCCTTTTACTAGTTTCTTAGACTTTCATCGATGAATCTAATCTTATTTTTGGATTGTAATGTTATTTTTATTGCTTTCAAAGGGTGATAGATCAGAACAGAAAGGACTGGAGACACCAAAACTAATATCAAATTTTCATTCGGATGAAGAAAATATGGATTTGAAGGATTAGTGAAATAATTACTATTCAAATTTGTATTCGAATTTGTGTTCTTAGTAGGAGATGATTCAACAGCTATGGATAAAAGCAGAAGATAAGGAAAGAAAAAGAAAAGAACTCTTGAAAAGAAACTTCAAGTGAAAGAAAAACTTTTGCGATGGAAATAAAAGAACTCATAATAAAAAAAAACTCTCGAGATGGATTAGAGAAACTTCGCAAGAAAAAATTTTGAAACTAAAGAAATATACTCAGAATTGATGAGAGAAACTTTGTGATGAAAAATTTTCAGAACGAAAGAAAAAAAACACGGAGGACAAATGAGAAAAATCTCGGGAACAGGTTTTCTTTCTCAAAAGAGAGAACTCGAGATAGAGAACGATTTTCTTTCTCGAATGAGAGAAGACCTGGAACAAAGGAAATAAGACTCGGAACAGGAGAAAGAAAATTTTTGAAGCAATTGCACTGATACAATATCAATATTATGGAAGGACCTTCAAGATACAGCCAAACAGCGAAGAAGAAGCAATCTCAACCTGAGAAGATGCCATTTTTCCCCCTTGCTACGATTGTTTAAACCACAATGAATGAGCAAACACATCCAATTGGGTGCAAGGCACTGCAAATGGGATCAAACCCATTATGAAGGAGGGGAGGATTCAGGATTGTGAACTAACAATCAACCTCAGAAAAGCTCCACCAACGGAATTCCAGCTTTGCAGAATTCAATCAAGTTACAAAAACAAAACCCAATGAAAACAGAGGGGACAGAGACAAAACCTATTCTCGTTTTAGAACTGCTAAACTAATAACCTTTAAGAATACAGATAAAATCCCATATCTCATCTCCTAAATTTAGAACACTAAGCGCAACAAAGTGACAGAGAAAAAGAGGATAAAATATTCCTGAAGTGTTGTATTTGCCCAAAAAAGGAATGGCGAAAGAAACAGAAAAATGGAAAGAAAAGGAGAGAAAATCCCTAGTAATCATGAAGAAGAGAGAAAGAAAATTAATATTTAAATTTGAAATTATTTTAAATCCGTAAATTCATTCCACAAAAATTCAGTCGAATACTTGAAAAAAACCTAACTTATTGTCATCCCTAATCCTGCTATAGAAACCATTGAAGCCCAACAACATTGGGGTCCAATTCTTCACGATCGAGGCCGGGTCTTTCTTTATTTTCGGCTTATTAATTATCTTTGGTATTCTATCAATTTTACTTGTTATTTGTTTATGCTTCTTGTTTCCTTTTCAGTATTATTATATGCATGAAACAGAGGGCCAACAAATCCAACCTTTTCCAAATTTATTGGGAGTGTATGGTTGTTATCTTTCCATACACCACATCACTTTTCTTCCCTACCATGGGTCATCATCGAGCTGTCGGACGAGGTGGTCTCCTAGAATATATGTCCATCCATTAAATAAAATTTTATTAATTTTAAATTAATTAAAATACAAATTTTATTATAATTTTAATTAATATATAGTTTATTCATTGAAAGAGTATATATATCTAAATAGGTATTTAAAATTACTCTCGAAAAATTGTGAAACTCACATGTATAAAGATGTCATATTTTTATTTATTTAAAATTATAATTTTTATTTTCTTTTTTTAATTTATATTTTTATTTCAAATGTTATAATATTATTAGATTGTATATACAACGTTTATATTCTAAAATTACTCCACCTATTTCAATATATTTTATTTTTATTTATCATCTTCGCCTCTGAATTCAATCAAGAAAATAAATATTTATATAACATTGATAAGAAATATATTCTGCATATATTTTAATTAAATATTTAGTTAAATAAAATTTAAATATTATTTATTTTGAATAATTTTTTGGATTTCATACAACGGTGAAAGGTGGTAAAGATAGTTAAATTCAAAAAAATAGAAACTGATTATGTACTTTGCTTAAGTCTCTGAACAAGTAATGCGGAACACATAACAGTAAGGCTCCAAATAGCCGCATAAATACAACTAATGTGGAAAATTTGAGATTTCTCATTAAAAAACTTTTAGCTTCAAATCATAAGATTGTTATCCAACAAGTTTAGAAAACCTTCTCTCTCATTAGGAAATGAATAAACATTCTATTTTAGTTGGAAAATTTAGATTTTATCTCTTTCAGAAGCGAATTTTGAGTAAGACTTTTCTATGATTTTACTGTTTAAGTACACTTTTATTTATATCAACTCATTCTCTATTTTTAACCGAATTTTCTCCGGATTTTTATGCTTTCTAGCAGCTATAAGTGGTTGAATTTTTTAATTCTAATTGAAAATAGATTGAATTTTCATTTTTTTAAAGAATTATGAGATTTAAATTTAATCGTTAACTTTGTTTCCTTCAATATTTATATATTTGCAGCTTTTATTATTATTATTATTTTGTTAATTGATTAATAAAGTTCTTTGTTATTAGTAAGGTAAATATATTATTAGTTTAGATATTTGAGTCTGTAATTACTTGAATTATTCAAGTATGAGTAACGATTAATATAATCTGCTAAGTAATTGCATAATTTATCTTAAATTTAGCATTTAGTTTGATATTTTGGTTAAAATTAAATCTCTATAATTTTTCAGGCATTCAATAAATTAAATCTAATATACATTTAAATCTAATATACATTTTTTAGTTGTATATTGACTAAAATTAATTAGTGATTATTTCTTAATTAATTTACGATAAATTAATTGTGAGAGCGTTTTTATTGAAATAAATTTTATTGAAATGAATAAAAATATTATTTTTATTAGAATGAATTTATTGAAATGAGTAAAAATATTATCTTTACTTTAATAATCAATTCTCACCATTGAAATGAATCATATTTTAAACTAGAATTTATTTGTATTAGTTTTTCTCAAGTTTATTTTTTAAATTTTTATTAGATTATGATAAGGTTTAGAGTCATGATAAGGTTAGAATTGTGATAAGATTTAGAGTTACGATAAGCTTTAAAGTTGGTTGAGATAATATTTGTTATTCATACAATTTGTATCCAACTCAACCACTGGTATATACTATATAAATGTATTCTATACAGAAATACAAAGAACACATAGAATTCTCAATACCATAAATCTTCTATATGGTATCAGAGTTATAAAGGCTTTACAGTAAATTCTTCTCTTTTCCTTTCCATTTTTCTCATCTTGTTCTTCCTTCTGTTCGTACCAGTAATGGCCTACACTGAGCAATCTCTTGTTTCAACTACTATCGACTCCACATCATCTATTCCCAATATTTAGATTCCAAACGTCACTCAATTTCTCACCATTAAACTCACTTCGGCTAATTATTTGCTATGGCATGCACAAATCATGCCTCTTCTTCATGGATACAGATTGGCTTCTCATGTCGATGGTACTGTTATTACACCAGATTGGTTTTTATCCACTGGCGAACCAAATCCCGCATTTATGGATTGGTTCTGTCACGATCAGATCGTTTGTACCTGGATCAATTGTTCCATTTCTGAATCTATTCTTCATCAAATCACTTGTTGCACCACTGCCAAGGATGCCTGAGACAAGCTCACTGTAATATATTCCGCCGGTGCTAAAACGCGAATTCAGCAGCTGCGTAAACAATTCAAGCATCTGCAGCGAGGTAATGATTCGATTGACAATTACATGCGCAAAGCGAAATCGTATTATGATCAGCTTTGTGCATTAGAAGGATCTGTTACCGAGGAAAATCTTGTGTGCGATGTTTTGAAAGGATTGGGTTCGGATTATCGTCCTTTTACGCGTGCTATAGAAGCACAAAATACTTAGATTACTTTTGACGAGTTGTATGCATTACTACTCAGTGAAGAATCCCAATTGAAGTTTGATTCTCTCACTCTTATTTATGTCGTTCTTGCTACTACTCACTATGCAAATTCTGGGTGAGGCAGTAGAGGGCATGGTCGTGGTTACCGTGGGCATGGTGGACAGTCATCATACCAAGGACGCAATTTTAAGTAGTCTAGTTATGCTTCTGGTCGTGACACTTCTACTTTAACATGTTTTAATTGTAATAGCACAGGACATGTTTCAAGACAATGTCCCTCACCTCGCACCAATCCTCAAGCCAATGTAGCCAAAACTCAAACTGAACCTCTTCAGGTTTGGACTGTGGACTCTAGTGCAAATTATCATCTAGCAGCTAATCAGGAAACTATAGCTCATCCTATTCCTGTCAATGATGCCACCGCTCTCACAATTGCCAATGGTAAAACACTTTCTGTCTTATCTCGTGGTTCTTCAATTACTTCTATTAATGGTCATAATTTTCGTTTGAATGATGTCTTTTATTCACCTGCTATCACTAACAATTTAATGTCAGTTTCTGCTTTTACCTCACAAAATAATACTTCAATTAAATTTTTTCCTGACAAATATTTTGTGAAGGATATCCCCACGAAGCAGGTATTATATCAAGGCCCGAGTGATAATGGCCTTTATCTCTTTCCTTTGCAGCAAGTTCGGTCATTCTCTCCAAAAGCTTTCCCAGCAACAGTTTCATTATGGCATGAGCGACTAGGACATGCAAATTTTCGAGTTGTTCATGATGTTCTTAGATTTAATAAAATTTCTTTTGTTTCTAGTAATAAATTTCATCATTGTCATGCTTGTAATGTGAGTAAATTACATAAATTACCGTTTGTCGATTCTCTTTATCGTGCTAAACAGCCTCTTGAACTCATTTGTTCTGACGTTTGGGGTCCTGCCCCTATTGTTTCTGTTGATGGTTTTCGTTATTATGTGATTTTCTATGATCATTTTAGTAAGTATTGCTGGTTATATTTTCTTAAACAAAAATCTGATGTCTTATCTATCTTTGTTCAATTTCGGTATTTAGTGGAAAAATATTTTGGACTACCTATCAAAAACTTTCAATCGGATTGGGGGGGGGGGAGAATTTCAGTCTTTGTCCAATTACTTGAAACAACATGGGATTTCACAAAGGGTTTCTTGTCCTCACACTCCTGAACAAAATAGATATGCAGAACGAAAGCATAGGCATATTGTTGAGTTAGGCCGATCTCTATTACATCATGCTTCAGTTCCTTATAATTACTGAACCTATGCCTTCAATACTGCTACCTACACAATAAATAGATTGCCCTCTTCATCCAATAACAAATGCACTCCCTATGAAATTTTATTTCATGAGAAACCTACTTATGATGAATTGCGTGTGTTTGGTTCATTGTGTTATCCTTGGTTGAAACCTTATTCATCTCACAAACTTGCTCCTAAGTCTTCTCGTTGTATTTTTCTTAGCTATAGTAAACTTCATAAAGGGTATACTTGTCTCGAAATTTCTTCTGGTCGTCTTTTTATCTCACGCCATGTCTTGTTTTTTGAGCAGGAGTTTCCTTTTAAGAAGTTGGATGATAATGGCACTACCTCAGTGGCTGAAGTGAGTCCTACGTCCATTCCATTACCACCCATTTCACCTTTGTCAAATACACAACCTGGTATCCTAGGAGCAGCTCCAAAACGCAACTTACAAATCTCTCCTAGAAATCAAAATGCTGCTGCTTTCATTACTCCAGCCCTTACCCAAAACGACGCCACAACTGACACAA
This sequence comes from Manihot esculenta, assembly GCF_001659605.2. NCBI lineage: Eukaryota > Viridiplantae > Streptophyta > Magnoliopsida > Malpighiales > Euphorbiaceae > Manihot > Manihot esculenta. The sequence continues at coordinate 4,003,749 of NC_035169.2, read as the reverse complement.
GTCAGGCCCACATACCAAGCCCATCACCTGAGTGCACCGTATCACTAAATACTAACCAAATCGAGCTGATAAATTTTTGTCCTGTTCCTTTGCACGTTAAAACACATTCCATGGTGACTAGACAGCAAACAGGCAAGCTCAAACCGCAAACTCCATGGTCTCCAAAGTTAAATAATGTGACTGCTTCTTTCTCAGTACCTAGTTGCTATACTCAAGCTGTCAAAGATCCAAATTGGCGTGATGCCATGATTCAAGAGCTTAATACTTTAATTCAAACTGGAACTTGGGAATTCGTCCCTTGGGACAAGGCACAGAATATAGTTGGTTGTAAATGGGTGTTCAGAGTTAAACAGAAATCTGATGGCAGTATTGATAGATATAAGGCTCGCCTTGTTGCTAAAGGATATCATCAACGTCCCGGCATTGATTACTTTGAAACCTTTTCACCGGTTGTCAAACCAACTACTATTCGAATAATTTTGTCCTTAGCCGTCTCAAATGGTTGGTTAGTGAAACAATTAGATGTTTCTAATGCTTTTCTGCATGGAGATTTGGATGATGAAGTTTACATGGAACAGCCTCCAAGTTTTACTGATACATCTAAACCAGATCATGTTTATCGTCTACGCCATTCACTATACGGTCTCCGTCAAGCTCTACGTCAGTGGTATAAACGTCTGTTCTCAGCCTTAATCAATCAAGGGTTTCGAGTCTTTCCTGCCGATTCCTCTCTATTTTGTTATGACAAGAACAATATCAAGTTGTTTACCCTTGTATATGTGGACGATATTATCATGACCGGTACATGCAGTTATACTTTAAATCATATTATTTCCTCTCTCAAATCTGAGTTCATGTTGAAAGATTTGGGCACATTGGAGTATTTCCTTGGTATGGAGGCAACTTGGACCGCTGATGGACTTTTGTTAACTCAACAAAAGTATATCCTTGACTTGCTTCACAAAGCACAGATGGGAGACTGCAAGGGAATCTCCACACCAGTAACTCCAAAAGATAAGATGCCTGCTATACAAAGCCGCCCAATGAGTGATCCCATGTTATATCGGAGTATAGTAAGTGGATTGCAATACTTGAGTTTAACCCGACCCGAGGTATGTTATTCAGTTCACAAGGTTTCTCAGTTTCTTCATGCACCTACTAAGGATAATTGGTGTTCGGTTAAGCGTATATTGAGGTATCTCAAGCACACTGTTGGTCATGGTCTTTACATCTCCAAATCGGCAAATACAGATTTGAATGTATATACTGATGCTGATTGGGCGAGTGACATTGATGATCGCAAGTCTACCACAGGTTATGCTATTTTCATGGGCACAAATCTCATATCTTGGAATTCCAAGAAACAACAAACAGTTGCTCGTTCATCAACAGAGGCTGAATATCGAGCTATTGGTCTTGCTGTCACTGAATTAACTTGGATTCAGTCAATGTTGCGTGACATTACTTTCCATTCCACCAAAACTCCTAACTTGTGATGTGATAATATTGGCGCAACATATCTTTCTATCAATCCTATTTTCCATGCTCGAACGAAACACTTAGAAGTCGATTTTCATTTCGTTCGTGATAAGGTGCAAAAGAATGAAGTCAAATTACAGTTTATTTGCTCTAAAGATCAATTAGCTGACATTCTGACTAAACCATTATCCAAAATGCGGTATCAAACTCTAATGCAACATTTAACAATTCGTCCTGTCCCTACAACGCACGAATTGAGGGGGCGTGATAAGACTTAGAGTTGTGATAAGGTTTAGAGTCATGATAGGGTTAGAGTTGTGATAAGATTTAGAGTTATGATAAGATTTAGAGTTATGATAAGGTTTAGAGTTAGTTGAGATAATATTTGTTATTCATACAATTTGTATCCAACTCAACCACCGGTATATACTATATAAATGTATTCTATACAAAAATACAAAAAGCACATAGAATTCTCAATACCATAAATCTTCTATAGATTATTACTTTCTTTAATTTTTTTTTTATTTTTTTACATTAGTTTTACACTTTGATTAAATCTTCTCTTTTATTTTTGTAATTTAACTTTTTAGTATTTAATAGGAGATTTTTAATGTCATTTTCTATGAATAGAATCCTATTTATCTTATACGAAATTTATATTTATCGAATTTAAATATATTATTTTGTATGATTTTGAAATTTTAATTTAACTATTCACTTACCCTATTCATTTAAATCTATCACAGTATTGTAAACCATTTCACTAAGTAAGTTCAATATAAAATCAATCTCATATAAGAATTTTAAATTAAATATTTCTATCAAAATTTGTGTTTAATTATTTAGAATACGAATCAACATTTAAATATTAAATCTATTAGTTATAAACTTATTAAGATTCAAAATTCTTAATTAATTAATTAGTTTCTTTATTAATAGATTTCCACACTAACCATTTAATTAAAACTGTCACATTATTGGATTTATTTAATTAAAACTGTCACATTATTGTAAAATCCATTTTAAATAACTGTGTATAAAATCAATTTCACATAAAAAAACAAGTTTAATAATTTTTAAACAATCCTTAACTTTGGTTATTCGCTCTCCTCTAGATGACTTTTCGGAGTTTGGATTAGTTGTTTCTGATTGCAAGGATGCTATGCGGTCTCATGGTAACATTTATGTTTGTTGAGTACGGCGTTCAGAAAATAGAGCCGTCCATTTATTAGCTAAAAAGTCTATTCATCATGATAGATTTAAGATTTTGATTGACATTCCTGATTATCTCTTGAATTATTATTTTACAAGATAAATAAAATTTTTTTTTATTCAAAAAAAAAAATCAACGTGGGAATCAACCTCCAAATATATATTTAACATAGATGAGCTGTAGCTCTCTATATGTAATTTATTCGCCTAAAGTTTCTTGGATATTTAATTTTTCATTAATGGAGTTTCACTCATCCCACCTACTCTACCGACTCTGACAAATTAATTTTCTTTTTATCTTCAAATCACAAAATCCATGAGCTTTATATAAATCCAACCAAGAAAAGGGAACCTGCATAAAATCTAGAATCCAATCCAAGCAATCTACGGAAAAAAATGAGCAACCCCAAGAGCTCAGATCTTCACTTGGTGATGTTCCCATGGTTTGCCGTCGGTCACATGACGCCGTTCCTCCATCTCGCCAACAGCCTTGCAGAGAGAGGCTGCTCCACCACTTTTTTGCTGCCAACCGAAGCTATACAACAATTGCAACACTTCAATCTTTATCCTCATCTCATCACCTTGCAATCTCTCACCGTCCCTCACGTCGACGGCCTCCCCATTGGCACCCAGACCGCCTCTGATATCCCCCTTGAATTAAACCATTTGCTCGCTATAGCCCTGGATTGTACCCGTAACCAAGTCGAAAAGGTAATACATGAAACCAGACCTAAGTTTGTTATCTATGATATGGCTCACTGGGTGCCGGAGATAACAAAAGCTCTTGGCATTAAGGCCATACACTACACCGTAGTTTCAGCAGCCTCCATAGCAATAGTACTAGTTCCGGCACGAAATGTGCCTGAAGATAGGCCCATTACTGAGTCTGAAATGTTAATGCCACCTTCTGGCTATCCATCGACAACTACTGTGCTTCGTGCCCATGAAGTGCGTTCATTGTTATTTGTATCCCAACCTTTCGGTGAAGGAATAACGTTTTATGATAGAATGTTCAAAGCAATGAAAGAAAGTGATGCACTAGCTATAAGAACTTGCAATGAAACTGAAGGGAACTTTTGTGATTACATTGGAAGTCAACATGGAAAGCCAGTGTTTCTAACCGGACCTGTCTTGCCTGGGCCAACTAAGACACCCTTAGAAGATCGGTGGTGTAAATGGCTAAGTTGGTTTGAACAAGGTTCAGTGTTGTTCTGTGCGTTTGGAAGCCAAAGTATACTGGAAAAGGATCAATTTCAAGAGCTGGTTTTAGGGTTCGAGTTAACAGGTCTGCCATTTTTAGTTGCCCTAAAACCTCCAGCAGGCGCGGCAACAGTGGAAGAAGCGCTGCCGGAGGGGTTCGAAGAGAGGGTTAAAGGGAGAGGAGTCGTCTGGGGTGGCTGGGTACAACAGCTAATGATCTTAGATCACCCATCGGTAGGGTGCTTTGTGAACCATTGTGGGTTTGGCTCGATGTGGGAGTCTTTGCTTAGTGATTGTCAAGTAGTATTGGTGCCACGCCTAGGCGATCAAATCTTGAACGCAAGGTTCATGGCTGAAGAGTTAAAGGTGGCAGTGGAGGTGGAGAGAGACGAAAGTGGGTGGTTTTCCAAGGAGAACGTGAGCAAAGCCATTCACTCAGTGATGGATAAAGGCAATGAATTTGGTTCAATGCTTAAAGAGAATCACAGGAAGTGGAGGGAGAAGATGATAAACAAAGAGTTGATGAGTGGTTACGTTGATAAATTTGTACAAGATATGCAACAACTTGTCAAAGTAATGGTATGATTCCATGCCATTGGGAGAAATTTACCAGATATATATTATCATGGTGAATTTCATGTAATATATAATAATTTATTAATAATTTAATTATTTATGTTATTTCGATTTTATATTTTAAAAATGCTGATGTTATTATATGATATATAATAAATTAATTTTTTTAATAAAAAATAGAGAGTGAAGATTTAAATTCTGATATAAACATATAATGTGAATATATAAAATTTTATGTGAATCTCACTATAATTTTATATTATAAATTCATGTAGATTCGATTTAGATAAATCTCTCATAATAAATTACTCTTAATAAATATATTAGTTAATCCCTTTCATTAATTATTTATTGTACATAGCTCAATATATTTACCACTTCAACTATATTATACAACATAAAGAACACTTCAATTACCTAGAAAATAAATTTTTATTAATGGATGAGAATTCATATCTTATAAATTTTATTCACTTTCTCTACCTTAGTGATTTAGGTCGATAAAAAATCTAAGTACTTGAATCGATAGATTAGCATATCGAATCTTAATGACTCAAATCACACTAATAGATTAGTATCTCGAGTCTTAGTGGTTCAAATCACACTAATGGTTCAAATCAAAGTATCTATTAGAGTTTAGGTGCTATAATTTGAATATCTTATAATTTTCCTAATTATAAAGTGATGAATTTCTAATTAAATACAAATATTTAATTTATTTAGTAGTTATTAAATTTCACATTAATTTAAAATAGAATAGGAGTAGAGTTTTAGATACTATTTCTTTTAAATTAGTTTTTGAGTGAATTAAATTTAATTTAAATTTAATACGGTGTGGGAGAAGTCTGTGAAAAATCAATATAAAATTAGGTCAAGTTCATGCTTTTTCGTTTTCTTAATTTAAAATGAAAGAAAGAACTATGTATCCAGATAGCTTGTGGGGGAAAAAAATTTACTTGAGGGCTTGTCTATTATCTTCTTTATGTCTTGATATGTCCAATGAAGGCTCCGATAGAATATTGTGGCCAAAGTGTGTAAATATTTCAGATTCTCAACACAGACGAAATATCATTTTTTATATTTGAATTCCACATTTCTAATATTTGAAATACTAAAAAATATTGATCAAAAAATAAATCAAGTATTTTTTTATAAGAAAAATATCATTTTTTTAAGAACAAAGTCCATTTCTAGAATTTAGGGAAATTGATTAATATCTTATTATTATAAATTGATTAATATCTTTTATTTTTTAAATTACAATCAAATAACAAAAAATAATTTTTTTTATAATTTCTTTTTATAAATAACATTTTATATAAAAAATATTTTTAAAATATAAATTATTTTTTATAAACAAATGAAGTATTATAATTTTTTTTATAAATACTATATTTTATATAAAAAATATTTTTAATAAATTTTTTAAATTAATGAATTATTCAATGAGGGTTGCTAGATCTTAAAGACTAAATAATTTATTTTTTTAAATTATAACTTTAATCTTAATTAAATTCGTCTACGCATGTGCGTACATATGCTCACATAAAAAATTTCAAAATGCCAATATAATTTTTTTTTTTTGAAAATCACAAATATAATATGTTATTTTTAGATTTTTGTTGATAAATGAATATTTAATAGTCAGATCTACATGAAGCCAAAATTTGGATTATTATATTGTTTATTGAAATTGTTGAATAGATTCTCAACATATATTATTTTTTAAAGATAAATCTTAAGTAGACGACAATGCCCACCGAGTCAGTCAAAGGCAACACAATGTTAGAACATTTTTGTTTTATGGCACTTGTCTGCCCTAAGGGACAAAAGGCTATCACCTTCGTCTGAATTTTATCTTTTAGAGTCAATCACCTCGATAATCATATATACTATTATTATTTTTATTTTATTTTATATTTTAATTTTTTAAAATAGAATCAAAAATTTAAAAAATAAAATTTAAAATATTTTAAATTTATTTAAATACACTTATTATTAAATTAAAACTGTAAATAATTTTATATTTTATTTAATATTTATAATCACTTAAATATTTAATAGACCACTAAGCCAACAGCATAGTGTTGTAATATTTCTTTTTTTGATGATCTATCTCAGTAGAAAAAAGTAAAAAATACAATTAAACTAAGTCAAGAATCCAAAAGCAACACACATCATTACTCAAGCACAAAATATCTTTTCTAGTCCAACATTTTTCTTCAATTTATTTAATTTTTTTTATTAAATTAGGGCAAATGTGAACAGCTGATTTAATTTTTATTTTATTATTTTTTTCAAATAACATTGAAATTGATGAACATGAGATTAATTTATAGCAAAGGAGCTTATTTTAAAAAAATAAATTTAAGGAAAAAAATTATAAAAATGTAGAAATAAATTAAATTATAAATAAATATCTTAATTTATATGGTTGTTTTGTTGATAAAAAAAACTTTAAATATTAAATTTTAAAATAAAAAGACTAACGCTAAGTATTAAATATTAAATGTAACTTTTCTAAAGAAAGGTTGAGATAAATATTCGATCGATTCAGTTTAAAATTAAATCGAATTAAATAAATTAAAAATTAAAATTTTAATATTTATACAAATTAAACCGAATTAATTTTAATTAAAAATTAAATCGAATTAAATCAGTCTGATTAAAATATTTTAATTTTTAATATTTTAACATTTGTTATTTTTTATCCTATATTTTTAATATTTTAAAATTTAATTAAAATATTTTAATTTTAATATGATTTAATCTCTTCCAATTATTGAAAATAATATACTATTATAATTAATTAATTCAATTCAATTTTTTAATTTTTTAATTTTTTAATTAAAATTAAATTAAATTAAAATTAAATTGAATTAAAATATATAAAAAATTAAATTAAAATTTTAAATGAATTCAATTTAATTAATTTTTTAAATCTCAACTAAATACGGCTCCCTCGAGAAAAAGTTAACTTGCGAACACTTAAAAAACAGCCCGTATGAAAGAAAGGTGACTTCCCAGCACTCACCGATAATTATCACTAACAAAATCAATTGAAATGAAAAATTTAGACATTTGATAATTATCAGACAACTCATTTATTAATTTTCCTTCCCGATTAAGACAAGCACCAATAAGTGCCAACTTTGAAATGTTGGAAAAGATGAGTATTTGATTCGTTGGGAATCATTTATAATTATTTATTTTCATTTTATTCATTTAATACCGAGAAATATACTTTTAAAATCGTCCGAAGAAAGAATTTAATTTCAATGCATGAAAGTTCCAATTATAAATATTATAAATCAGCACTCTAAGGCTTAGCCTGGTGGAAAGTGCATCCTATAATCTTAAAAAGTTTAAGGTTCGACTCCCCCTCCCCTATTTTAAAAACAAAAAAAAAAAAATTATAAATCAGAAAAAATATCTTTATAGTTGAATTGGTATCCGGTGTTTTCCGGTAGTTTTTCCAGTAGTTTTATTGTCAATTATTTGCCTGTTAATTACTATTCACGTGAAATTGAATATCACATATTTCTTCACTTTTAATTAAAAAATTTAAATTTAAATTTAAAATATAAAATAATTTAAAAAATTTAGAAGATAATGTTTAATTTCTTAATATGTATATTCAACGCAAATCCTATTTTTAATTATTTATTCTAATATTATATATTGATTTGGTATACCACCTATTATACACTTAGAACATTCAACTTATTCTCTTATTTGATAATATAAAATTTATCTGATTGAATAATATAAAATATGTGTGTTGTATATTATAAAAGCGTAAACTTCAACATACACTTAGAATACTCAATAATTTCTCTTATTTGGTAATATAAATTTTGCAAGATTGAAACATATAAAATATGCATATAGTAGGTTGTAAAATCATATAAAAACACAAAAACAAAAATAAAGCAACTAACTAAAACAAAAATATTTAGGTGGTTTATTATCTCAATATTGGGTTGCGTCCATAATTATGTCTTTCTTCTATAATCAATAAATCAATGATCACAAGTTTAAACTATCTACTCATTGATGATTCTAAGATTTAGGGATTATGAGATCGTGACACTTGACTTGGATGACTCGATTTGGGGAGAGTAAATGAACTAGATTTGGCGAGGAGGACAGTAAATGAGAGTAATGAAGCTGGGTAATATCTTTAAGGAAGCTAAGTTTATAAGTGAATAAGAGGTATTTTCAAAAGACAAAGAAGATGATTCTTGTTTGTGTTCAATAAGACTAATATATATAAAAGATAAGTCTAAGACTTAGTCTTTGTTGTTCTTATCTTATTTAAAATTTATATTGTCGATAAGTTCCTTAATTTAAACTTAGTTAGCCGTAACTATATCTTGAATAGGCTTTTATATCTTTAGCTTCATCTTTGTATAAATTGTAACGCTTTTGTATCTTTAGCTTCTTCTTTGTATAAATTGTAACCTTCTGCTATGAATAGATTATTGATTCAATTCACACTTTGTTTACTATGGTAATTACCACTTCAACTACATCTTATATTATGTAGTTAAATGCTCTAACCCATTTCCGATCAAGCTTACCTTGAGAATAACTTTCCTATTTGCCGGGGGCAAATTTAATCACTCTCATTGGATTGGATTTGTTAGGGTCTATCGATGTATACTAGCTGCACCATCTGAATTTCTTGATCAGTAACAAAAAACCATCAATCCAACTTATACTCTCTGGTTTCAACGAGGTGCAATTTTAGATAGTTATTCAGATGCTATTCAGCCGCTTTTTTCTTTAGCTATGTTGTCCAAGGAAGCTTGGAAACCATTGAATCTTAGCTATGCCAACACTTCAAACTCCTAAAGGTTCCAAATTGGTTGGCTGAATTTCTAAATGAAATGTGATCAATTGCTAATGAATTAGCTCTCACTCAAAATCCAATGAGTGAAGAAGTCCTCATTGTTCATATTATTGCTCACTTAGGAGATGAGTTCAATCATTTTGTTGTAGCAATCAAGGTTCATGAATCACCCATTCCTTTCTCAGAATTGTTTGAAAAACTAATAGATTTTAAAAGACTATTGAAAGACAAAGAGTAAGTGTTATCACCTGTCATTGCTACTGTGAATGCAACTTATAAGCAAACCACCAAGGCACAACCCTTTTTGCAGTGTACTTTGAATTTTGTTCAATCAAATAAGAATTCTACTTTTCACATAAATCATGGAGGTTATGATGGGAATTCTTATCGCCACAATCACACCAGTAATTATGGAGGTTATAGAGTAGATGATTTTTGTTAATTTTGTTAAATTGCAGGTCACAATACTGTTAATTATAGGAAGCTTGCTATATTTTTTATGGAGAACAATATCACTATCCATTTTAATCAGTTTTCAACTGTGCATTCTAATCCTGTAGCTAATGCTACTACTGCTATGTCCACTCAAACACATCAGCCTTGGTCGTTTGACAGTGGAGCATTGCATCATGTGGCTTTGAATCCGTTTGCTTTGCAAGGAAATTCTAATTATGGAGGTCCAGATGAAATTCTCTTGGGTGATGGTAAAATTATTTCTATTTCTTATACTATTTATGCACATATCAATATAGTTCATAGACCACTTTCCTCATCTAATGTTCTGTGTCTTCCTAATTTATGCAAAATTTGATTTATGTAGCCAAATTGTGCAAAACTAATCATGTTTCTGTTGGATTTTTCTCTTCTCATTTTCTTATGAAGGATCTGTGCATGGGGCACCTCTAATACGGGGAGAGAATATTAATGATATTTATTGTGCAACCATTCCGAAATTTCCTCAGTTGCATGTTAGATTACTACTTTCTTTAATATTTTTTTATTTGTTTACATTAGTTTTACACTTGATTAAATCTTCTCTTTTATTTTTGTAATTTAATTTTTTAGTATTTAATAAGAGATTTTTAATGTTATTTTTTATGAATATAATTCTATACGAAATTTATATTTATTGAATTTAAATATATTATTTTATATGATTTCGAAATTTTAATTTAACTATTCACTTACCCTATTCATTTAAAACTATTGTAAACCATTTCACGAAGTAATTAAGTTCAATATAAAATCAATCTCATATAAGAATTTTAAATTAAATATTTCTATCAAAATTTGTGTTTAATTATTTAAAATACGAATCAACATGTAAATATTAAATCTATTAGTTATAAACTTATTAAGATTCAAAATTCTTAATTAATTAATTAGTTTCTTTATTAATAGAGTTCCACACTAACCATTTAATTAAAACTGTCACATTATTGTAAAATCCATTTTAAATAACTGTGTATAAAATCAATTTCACATAAAAAAACAAGTTTAATAATTTTTAAATTAAATATTTATGTTGAAATTTGTGCATGACAAATCAACGTGGGAATCAACCTCCAAATATTTAACATAGATGAGCTGTAGATCTCTATATGTAATTTATTCGCCTCATGTTTCTTGGATATTTAATTTTTCATTAATGGAGTTTCACTCATCCCACCTACTCTACCGACTCTGACAAATTAATTTTCTTTTTATCTTCAAATCACAAAATCCATGAGCTTTATATAAATCCAACCAAGAAAAGGGAACCTGCATAAAATCTAGAATCCAATCCAAGCAATCTACGGAAAAAAATGAGCAACCCCAAGAGCTCAGATCTTCACTTGTTGATGTTCCCATGGTTTGCCGTCGGTCACATGACGCCGTTCCTCCATCTCGCCAACAGCCTTGCAGAGAGAGGCTGCTCCACCACTTTTTTGCTGCCAACCAAAGCTATACAACAATTGCAACACTTCAATCTTTATCCTCATCTCATCACCTTGCAATCTCTCACCGTCCCTCACGTCGACGGCCTCCCCATTGGCACCCAGACCGCCTCTGATATCCCCCTTGAATTAAACCATTTGCTCGCTATAGCCCTGGATCGTACCCGTAACCAAGTCGAAAAGGTAATACATGAAACCAGACCTAAGTTTGTTATCTATGATATGGCTCACTGGGTGCCGGAGATAACAAAAGCTCTTGGCATTAAGGCCATACACTACACCGTAGTTTCAGCAGCCTCCATAGCAATAGTACTAGTTCCGGCACGAAATGTGCCTGAAGATAGGCCCATTACTGAGTCTGAAATGTTAATGCCACCTACTGGCTATCCATCGACAACTACTGTGCTTCGTGCCCATGAAGTGCGTTCATTGTTATTTGTATCCCAACCTTTTGGTGAAGGAATAACGTTTTATGAAAGAATGTTCAAAGCAATGAAAGAAAGTGATGCACTAGCTATAAGAACTTGCAATGAAACTGAAGGGAACTTTTGTGATTACATTGGAAGTCAATATGGAAAGCCAGTGTTTCTAACCGGACCTGTCTTGCCGGGGCCAGCTAAGACACCGTTAGAAGATCGGTGGTGTAAATGGCTAAGTGGGTTTGAACAAGGTTCAGTGTTGTTCTGTGCGTTTGGAAGCCAAATCATACTGGAAAAGGATCAATTTCAAGAGCTGGTTTTAGGGTTCGAGTTAACAGGTCTGCCATTTTTAGTTGCCCTAAAACCTCCAGCAGGCGCGGCAACAGTGGAAGAAGCGCTGCCGGAGGGGTTCGAAGAGAGGGTTAAAGGGAGAGGAGTCGTCTGGGGTGGCTGGGTACAACAGCTAATGATCTTAGATCACCCATCGGTAGGGTGCTTTGTGAACCATTGTGGGTTTGGCTCGATGTGGGAGTCTTTGCTTAGTGATTGTCAAGTAGTATTGGTGCCACACCTAGGTGATCAAATCTTGAACGCAAGGTTCATGGCTGAAGAGTTAAAGGTGGCAGTGGAGGTGGAGAGAGACGAAAGTGGGTGGTTTTCCAAGGAGAACGTGAGCAAAGCCATTCACTCAGTGATGGATAAAGGCAATGAATTTGGTTCAATGCTTAAACAGAATCACAGGAAGTGGAGGGAGAAGATGATAAACAAAGAGTTGATGAGTGGTTACGTTGATAAATTTGTACAAGATATGCAACAACTTGTCAAAGTAATGGTATGATTCCATGCCATTGGGAGAAATTTACCAGATATATATTATGAATGATTATGGTGAATTTTATGTAATATATAATAATTTATTAATAATTTATTTATGTTATTTCAATTTTATATTTCAAAAATGCTAATGTAATATGACGTATAATAAATCAATTTTTTTTATAAGAGAATGAGAATGAAGATAGAGGGTGAAGATTTGAACTCTGATATAAATGTATAACGTGAATATATAAAATTTTATGTGAATTTCACTATGTAGATTCGATTTAGATAAATATTTTCTATTTTAACATATAATGTAGTTTTCTATGGGAGTTTTGCACTACCAATTGGATAGGCTTTGTAAGTGATTTTACCATAATATATATATATTTTTACTTCTATGATTAATGTTAGAACAAATAACTATAAGAACAGAAAATACTTTGTACTTAGATCATTGTTTTTTAAGAAATTATGTCCACTATGTTGTTGGTTAGGAATATGGCAGATTTCAAGATTGATATAAAACCAATGAAATTCTATACAACTATAGAATTTCTTTAAGAAGAGAATAAAAAATATTTTAAATCAAATCAATTGAAGAGCCCAGTCTTTGTGTTCTATAAGCAATTGAAGATGGTTGTTAAGAAGGAGTAACTAGGAGTTGAAGATAGTTGTGATTGGTGGGAAGATGTTAGCTTAGCTTGCATAGATCATTCTAAAGTAATATAGAAGCTTTGTACCTGTATATATACGAGATAGTAACTGTGAAATGTATCAATAAAAGTCATGTTTTCTTTGTAAATTCCAAAATAACTTTCTCTCTAAGTTCTGTTAGATCTACTGTTCCATCTTGCAACCGTTTATGTTCATGGTATTAGAGCTCAGGCGATTGCCTTCCTTGTGAATCAAGTAAGAATGACTAGAAAAAATGCAACTCTCAAGAATGGACATTGCAGAGCTTGGATAATCTAGGCATGAATCTAGTTAGTGCTTCTTTAATCGATGAAAATTACCTTTCCTGGACTAGATCAATGCTCATAGTAGCAGTGCTAAGGACAAGTTAGGTTTTGCAAATGGAAAATGTGTTTTACTCAAGGAGGATTCTTCTGACTTTTAGACATGGAATATGTCAGACAGTATGGTCATATCCTGAATATTAAATTTGATAACCAATGATATTGATGGGCGTTGAATCCATAATTAAAATTGATTATTCTTTTTTTTTATTTAATAGTTTTTATAGATAGTGTAAATAAATGTCGATTTTACAGAAATTTTAAAATTGTTTAATTTTTATAACAAGTAAGAAAAAAAGAACCGTTTAAAATAAAAAAAGAAACAAAAGATTTTTTATTGAATAAATTATTTTTAAGAAAGACTAAAGAAAAATAATGTAATTGGATGATGAAATAAATAATCAAATAAAAAACTCAGCTGAAGATAATTAAAATTGAGAGATTTTCGGTTCATTATTAATTTAAAAGATGGTTAATTTAATTGTCCATTATTTGGTTATAGTGTTCAAACAAGTAAATCTCATCAATTTTTTCTTAAGATTAAATTAATCCAAATAGTCTTAAATTAATTCTTAATGAATTAATAATCCCATCAAGCGTGTAGATTTAAGTAATTAATTGCTTCAAGGAGAGATGAATCCAAACTTGATCAATAATTACAAGCGAATTATTTAAATCAAATCAATTAGTTTTTTAATATAAATAAATATGCTAATTAATATTTATATTAACCAAATTAAATAATTACGTATTTACTTAGATTAATTAGCAATATATTGTCTATTTATGATATTCAATAAATCTCTTGAATTCCTAAAATAATAACATATTAGTAATATGCCGTACAAAAAATCTGTTGGTTGTAATTAGATATTATTCTTTGTGTATTTTAAGTATTTAAATACAATTTTATAAAGACAGTTATTTATTTTTAATAATAATTTAATTGAAATTTAAATAAAAAAATTCATGAGACTATTATTATACAAAAAAAATTATAATGTGATTATAATTGTGAGATTCTAATTGCATTTAAATAATATCTCTAAATATTTCTGGTTGATATTTTTATCATGATTGGGCAATGATAAGTGCACTGGACGGACCGGCTTAAGAAATATATAGAAAATAGCATGTGTTTATGGATTATTCAAGTGATGGTTGTATAAGTGATATTTTGACTTGAAATCAATAAATAATATTATATAGGGACTTTTATGTTTTGATTCATTTTACACGTTGCTTGATTCATGAGTAACAAATGGGGATGAATTGAATATATTAGAAATTATATAAAGATATTTATATGATTGAGATAGGATTTATCACCCTGGGAAATGTCCTATTTATTCTATGATGTTTTGAGATCCAGAGAAAATAGGGTTTCTGAGAGTGTGTGTAAGCTTAGTGTGGAGGGTCACGTTTCCCGCTTTTATTCATTTTTCTCTTGTCCTCTACTAACGTATAACTGCCACCTTGTTATAGTGTCACCTGTCCCTATCACGCAGAGCCATACGTACGGTACCTGCCTGCCTACACTCGTTAGACGACCATTTAATTTTCTTCCGGCGTGCATGGTGGTAGGACCGTAGCATAACTGGGCTTGCTCTCCTGTTCCCCGTCACATTATGCGAGATAGGCTCCCTTCTAGCAAGTCCGAACTTTCAGGCAGCCCAGCCTGCCTTAGGCGCGGGTTGGGCATGATGTTGGCGAATTGACCTACTTAATGGGCTCCAGAGGGCTCTGGGTCCGTATCTTTCTTCAGGGCTCAACTTAAGCTCGGATGCCAGAGGCTCAGCAGTCATCAAGTGCCCCTTTACCTCCTCAGTAGTTATTCCATTATTGAGGGGGCAAATCCCTAGATCTCAATTATGATCGCATGACCCTAGATAGAGACTTCTGTCAAAACGTTTCTTCTTTACCTTTACTCTTTTCAAATTCGAATTTTCCATTTCTCTCCAGGCTCTTTTTCTCGCTATGCTTTCTCTACTCCGTCTTTCCTTTCGTCTATAAAATTTCTCTAAGGTACGTCTTCTTTTTCCTAATGTCTGCCGTTAGAATTCCCGATGTCGTGGCTTTGAGGTCCACTATTACCTCTACCACTCTTACCAATTTCTTTTCTCCCGACTACTTAGACACCTCCATCTACAGTATTAGATTTTCATATCGCAATGAGAGGATTGTTCTTATTGTTCCTCCGCCGGCGGATTTGATGGACCCAGCAAGATCATAGCTTGATCTTCTATGTCAAGCAACGCGATTTCGGTTTAACCTTTTCCTTTTCTCCCTTCTTTATCGAGGTTTTTTGTCACTTTGGAGTGACCCCTCACATGTTTTCTCCAAATTTCATCCTCTTCATGTGCTCCTTTGAGTCAGTTAGCTTGTACTAGGTTTTGCCCCTTCTGCTGCTTTGTTTTCTACTTTTTTCTGTTTGGTTCAGGCAAATCATGAATTCTACTACTTTGCTCTTTGGGGAAATTGTCTCTATTCTCAGGGTACAAAGACTCGATTAAGGGCTGGGTTGAGGCTTTTGTGGTGGTAAAGCTGAAGGAAGGCTCTGGGATCAATTGGGATATTGATCTCTCCTGGAGGGAGGTTCCCTAGGGTTGTAATGACCTTCCTCGGCTGACCCTGATGGACCAAAACAAACTGTTCGTATCTAGTTTTCGAGATTGCCAGGAAGCTGATATTCGTTTATTGATGTTTTGCCTTTTTCTTCGGCCTTTTTCTTTTTCCTTTTCCTTTGTTTAGCTTTAACTTGAGTTGTTTTTGTCTTTTCAACTTCTTCTGTACTGATGGATAAAATCAAGCCTTCTAGGAACTTTATCATGTCCAGGGAGAACATGAATGCCACGCTGGAGGCCTTCAAGGCTGGTCGATTAGTGGCGGACGTGACCCTTGAGATTTTTCATGCCATTTCCCCACTGTAGCATGCCATTTCCCCACTGTAGCATGCCAAACTGCTGCCCTGCTGCTTCTCAGGCGATGGTGCCCATGTCCAAAGACTCTCGCTCTGCGGCCTTCAAGGGCACCAGCGCTTAAAATAAAAACTAGATTAACAGCAAAAAAAAAAAAAAAATCTTGAAGCATCATTGGAGACCTTAAATTAAAAGAAAAAAACATGAAAGCGATATTCTAACCTATAACGATCATCAATATTTTAATCTAGTTTTTAAAAATTTAGATTATTTCGATTCAATTTGATTTTGATAAAAAAATTAAAAAAATTAAACCGAACTGATTAATAATAATAATATATTATTTTTAATAATATCAATAAATTAAATCATAATTAAAATTAAAATATTTTAATTAAATTTTAAAATATTAAAATAATATATAAAAAATAAAAAATTTTATTAAAAAATCTAACCAATTAAATTAAATTGAATCGAATTAAATTAATTTAATTTCTATTTAAAATTAATTTAATTTAATTTTTATAAATACTAACATTTTAATTTTTTATTTCTTCAATTTAATACGATTTTAAACTAAATCAGATTGAATATTCAGCCCACCCACAACATATGAATGCTTTCCTTCCTTGTTTTACTGCTTGCTCTTCCTTTTTCTTCCTTTTGTTTCCCTTCCAAATAAAAAGAAAATTATTTATTCACCTCCATATTTCATCCAATCAGTTTCTCCTCCTTTTCCCCTTATAAAAAATTACCCAAATTTAAATAAATGAATAAAAATAAAAAATATTTTAAAATTATGTAGGTTCATTTGTATTATTTTATTATTCATAACCTTTGCTTATTATAATCAATAACAACAATATTAAAATTTATAATAGTATTTAATAAGATATAATTCATATTAAAATTAAAATAAATTAATTTATAAAAATATTTCAAAAATCTATTACCTACTGCCTATAAAAAAGATATCAAAAATTTTAAAAAGTTAATAAATTAATTATTAAAATTTTAATAATACTTAATTAATATTTATTTAAAAGAAATTTATAATTTAATAATTAAATATTATTATTATTAACAAGTCAATTCTTATATTTTTAAAAATTTATTAAAATGTTATTATATTTTTTCTTTATTAACGAAATTATTCTTCCATATATTTTTTCTATTAAAAATATAATAAAATACCAAATCATTCCTTTCTCTTTTACTTCAGTTTTTTTTCTTTTTTAAAACAGAGAAGAAGACAATTTTTTTTATTATCATCGTCTTCTTTTCCTTTGTTCTTCTTTTTTTTTTCTTTTATAAAGAGAAAGATGAAAAAAAAAATTATTTTATTAACAAAAAGAAATAATAAAAATATTTTAATAAATTTAAAAAAAATAAAGATGTTTTAATTTATTTTTAAAAATATAAAAACTAACTTAATAATAATAATAATAATAATATTTCAAAATTAAATAGTAAATTTTTCTATATTTATCAGTGTAAATAAAAAATATATTTAAATAGAAAAAGAGATAAAAATAATTTATTTGTGTTCATCCTAAAATAGTTAAATAAGTATTTTAACAATAGTAAAATTGAAAGCGAGGTAGTCTTAATAAATAACTTGAATTTAGGTGGCCAAATTAAAATATACACAAAGTAGGGGGACTTGGGATGAAAATTAGCCTTGTCTTCTCTGTTGGATTTTAAGCTAAAACCCTACTTAAAATCAAAACCTTTCCTGCCCGTATGCAGCGACAACAATGGCGATATCAAAGCCTTCAACTTCAAAGCCATCAAACGACAAAGCTAGGCAGAAAAACAATGTGGAGCTCTTGAAATCTGAGGTCGCCACTTTTGCTTCCTCACTCGGCCTCTCTTCTTCTTCTCTCCCATCCTCATCTGGTTTCAACGATGCTGATTTTCGAAAATCAGGTGCTTTGAAGAAACCAAAATCCTCAAAGCAAAGAACCAAACTCGATAAAACCCTGAATGGTGATGAAAACGAAAGCGCTCCCAAGGTCCAATTCCATAAGAGCTCGGAGAAGGGCAGAAATTTCAAAAACAAGGATGATAAATCTCACAAAAATGAGAAGAAATCGCAGTTTGACAAAAAACCCAAGAAAAATCCAGTACCGAAGCCTCCAGTTTTATCACTCGATGATAATAACAAAAGCAACAGCAGTACAAGAGCATTTGACAAGTACAAGAACCTCCCAAAGCTGCCTTTAGTAAAGGCTAGTGCATTGGGTGCGTGGCATGAGGATGCAATGGAGTTTGAGAAGAAAGTATTGGGTGAAGGGAAGAGCAAGTTGGAGTTGAAGATGGCGGTGGAGGAGTGGAAGGGCGTGGTGGAGAAGAAGAAAGAATTAGGGGAGAGGCTCATGTGGCAGTATTCACAAGATTATGAGCAAAGTAGAGGGCAGAGTGGGGATATTAAGATGGTGGTAACTACTCAGAGGTCTGGCACAGCTGCTGATAAGGTGTCTGCTTTTTCTGTGCTTGTTGGGGATAATCCCATTGCCAATTTAAGGTCACTTGATGCACTTATAGGTAAGTGAATCTCTTTTTTTAATCTTTTATTTATTTATTTATTTGCAGTTAAATTCTTGATCCTGTCAGTCATAAACTATGTGATTCAATTATGGTGGAAATTTGTTTCTTACAGTTTGACATGGATACAGAAGTTTTGAATAACAAAATTTGCTTTAAATTTTGCGGTAGTTTATTGGTTATGTTGAAGATTATGGAGAGAAGGAATACACGAGAATTATGGATGAAGGATTCATGAAAAAAAGCTTATCGATTCTGTATAGGCCTATTTAGCGAAAGAATGCTGTTACTAAATCTCTGGAGCTGTCTGCTATTTAGATACATCCTCATGATCAATAACCTTGTTTAATTGAAGGTAGGATACAGAATACAGGTCTTTGATTACCTATGGTGGTATGTCCATCTATATTCTTTTGGGTCGTGGTAAAGGGTTTTTTCAGAGGAAGTGCTGTTAGATAAGTATTCAAGTACCATCTTGTAAGGCCAGATTCTTATGGTATATGCTCTTTTTTCAATCAATTTTGTGATGGAGGGGAAGTGGATTGGAGATTGGGGTTTGGACCCTCTGTTACATTAAAGGTGCTTTCCCTAATTTGGGGTTTCTATGAGGGGAAGGAATTGGGTTTATTATTTTACTCGATGATTTCTCAAATCACCTTTATGTTGAAGTCTCTATTTGTTGTGAGTACCACAGCCATGCACCGTATTTTGGTGGCATTACCTCATCTCTTTTTGTTCTTGATTTATACTTGATAATTGTTAAGGAGCATAGTGTCCTTACATTAAAAATGCTTCTACTTTGTTGACTACAGATGCAAATGCTTTTTCCATGTCCTCATTGAAATTAATATTTGTTGCAGGAATGGTAACATCAAAAGTGGGAAAGCGCCACGCTTTGACAGGATTTGAAGCATTAAAAGAGCTTTTTATTTCAAGGTTACCATTATTATACTAGTCTTACCATCTTGTTCTTTTGCTTTCTCTTTTACATGTTGGATGTTAAGCGGTTACCATTGCATGTGACTTCATAAAATATTTTTTTCTGTGAGGTCTGTTCATGTTCAATAGCCCTTGCCTCTTACAGTGTGTGTTTAGATGGAGTGAATATGGGCTGTTTTTAAGTAAAGTAGGGTAAGGTATCAAAACCTCTCTAACCCACCAATTTCTTGGATTGAAAAAAAGTGATATTTTTAGAGGTTTAAAACCCGTCAAAACCTTACTTCCTTGAAAAAAAAGCTTTCTTCCCAAACAACTCTATACTTAAAAAACCTATATCTTACCTCCAACAAATACTTCTTTACAAACAGTGTTAGTATCCACTATTAGTTATTTTTTGGATACTTTGGACTGTTGGTACTATCTTGCGATTTAACAGTCACTCTTTGAGTGTCTAGGTAAAAATGTCTCTTTCTGTGGTACCCTGATATATAATCTGACATGGCCACAAACTATAGTAGGTGAGATTTTTGTTTGAAATCCTGATATATGATCTGACATGGCCACAATCTATAATAAGGTGTTCCTTCTTAGTTATGGATTTCAGCGGGTTCAATGTTTGATCATAAATCATAATACTCAGTGGTGTATCTATTTTCCTTTATACATTTACTGCTTATGTGATTCAGTGGTATACTGATTATTCCTCATAACCAGTTTATTACCTGATCGCAAGCTGAAGACCCTTTTGCAGCGGCCTGTAAATAATCTCCCTGAGACAAAAGATGGCTATTCTCTCCTACTTTTCTGGTATTGGGAGGATTGCTTGAAGCAGAGGTAGTGTTTTCTATTTGCTCTCATTATTTAATTGCTAATTGCACATCATCTGTTTGTGGCCTGAATTACACAAGAATTTGCATTACTTGGTTAATTTCATTTAAGCATTCATATTCTGTTACATATGGGTCAGAGGTTATGGTAATGATATATGTAGATCTCTCAGTGTATGTATGTGCCCTTTTCCTCATTCTAACTAATAATTTGAAGTTACATATTACACTATTAAAGTATCAACCAGACACAGTTAGGTGCATTTGTATATATTTTTGTCTAACTCTTTGGAAGATGCTTCCTTGTTGATTATTGATTGTTGTAGTGTAATACCTTATTGTCTTTGCAAGTCAAGTGCACCTTAAAGCAAATTCCACAATTGCCTTTTTATGTTACATGTCCACATTTAAATAATATTTCTATTTTCGTCCTTGGATATATGCTGATTTTAGAGTGAGGCAGAATCTTGTTGCACTAACCGGGTGAAACACACCGTGGAAAATTGGTATCCTAGGATGGAATATGGCAACTTTATTTCATCAAAGAAAAAAAAAAAAAAAATCTTTGTGTTTGATTGAATTACAAAATACTTTTTTGTCGTTATGATTTCCAATTACTTAAATTTATGAAATTTAAATTTATGAAATGTAAATTTTGGAAAAATAGAATTGTTGAAATCTGAGAGAGACCTTATGCATTACTCATATTTTTAAGCTTTTCTATCAAAACAATATATCTTTTTTTTTCCTTGATGTTTAATTTTCAGGCATTGACGTCATCTTGTTTTCTAGGATGTAGATCTGATAAAGTTGGGGTTTCTGGCATATATTATGAAACTGTGGGTCATAAAAGTGATTTTATGCTTCTGTTGGTCTTCCTGACTATTAATGTCTTCTATCTCAACTATGTAGCCCTACTTGTTCTTACATGAACTTGCATACTTATCTTAGGTATGAACGTTTTGTTTTTGCACTTGAAGAAGCATCAAGAGATATGCTACCCATACTAAAAGACAAGGCATTGAAGGTTAGTCTCTGCCATTCAGTTCTCTTTGTGTGTTTGTGCTCATATAAAAGTCGGTCACTAATTGATGCATCTTAAGACAGACATGGAGCTTTTCCATGATTTTCCATTTGAGTCCCTCTTTCCAAGTATTTTAATTACAGATGGGGAGATATGGCCAATCCATCTGATCCATCTCATCGTCAGGGTCCCTTCTCAATTCTCATCTTCATATATGTAAATTCATGTACTTTATGACCCTTAACGAACTTGTTTCTTCATCAGCAAATATTAACCATGATGGTTTTCTTTCAATTCGTCCAAAATTTTTATTACATTTGGGTCAAGTGAGCATGATAATGTTACACTGAAACAAATTCATTTGATGATTGTGATCACAGACCATGTACGCATTGTTGAAAAGTAAATCAGAGCAGGAGCGCAGGTTGCTTTCTGCCCTTGTTAACAAAGTAAGTTACTGTTGGCTTTAGGCCCCTTAAAAATTGAACGCTGACTTTTTTCCTTGAAGCTATTTATTCAGAGTTTGTTATGGTTCTTGAAGTTAACATGCAGGCATGTTCTTATATTATGATTAATTGCAGCTAGGTGATCCTCAAAATAGAGGTGCATCCAATGCGGACTTCCACTTGTCAAATCTTTTGTCTGACCACCCAAATATGAAGGTACATCTTCTAATATAGCCACTTAAACCTCTATATTTTTGTCGTGAATTTTATTTAGTTGACTAACTTATCTATATTTTAATACAGGCTGTGGTAATCGATGAAGTGGACTCTTTTCTTTTTCGACCTCATTTGGGACTAAGAGCAAAATACCATGCTGTAAGTCCTCATCCTGCTTTTGTGATGGCACTGAGAAAATTCATTCTTAGTTCATAGATATGTGAACACATTTACAACATATGTGTTTAGTGTTCTACTCTTTCTGTTTTAATTTGATCATTGTTTCTCCTCATAAAGAAAGGAACCTGGACGGGGGAAGAAGAAAGGAAGATGAGCAGATTATCTACCCTTGTGTTTATAGTCTTTCCCTAAACTTTTGCACCTCTTTTCTCTTTATTAGGTAATAAATAGGTATAGACATCTGGATCTAGATGTGTACTTAAGAGTGATTTATAAAATTGTACAAAAAAATTCAGGCACTTCTCTTTGCTATCCGATCCTGAAAATTATGCTTTAGGAGGTGCATGTTTATGTGGTAGGCTTCTCTGGCCATGCATAAAATGATATTTTAGTCCTATTTGATATGTATTTTCAACTCAAACTACACTACTACCAAAATTCAATTTGACTTGTTTTCACCGTGACCTGTGTTGAGCTTCCTTTCTACATGTGCAGGTCAACTTTTTGAGCCAGATTCGCCTGTCTCATAAAGGAGAAGGTCCAAAGGCTGCAAAACGTTTAGTAGATGTGTACTTTGCACTATTCAAGGTATTAATGGCCTTTTGCATTTATTTTACATTTTTGCTTCATTCAATGAGTTTATATATGCCAAGTTTTATCTCTGTATCTGCCTAACTTTGCTTAATTTAAAGAGTCTATTTCCTATTAGATAAAGGTTTACTTCTGACTAGACATATGGTTACATTGCTAAAACTTCAAATCATGCTTGCCAGTTGATAATATTGTTGCAAAACCAAAATGTGTACAAATCACAATTGCAGGTGCTGATTAATGAGGCCGAAAACAGTCAAAAGATGGATAAAAGCGGCAAAGCAAAAGATACAAATGCTTCTAGTCCTGTCAAGGAGCTCAAAGTGGAAAGTTCATCAGAATCTTATGTCGAAATGGATTCACGTCTTCTATCGGCCCTTTTAACAGTCAGTATAAACCTTCTCTTTTTTTAAAATAAATATTACTGGATATGGGATAAGATTGAACTAAGCTAATGTTTTCTTTTTTCAATTTTTCTACCATTACTAACTCTATTATGTGGTATGGAATTGGTTTCAAACAAGAGTTGAATGACAAGAAATATCCATGTAGCTGACACTCAGCTAGTTTGGATTAAGACTTTGTTGTTATTACTTATTATATTATTTCTATGACATGTTTTTAAATCTCTGGTCCAAAACGCATGCTTACTTTTTCTGGCCTTTTCAGGGTATAAATAGAGCATTTCCTTACGTTTCAAGCACTGAGGCTGATGACATTATTGAGGTCCAAACACCAATGCTCTTCCGACTGGTAATATTCCTGTTATTTGTTATTTTAGGTTGCAAACAGAGTATTAGTGTTGTAATTTTGTTATCAACAGACATTGCCATTCTAACGGAGCATGTGCCAACATTTATATTGACTGTACAGGTTCATTCAAAGAATTTCAATGTTGGAGTTCAGGCTTTAATGCTTCTTGATAAAATATCATCCAAAAACCAGATTGTTAGTGACCGGTTCTATCGTGCTTTATACTCAAAACTTTTACTTCCTGCTGCCATGAATTCTTCCAAGGCAAGTCTTAGCTGTGTTTATATTTGTAGCTTTTTTCCCTAGAAAATGAGTCTGTCCAAATGTTTTTTCTTTTTATACATCTAAATGTCATTGCATGTGCTTGACAATGGTTTATGCTTTTTTCTTATGACCAGTTTCTTATCTTTTCCTAGAAAATGAATTAGTCCAATTTTTTTTTCCTATTATACCTGTAAATGTAATTGCATGACTTTTTGAAGAGAGAAAAATCAGTTGACATCATTTTAGAGTTTTGCAACTCTTTTGGTAGTATTTAAACTTTCAAATGAGCTTATTCTGTGGGGATGGGTGGCAGCATTTTCTCCATTCATGTTTATGCAGCTCAAGATATGTTGGTATTTGTAGCATGCCAGAAACAATAAGCAATATTGGGGATGCCCTCAAATTTCTTTTATTCTGCAGATGAGATGTGTATGAGATAGTTTGGTTTCCTTCCTCTTTCTTCTTTTAGCGTAAGACAGCTCATCTACTATGAAGTGTTATTTGGGGCTCAGAGAATTGGCTACCTTGCATGATGTCTTCCTGTTTTAAATTTCAATTTGAACTTAGTGTTTCGCTACATTCTTTTGTTTGGATCCCTTTGATGATTTATGGCAGCTTAAAGAGCATTGCACGTCCTCACTCTAACAGTCTAACTTCCTTTGCTTCCTCTAAATTTTGATAATATGTGTAGTTTCTAAGTGTCTATTGTCTACAATTATCTGCTGTTAGAAGAGTCATTTGCAATCACCTGAACTAGATTTGTCATTTGACTATATTTCCCTTGTAAAATGGTATGTGTTTCAGGCAGAAATGTTTATTGGGCTAATCTTGAGGGCAATGAAAAGTGATGTAAACTTGAAGCGTGTCGCTGCTTTTGCAAAGCGACTATTGCAGGTTAGCAACTCCTGTGTATGTAAAGTGGTGACTTATTTTTAGTAAATAAAGTGAAAGAACTCCTGTTTCTTTTTCAGTAGCTGAGAAAGTTTTCTTTTTCAAAACCAGTGATAATGATGCCAGATATGTCAGATTGATATGATTGAAATGTTGGCTATTTCTTTCCTGCAGTTCCATCTTCACCAAGATATTTAGTCAATAATATTTCATTAATTGATTGCACTTACCCTTTTTTTTTTAACTTTTTAAATTTTTATTGGAAGAGACATTTAAATGACAAAATATGTCATTGTAATTTGCCTATGGATGTGTATTTTTCCTTTAACTGCTAGTTTGAGCATTGTGTTTTTCAGTATGGGGACATTTATTTTTCCATGGGCTACACTTCTAAAAAGAGATTGACTGAAAAGATTCTTGGACAGGTTTCCCTTCAGCAGCCACCTCAATATGCTTGTGGATGCTTATTTCTCCTCTCTGAGGTTCTTAAAGCAAGGCCCCCTTTATGGTAATTCTGTTTTCTTTTGACACATGCAATACTCTGTATGTTCTCCCCTTTATAGGTAATTAAAGATTTAGTGATTTTGAATTAAAAATTCTCTTGTGGTGCAGGAATATGGTCATGCAGAATGAATCGGTTGATGAAGATCTTGAACATTTTGAAGACATAGTGGAGGAAACTGACACTGATCCTCACTCGGCTACTAAAGCAGAAAATGATCTTGAATTTGTTCCTAGTGGTGATAAATCCGATCCAGCAAATGATTCTTCAGAGAGTGAAGATGATTCTCCTGTCCCTAGCTCAGATGATGACGATGACGACAGCGATGATGATGAAGCTGAACTGCTTGTAGAAGATGGTTCAAAAGAATTTGAAGAATCCAAACCTCTATCAACTTATAATTGTAACCAGTCTCAGACATGCTCCACTGGTTCTTCCCTACCTGGAGGATACAATCCTCGGCACAGAGAGCCATCTTACTGGTATGTTTGGGTTTTCAGTAATGCTTTGCTTTAAATGGTTGCATTGTTTCTCTAAGATGCTAGTCGTGGATTTTAATGGAGTAAAAAATAATGAGAAGCGAATTCTCTTGTCATTTGTTTTTTTTTAGAAGTATAGAATATACCTGATAGTTGGGTGGCTGGAGGCTACCAATTTATCTTCTATGTTGCTTACATAATAGAATATTCTGTTCTTTTTCCCCCTCTAAATTAGCATCTTGTGAATCAACAGTAATGCAGACCGTGCTAGCTGGTGGGAGCTCATGGTACTTGCTTCTCACGTGCACCCATCTGTTGCTACCATGGCTAGGACTCTTCTTTCTGGGGCCAATATAGTTTATAATGGTAACCCATTAAATGATCTATCACTCACTGCTTTTCTGGACAAGTTCATGGAAAAGAAGCCAAAGCAGACGGCATGGCATGGTGGCTCCCAAATTGAACCAGCCAAGAAGGTTAGTTTCAACCCTGCTTTACTTTTTATGTGTAATTTACAGATTTTGGCTTTTTTATTTGTTTTTGAAGGATATTTTAATTACCAGTGCTAAATTATGATCCCTTTTATTTTAATTGCGAACTGATATTCTGTTTCCTCAGCTCGACATGAACAATCATCTAATTGGACCAGAGATTCTGTCATTGGCTGAAGTGGATGTACCTCCTGAAGATCTTGTTTTTCATAAGTTTTATACAAACAAAATGAATAGCACAAAGCCAAAGAAGAAGAAGAAGAAAAAGGCAGCTGAAGAAGAGGCTGCTGAAGAGCTTTTTGATGTGGGTGATGGTGATGAAGTAGGTGGTGCTGATGAGAGTGATAATGAAGAGATTGAGAATCTGTTGGATTCTGCTAATCTTTCTTTTGATGCTGATGGGGAGTATGACTATGATGATTTAGATCAAGTCGCCAATGAAGATGACGACGACTTGATTGGAAATGCCAGTGATGTGGAAATGGATGCCCCTTCGGATATTGCTAGGGAAGAAGATTCTGATGGCATTGCTGATGGCGATAACAGTGAAGACGACATTGAAGCTGTTGACATAGGGGATGTAGATGATGATAGTGATGAAGACGATAAATTCAATAACAGGAAAAGAAAACGAAAATCTGGTGGGAAGGCTGGTGCGTCACCATTTGCAAGTCTGGAAGAATACGAGCATTTGATAAATGAAGAAGGTCCCCAGAAGAAATCAATGAAAAAGAAAAAGCTGAAATCACGTAAGAAGAGAAAGTCATCAGAGTGAGTGCCTTGTTCACAATCTCATGAAGGTCAGTTTACAACAATCCTCCCCCTGGTTTAGTGGGGAATGAGCATTGAATGAAGTGCTCTAAGAAATTTGATTTATACAATCTTAGGTTTTCAGGTTAGCTAATGGCTGCTGAAGTGATGTTAAAAGATATATTGTTATCTTGTCTTGTTCTTTTAGAAAGTTTTGCATTTGGCTTTTAGCCACCCAAGGAATTGAATTAAGCTAAAGAAAAGGTTTGGATATTAATTGTAAAAGGTTGAAATGTTTGAATATTATTATTTCTTTTTCCAAATTGAATTTACGTCTTCATTTTCCTTTCTCTAACTTTTTTTTTTTGAACTACCATTTGTACAACTTTTTCCTTTAAAAATGATCTATTACAAATTTACAACCCAACACCAATATTAATTTCTCTGATATTTATTTAGTAGATAGAATTGTAATTATAAAATCTTAGGTTCCGATTGTTTTACAAATAATATTTTGCACAAAATTTATTTATAGTAAATATTATAAAAAATCTACAAATTAATCCCCCAATTGTAAAGATTTAAAAATTTTAGTTTTTAAATAATAAAATATTTAATGATAAAATTAACGTGACTTGTAAATTTTTTTAAAATTAAAAAATTAATTAATAAATTTTTCTATTACAATGATTTTTCCATAATATTTTGCCCTAAGTAAAATAGAAAAGTAATCACTCTAGTTACAACAGAAAAGAATTTACTCGAGTCATAATGAAATTTTATATATATATATATATAAATATTAAAGTGTTGATGTTATTGCACGAGTGTTTTCCATAAACAAGAAGTTTATCCTGAACCTGACTCGCAACTTATCCTGATACTAATATATTATTATTATTAAAAAATTTGATTTATCTTATATAATTAAATAGGTTGAATATGTAATTTAATTCATGATATTTGCATAAAAATTAATTAACATCTTGATATTTTTCATTATTAATTTTTAATGCTTAATTTTTATAAAAATGTAATTATTTAACTCTTATTCAAAGACATAAATTACATATAATTTAAATTTTTAAAGGATAAATAGTTAAATTTTATAAAGTTTAAAAGCTTAATAATAATATATTATAAAGTTCATAGTTAAGTAATTATACTTTTATAAATGTTAATACTAAAAATTAATAATGGGAAAATTAAAATGACAACTGATTTTTTGCATAGACATCCAAAGACATTATGTATTTAGCCTCTAAATATATAAATATTGTAATTTTTAATCAACTATATATATTTATATATTATTAAGATACGTTTAAAAGTTATATTTCTTACATTTATATCACAAATTGATAAACTAAAGGTTAAAAAAAAAATTTCTGCCATGATGAACTAAGTTCATCGTGAATTATTCGAGATTTAATTCAATAAAATTTCAATCAAACTTAATTGAATTTCTAAATGAATCTAATTTAAACTTAATTTTTAAGCTCATTTACTTTGTGATATTCAGTTTATTAAGACTCATAAACTTAATTTTAGACTCATAGTAGTCTAATATTAATATTTTCGTTAAGCAGTCTGATATTAATATCTTCGTTAAGTAGTCTGATATTAATATATCTTCATTAAGTAGTCTGATATTAATATTACAAGAGAAATAAATTCAAACTCTACGTATATTTTCATGAGCCAAATTTAAATTTTTTAAAGTTCAGCTCTATATAATTTAATTATACTCTTAAAATTTATATATATTTAAATCGTTAAAATTTAAACGTTCATATTTATAAATTTATGAGTTAATTTATATATATATATATATTTATTTAACTAGTTTAGTTAGCAAGTATATTCTGCATAGATAAAGCTCATGCATGGTTTCATAACTAGAATAAAAGAAAGGAAACCTAATGGGGATGGATTTGAGAGGGAAATCTATAATAGATTTGGAAAGGAAGGATTCAAAGATATATTTGAGGGGTTTATGAAATTAATGCAAGATAATTCTGTAGAGGAATACCAGGATGAGTTTGAGGATACGAGGATTAGATTGGAGGGATTAATATCGAAATTGGGTGAATCCTATTTCCTTTTTGAGACTCATGATGAAGATGACGAAACTTATGTCCCTTTCTCAGGTTGTGAATATAGCCAAATTATAAGAGTAAACGTAAATTGAAGGGAAGTCTCACTTCAAAAGCACTGTCACTAACCAAACAGCCCAATCCAATTCCACTAACACTTATAATAAACCAAACCAGCCATATTAATACTCTTCTAAAACCTATAATTCAGACTAGAAACTTAATTTATCCAATTTTAAAGGGCCTCCAGTAAGCAGCAGTAATTTAGCCACCTCTAGTGCAACCAATTCAGCTTCTACAAACACAACCACAACATTTAAAACTTCCCATTTACTAGTCAAAAACCCACCTAAACCTTATTTTAGATGTGGGAATAAATATTTTCCTGGATATCAATGCAAACCTAAGACCTTAAATGCAACCAGTTTAGGAGAAAAGGAGGGAGAAGGGGGCAGATGATGAGTGGTATGAAGTGAAGGGAGCTGAAATAGAGGAGGATGTTGGGAAAGCAACACTGTCTATACATGCTCTGGAAGGCAGCTTTGGGGTGGACACAATTAGGATATTGGGGTTTCATAAAAATAGATAGTTTATAATCCTAATTAACAATGGTAGTGAACCATTTTCTGGATAAGAGGGTGGCAATGAGATTGGATTTGGTGACTGTTCCTACTGTTGTCACAGTGGCTGATGGGAGGAAGCTAGCTATGATCATAAATGCCCTGGTTTCAAGTGGAAAATGCAGGAGCATGAGTTCCAGTTGATGTGGAAAAACACTAGATTTATGAGGATTTAGTATGATATTAGGTATAGATTAGTTGAAAACTTATAAACCTGTTTTGTTTGGCTTTTGAGGCTTTAGCAATTACCATTACTAGGAAGCAGAAACCAGTATTGTTGCATGGTATTGGAAAAGAAATCCTGCAATCCGGATTGTGGTATTCTGAGAACTTGTTTAAAAGAAATGGGATAGATTTGGAGACTCCAATTTTCTGTATTTAGTAGACTTCAGGTCAATAGAAAGAGTTTCAGGATAAGGACTTTGCTACTATCTGGGCTGCTATTACTCGTGAGAATGCAGAATTACAAGAGTTGATGCAACAATATCACTCAGTTTTTTATGAACCTCAAAGATTACCACCTTACAGAAGATATAACCATGTCATTCTCCCTATGCCATACACCCAGCAACTAAATGTAAGGCTTTTCAAATATCCCCAGAAAATGAAATTGAAAAATAGGTAATTGATATGCTGCAATCTTCCATCATTTAACCTAGCACTATCCCATATGCCTCTCCAGTATTATAGTGAAAAAGAAGGATGGGATTTGAAGGTTTTGTATGGATTAAAGGAAATTAAATGAGGTGACCGTTAAAGACAAATTTCCTATACCAATCATTAATGACCTCTTGCATGATTTAAAAAGAGCTAATATGTTCTCTAAAATAAATTTAAAGGCTGATTATCATCAAATCAGAATGAAGGAGAAGGATATTCCTAAAATTATAGTTAAAACACACCAGGGTTATTTTGAATTCAAATTCATGTCCTTTGACGTAAACCAATACTCTTGCCACCTTCTAAGCCTTAATGAGTTATCCTTTGACTTTACCAATACTCTTGCAACCTTCTAAGCCTTAATGAGTTATATTTTGTAGGAAGCTATGGTTCATTGCCCTATACCACTATCTCTTAAGGATCTCAAAAGCTTCCTAGGGCTCACAAGCTTCCTACAGCTCACAAGCCACTACAGAAAGTTTATGAGGAACTATGAAATTATTTGCGGGTAAATTTCGCTGATTGTCTTTCAACTTATAGTGTTGTAATAATACTATCCTTAAACTTCAATTTCTAATATAAAACCTCCTAAACTTCAATTCAATTAGCCATAAACTCCTCTTTATCTCTTTTTACTAGTTAATTTGCTGACGTGTCTTCCACTACTAACAAAAAAATCTTAGACAATATCTCATTCTTCTCTTTTTCTCTTTTCTTTCACGCTAATGGACTCACAACTCCTACTACTCACCTCTCATAACCCTCCTCTCTTCCAACTCCACCTTTCATTCAAAACCCACTAACATGGAGAACTATTCAGCTAATTCATACAATCACTCCTCTCCTGTAAAGCCTATTGTTCATTTCATCTACTGATTTTTCCTTAGTTTTTGGATCTAATATTCATTCTTGACCAGATCCTCTATAAATAAATTCTCTTTCTGATGTGAGATTGTCCTTTTTTCTGTTCTCTTGCTTTGCACTTTTGATTTTGCTCTATTACTTCACTTTTCAAAGGTGAAAACCCAAATTCTATTAGCTAAATAAAAAGAGTTGTACATTGCAGATCTCCTTCTCGTCAATAATAAAGCGTTATTTGGTGTTGAACTAACTATGGAAACATGCCTTAGCTTCCTCTTCTTCTTCACTTTCTTGTTCTAAGTCCTCATTTCTGTTGTCAAATTTCAGTTTAACCTTTGAAGGGCCTTTCCTAATTTTGCTTTTTCTCTTGGAAAATACTATCCACTTATGCTAAGGGGACATACAACACTTGGGTCTTAGCTTCCTCTTTGAATAATGGTAGCAAAATGACGCATTTTAGATCCATTTCCATGGCAGTAGAATTAGAAGCAAATATAAAAGTTGTTGACATACGTCCACACAAATATAATATAAAAAGAATAGTAGAGAAATGAGCATTCAATTCATCCATCTTTACAGATGGGTTACAAGGAGATGTAAAATGAGTTTGAGAGATAACAAAAAGGAGAGAGAAGATGTTTTATTCTAACATTTGACAGATGAGAAAGTTTGTTAATCAGTAAACCAGCAAAAAAAAAGTTACAAGGAGTTTATTGTTACCTAAGTTAAAGTTTAATGGGTTTTATGTTACAAATTGAAGTTTAGGAACGATGATGTTACAACACTATAAGTTCAAAGATAACGAGTGAAATTTACCCGATTATTTACAGATCCTTAACCAATCTATTGAAGAAAGATGCACCTATAGAGTGAGGAAGCTCAATTTCATTTGAACAGCTAAAATAGAAGATGATTGAAGTCCTCTACCAGACTTCTTACTACAATTCACTATAGGAACTGATGCAAGCAATTAGGTGTAATACCCGGCTAGACTCCGGTATCGGAATTCCTACCGTCCGGTGGAATCTCGGATGTCGGAAACCTCTAGAAGGGTAAAATCATGTTTTTATAAAATGTTTTCATGTATTTTTATGGTTTTAAGTATGAAATAAAATGAGTTTTTGCATGAAAATAGCTTTGGAGGAAAACCCAGGTTCGGCCGCCGAAACTCAAGTTCGGCCGCCGAACATGCATGCGTTTTGGAGGCACGTTAGGCCCCCGAAAGCATAAGCGAGGGAAGTCCAGGTTCGGCCGCCGAACTTTACCTTCGGCCGCCGAACTTGCATGTGTTGCGGAGGCACGTTCGGCCCCCGAATGTGGCCTGGCCAGCCACCTATAAAAGGGACCCTTAGCCGAAATGGGCGAGCTTTCTCCTATTTTCGGCCACAGCTAGTTTCCGACCTTCCCTTAGCAAATCTTGTGTTCTTCCTCTAAATCCCTACCATTTTCTTGAGTTTTTAACTTTGCATTGAAGATTTTTGAGCTTTTAAGCAAGTTTTGGAGCTTGGATGACTCAGGAGCTCATTTCCTTGGATCTCCAAGTTTAGGTCGTCTCTCCCTCGATCTTCAAGAGGTAAGGGCCGATCTTGAGCTCATTGCATGTTTTAAGCAAGTTTTATAAAGTTTCTTTGGGTAGAAATGCATGTTTAGGATAGTTGAGCTTTAGTAGGGTTTATGTGTGTTTATGGACAATGTGAGTTGATTGTATGTGTTGATGTGTTGTAGATGGGGTTTAGGATAGTTTGAAGCCCCTAGGAGCTTGTATGCTTGAGAATGCATGTTGTAGAATAGGTATATGCATGATTTGTATGGTTGGGAGGCGTTTATGCATGTTGAACCAAGTTTCTGCCCGTTTGGCAGAAACCAGGTTCGGCAGCCGAAGGGAGTTTCGGCCGCCGAACCTGCCTGTGAGGCAGCATTTCGGCTGCCGAACCCCTGCCCCCGAAAGGCGACTTTCGGCTCTGTCTGGGAGTTTCGGCCGCCGAAGGTGCCCTCGAACATGCATGAGTTTCGTCTCTGTCTGGGAGTTTCGGCCGCCGAAGGTGCCGCCGAACCTGCCTGACTTTCGGCTCTGGAGGGACTTTCGGCCGCCGAACCTGCCGCCGAAAGTGCCCTGTTCAGCCATTCCTTGCATGTTTTTCCATGCTTGTTTTGAGGTGTTTTAGGGGGCTTTTGGGGTGTATTTTTAGAGTTATGTTTAAGTATGTTTGGTCCCTCATTTGAGTCCACCTGTGTAGGTTCGGACCCGAGGAACCGAGGACCCCAGCAGTGATAGCTGCTTCAGTGTCTTATCAGAGCTAGCCAGAGGTGAGTAGAATAAACTCTTACATTTTAAATTAATGAAATATAAATCTTTTGAGCATGTTCATGCATCATATATGCCATGTGATATTCTAGGGTGTTTGCATTAGTATTCACGAATATGTTGCATTGCATACTATGATGTTGATGCGGATGAATATTGGATGATCCATTGGTCCTCGTATGTTATGATGATATGATGATATGATATGGAAGTCCAGGAAGACCCATTCTACGTCCCTGGCACAGAGTAAGAGAAAGTCCAGGAAGACCCATTCTACGTCCCTGGCACATTGAAATGTTATGTTATGTTATGTAAGAGAAAGACCAGGACCCATTCTACGTTCTAGCTCAGTTGGACCATGTAGAGGGCCATTGGTGACAAGTTCATCATTGATGTGTTATGTTTGTGTTGTGATGCATTCCATGAAAAGCATGATTTAAAATATAATGTTTTACTATTCTGCTCACTGGGCTCTTGTTGCTCACTGGGCTCTTGTAGCTCACCCCATTCCCTTAACCCCCAGGTGTGCAGGTACAGGGTAGACCAGGAGGTCAGCAGGAGTAAAGTTTCTTTATGTAATAGTTAGAAGTTGTGGACATGACAAATGATGTAATGTTTAAGTATTGTATAGTGATGTTATGTATTAATGATGAGATTGAGGTTTAGAATTGTGCTTGACCATAGTGTGTTGTATATGGTTATCCCCTTTTGTATACATGATCGTTATGTTAATGAGTTATGATGTTATGATTCAACCAAGCCTAATGCATGATGAGATACCCCATTGGAGCATTTGATGAGGGCTCCAGTGGAGGTTTATGTTTATGTCTATGTTTATGTACAGGTTGAGCTTGGTTGATATATGAGAAAGTTTACAGGTTTATGTTTATGTTTGATCATGTATGGAATTAAACAGGTTCACAGGTTATATGTCAGGCTTGCTACGGGTCCCGGCGGCCTTACGCCGATCTGGATCCTAGCGCCGGTAGCGGTTCGGATTTCCAGGCTGTTACAGAGTGGTATCAGAGCCCTAGGTTCATATGGTCGGACCTAGAGTGTCGGGCTCATAGATGTTATAGAAGGTCAAGCACAATAGGAAAGATCATGTCCACTAGGATAGGATGGGGAGTCCTGTCTTGTATGATGATGTGAAATGCCATGATAATATGCATGTGCATTAATGATATGCTTTGTATGCTATGTTGTGATGCGGGTTCATGTGTTTCCACATAAACCATATGATGCTGATGTTGAGCTTTGTATGTGCTGTTTTTCAGAAACAGGATGAGAGGAACTCGTCGATCTGCACGATTGACTGGAGTACCACCTGAGGATGAGGGCATGAGCGCCCGTCCTCCAGCATTGCCAAGGGCAATGTCTAGCAGATCTAGCAGGGAAAGAGCAGTAAGAGACCCTAGAAGGTCTATGGATCTGAGTAGAAGCAGATCAGTAAGGGGAACAGTTCAAGGTGGCATGTCAGAAGATGTGGGGGATGACATGGACATAGATCAGAGGAGGGATAGCAGTTTGGGAGTAAGCATGTCTGAAGAAGGCATGGGAGAGTCCCAAGGAGGCACTCAGGCCTCGGGTTATGTCCCACCAACTCACTACTCACCCTTCTCACAAAATCCCGAGTATTCGATGGGAGGTACATCGGATTACCCTAGCTTTAGCCCTTACCCCACACATATGCCATACCCACCTTACTACCCACCATACCCACAGTACCCAATGTATCCACCCCCACCCTACTGTCCAAATCCAGCAAACCCTACCCCAGGGAATGCTGCACCTCCTCCACCACCAGCAGAACCAAAACCCCATGTACCTCAACCTAGCTCATCTGGAGGGAGCAAAGTCAAGATGACCGATTACATGAAGTTGGGTGCTCCCAAGTTTGAATCGGGTGATGACCCGTTTGTGTATCTTGAGAGGGTCAAGACAATAACATATGAGATAGGAGCGGATGACAGTAGAGCCATTCAGATGGCTGGATTCACTCTAAAATGCAAGAAGGCCCGTGAGTGGTTCAAGAGCTATATGAAACCGAAGGTGGATAGTCTATCATGGGAAGAGTTTGCAAATGAATTTGCAGGATGGGCTTTCCCTGATAGTTCAAGGGAAATGAAGATAGAATTTGAGCAGTTAAGGCAGACAGAGGAAATGAGTGTAGATGAATACACAGACAGGTTCTTGGAGCTGTTGCCATTTGCTGGGCAGAATCTGGATACAGATCAGAAAAAGTCAAGGAGGTATATCATGAGGCTTCACTCCAGGTATTCCTCCTTGATCCAGTCAGCGGAGAGGGAGAGTTTTCATGCCATAGTGGATATGGCCAGGAGAATGGAGGCTAGTGCAATCATCGAGGGGAAAGTCAAGCAATCAGTGGCACAGCCTTCTGGTTCCAAAACCCCAGGAGGGGGAAGGTTAGATCCCTCATCCTTGAGTGCAGCAGCTTCAGGCAGCAAGAGGTGGAGTAATACCACCAAGAAGTCTAAGAAGAACAAGTTCTGGAGCAAGATTAAGTCAGGTCTGGGATTAGGAAGTGGCTCGAGCTTTGGTGCAGATAATGCAGTTTGTGCTAGATGTAATAGGCCGCACAGGGGAGTATGTCGGTTTGGGACGACAGCCTGCTACAGATGTGGGCAAGAGGGGCATATGGCTCGGGAATGCCCAAGGGCAGTTCCTATGGCGCAGTCTCAGCAGACAGCTTCTGGTAGTGTGGCACAGCCAGCAGCTCCAGCCATGACACAGGCCAGTGGCAAAGGCAGAGGGAGAGGGGCAGCCTCTTCTTCAGCGGGTTTCAGAGGTGAAGGTCCATCAGCTCCAGCACGGATCTTCACAATGACACAACAGGAGGCAAACACATCTAATACCGTGGTGGCAAGTAATCTCATCATCGGTTGTTCAGATGTTTATGCCTTGATGGACCCTGGTGCATCTCATTCTTTCATTGCCCCGAGAGCTGTTGAGAGGTTGGGATTGATGGTATCTGGGTTAGAGTGCCCCCTATGGGTCAGTGGACCTAAGTGTGACCCATCAGTGGCAGAGTCAGTCTGCCAGTGTAGTCCAGTTTTTGTTGAGGGAAGATGCATGTCCGCCGACCTTGTGGTTCTAGAGTTGACAGATTTTGACGTCATTCTAGGGATGGACTGGTTATCTACCCATGGTGCTACCTTGGACTGCAAGGACAAGGTAGTCAGGTTCAGAGGTTAGGATGGGTCAGAGGTTGTCTTCAGGGGAGACAGGAGGGGTACACCTAGAGGTCTAATCTCAGCTCTTCAGGCTCGTAGGTTGCTTAGGAGGGGATGTCAGGGGTATTTGGCTCATGTGAGAGAGTTAGACAGTCAGGTTAGAGAGTCCGCCTCAGTGCCAGTGGTCAAAGAGTTCTTAGATGTTTTCCCAGACGAGCTGCCAGGTTTACCACCTGCTAGGGAGATAGAGTTCGAGATTGAATTGATGCCTGGAACTAGACCGATCTCTATCCCTCCCTACAGGATGGCACCAGCAGAGTTGAAGGAGCTTAAGGAGCAGTTGCAAGAGCTGGTGGACAAGGGTTTCATCCGACCGAGTACCTCACCTTGGGGTGCTCCAGTGCTCTTTGTGAAGAAGAAGGATGGATCCCTAAGGCTTTGTATCGACTACAGGCAGTTGAACAAAGTCACCACCAAGAACAAGTACCCATTGCCTAGGATCGACGATCTATTCGATCAGCTAGCAGGAGCAGGATGTTTCTCTAAGATAGATCTGAGATCCGGGTACCATCAGTTGAGGATAAGGGAAGAGGATGTACCGAAAACAGCTTTCAGGACCAGATATGGGCACTATGAGTTCCTTGTAATGCCGTTCGGGTTAACCAATGCCCCTGCAGCATTCATAGATCTCATGAACAGAGTGTTTAGTCAGTACCTGGATCACTTTGTTATTATCTTCATAGATGATATCTTAGTGTATTCCAGGAATGCAGAGGAGCATGCCCATCATCTGAGGACAGTTCTGCAGACCTTGAGGGAACATGGCTTGTACGCCAAGTTCTCCAAGTGTGAGTTCTGGTTGAGGAGCATCTCATTCTTAGGGCATGTAGTGTCGAAGAACGGAATTGAAGTAGACCCCAAGAAGGTAGAGGCTGTGACTAACTGGCCTAGACCCACCTCAGTGACAGAGATCAGAAGTTTCTTGGGTTTGGCTGGTTACTACAGGAGGTTCGTTCAAGACTTCTCGAAGATTGCAGCTCCTCTGACCAGATTAACCAGGAAGAACCAGAAGTTTGTGTGGACCGACCAGTGCCAAGAGAGTTTTGAAGAACTTAAGAAGAGGTTGACGTCGGCACCGGTGTTAGCTCTGCCAACTAGCAATGAGGACTTCACAGTATTCTGTGATGCATCCAGAGTAGGCTTGGGTTGTGTGCTAATGCAGAATGGAAGGGTGATTGCTTATGCTTCCAGGCAGCTGAAGAGGCATAAGTTGAATTACCCCACACACGATCTGGAGATGGCAGCGGTTATCTTTGCACTCAAGATGTGGAGGCACTACCTCTATGGGGTAAAATGTGAGATCTTTACAGATCATAAGAGCCTGCAGCACATCTTGAGCCAGAGAGAGCTGAATTTGAGACAGAGAAGATGGGTAGAGCTGCTCAGTGACTATGATTGCAAAATCCAGTATCATCCGGGTAAGGCTAATGTAGTAGCTGATGCCTTAAGCCGGAAATCACTTGGCAGTCTATCCCACATCACGGCAGAGAGGAGACCGGTGGTGAAAGAGTTTTATAGGCTCGTTAACGAAGGTCTACAGTTGGAGTTGTCTGGTACAGGTGCTCTGATAGCTCAGATGAAAGTAACACCTGTATTTCTGGAGCAAGTGGCCCAGAAACAGCACGAGGACCCAGAGTTAGTGAAGATTACCAGGACTGTTCAGTCAGGCAAGAATGAAGAGTTCAGATTTGATGATAAGGGGATCCTCCGTTATGGGAACAGACTATGTGTACCAGATGACATCGGTCTAAAATGAGACATTATGAGAGAGGCTCATAATGCAAGATACAGTGTTCACCCTGGAGCCACCAAGATGTATCAAGATCTAAAGAGAGTGTATTGGTGGCCAGCTATGAAGAGAGAAGTGGCACAGTTTGTGTCAGCCTGCGAAGTGTGTAAGAGGGTGAAGCTGGAACATCAGAAGCCGGCTGGAATGCTTAACCCACTGCCGATTCCAGAGTGGAAATGGGAGAATATCGCCATGGACTTTGTGGTGGGGTTATCGGCAACATCCAACAGATTAGACTCCATATGGGTGATTGTGGACAGACTCACCAAATCTGCTCACTTCATCCCTGTTAGGAGCAACTATTCTGTGGATAAATTGGCGCAGGTGTATGTGGATGAAGTGGTCAAGCTGCATGGGGTTCCAGTATCTATCGTGTCTGATAGAGGGCCCCAATTCACCTCTAGGTTCTGGCGGAGTCTGCAGAGTGCCATGGGTACCAGGTTGGATTTCAGTACTGCCTTCCATCCCCAGACTGATGGACAGTCAGAGAGGACCATCCAGACAATAGAGGACATGCTCCGAATGTGTGTGCTAGATTTTTGCGGTTCTTGGAGGCAGCATCTACCTTTGGTGGAGTTTGCCTACAATAACAGCTATCATGCTAGCATAGGGATGGCTCCATATGAAGCTTTATATGGGAGGAAGTGCAGATCACCGGTTTGCTGGGAAGAAGTTGGAGAGAGGTCCTTAGCAGGACCAGAGCTTGTAGAGATCACCAGCAGGGTGGTGCCCATGATCAGAGAAAGAATCAGAACTGCTATGAGTAGGCAGAAAAGCTATGCAGATGTTCGCAGAAGACAAGTGGAGTTCCAGGAGGGAGATCTGGTATTGCTCAGAGTGTCTCCTATGAAAGGGGTGGTTCGGTTTGGTAAGAAAGGTAAGCTAGCTCCACGATACATCGGACCGTTCGAGATCTTGCAGAAGATTGGGAATGTGTCGTACAAGCTGGATTTACCTGCATCGATGGAAAGAATCCATCAGGTTTTCCATGTTTCCATGTTGAGAAAGTTTGTGTCAGATCCGGGCAAGGTTCTTAGTGAGCCTGATGTGGAGATCCTAGAGGATCTCACCTATGTAGAGCAGCCAGTGCGGATTCTTGACACTCAGATCAGAAAGTTAAGGAACAAGGAAATCCCGATGGTGAAAGTCCTTTGGAACCACCACAATATGGAAGAATGCACTTGGGAGACACGGGAGTCCATGCTCCAGCAGTACCCTCATCTCTTTTAAGGTTAGATCTTTATGTGTTTATGTATGTATGTTATGTGTATGCTATGCATGTGCTAGTTGAGGAACATTCGGGGACGAATGTTCATAAGGGGGGGAGAATGTAATACCCGGCTAGACTCCGGTATCGGAATTCCTACCGTCCGGTGGAATCTCGGATGTCGAAAACCTCTAGAAGGGTAAAATCATGTTTTTATAAAATGTTTTCATGTATTTTTATGGTTTTAAGTATGAAATAAAATGAGTTTTTGCATGAAAATAGCTTTGGAGGAAAACCCAGGTTCGGCCGCCGAAACTCAAGTTCGGCCGCCGAACATGCATGCGTTTTGGAGGCACGTTAGGCCCCCGAAAGCATAAGCGAGGGAAGTCCAGGTTCGGCCGCCGAACTTGCATGTGTTGCGGAGGCACGTTCGGCCCCCGAATGTGGCCTGGCCAGCCACCTATAAAATGGACCCTTAGCCGAAATGGGCGAGCTTTCTCCCATTTTCGGCCACAGCGAGTTTCCGACCTTCCCTTAGCAAATCTTGTGTTCTTCCTCTAAATCCCCACCATTTTCTTGAGTTTTTAACTTTGCATTGAAGATTTTTGAGCTTTTAAGCAAATTTTGGAGCTTGGATGACTCAGGAGCTCATTTCCTTGGATCTCCAAGTTTAGGTCGTCTCTCCCTCGATCTTCAAGAGGTAAGGGCCGATCTTGAGCTCATTGCATGTTTTAAGCAAGTTTTATAAAGTTTCTTTGAGTAGAAATGCATGTTTAGGATAGTTGAGCTTTGGTAGGGTTTATGTGTGTTTATGGACAATGTGAGTTAATTGTATGTGTTGATGTGTTGTAGATGGGGTTTAGGATAGTTTGAAGCCCCTAGGAGCTTGTATGCTTGAGAATGCATGTTGTAGAATAGGTATATGCATGATTTGTATGATTGGGAGGCGTTTATGCATGTTGAACCAAGTTTCTGCCCGTTTCGCAGAAACCAGTTTCGGCCGCCGAAGGGAGTTTCGGCCGCCGAACCTGCCTGTGAGGCAGCATTTCGGCTGCCGAACCCCTGCCCCTGAAAGGCGACTTTCGGCTCTGTCTGGGAGTTTCGGCCGCCGAAGGTGCCCCGAACATGCATGAGTTTCGTCTCTGTCTGAGAGTTTTGGCCGCCGAAGGTGCCGCCGAACCTGCCTGACTTTCGGCTCTGGAGGGACTTTCGGCCGCCGAACCTGCCGCCGAAAGTGCCCTGTTCAGCCATTCCTTGCATGTTTTTCATGCTTGTTTTGAGGTGTTTTAGAGGGCTTTTGGGGTGTATTTTTAGAGTTATGTTTAAGTATGTTTGGTCCCTCATTTGAGTCCACCTGTGTAGGTTCGGACCCGAGGAACCGAGGACCCCAGCAGTGATAGCTGCTTCAGTGTCTTATCAGAGCTAGCCAGAGGTGAGTAGAATAAACTCTTAAGTTTTAAATTAATGAAATATAAATCTTTTGAGCATGTTCATGCATCATATATGCCATGTGATATTCTAGGGTGTTTGCATTAGTATTCACGAATATGTTGCATTGCATACTATGATGTTGATGCGAATGAATATTGGATGATCCATTGGTCCTCGTATGTTATGATGATATGATGATATGGTATGGAAGTCCAGGAAGACCCATTCTACGTCCCTGGCACAGAGTAAGAGAAAGTCCAGGAAGACCCATTCTACGTCCCTGGCACATTGGAATGTTATGTTATGTAAGAGAAAGACCAGGACCCATTCTACGTTCTGGCTCAGTTGGACCATGTAGAGGGCCATTGGTGACAAGTTCATCCTTGATGTGTTATGTTTGTGTTGTGATGCATTCCATGAAAAGCATGATTTAAAATATAATGTTTTACTATTCTGCTCACTGGACTCTTGTAGCTCACCCCATTCCCTTAACCCCCAGGTGTGCAGGTACAGGGTAGACCAGGAGGTCAGCAGGAGTAAAGTTTCTTTATGTAATAGTTAGAAGTTGTGGACATGACAAATGATGTAATGTTTAAGTATTGTATAGTGATGTTATGTATTAATGATGAGATTGAGATTTAGAATTGTGCTTGACCATAGTGTGTTGTATATGGTTATCCCCTTTTGTATACATGATCGTTATGTTCATGAGTTATGATGTTATGATTCAACCAAGCCTAATGCATGATGAGATATCCCATTGGAGCATTTGATGAGGGCTCCAGTGGAGGTTTATGTTTATGTCTATGTTTATGTACAGGTTGAGCTTGGTTGATATATGAGAAAGTTTACAGGTTTATGTTTATGTTTGATCATGTATGGGATTAAACAGGTTCATAGGTTATATGTTAGGCTTGCTACGGATCCCGGCGGCCTTACGCCGATCTGGATCCTAGCG
The DNA here is from genome assembly GCF_001659605.2 of Manihot esculenta. Classification (NCBI taxonomy): domain Eukaryota; kingdom Viridiplantae; phylum Streptophyta; class Magnoliopsida; order Malpighiales; family Euphorbiaceae; genus Manihot; species Manihot esculenta. The sequence continues at coordinate 3,961,231 of NC_035169.2, read as the reverse complement.
CCGGTAGCGGTTCGGATTTCCGGGCTGTTACATTAGGGGAACGGGGTTGTTTAACAATAGCAAGGATGCCCTGTAGCCTACATCTCCAAGGCTTTTAAACCCAGGAATTAGACTTTATTAGTTTATGAAAGGGAGTTGCTAGCTACTACATTTGCAAGAAGCAAATGGAGGCATTATTTAGAACAAGGACAGTTTTCATCAACACAGACCATGAAAGCATTAAACATCTCCCAAAGCAAAGATTGCATACCAATCAACAACAAAGGGGCATCTCAAAACTGTTGGGACTTGATTACAAGATATTATACAGAATGGATAGAGAACACAGTGGCAGATGCACTTTCTAGGAGGCCTACTGTTGTTGACAAGCAACAACTGTATAGTTTACCATTAGTGGTTATTCCATCTTGGATGCAGCACTTGGAGAATAGTTATAAAGGAGACACTAAGGCCACTGATTTGATACAACAACTCTCAATTGCTCATGCTGCTACCACCAATTACCAATTAAAGAATGGAGTTCTGTTTTATAAAACAAGAATGTATGTTGGGGACAACAAAACCTTGAGGCAGCAGCTACTGGAATCTTATCATAACTCAATAGTGGGTGGACGCTCTGGGGTTCATCTCACTTATCTAAAGTTCAAGAAGTATTTCTATTGATCTAGCATGCTAAAGGGAGTCGTGGAGTGTGTTAAACACAATGTGACATATATGCAAGATGCAAGAATGAACACCGTGTTTATCCAAGCCTATTGAAGCCCTTGCCAATTCCTACTCAGGCTTGACAAGAAATATCTATGGATTTTATTAAGGGACTCCTTAAATCAAAAGGGACGAATACCAACACTTGGAGTTAGTGGCTTCCTATGGCTGAATGGTGGTACAATTCCACTCCTCATAGTGTTCTTAAGATGTCACCTTTCCAAGCACATTATGGCTACCCCCTCTCAGCTTTCCTATGGAACTGTTAGCTGGAATGGCTATCGAAGTAGTGGATAATATTTTACAAAGTAGACAGAGGAAGCGACAACTTTAAAAGAAAATTTGGAATTGGCTTAGAACATAATGAAGCAGCAAACAGATTTCAGAAGGACCGAAAGAGAATTTAATGTGGGTGATTAGGTCTATTTAAAGCTTTAACCATACAGACAAACCTCATCAGCACTCGGACAGTCGCTAATTATGTACTAAATATTATGGGCCTTATAAGATTGTTTCCAGAGTGGGGAAAATAGCATATAAGCTGGAGTTACCCCTTGAATCTTCCATCAATCCTGTTTTTCATGTGTCCTTGATAGGAGAAAGTGGGAGACTCTGTTAGCATTTCCACAGCCTCACCACAACTCCAGCATGATAACTTCATAGTGGCTCCAAAAAGTGTTAGACTAGAACTATTCTAAGGGGAAATGACCATGTGGCACAGGGATTAATCAAATGGGTGAATCTACCACCTGAAGATGCAACTTGGGAAGATAAGGATTTTATTGAGGCTCAGTTTCCTCATGTTTCCTTTTCTTGAGGTCAAGAAAGTTCTCAACCAGGGAGTATTGTCACATATTTTAAGAAGAAATATAGAAATAAGACAGAATAAAATGTATAGCAGGAAATATTGTAACTAGTATAAGCTGTTATAGCTAGTAGCAGTTATAGCTAGTGAGTGTACAACTATGAAGTTAGTTTCTACAAAATAGTATATATCTTAGTGTAATGCACATGTAAAGGCATTCTAATACATTAATGCCAATATAGCCTGCTTCCTCTAAAAACTCTCTTTCTCTGTCCAAACACTCTTCTCTTCTTCTTCTCTTCTTTATTCCCTATTCTATTCCCATTTTAGTCTCATTAGAGCCACTGCTCTAACATTTGCATCCCTAATAATTAATATAATTTCTCAAACTATAAATACAATAAATCATAACAATGACCATCATTAAACTGGCCTAAATGCTCCTTCCATTTTGAAAAATGCTAGAATGCTCTAGCTTCCTTGACCCAATCTTCACTTGTAATGCATATCAATTTCAAAGGTAAAGAATCTAAAATAAAGTGGAAATGTATTTAAGTTAGATTTTTTTATTTGTCTTCTACCCGGTTCTTTTAAAGTTGAGACATGTAAGTTGTTTCTTGTTGTTTGAAAGCAAATCATGAAGAAAACAAAAATTATGTGATCCATACCGTAAGAATCACATATTTGAAGTACAACCAACTCTTTCTAATCATACTGATTAGAAGATAAAAATATCAAGAAGGGGTATGCTTTCAATTTTTAAGAAATTATACTGGAGCCTAGATAATATAAATTTACAAAAACAAAATTATCCATATAGCTTATCTCAACTATTTAGGTACTAAGATATAATTGTTCTTGTATACTCCAGCCTAGACAATCTTGAAAACTAACCAATACAGATAATGAAAGGAAATTACCATAATATTTTCAAATACACATCAGAATTAAATGAGATCAAAGAACTTCATTCTACGTTCCACAGTTTCTCTGAAGCCTATGATAAGTAATTTGGTCAAAACAGGGTAATAGCACACAGATGATCAGTAACAATTTTATCCAGAAGCTATCTTACTGGCCCCTGGTAAATCCTTGCACTCCAAGCACCCTTGAATGGTCATGTTATAACAACCACCATTTGGTAAACAACCTCTTCTATTTTGTGGCAGACTCAGTTAGCATAGTATTACTAAAAAGCAAAAACAAAAACTTTCAGGTTGAGTATTGTTAAATTTGGGCCAGGTCTAACTCACCCCAAAAGTTAGCTCAAAGGAGAGGATTGCCTATGACCCATATAAGGGGCACATTACCCCTTTTGCGTGACATATTCATGGGAGGCCCAACATCGGATGGGGAGGCTCTGATACCATGTTAAATTTGGGCCAGGCCTAACTCACTCCAAAAGCTAGCTCAAAGGGGAGGATTGCCTATGACCCATATAAGGGGCACATTACCCCTTTCCACAACCGATGTGGGATTCAACAAGTATAACTCAGAAATAAAAAAAAGAAACTGCTGATATTTTTCATACATGACAATAAATTATCTAACACTTAGAAAAGTAATTTTAAAAAATTGTATAAATTTTATAAAAGTAATTTGTTATTTAAATAGAGTCAAAAAAATATTTAATATAAGGTTACAATAAAATATCTTAACATAAATTGAAAATTAGTAAATTTAGAGGTTAAGGGTTCGGGTCGGTCTATATAGTGGAAAAAATATTTAATACAAAACTACTATAAATATCTTAATATAAATTAGAAACTAGAGAGTTTAGAGTTAAAAAATTTAGAGTCTATATAACAGAAAAAATATTTAATATAAGACTGCTATAATATGAAAAAATATCTTCATATATATTGAAAGAGTTCAGAGTTACTTTTTGTGAATAACTGTAAATTTAAGAGAATAAATATTTTACTAACAAAATAAAAATTTAAAAACTCTTATTAAACAAAAAGCTCTGAGAAATCCTTGAATAATGACATTATAACAACAATTATCCGGTAAACATCCATAATTTTTCATGTCTCTAAAAATCTTATATACTTCATCTATTAATCCTTTTTGGCATAGACCTTTCATAATTGTATTATATATATAAAAAGATGACTTGCGTATATAACCTTAGCCTAAAATCCTGAAGAGAGAACTCATTTTCCTGCTAGAACTTGTCAGTGATGGCATTATTGATGGATTTTTCTAGGGTTTAAGGAAGCTTTATATGAAAATATTATCAAGAATTATGGGTTAAAGAAAGATTTGAGAGGGAGAGATTGGAAGGAAATTGTGTAGCAGATGGGTAATGACTAAGGTTTCCAAAATTAAGCAAGGTTTTTTTACCTGGATTAATTTACAGATTGGTTTTAAAACTTGCAAAATAAAGAAAAGCCTTCCCTTATCTATTTTTTTTCCATTTTGATTTATTATTGGTAATTGCTAAATATGGTAATTAGAGTTGAGTTTAAGTCCATAGTTTTGAGAATAATAGGATTTGAAGTCAGTCGTAAAGTTATAGTTTCTTAAGATGGCAGAGTTGGTTTGGAGGTTAGTGGCTAATTTGTTAGGAATAGAAGATTAAGAGGCTGTTGTTGTGATCCTATAATTCTCATGGAAGATGAATGTGAAATATCTTGAAGGACCAAGAATTTGGAGAAGAAAAACTACCAAATTGACCCTCTCTCAATTAAGAGTTTATATTTTCATTCTCCTAGATATAAATTTCAAGGGTAATGATAACTTGGACACACATAAACATTAGTTAGATTCTTGATTTTTCTTCTCCCTTACCCCAAGTTCTTTAAAGTAAAGACACGTATGTTGTTTCATGCTCATTGCAAGCAAATCATGAAGACAACAAAAATGATGAAACACACATTTTGAATTACAATAAAACTCTGCTCAAGTCACTTCATATAGTATAATAATAAGGCAAAACAAAAGCTTTCAGGTTGAGTAAGACTCAAAAATAAGAAAAGTAATTGCTGCTCTTCACCTTTTGATATTTTCCATACATGACAATAAATCATCTGACACTTAGAAAAACTGTGTACAAGTGCAGATTGTTATACCAGAATGATGAATTTCAAAATGAGAGGAGAAAAAAGGAACACGTAAGAAGAGAGCAGGCACAATTTCTCTCATTGTATACATAAAACTGGAGTCTTAAGGTTCTTTTTTTGTTTTTTTTCAACTTATTGCAGACCAATGCAGTATTGGAACAGATTCAGCAAAGCTAATCTGCTTATACAACCTGAAAACTTGAGTTTAGTGCTAATCCTAAACAGTTTCTTGTAAAAAGCAAAAGCAACTAACAACACTATAGGAAATAGATTGAAGTACCAATAACTCACATTACAACGAAGACCTCTTGCATCTGCTGATCAAGTGTTGATTGTTAAAATCACTTAACATTTATGCATTTAGTAGCCTCATAACGATTACGTAGTTTGCTTAGAATGAGATCATTATTCCGCGATAAATGTACTACCAATTCTGTGGTAGCAGCATCAGCAGAGAACCCCTTATCAACCATTTCATTAATTAGTTCTGATGCTTTTGGTAAATCCTCATGCTTGAGAAACCCTTGAATGATGATATTATAACAACAATTATTTGGTAAACATCCTACCTTTTCCATGTCTTTAAATACCTTATACGCTTCATCCATTAATCCTTGTTGGCAGAGTCCTTTCATAATTGCACTATATACACAAACATCAGGTTGTAAACCAATTTCAAAAAGACTAGAAAAAAGTTCCTTGGCATCATTAATCTTCCCAACTTTGCACATACCATTGATCAAACTACTATAGATCACAAAATTAGGCTTCAACTGACTTTTCTCCATTGCTTTCAATAGTGTGAGTGCCTCATCGAGATTCCCCTGTCTACACAAGCCATCAATCATAATTGAGAAGGTTACTATATTTGGCTGTTGACCATGAGAGCACATATTCTTAAAGAGCTCCTGTGCAGTTTGGGGCCTCCCTGCTTGAAACATACCCTTTATAAGAGTAGAATAAGTAACAGCATTAGGAACTAAACCTTTATGAGACATTTCAACAAAAATATCCTTTGCATCATCTATCATTTTGCACTTACAATATCCATTGATCAAAATGCTGTAGCTAAAAATGTCAGCTATTTCATTGGTCACCATCAGATCAAATACCTTTCTAGCCTTATCAATTTGCTTGCACAGACAATATCCATCCATCAATGAATTATAAGTGACAACATCAGGTTCCACACCTCTTTGAATCATTATCTTGATTATATTCTGTGCATTTGAAACTAGTCCTTTCTTACAAAGAGTGTCAATCAATATATTGAAGGTAAAAACATCAGGGGATATGTTCCTCCCCACCATTTCTTTCAACAAGGCCAAAGCTTCCTTGAATTGGTCTGAAATGCAAAGACCATCAATTAAGGAATTGTAGGTGACCACATTAGGCTCTACACCTCTTTGAATCATTACATTGAATGTATTTTGAGCCTCTGCAACCATTCCATCCTTACAAAGTGCGTCAATCAATACACTGAAGGTATAAACATCTGGTAATATGTTTTGCTCCACCATTTCATTCATCAAGGCCAAAGCTTGGTTCTTTTGGCCTAATTTGCAAACACCGTGAATTAAACCAGTGTAAGTGATGACATTAGGTGAAATGCCCTTATTCCTCATTTGAGAGAAGAGCTCTAAAGCCTCACCAACTAGCTCATCTTTGCAAAGGGCGTCAATGATTGCACTGTATGTCACAACATTTGGCTCACAACCTCTATCAGCCATTCCCTTTAGTAGCCCAATAGCCACATTTGTTTTCCCAAATTTACACATTCCGTTTACTATCACATTGAAAGTACAAACATCAGGTTGATAACCACGTGCAACCATATCATCGAAAAATTCCACTGCTTTATCGATTTTACTCTCTATACAAAGCCCATTAATTAAGGTATTAAATGTCACAACGTCAGGCTCCAATCCGAATTTGAGCATCTTACCAAAAACAGAGAAGCCAAAATCCACAAGGTGTAAGTGGCAGAAGCAATTAATTAAGATGCTAAGAGAATAAACATCGTGTGAGATTCCTAGCAATTCAATTGTTTTGGACATGGAAAAGACAGTGTGATATTGTTTCATTTTCACAAGGGCAGATAAGAATCTACTAAATTGAGCCCTAGAAGGAAGAGGATGCATATGAATTACATGATTAAAGGAAGCAATGGCATCATCAAGGTGGGTAAAAGAAGCAGATTTGAAGTTATTTGTCAAGAAGCGTGCATCTTCAAGTGTGGAAGTAGAAGAATGGCAATAATTGGTAAATAAGAATAGGAATGGAGATTGAATGGTACCAATTGCCCCTTGTAGCTGAAGATGGAAGCTCCTGCTCTTACTCCTCCAAGGCATCTTCATCATCATCGATCTCTAGTCAGTTGTTTTTAGGGATGGATCGGAGATTGGGAATGAGGAAAGGAAATAGAGAATCGGAAAAGGAAGGTTCTCTGCCTGCAGGTAAAGTGGTAAGGATAACGAAAGGAAATTGGGAAAGGAAATGCAGAACTCGTTTATATGCACCACATTTTGTAATTTTTTTATTAATTTTTCATATAAAAATACTATACTAGATTCGATGCCTAATTAAAGGCGGTTATATAAATAATTAATTTTATTTTTAATATTTAATAAAATTCATGAAAAATATAATTAATTTTAGCTTATATAATTTTTTATTATTAATTATTTTATTTTAGTATAATAAAATTAATTTTTACCAAGCTTTACACTTATAAGAATTGTTTAGAACATTTTTATTTTGACATTTATTTGAATAATATTACAATTTTAATTAATATAATAAAAAATTAATATATAAAATTATTTCAAAATAATAAATTTTGAAATGCTCAAACTCACTACATATATTTCGCATTTTAAATTTTATTTGTTATTAATATTAACGTAAATTTATAATATATAAATTTTTTTTCTATAGATTTAATATACAGTATATTGTATTATAAATTATAAGAAATTATTTTTAAAATATGAATATATTTATATACAAAATGTCATAAAATTTAAAAAATTAAATTAAAACATTAAAATTATAAACATTTTATTTATATGATCACATAATAAATTTTAAATTAAAAAATTAAATTAATATGTGAAACTAATCATAAACATTCAAAATTATCAAAAATTTAAATACTTTAAAATCTATTCTTTATTTTTATAAAATAGTATAGAGTATTAATACTTTTATTTTTATATCTATTTATTATAATATTAAAAAAATAATTTTTACACCGATTTAATTTTTTTTTCATTGTTAAAAATTATTAGTATAAATTATTTATTGTGAAAAATTTTAGCGACAACTCAAATATTTATCACTATAAAATTAATATTTTAATAATTATAATGAAATTTAATTTTAATTTAAGTTGAAAACTAATATAATTAATTAAATATTTTTATATAATAATAAAATACAATAAACTTATAATTATTAAATTTAGTTTTCGCAATTTAAATAATAATAATTTCTTAATTATTTACCTTTAAATTATCATTTTTATATCTTAAATTCTAAGAGTATCATTTATTGACATGTATAAAATAAATTCAAGTATATATATATTAAAAAAAATCTAAAATGCTCTTCGATCTCCATGGTACAATATTATATAATTAATAATTTATGTTAGTTTAAAAATATGTCATAAGAGATACAATAAAATAAATATGTCATGATTCTGAGCGATTCATTTTAATGATAAATAAAATTTCGACATTTAAAATCGTTCGATTTTAGGATCAAAAGATCAAAAATCTTTAGATCTTGGTATTTAAAGTGCTAAAAAGTGTCAAAAGGGTAGCGAGACCTCATGATTTCATTCTCGAGGCTAATATCAATGGGAGGTTGATTGAAACCCAAGGGTGATGAATATTGAGCCGAAGACTTCCACCTAAATAGATCATGTTATTTAAATCACGTAAAAGTTATACAACAATTAAGACTTCAAATCACATACAAATAAAATGTCCTCATACCAAAATTCAGATAGATTTTAAAAAGAAATTCTAATCTTACCAGAGTCAATCAGTTTTAGACCTATAATAAAGACACAATTATCTTTTAATCAAACTATTCTCATTTTGATATTTATGATAAATCACTTACTAACTTAAAACAGATTATCCAGGTGTTTATTTGTTTTATAAATTTATATCTAATATTATATCGGCAAAGAAAATCAGGATACTATTACTAAAAACTGTTATCGATATTAATTACACTATATTTTAGGACAAATTTATACATGGATTTACTTTGAATTTATATTTTAAAATCCATATTTATTCATATTATTTACATAAAAGCTGAAACATGATAAAATAAAGATTTTTTATTTTTTAAATTAAATAATGTTAAATTCTATGTATTAAATTAAATTTTAGCAAGATTCATTAAATGTATATAAAGTACGTTTGGAATAAAACTTAAAAAAAATGAAGTGTTTCTCTAACATATTTTAAGAGAGTAATTACTAAAAGAGTAAAAAAAATTGATAATAATTAACGATATTTGATATAAAGTTAATAAAAAAATTTGAATAAAGTTATATAAATATCTGTTATTATATTTTTTTTAGAAAAAACTCAAAATTCTAGACTACCTCATTAGAATTATTTGTTTCATTTTTCTAGTTTCATAAATTATTTTATTTTTTTAAAAAATAATCATTAGTTTTTTCCCTTTTATAAATTAAATGTATAATTTTTTTCTCAGTAAAAAAGTTCAATTTTTATTTTTAATTTTTTATTTTGCAATAATTCTATTTAATGTATATGTTTAATAAAGCAGTTAATGAATAGTTTAGTTATATTGAAAAATAATATCTTAAGCATTATACAATACAAATTACGTAATGATTTTGTGAATAATGCTGTAATCAAAAGCTTCAGTCATAAGATTACATTCACATAGATTTAAAACAACTTATTGAATTAAGAAAAACTAAATATAAAATATTAAAATAGTATAGAGTATAAAAATATCGACATATATCCACAAACATCAAATTATTATCAAATTTCACCTCCAACAATCACTTAATTATATATATATATATAAAATTATATTTATGCAAAGCTAACCATATATTTTTTACGCACTAAAAAAAATTTTCATACTGAATTAATATTGATTTAGAAATACTATGAAAGCTTCGTGCTATATTAAGATTGTCAAACTATTTTAACTTCACTTATAAATAATTCAAGTATGTCATGGCACATTTTTAAAGTTAGAGTACTACAAATGTCTACCATTAAAAAATATAAACCAATATGGCATTGCATGCAATATTTCATCAATCTTTAGCAAATTTTACTTCTATACGCATGATATAGATAAAATTTTCTTGAGTGAATTAAGTACTTTCATATATTTTCTTTAAAATGAATTAATTTTTTATTTGAACATAAAAATATTTTTTATTGACTAAATTTTCAGAATGTCTTAATTAGTCAAAAATATAGATAACACTACAAGAAAAATAATCATTAATACAAAAAAAATTCATCATTAAATATTAAAAATTGATTATCGAAAATTATTAACAATCATTTTATTTGGTCATTAAATTGTCGTTAGAGATTTTCTCGTTAAAAATTTTTAACGAGGATATTATATATTAATTATTCATATTAATTATGACGACACTCTAATCAATCATTAAAATTATAATAATAACAATAAATTTATCATTTATTAATGATAATTAATATAATCATAAAAAAAATTTAATAACGACAATAAAAATTGTCATTAAAATTTAAATAAAGAATGATTACTTTTTCATATAATAAATTTAAAATATAATAATAAAAATAAAAAGTTCAACTTGTACTCGTTATAAGTTTACATGATTTATAATCTTATAACATGATTTATAAATTATATTACTTGTTAATTTATTATAAGTTTACATGATTTATAAATTATATTACTTGTTAATTTAGAGTAATTTTAGGTGATACCTTATTCCTTTCTCTTTTCAATGAAATTTTAAAAAAATATGTATTTTCAGTTAATGATCAATATTCTCAATTTTAATAAAAATAATTCACATGGTATTAAAATTTAACATAATAATAACCATTTACATTATTAATCATTAGTCATATGTCATTTTTTTTTTAAATAGAGATTGAAGATTAAAAAAATAAAATTTAAAATCTTTCAAATTTACTCGATACACTCACCACATGCATTATTCATGTCATTAATAAGAAAAAAAAATAAGAATACATTTATTTATTTATTTTTAAATGAAAATTAAGAATTGGGAGAATAGAACTTAACACCTCTCAAATGTACTTACCATTGTTTCTTATTTTTTTATTGTTCACTTAATAGGGTTGCAAATTTTTACTTTTTACTACTTATTGAAAAATATTTTTGAAATAAAAAAAACCATAAATCGAAAACTATAAATATTGGTTTCTAATTACATATTCTATTAAACCATTATTTTTACTAGTTAATTTGCTGACGTATCTTCCACTACTAACAAAAAAATCTTATACAATATCTCATTCTTCTCTTTTTCTCTTTTCTTTCATGCTAATGGACTCACAAATCCTACTACTCACCTCTCATAACCCTCCTCTCTTCCAACTCCACCTTTCATTCAAAACCCACTAACATGGAGAACTATTCAGTTAACTCATACAATCACTCCTCTCCTGTAAAGCCTATTGTTCATTTCATCTACTGATTTTTCCTTAGTTTTTGGATCTAATATTCATTCTTGACCAGATTCTCTATAAATAAATTCTCTTTCTGATGTGAGATTGTCCTTTTTTCTGTTATCTTGCTTTGCACTTTTGATTTTGCTTTATTACTTCACTTTTCAAAGGTGAAAACCCAAATTCTATTAGCTAAATAAGAAGAGTTGTACATTGCAGATCTCCTTCTCGTCAATCATAAAGCGTTATTTGGTGTTGAACTAACTATGGAAACATGCCTTAGCTTCCTCTTCTTCTTCACTTTCTTGTTCTAAGTCCTCATTTCTGTTGTCAAATTTCAGTTTAACCTTTGAAGGGCCTTTCCTAATTTTGCTTTTTCTCTTGGAAAATACTATCCACTTATGCTAAGAGGACATACAACACTTGGGTCTTAGCTTCCTCTTTGAATAATGGTAGCAAAATGACGCATTTTAGATCCATTTGCAGGGGAGTAGAATTAGAAGCAAATATAAAAGTTGTTGACATACGTCCACACAAATATAATATAAAAAGAATAGTAGAGAAATGAGCATTCAATTCATCCGTCTAGACAGATGGGTTACAAGGAGATGTAAAATGAGTTTGAGAGATAACAAAAAGGAGAGAGAAGATGTTTTATTCTAACATGTGACAGATGAGAAAGTTTGTTAATCAGTAAACCAGCAAAAAAAAGTTACAAGGAGTTTATTGTTACCTAAGTCAAAGTTTAATGGGTTTTATGTTACAAATTGAAGTTTAGGAACGATGATGTTACAACACTATAAGTTCAAGGACAATGAGTGAAATTTACCCGATTATTTGCAGATCCTTAACCAATCTATTGAAGAAAGATGCACCTATAGAGTGAGGAAGCTCAATTTCATTTGAACAGCTAAAATAGAAGATGATTGAAGTCCTCTACTAGACTTCTTACTACAATTCACTATAGGAACTGATGCAAGCAATTAGGGGAACGGGGTTGTTTAACAATAGCAAGGATGCCCTGTACATCTCCAAGGCTTTTAAACCCAGGAATTAGGCTTTATTAATTTATGAAAGGGAGTTGCTGGCTACTACATTTGCAATAAGCAAATGGAGGCATTATTTAGAACAAGGACAGTTTTTCATCAACACAGACCATGAAAGCATTAAACATCTCCCAAAGCAAAGATTGCATACCAATCAACAACAGAGGGGCATCTCAAAACTGTTGGGACTTGATTACAAGATATTATACAGAATGGATAGAGAACACAGTGGCAGATGCACTTTCTAGGAGGCCTACTGTTGTTGATAAGCAACAAATGTATAGTTTACCATTAGTGGTTATTCCATCTTGGATGCAGCACTTGGAGAATAGTTATAAAGGAGACACCAAGGCCACTGATTTGATACAACAACTCTCAATTGCTTATGCTGCTACCACCAATTACCAATTAAAGAATGGAGTTCTGTTTTATAAAACAAGAATGTATGTTGGGGACAACAAAACCTTGAGGCAGCAGCTACTGGAATCTTATCATAACTCAATAGTGGGTGGACGCTCTGGGGTTCATCTCACTTATCTAAAGTTCAAGAAGTATTTCTATTGATCTAGCATGCTAAAGGGAGTCGTGGAGTGTGTTAAACACAATGTGACATATATGCAAGATGCAAGAATGAACACCGTGTTTATCCAAGCCTATTGAAGCCCTTGCCAATTCCTACTCAGGCTTGACAAGAAATATCTATGGATTTTATTGAGGGACTCCTTAAATCGAAAGGGACGAATACCATCTTAGTGGTGGTTTGTAGGCTTACAAAGCTAGCACACTTTATGCCCTTACTCATCCCTTTTCTTCTACTACATTGGCTCATTTATTCATGGATCATATCTATAAGTTGCATGGCATTCCCAAGATTATAGTCTCTCACAGAGATAAAGTATTCACTAGCTTGTTTTGGTAGGAATTGCTTAAAAGTTTGGGCGTTAAGCTAGCTTTCAATTCCACATATCATCCTCAGTCTGATGGGCAAACGAGGAGGGTTAACCAGTGCCTAAAGAATTACCTGAAATGCATGGTTCATCTGAAACCAACACTTGGAGTTAGTGGCTTCGTATGGCTGAATGGTGGTACAATTCCACTCCTCATAGTGCTCTTAAGATGTCACCTTTCCAAGCACATTATGGCTACCCCTCTCAGCTTTCCTATGGAACTGTTAGCTGGAATGACTATCAAAGTAGTGGATAATATTTTACAAAGTAGACATAAGAAGCGACAACTTTAAAAGAAAATTTGGAATTGGCTTAGAACATAATGAAGCAGCAAACAGATTTCAGAAGGACCGAAAGAGGATTTGATGTGGGTGATTAGGTCTATTTAAAGCTTTAACCATACAGACAAACCTCATTAGCACTTGGACAGTCTCTAATTGTGTACTAAATATTATGGGCCTTATAAGATTGTTTCCAGAGTGGGGAAAATAGCATATAAGCTGGAGTTACCCCTTGAATCTTCCATCAATCCTGTTTTTCATGTGTCCTTGATAGAAGAAAGTGGGAGACTCTGTTAGCATTTCCACAGCCTTACCACAACTCCAGCATGATAACTTCATAGTGGCTCCAAAAAGTGTTACAGACTAGAACTATTCTAAGGGGAAATGACCATGTGGCACAGGGATTAATCAAATGGGTGAATCTACCACCTGAAGATGCAACTTGGGAAGATAAGGATTTTATTGAGGCTCAGTTTCCTCATGTTTCCTTTTCTTGAGGTCAAGAAAGTTCTCAACCAGGGAGTATTGTCACGTATTTTAAGAAGAAATATAGAAATAAGACAGACTAAAATGTATAGCAGGAAATATTGTGACTAGTATAAGCTGTTATAGCTAGTAGCAGTTATAGCTAGTGAGTGTACAACTATCAAGTTAGTTACTACAAAATAGTATATATCTTAGTATAATGCACATGTAAAGGCATTCTAATACATTAATGCAAATATAGCTTGCTTCCTCTAAAAACTCTCTTTCTCTGTCCAAACACTCTTCTCTTCTTCTCCTCTTTATTCCCTATTCTATTCCCATTTTAGTCTCATTAGAGCCACTGCTCTGACATTTGCATCCCTAATAATTAATATAATTTCTCAAACTATAAATACAATGAATCATAACAATGACCAACATCAAACTGGCCTAAATGCTCCTTCCATTTTGAAAAATGCTAGAATGCTCTGGCTTCCTTGACCCAATCTTCACTTGTAATGCATATCAATTTCAAAGGTAAAGAATCTAAAATAAAGGGGAAATGTATTTAAGTTAGATTTTTTTATTTGTCTTCTACCTGGTTCTTTTAAAGTTGAGACATGTAAGTTGTTTCTTGCTGTTTGAAAGCAAATCATGAAGAAAACAAAAATTATGTGATCCATACCGTAAGAATCACATATTTGAAGTACAACCAACTCTTTCTAATTATAGAAGGATAATATTTGTTAATGTATATCACAATAGAGATTACAACCTATTTATATATAAGAGACGGTATCTAAACAGGAAGGAAAATCAAGCCTATGATTATACAATCCCTAAGATTAAGCAACTAACACATCTATCAATATTTACTTTCTATATTCACATATTTACTTTCTATAACCTATAACACTCCCCCTCAAGTTGGAGCATAAATGTTAATCATGCCCAACTTGTTACATATATAATCAACTCGAGTTCCATTTAGAGCTTTAGCGAAGATATCTCCTAATTGTTCTCCAGTTCGAATATGTCCTGTTGAATATTATCTTTTATTGGACCTTTTCACGAACAAAATGACAATCAATCTTAATGTGTTTAGTCCTCTCGTGAAATACTGGATTGGAGGCAATGTGAATAGCTGCTTGATTATCACACCAAAACTTAGCAAGCACCAAATTTGTGAACCCAACTTCTTTTAATAGTTGACGTACCCACAAGACTTCACAAACGGCTTGTGTCATGGCTCGATATTCAGATTCAGCACTAGAACGAGAGACCACATTTTGCTTCTTACTTTTCCATGAGACCAAGTTACCTCCCACAAAAACACAATACTCAGTAGTTGACCTCCTATCAACCTTCGAGCCTGTCCAATCAGCATCAGAAAAGCATTCAATATTTGAGTGCCCATGGTTACCATAGAATAGGCCTCGCTCTGGGGCCCCTTTAAGATAACAAAGAATTTGTCCCACAGCATCTCACTGGGCAACAGTAGAAGAGGACATAAACTGACTTACTACACTCACTGAATATGCAATATCAGGACGAGTCACAGTCAAATTATTCAGCTTGCCAACTTATCTTCTATACCTTTCAGGATCTGCAAATGGCTCACTGTCTTCTATGGTAAGTTGAAGATTAGGAGTCATTGGAGCACTACAAGGCTTAGCATCCAATTTTCCTGTTTCTGCTAATAAATCAAGAACATATTTCCTTTGAGACAAGAAGATGCCTTTCTTACACCGCATAACTTCGATTCCCAATAAATATTTCAATGAACCCAAATCCTTTGTATGAAACTGTGTTTTAAGAAATTCTTTTAGGGATGTGATGCCAGCAATGTCACTTCCTGTAATAACGATATCATCCACATATACTACAAGTAGAATTACTCCACTATCAGAATTTTTATAAAACACTGAGTGATCACATTTACTCATCTTCATTCCAAACTGTTGGACCACCTCACTAAACCTGCCAAACCATGCCCGAGGACTCTATTTCAAGCCATAAAAGGATTTTCGAAGTCTACAAACCTTGCCTGACCCCCCCTGAACAACAAAACCAGGTGGTTGCTCAATACAAACCTCCTCCTAAAGATCACCATGAAGAAAAGCATTTTTAATATCCAGTTGATGCAAAGGCCAATCATGTGTAGCTGCCAAGGAAATAAACAATCGAACAGATGCGAGCTTAGCAACTGGGGAAAATGTATCAGAATAGTCAACTCCATAAGTTTGTGCATAACCTTTTGCCACTAAACGGGCCTTGAGCCGAGCAACAGATCCATCAGGATTTACTTTCACTACAAACACTCATTTGCACCCAATAGCCCGCTTTTCTGAGGGCAAGGACATCAGCTCCCAAGTACCATTAGTGTCAAGGGCCATCATTTCCTCTTCCATTGCAGCACGCCAACCAGGATGGGACAAAGCCTCAATAACAGTTTTGGGAACTGAAATAGAATCTAAAACAGACAAAGAATGAAACTGTGGATATAACTTCTTCAAAGCTGAGAGAGAAGGATGCCCCAAATGACAATGAACATCAAAAGGTGTTAACCGCGTGGAACATGCATGAGATTTAGGTAGTTGCTGATCCAAGACGTAGAGACCCTCTGACTCACGCCCTCTACCAATAATCTGCTTCATCGAAAGATCTTGAAAAATACAGTGATCAGGAAAGAATGAGACACAACAATTCAATGCACGAGTGAGTTTACTAACAGAAAGCAAATTAAATGCGAACTTAGGGAGACATAACACAAAGGATACAAAAAGAGAAGGGGTTAAGTTGACATTACCAGAACCCATGACAAAAGATTTAGTACCATCAGCAAGAGTAACATAAGAAGGCGATGCATGAGACTCAAGATTGGACAAAATGGTAGAATTACCTGACATATGATCGGTAGCACCAGAATCAATAACTCATTTGGAGGATGAAGACACAAGACATGCAGTAAAGTTACCTGACCCGGCAATTGCAGTGATAGAGGAGGAATTAGAGGATTTCAGAGATGCCTGGTATTGGGTGAATTATGCATACTTATCTGCAGATATCAAAATCCCCTTATCTGAAGGGGCCTCAACTGCCATATGCGTCATTTGTGTGCGCTGATTCTTATTCTGTAGTTTTTGACATTTCTTAGTATGTCTAGGTTCGCGGCAATAATAATAAAGGATTCCTCCCGTGAACAGTACCCGTGAACAGTATCAATGAACAGTGCCCGTGAACAGTACCGATGAACAGGACCCGTGAACAGTGCCGATGAACAGGACCCGTGAACAGTGCCGATGAACAATACCCGAATATGAACAGTACCAAAAAACACCTCCACCCAACACCCGAACGGCAAACAAATCTCAGATCTGACAAGGGGACGGTGTGGCGACTCCAACGACGGTGAGATCCAAATGTTACCCTTTATGGGTAACCCAAATGAACAGAGCCCTAAGTGTCAAAAAAAAATTTTAATACTTGACGAGAGAGGAAAAAAATTAAATCTCTACGAGAATAGCTCTGATACCATGTAGAAGGATAATATTTGTTGTTGTATATCACAATAGAGATTACAACCTATTTATACATGAGAGACGGTATCTAAACAGGAAGGAAAATCAAGTCTATGATTATACAATCCCTAAGATTAAGCAACTAACTCATCTATCAATATTTACTTCCTATATTAACATATTTACTTCCTATAACCTATAACACTAATCATACTGATTAGAAGATAAAAATATCAAGAAGGGGTATGCTTTCGATTCTTAAGAGATTATACTGGAGCCTAGATAATATAAATTTACAAAAACAAAATTATCCATATAACTTATCTCAACTAGTTAGGTACTAGGATATAATTGTTGTTGTATACTCCAGCCTAGACAATCTTGAAAACTAACCAAGACAGATAATGAAAGGAAATTACCATAATATTTTCAAGTACACATCAGAATTAAATGAGATCAAAGAACTTCATTCGACGTTCCACAGTTTCTCTGAAGCCTATGATAAGTAATTTGGTCAAAACCGGGTAATAGCACACAGATGACCAACAACACTTCTATCCAGAAGCTATCTTACTGGCCCCTGGTAAATCCTTGCACTCCAAGCACCCTTGAATGGTTATGTTATAACAACCACCTTTTGGTAAACAACCTCTTCTATTTTGTGGCACACTCAGTTAGCATAGTATTACTAAAAAGCAAAAACAAAAACTTTCAGGTTGAGTATGACTCAGAAATAAAAAAAAAGAAACTGCTGATATTTTTCATACATGACAATAAATTATCTAACACTTAGAAAAGTAATGTAAAAAAATTGTATAAATTTTATAAAAGTAATTTGTTATTTAAATAAAGTCAAAAAAAATATTTAATATAAGGTTACAATAAAATATCTTGACATAAATTGAAAATTAGTAAATTTAGAAATTAAGGGTTCGGGTCTGCATAGTGGAAAAAATATTTAATACAAAACTACTATAAATATTTTAATATAAATTAGAAATTAGAGAGTTTAGAATTTAAAAATTTAGAGTTTATATAACAGAAAAAATATTTAATATAAAACTGCTATAAAATATATTCATATATATTGAAAGAGTTCATAGTTACTTTTTGTGAATAACAGTAAATTTAAGAGAATAAATATTTTACTAACAAAATAAAAATTTAAAAACTCTTATTAAACAAAAAGCTCCGAGAAATCTTTGAATAATGATATTATAACAACAATTATCCAGTAAACATCCATAATTTTTCAAGTCTCTAAAAATCTTATATACTTCGTCTAATAATTCTTTTTGGCATAGACCTTTCATAATTGTACTATATATATAAAAAGATAACTTGCATGTATAACCTTAACCTAAAATCCTGAAGAGAGAACCCATTTTCCTGCCAGAACTTATCGGTGATGGCATTGTTGATGGATTTTTCTAGGGTTTAAGGAAACTTTAGATGAAAATATTATCAAGAATTTATGAGTTAAAGAAAGAAGAGATCGGAAGGAAATTGCGTAGCAGATAAGACCAGCTGTGATTCAATTTATATGTATGGGTAATGAGTAAGGTTTCCTGATGAGATTTGGACTTCCAAAATTAAGCAAGGTTTTTTTACCTAGATTAATTTACATTTTTTTCCATTTTGATTTATTAATGGTAATTAGAGTTGAGTTTAAGTCCATAGTTTTGAGAATAATAGGATTTGAAGTCAGTTGTAAAGTTATAGTTTCTTAAGATGGCAGAGTTGGTTTGGAGGTTAGTGGCTAATTTGTTAGGAATAGAAGATTAAGAGCCTGTTGTTGTGATCCTATAATTCTCATGGAAGATGAATGTGAAATATCTTGAAGGACCAAGAATTTGGAGAAGAAAAACTATCAAATTGACCCTCTCTCAATTAAGAGTTTATATTTTCATTCTCCTAGATATAAATTTCAAGGGTAATGATAACTTGGACACACATAAACATTAGTTAGATTCTTAATTTTTCTTCTCCCTTACCCCAAGTTCTTTACATTAGTTAGATTCTAGATTTTTCTTCTCCCTTACCCCAAGTTCTTTACATTAGTTAGATTCTTGATTTTTCTTCTCCCTTACCCCAAGTTCTTTAAAGTAAAGACACGTATATTGTTTCCTGCTCATTGCAAGCAAATCACGAAGACAACAAAAATTATGAAACACACATTTTGAATTACAATAAAACTCTGCTCAATTCACTTCATATAGTATAATAATAAGGCAAAACAAAAGCTTTCAGGTTGAGTAAGACTCAAAAATAAGAAAAGTAATTGCTGCTCTTCACCTTTTGATATTTTCCATACATGACAATAAATCATCTGACACTTAGAAAAACTGGGTATAAGTGCAGATTGTTATACCAGAATGATGAATTTCAAAATGAGAGGAAAAAAAGGAATACGTAAGAAGAGGGCAGGCGCAATTTCTCTCATTGTATACATAAAACTGGAGTCTTAAGATTCTTTTTTTTTTCAACTTATTGCAGACCAATGCAGTATTGGAACAGATTCAGCAAAGCTAATCTGCTTATACAACCTGAAAACTTGAGTTTAGTGCTAACCCTAAACAGTTTCTTGTAAAAAGCAAAAGCAACTAACAACACTATAGGAAATAGATTGAAGTACCAATAACTCACATTACAATGAAGACCTCTTGCATCTGCTGATCAAGTGTTGATTGTTAAAATCACTTAACATTTATGCATTTAGTAGCCTCGAAACTATCTCGTAGTTTTCTTAGAATGAGATCATCATTGCGCGATAAATGTACAACCAATTCGGTGGTGGTAGCATCAGCAGAGAATCCCTTATCAACCATTTCGTTGATAAGTTCTGATGCTTTTGGTAAATTTTCATGCCTAAGAAACCCTTGAATGATGATATTATAACAACAATTATTCGGTAAACATCCTCCCCTTTCCATGTCTCTAAAAATCTTATATGCTTCATCTATTAATCCTTTTTGGCAGAGTCCTTTCATAATTGCACTATATATATGAACATTAGGTTGTGAACCATTTTCAAAAAGACTAGAAAATAGTTCCTTGGCATCATTAATCTTGCCAGCTTTGCACATACCATTGATCAGAATGCAATAAGTCACAAGATCAGGCTTCAACTGACTTTCCTCCATTTCTTTCAATAGGGTGAGTGCTTCATCCAGATTCCCCTGTCTACACAAGCCATCAATCATAATTGAGAATGTTACTATATCTGGCTGCTGACCATGAGAGGACATATTCTTAAAGAGCTCTAGTGCAGTTTGGGGCCTCTCTGCTTGAAACATACCCTTTATAAGAGTAGAATAAGTAACACCACTAGGAACTAAACCTTTATGAGACATTTCATCAAAAAATTCCTTTGCATCATCTATCATTTAGCACTTACAATATCCATTGATCAAAATGTTGTAACTAAAAATGTTAGCTATTTCATTGGTCACCATCAGATCAAATAGCTTTCTAGCCTTATCAATTTGGTTGCCTAGACAATATCCATCCATCAATGAATTATAAGTGACAAAGGTAGGTTCCACACCTCTTTGAATCATTATTTTGATTATATCTTGTGCATTTGAAACCAGTCCTTTCTTACAAAGAGTGTCGATCAATATATTGAAGGTAAAAACATCAGGGGATATGTTCCTCCCTACCATTTCTTTCAACAAGGCCAAAGCTTCCTTGAATTGGTCTGAAATGCAAAGACCATCAATTAAGGATGTGTATGTGATCACACCAGGCTCTACACCTCTTTGAATCATTACATTGAATGTATTTTGAGCCTCTGAAACCATTCCACATTTGTTTTCCCAAATTTACACAATCCGTTTACTATCACATTGAAAGTACGAACATTAGGTTGATAACCACGTGCAACCATATCATCGAAAAATTCCACTGCTTTGTCGATTTTACTCTCTATACAAAGCCCATTAATTAAGGTAGCAAATGTCACAACGTCAGGCTCCAATCCGAATTTGAGCATCTTACCAAAAACAGAGAAGCCAAAATCCACAAGGTGTAAATGGCAGAAGCAATTAATTAAGATACTAAGAGAATAAAGATTGTGTGAGATTCCTAGCAATTCAATTGTTTTGGACATGGAAAGGACAGTGTGATATTGTTTCATTTTCACAAGGGCAGATAAGAATCTATTAAATGGAACCCTAGAAGGCAGAGGATGCTTATGAATTACATGATTGAAGGAAGCAATGGCATCATCAAGGTGGGTAAAAGAAGCAGATTTGAAGTTATTTGTCAAGAAGCGTGCATCTTCAAGTGTGGAAGTAGAAGAATGGCAATAATTGGTAAACAAGAATAGGAATGGAGATTGAGTGGTACCAATTGCCCCTTGTAGTTGAACATGTAAGCTCCTACTCTTCCTCCTCCAAGGCATCTTCATCATCATCGATCTCTCGTCAGTTGTTTTTAGGGATGGATCGGAGATTTGGAATGAGGAAAGGAAATAGAGAATTGGAAAAGGAAGGCTCTCTGCCAGCTGGTAAAGTGGCATGGATAACAAAAGGAAATTAGGAATTGTTTATATGCGCCACATTTTGTAATTTTTTTATTAATTTTTCATATAAAAATATTATTTAATAACAAATTAAATTTATCATTTTATAATAAATAATTTTGTAAATATAAATGCAATTAAGTCTCACGTTATTGAAGAGTTAAATAATTTTAATTTAAAATTTTGGATAAATTAAATCTCTATATTATTACTCAAAAATTAAATAAATCATAATTTAACATAATATTATTTTTTAATAATAAAAATTTTTATATGATAAAACTTTATTTATATAATTTTAGAAATTATTTATTATATTTATATATATTTTAAAATTTTTAATTTTAATTAAAATACTAAAATTTTAATGTTTTAAATTATAAAAATAATATTTTATTATTAAAAAATAATATTAAGTTAGAATCTATTTAGCCTTTAATAAAATTACATAGTTTAATTAGCTTAAAATTTTAAAAATTTTAAATTGAATTTATGTGACTCTTAATAAAAATATAGAGATTTAATTAAATTTATTTTCATAAAAATAATATTTTATTATAACCGTACCTTATATTTAATTGAATTTATTTCAAAATTAATTAATTTTGTTAATTTTATTTTTTAAAATAAAATATTATAAATATAATTGTAGAATATTGATTTTTTATTTTATTAAATAATATTCCTTATTTAATAAATAATTATCAATGTATATTTTTAAAAATATTATTATAGTCTAATTGTATATAATATAGATGAGGAAAAGATAAATAGTTTATTGTTTAATTTTACTCTAATATAATTAGAAATTTAAAATGACTAACTTTATATAATTTTTTATTATTAATTACTTTATTTTTGTATAATAAAAATTAATTTTTTTTTTACAAAGCTTAACTCTCATGAGAACTGTTTGGCACATTTTTATTTTGACATTTTATTTGAATAATATTATAATTTTAATTAATATCAGTAAAAAATTAATATATAAAATTATTTCAAAATAATAAAATTTTGAAATGTTAAACTCACTAAATATATTTTGCATTTTAAATTTTATTTTATTATTAATAATATTAACGTAAATTTATAATATGTAAATTATTTCTATGCATTTAATAGACATTATATTGTATTATAAATTATAAGAATAATATTTTTAAAGTATGAATATATTTATGTACAAAATTTCATAAAAATTAAAATTATAAACATTTTATTTATAAGATTACATAATAAATGTTAAATTAGAAAATTAAATTATTGTGTGAATCTAATCATAAAAATATAAAATTATCAAAAATTTAATATTTTTATTAAATGTTTATTGCTAAAAATTATAATTATCTTTTTAACTATATACTTCTTATATCTGTTTTATATTAGTCAAACAATCATATGCATTCCAATAATAGACATCATTCCAAAGTGTTACAACAGAAAAAATCATCTTGCATGAATAACAATTTCAACCAAAGGAGAAATACAACATCATGAATGTTTTTTCAATTTTAGCTTCAAAAGTCTTAAGAGTTTAAAAGACATTTTATTGTAAATATATGAATCAACAACTTCTTAATTTGTATTGATAATGCAGTGATTTTTTCATTGGCAATTCAATAAAAATCCAATGGTAAATAAATTAACAATTGATTACTAATAGATTACGATCCGTTGTTAAAAAGTTTGACGGTAAATTTTTACCGACTTTCAAATTCGTTAGTAATACTAGCGGATTTATTAACGGAGTTTTCATTATTATTACCGACAGATTCCAAATTACTAACAAATTTTAAATCTGTTAGTATAAAAGAAAAATAATTTATTAACATATGTGAAATCCGTTAGTAAATTATTAACGAATTGCATTCCATTAGTAAATTTATTAAGAATTTAAATAATTTTTTATTAATTTAATAAGACTTAAAATTATATTATTATTGTTATTAAGTTTTTAATTTATATTCAATATTTATTAGAAATACATAGAAAGTGCAAATAAAAAAAAAAACAAATAGTACAAAATGAGAGAAAATAATAAAAAAGAAAGAAAAAAGAGAAAAATAAAGAAAATGATAGAAAAATAAAAATTATGAAAAAGAAGAAAGAATGAGAGTTGAGTAAAAAGATAATTAGAAAAATGAAAAAAATGAACAAATGATTAGAGAAGAAAATAAATAAAGATAAAATAATAGAAAAATATAGATAGAAAGAAAATGATAGGAGAAAATAATATTAAAAAATTAATATGAATGAAAATTATAGAAAAAATGAAGAAGATAAGAGGAAAGGAAATAAAAAGATGGAAAAGAAAATGGAGAAAATGAAAAATGAAAAAGAGTAATAGAAGACGAAAGAGAATTAGAGAAAATAGGATAAGAGATGAAAGAAAAATAATAGAAAAAAAAATTATGAGATAAAAAAGTGAAATGAAAGAAAGAAAGAAAAAGAATGAAAATGAGAGAAAGGGAAAAAATGGAAGAAAGGCGGATGATAAGATGAACGAATAATAAAAGCAGAGGAGCTGGTGTTATATTTATAAACGCGAATTATTAATAAATTTGTAATTCGTTACTAAAATTTATTAGCAAATCCGTTGGTAACTGAAAAATGTGAGTTGTAAAAAAAAAAAGAAAGAATTTTATGTAGGATTTTATTTTAAATTTATCAACGGATTTACTAGCAGGTAGCATCTGTTGATAAATTTAATATTTTTTTTTACTTATTAATTTGATGATAAAGTTTAGTAACGGATTTTCAAATCCGTTAGTAATTTTTTGGTAATTTGGATTTAGAGCTTATTAGTAATTTAAACACTTTTTAAAATTTACTTAGAGTGTAAACTAATCGTTTTGAAGAGTTCAAATTTAGTCCGTTAAAATTTTTTTAAGTGGAGTATTAATAAGTTCAAATTTGACTCTTTTAGCAAATAAACTTAGACTAGTCAAGTTTTTATTGAGTTTAGTCTCAAATAATTCACCAATAATTTAATTTATTTATATGTGTAATGAGTTTTAGTTTAAAACTAAATAAGTATATATACTGAAACGGCTCGACCCACCTAAATAATTTTTGGAAAGTGCCCACTTTTTACTTGTAGTTTCATTTTCCGTCGATGTGGGACGTCTTCCTACATTAAGTAAGCATAACAATCCGGCCCAAACTAACCCAAATAACTTTTGACCTACTTTCCACTTGGCCCAAAATAGTTAATCCAAGTTATTTAGTAGTTTCGTAATTAACTATTATATACAATTTTGATTTTTCGTACTCTGCCGATGAGAGGGACGTCCCACATCAAGCAAACAGCTGA
This sequence comes from Manihot esculenta, assembly GCF_001659605.2. Classification (NCBI taxonomy): domain Eukaryota; kingdom Viridiplantae; phylum Streptophyta; class Magnoliopsida; order Malpighiales; family Euphorbiaceae; genus Manihot; species Manihot esculenta. Next base: position 3,935,854 of record NC_035169.2, on the reverse strand, counting down.
CCTTCACATATACAAATTAGCTCTTAAACTTATAAAGATGAACTCTTAACGATCCAAATATATGCAAGTTTTAATAGTCTAATTACACAATATTAAATTGAACTTTATAAAATTTAAATTTGACTCATAAAAGTATATGTAAGATTTGAATTTATTTCTCTTATATTATTAATTTCAGCCTGCTTAACGAAACTATTTACGAGTTTATTCGCGAGTCTGCTCGTGGTAAACCATGACAGGTCATTTGCGGTGTTAGAAAATTTCATTTTGTAGAAGAGAATCACAGCTGATTGAAATTAAAAATGATATTTGAAGAAATTAGTTAAATTACATATCTATTATATTTGAAAAAGGTAATTACCAAGTTGTGCTCCAAGACACACTTGAATGGTCAAGATATAACAACTTTAGTTTGTTGATCCCTCATTGCGCACCTTTAAAAGCCTCAGAATGAGATCATTATTCCGCGATAAATGTACTACCAATTCTGTGGTAGCATCATTAGAAGAGAACCCCTTATCAACCATTTCATTGATTAATTCTGATGCTTTTGGTAAATCCTCATGCCTGAGAAACCCTTGAATGATGATATTATAACAACAATTATTTGGTAAACATCCTACCTTTTCCATGTCTTTAAATACCTTATAAGCTTCATCCGTTAATCCTTGTTGGCAGAGTCCTTTCATAATTGCATTATATACATAAACATCAGGTTGTAAACCAATTTCAAAAAGACTATAAAAAAGTTCCTTGGCATCATTAATCTTCCCAACTTTGCACATACCATTGATCAGACTGCTATAGATCACAAAATTAGGCTTCAACTCACTTTTCTCCATTGCTTTCAATAGGGTGAGTGCCTCATCGAGATTCCCCTGTCTACACAAGCCATCAATCATAATTGAGAAGGTTACTATATTTGGCTGTTGACCATGAGAGCACATATCCTTAAAGAGCACTTTTGCAGTTTGGGGCCTCCCTGCTTGAAACATACCCTTTATAAGAGTATGATAGGTAAAAGCATCAGGAACTAAACCTTTATGAGATATTTCATAAAAAATCTGCTTTGCATCATCTATCATTTTGCACTTACAATATCCATTGATCAAAATGTTGTAGCTAAAAATGCCAGCTATTTCATTGGTCACCATCAGATCAAATAGCTTTCTAGCCTTATCAATTTGGCTGCCTAGACAATATCCATCCATCAATGAATTATAAGTGACAACATCAGGTTCCACACCTCTTTGAATCATTATTTTGATTATACTCTCTGAATTTGAAACCAGTCCTTTCTTACAAAGAGTGTCGATCAATATATTGAAGGTAAAAACATCAGGGGATATGTTCCTCCCCACCATTTCTTTCAACAAGGACAAAGCTTCCTTGAATTGGTCTGAAATGCAAAGACCATCGATTAAGGAATTGTAAGTGACCACATCAGGCTCTACACCTCTTTGAATCATTACATTGAATGTATTTTGAGCCTCTGAAACCATTCCATCCTTACAAAGAGCATCAATCAATACACTGAAGGTGTAAACATCAGGTGATATGTTCTGCTCCACCATTTCATTCATCAAGGCTAAAGCTTGGTTCTTTTGGCCTAATTTGCAAACACCATGAATTAAACTAGTGTAAGTGATGACATCAGGTGAAATGCCCTTATTCCTCATTTGAGAGAAGAGCTCTAAAGCCTCACCAACTAGCTCATCTTTGCAAAGGGCGTCAATGATTGCACTGTATGTCACAACATTTGGCTCACAACCTCTATCAGTCATTCCCTTTAGTAGCCCAATAGCCACATTTGTTTTCCCAAATTTACACAATCCGTTTACTATCACATTGAAAGTACGAACATTAGGTTGATAACCACGTGCAACCATATCATCGAAAAATTCCACTGCTTTGTCGATTTTACTCTCTATACAAAGCCCATTAATTAAGGTAGTAAATGTCACAACGTCAGGCTCCAATCCGAATTTGAGCATCTTACCAAAAACAGAGAAGCCAAAATCCACAAGATGTAAACGGCAGAAGCAATTAATTAAGATGTTAAGAGAATAAACATCGTGAGAGATTCCTAGCAATTCAATTGTTTTGGACATGGAAAAGACAGTGTGATATTGTTTCATTTTCACAAGGGCAGATAAGAATCTACAAAATTGAGCCCTAGAAGGAAGAGGATGCATATGAATTACATGATTAAAGGAAGCAATGGCATCATGAAGGCGGGTAAAAGAAGCAGATTTGAAGATATTTGTCAAGAAGCGTGCATCTTCAAGTGTGGAAGTAGAAGAATGGCAATAATTGGTAAATAAGAATAGGAATGGAGATTGAATGGTACCAATTGCCCCTTGTAGCTGAAGATGGAAGCTCCTGCTCTTCCTCCTCCAAGGCATCTTCATCATCATCGATCTCTCGTCAGTTGTTTTTAGGGATGGATCGGAGATTGGGAATGAGGACAGGAAATAGAGAATTGGAAAAGGAAGGCTCTCTGCCTGCGGGTAAAGTGGTAAGGATAACAAAAGGAAATTGGGAAAGGAAATGCATTACTGTTTATATGCACCACATTTTGTAATTTTTTATTAATTTTTGATATAAAAATATTATACTATATTCTATAAAAGACGGTTATATAAAAAATTAATTTTATTTTTAATATTAATAAAATTCATGAAAATTATAATTAATTTTAGCTTATATAATTTTTTATTATTAATTATTTTATTTTAGTATAATAAAATTAAATTTAGTGAATATAGTGAAACAAACACTAAAATTCAGTAATTGCAAATAAAAATTACTTGTGTACACTAAAATGCATTTCCTATTCTCTCATAACCAACTCCCTAACTTATTTTGACGTTAACTTTATTTCTCAATAGATAACTTATTAAATTAAGAAAAACTAGATATATAGTTACGCCTCTAAACTTTATTAAAAAATTTTTATAGTAGTTTAAACTTTTTAGAGCATCCTACGATATACTTAAACTATTCAAAATGCAAATAAAATGATCTTATAATCTTAATATAAAATAGTATGGAGTATAAAAGTATGGACATATATCCACAAACATTAAATTATTATCTAATTTCACTTTTAACAATCACTTAGTTATAAAAAAAATAATTATACACAATGCATAAATTTTGAAATTGAAGTTCACCGTATATGTTTTACACTAAAAAAAAAATCTTCATACTAAATTAAAATTGATTTAGAAATATTGTAAAAGGTTCGTGCTATATTAAGATTGTGATACTATTTTAACTTCACTTATAAATAATTTAGATATGTCATGACACCTTTTTAAAGTTTAGAGTGCTACAAATGTATGCCATTAAAAAATATGAACTGATATGGCATTGCATACAATAGTTTATTAATATTTAGCAAATAAAATTTTCTTGAGTGAGTTAAGTACTTTCATATATTTTACTTATAATTTAGATTTTGTTTTATTTTTAAAATATTATTTCTATTTGAATAATATTTAGAAAATATTTTTTAACAAAATAATTTATTTTCTTTTATTTAATTTCAATTCAAAAATAAATTTTATTAACTAATTTATATGAAGGTGTTAATAAGATGCTCAAATGCGAGAATAACTTTTTCTTTTGAAAATAAAATTTTATTTTCTTTAGAATGACTTAATTTTTTATATGAATATGAAAATATTTTTTATTGATTAAATTTTCAAAGTGTTTCAAATAGCCAAAAATATGAATAACACTACAAGAAAAATATTCATAGAAAAAAATTATCATTAAATATTAAAAATTGATCATTAAAATTATTAACAATCATTTCATTTGGTCATTAATGTAAATTGTTATTAGAGATTTTCTCGTTAAAAATTTTTAATAAGGATATTGTATATTAATTATTAATATTAATTATGATGACACTCTAATCAATCATTAAAACTATAATAATAATAATAAATTTGTCTTTTGTTAATGATAATTAATATAATCGTAAAAAAAATTAATAACGACAATAAAAATTGTCATTAAAATTTAAATAAAGAATTATTACTTTTCTATATAATAAATTTAAAATTTAATAATAAAAATAAGTAAATATTGATAATAATTAAGTACATATTTTTTTCGGCAAAAATAAAAAGTTCAATTTGTACTCATTGTGAGTTTACATAATTTATAAATTATATTACTTGTTAATTTAGACTCATTGTGAGTTTACATAATTTATAAATTATATTACTTGTTAATTTAGAGTAACTTTCGGTGATACCTCTCCAATAAAATTTAGAAAAAATATCAATATTCTCTATTTTAATAAAAATAATTCACAACGGTACTAAAATTTAACATAACAATAAACATTTATCATTTACATCATTAATCATGTCTTTTTTTTTTAAAATAATATTAAAAATTAAAAAAATAAAATCTAAAACCTTTCAAATTTACTCGACTCGACTTATCGAGTGCATTATTCATATATCATTAATTAAAAAAAAATGCATTTATTATCATTGTTGTTTCTTGTTTTTTTATTGTTTACTTAATAGGGTTGCATTTTTTACTTTTTACTACTTATTGAAAAATATTTTTGAAATCAAAAAAATCATAAATCGAAAACTATAAATATTGGTTTCTAATTACATATTCTATTAAACCATTATTTTTACTAGTTAATTTGCTGACGTGTCTTCCACTACTAACAAAAAAATCTTATACAATATCTCATTCTTCTCTTTTTCTCTTTTCTTTCACGCTAATGGACTCGCAACTCCTACTACTCACCTCTCATAACCCTCCTCTCTTCCAACTCCACCTTTCATTCAAAACCCACAAACATGGAGAACTGTTCACTTCAGTTAATTCATACAATCACTCCTCTCCTGTAAAGCCTATTGTTCATTTCATCTACTGATTTTTCCTTAGTTTTTGGATCTAATATTCATTCTTGACCAGATCCTCTATAAATAAATTCTCTTTCTGATGTGAGATTGTCCTTTTTTTCTGTTCTCTTGCTCTGCACTTTTGATTTTGCTATATTACTTCACTTTTCAAAGGTGAAAACCCAAACTCTATTAGCTAAATAAGAAGAGTTGTACATTGCAGATCTCATTCTCCTCAATAATAAAGCGTTATTTGGTGTTGAACTAACTATGGAAACATGCCTTAGCTTCCCCTTCTTCACTTTCTTGTTCTAAGTCCTCATTTCTGTTGTCAAATTTCAGTTTAACCTTTGAAGGGCCTTTCCTAATTTTGCTTTTTCTCTTGGAAAATACTATCCACTTATGCTAAGAGGACATACAACACTTGGGTCTTAGCTTCCTCTTTGAATAATGGTAGCAAAATGACGCATTTTAGATCCATTTGCATGGGAGTAGAATTAGAAGCAAATATGTTCTCTGCTCAATTCACTTCATATAGTATAATAATAAGGCAAAACAAAAGCTTTCAGGTTGAGTAAGACTCAAAAATAAGAAAAGTAATTGCTGCTCTTCACCTTTTGATATTTTCCATACATGGCAATAAATCATCTGACACTTAGAAAAACTATGTACAAGTGCAGATTGTTATACCAGAATGATGAATTCAAAATGAGAGGAAAAAAAAGGAATACGTAAGAAGAGAGCAGGCACAATTTCTCTCATTGTATACATAAAACTGGAGTCTTAAGATTCTTTTTTTGTTTTTTTTTCAACTTATTGCAGACCAATGCAGTATTGGAACAGATTCAGCAAAGCTAATCTGCTTATACAACCTGAAAACTTGAGTTTAGTGCTAATCCTAAACAGTTTCTCGTAAAAAGCAAAAGCAACTAACAACACTATAGGAAATAGATTGAAGTACCAATAACTCACATTACAACGAAGACCTCTTGCATCTGCTGATCAAGTGTTGATTGTTAAAATCACTTAACATTTATGCATTTAGTGCCTCATAACAATTACGTAGTTTGCTTAGAATGAGTTCATTATTCCGCGATAAATGTACTACCAATTCTGTGGTAGCAGCATCAGCAGAGAACCCCTTATCAACCATTTCATTGATTAGTTCTGATGCTTTTGGTAAATCCTCATGCTTGAGAAACCCTTGAATGATGATATTATAACAACAATTATTCGGTAAACATCCTCCCTTTTCCATGTCTCTAAAAATCTTATATGCTTCATCTATTAATCCTTCTCAGCAGAGTCCTTTCATAATTGCATTATATACATAAACATCAGGTTGTGAACCAATTTCAAAAAGACTAGAAAAAAGTTCCTTGGCATCATTAATCTTCCCAACTTTGCACATACCATTGATCAGACTGCTATAGATCACAAAATTAGCCTTCAACTGACTTTTCTCCATTGCTTTCAATAGGGTGAGTGCCTCATCGAGATTCCCCTGACTACACAAGCCATCAATCATAATTGAGAAGGTTACTATATTTGGCTGTTGACCATGAGAGCACATATCCTTAAAGAGCTCTTTTGCAGTTTGGGGCCTCCCTGCTTGAAACATAGCCTTTATAAGAGTATGATAAGTAACAGCATCAGGAACTAAACCTTTATGAGACATTTCATCAAAAATCTCCTTTGCATCATCTATCATTTTGCACTTACAATATCCATTCATCAAAATGTTGTAGCTAAAAAAGTCAGCTATTTCATTGGTCACCATCAGATCAAATATCTTTCTAGCCTTATCAATTTGCTTGCACAGACAATATCCATCCATCAATGAATTATAAGTGACAACATCAGGTTCCACACCTCTTTGAATCATTATCTTGATTATATTCTGTGCATTTGAAACTAGTCCTTTCTTACAAAGAGTGCCAATCAATATATTGAAGGTAAAAACATCAGGGGATATGTTCCTCCCCACCATTTCTTTCAACAAGGCCAAAGCTTCCTTGAATTGGTCTGAAATGCAAAGACCATCAATTAAGGAATTGTAGGTGACCACATTAGGCTCTACACCTCTTTGAATCATTACATTGAATGTATTTTGAGCCTCTGCAACCATTCCATCCTTACAAAGTGCGTCAATCAATACACTGAAGGTATAAACATCTGGTAATATGTTTTGCTCCACCATTTCATTCACCAAGGCCAAAGCTTGGTTCTTTTGGCCTAATTTGCAAACACCATGAATTAAACTAGTGTAAGTGATGACATTAGGTGAGATGCCCTTATTCCTCATTTGAGAGGAGAGCTCTAAAGCCTCACCAACTAGCTCATCCTTGCAAAGGGCGTCAATGATTGCTCCGTATGTCACAACATCTGGCTCACAACCTCTATCAGCCATTCCCTTTAGTAGCCTAATAGCCACACTTGTTTTCCCAAATTTACACATTCCGTTTATTATCACACTGTAAGTATAAACATTAGGTTGATAACCACGTGCAACCATATCATCGAAAAATTCCACTGCTTTGTCCATTTTACTCTCTATACAAAGCCCATTAATTAAGGTAGTAAATGTCACAGTGGTAGGCTCCAATCCGAATTTGAGCATCTTACCAAAAACAGAGAAGCCAAAATCCACAAGATGTAAACGGCAGAAGCAATTAATTAAGATGTTAAGAGAATAAACATCGTGAGAGATTCCTAGCAATTCAATTGTTTTGGACATGGAAAGGACAGTGTGGTATTGTTTCATTTTCACAAGGGCAGATAAGAATCTATTAAATGGAACCCTAGAAGGCAGAGGATGCTTATGAATTACATGATTGAAGGAAGCAATGGCATCATCAAGGCGGGTAAAAGAAGCAGATTTGAAGTTATTTGTCAAGAAGCGTGCATCTTCAAGTGTGGAAGTAGAAGAATGGCAATAATTGGTAAATAAGAATAGGAATGGAGATTGAATGGTACCAATTGCCCCTTGTAACTGAAGATGGAAGCTCCTGCTCTTCCTCCTCCAAGGCATCTTCATCATCATCGATCTCTCGTCAGTTGTTTTTAGGGATGGATCGGAGATTGGGAATGAGGAAAGGAAATAGAGAATCGGAAAAGGAAGGCTCTCTGCCTACGGGTAAATTGACAAGGATAATGCATTACTAGTTGTTTATATGCACCACATTTTGTAATTTTTTATTAATTTTTCATATAAAAATATTATTCTATATTCGATACCTAATTAAAGGCGGTTATATAAATAATTAACTTTATTTTTAATATTAATAAAATTTCATGAAAAACATAATTAATTTTAGCTTATATAATTTTTTATTATTAATTATTTTATTTTAGTATAATAAAATTATTTTTTACCAAGCTTTACTCTTATAAGAATTGTTTAAAGCATTTTTATTTTGACATTTATTTGAATAATATTACAATTTTAATTAATATAATAAAAAATTAATATATAAAATTATTTCAAAATAATAAATTTTGAAATGCTCAAACTCACCACATATATTTCGCATTTTCAATTTTATTTGTTATTAATATTAACGTAAATTTATAATATATAAATTTTTTTCTTTAGATTTAATATACAGTATATTGTATTATAAATTATAAGAAATTATTTTTAAAATATGAATATATTTATGTACAAAATGTCATAAAAGTTAAAAAATTAAATTAAAATAGTAAAATCCATTAAAATTATAAATATTTTATTTATATGATCACATAATAAAATTTAAATTAAAAAATTAAATTAATGTGTGAAACTAATCATAAACATACAAAATTATCAAAAATTTAAATACTTTAAAATCTATTCTTTATTTTTATAAAATAGTATAGAGTATTAATACTTTTATTTTTATATCTATTTATTATAATATTAAAAAAATAGTTTTTATATGGATTTAATATTTTCTTCATTGTTAAAAATTATTAACATGAATTATTTATTGTGAAAAAGTTTTAGCGACAAACTCAAATATTCATCATTATAAAATTAGTATTTTAATAATTATAATAAATTTAAATTTTAATTTAAATTGAAAACTAATATAATTAATTAAATATTTTTAAATAATAATAAAATACAATAAACTTATAATTATTAAATATAATTTTGGCAATTTAAATAATAATAATAATTTCTTAATTATTTACCTTTAAATTATCATTTTTATATCTTAAATTCTAATACTATCATTTATAGACATGTATAAGATAAACTCAAGTATATATATATATATATATATATATATATATATATATATGTATATATATATATATAAACTAAAATGCTTTTCAATCTCCATGGTACAATATTATATAATTAATAATTTATATTAATTTAAAAAAAATATCATAAGAGAGATAATAAAATAAATATGTCATAAACTACTTAATTCTGATAAATATATTTTATGAGAAATAAAATTTTAATATTGAAAAGTGTTCGGCTTCATAGTTGAAAGGTCGAAAACTCTTGAATACCGAGATTCAAGGTGCTAAATGGGTCTTGAGACCTCAAGATTTAAGCCTCTAGGCTAATATTAACAGGAGGTTTCAACCTTAGGATTGAAACTTAAGGGTGACGACTACCGAAGGCTTCAACCCGAATAGACCATATTATTCAAATCACAAAGTTATACGATAATTAGGACTCCAAATCATATACAAATAAAATGTCCTCATTAAAATTCTACAATCTAGGATCAAGATAGATTTCAAAAAAAAATTCTAGTCTTTCCAAGTGTCATATATGTTAAATCATCTTTTAATCAAACTATTTTTATTTTGAAATTTTTGATAAACTACTTACCGACTTAAATATTAAAGAGATTGTGTACAATCAACCATTTCATATTTATTTATTTTATAAATTCATACCTGACATTATATTCGCGGAGAATATCAGTACACCATTACTAAAAACGGTTATTGATATTAATTACACTACATTTTACATGTATTTTAAGATAAATCTATACATGGATTTACTTGAATTTATATTTTACTAAGTAAAATCAATCTTTATTCATATTGTTTACATAAAAGTTGAAACATGATAAAATAAAGATTTTTTTATTTTTTTAAATTAAATAATTTTAAATTCTGTGTAAATTAAATTTTAGCAAGTATCGTTAAATGTATATAAAGTACGTTTGGAATAAATCTTAAAAAAAATAGTGTTTCTCTAACATATTTTCAGAGAGTAATTATTAACAGAGTAAAAAAAAATTATAATAATTAATGATATTTGATATAAGGTTAATAAAAAAATTTGAATAAAGTTATATAAATATCTGTTATTATATATTTTTTTAGAAAAAACTAAAATTTGACTCAAAATTCTAGACTACCTCTTACTACATTAGAGTTATTTGTTTCATTTTCCTAGTTTCATAAATTATTTTATTTTTTAAAAAAATAATCATTAGTTTTTTCCCTTTTATAAATTAAATGTATAATTTTTTTCAGTAGAAAAAGTTTATTTTTTATTTTTTATTTTGCAATGATTCTATTTAATGTATGTGTTTAATAAAGCAGTTAATGAATAACTTAGTTATATTGAAAAATGATATTTTAAGCATTATACATAAACAGTCCGGTCTAAGCTGATTTAAATAATTTTTGAACTCACTCACCTGATCTAAAATGATTAATTCAAGTTATTTAATAGTTTTCTATTATATACCATTCTGATTTGTCATAATTCGTCGATGTGGACGGAAGTTTACAGATGTGAACGGAAGTTCACAGCTGATTCTTACACTCTCTTTAGTTAAATTTGTGACGTCATCGTCGTAACTGAATCAGATATAATTACTAATCAGGATCGAACCTTTAGGTATTATAGTTCGCTAGTGTCTCAGACGGTTCCGCCTCCTCTCACGAGTAGCTCTTTCCTTGCAGGTCCACTAACTCTGTATAATTTACTTGATTCAGGGTGGTTCTAATACCAATTAAAACAGTCTAAATAATTTTTGAATTCACTTTCCACCTATTTAATAATTTTGTGCTAACTATTATATACAATTTCAATTTGGCATAGTCCATCACGTGGGTTGGAAGCTCACAACTGAAGCACACAGTTAATTCTTACAATACAATACAAAATACGTAATATTACATTCACATGGACAATTTTTACTTGCAGTTACTAAATTTAATTTTACTTCATAAATATCACTTAATTAGCTATTTGAATTTTAAACAGTAACTTTCATTAGAATTTGGTGAAATTTCTGATTGATCGTCTACATAATTTATCCTATATGAATTAAATTTAAATTAATTTTGCTTCATAAATATCACTTAATTAGCTATTTGAATTTCAAACAGTAACTCTCATTAAAATTCGGTGAAATTTCTAATTGATGGTATACATGATTTTTTCTATATAAATTAAATTGAAAAAAAATTCTTCATCATATAGGTTAGGAACATATTTATAGGCTTTTATAATTTTATATGGCAAATAATTTTTAAAAAAAAAAAAAAAAATTATTCCACTCAGATGAAGCTACACATAAATATTTATCCGGAAATTTACTAAATTCTGACTGAGTGACATTTATAAAATTAAGAAAAACCAAATATATAATTACACCTTTAAACTTTATTAAAAGAAAAAAAATTGTAGTAGTTTGAACATCCTATGACACACTTAAAGTATTCAAAACGTAATTAAAATGACTTTATAGTCTTAATATAAAATAGTATGGAGTATAAAAGTATTGATATATATCCACAAAGATCAAATTATTATCTAATTTCACCTCTAACAATCACTTAATTATATAAAAAAAAAGTATATACAATGCATAAATTTTAAAATTGAAGCTCATCATATATTTTTTACACTAAAAAAAATTTTTATACTAAATTAAAATTGATTTAAAAATACTGTGAAAGTTTGGTGCTATTTTAACTTCATTTATAAATAATTTAGATATGTTATGACACCTTTTTAAAGTTTCAGAGTGCTACAAAAGTATGCCATTAAAAAATATGAACTGATATGGCATTGCATACAATAGTTTATCAATATTTAGCAAATTTTACTTCTAGTTGTATGATATACTGTATAATATAAATAAAATTTTCTTGAGTGAGTTAAGTAATTTTATATATTTTACTTATAATTTAGATTTCGTTTTATTTTCAAAATATTATTTCTATTTGAATAATATTTAGAAAATATTTTTTAATTAAATAATTTATTTTCTTTTATTTAATTTCAATTAAAAATAAATTTTATTAGCTAATTTATATAGAAATCTTAATAAGATATTCAAAATGCGAACAATAACTTTTTTTTTTAAAAAAAGAAAATTATTTTCTTTAAAATGATTTAATTTTTTATTTGAACATAAAATATTTTTTATTGAATAAATTTTGAAAGTGTCTCAAATAGTAAAAAATATGGATAACACTATAAGAAAAATATTCATCATCAAGAAAAAAAATTTATCATTAAATATTAAAAATTAATCATTAAAAATCATTAACAACCATTTTATTTGATCATTAAATTGTCATTAGAGGTTTTCTTATTAAAAAATTTTAAAGACATTAATTATTAATATTAATTATGACGACACTCTAATTAGTCCTTAAAACTATAATAATAAAAATAAATTTATCTTTTATTAATGAAAATTAATATGATTTTAATAACGACAATAAAAATTATCATTAAAATTTAAATAAAAAATTATTACTTTTCTACATAACAAATTTAAAATATAATAATAAAAATAATTAAATATAAATAATAATTAAGTACATATTATATTTTATAAAAATACAAGTTGACATGATTTATAAATTATATTACTCGTTAATTTAGAGTAATTTTAGGTGATACCTCAATCCTTCTCTTTCTAATAAAATTTAGAAAAAATATATATTTTCACCTAATGATCAATATTTTCAATTTTAATAAAAATAATTTACAACAGTGTTAAAATTTAACGTAATAATAATCATTTACATTATTAGTCATTAGTCATATATTTTTTTTTTGAAATAAAAATTAAAGGTCAGAGAAGTAAAATATAAAATCTCTCAAATTTACTCGATGCACTTATTACTTCTGAATTCATTATTCATATGTTGTCGACGAGAAAAAAAGATAAGAATGCATTTATTATCGTTGATGTTTCTTGTTTTTTTATTGTTCACTTGATAGGGTTGCATTTTTTACTTTTTACTACTTATTGAAAAATATTTTTGAAATAAAAAAAATCATAAATCGAAAACAATAAATATTGGTTTCTAATTACATATTCTATTAAACCATTATTTTTACTAGTTAATTTGCTGACGTGTCTTCCGCTACTAACAAAAAAATCTTATACAATATCTCATTCTTCTCTTTTTCTCTTTTCTTTCACGCTAATGGACTCACAACTCCTACTACTCACCTCTCATAACCCTCCTCTCTTCCAACTCCACCTTTCATTCAAAACCCACTAACATGGAGAACTATTCAGTTAATTCATACAATCACTCCTCTCCTGTAAAGCCTATTGTTCATTTCATCTACTGATTTTTCCTTAGTTTTTGGATCTAATATTTATTCTTGACCAGATCCTCTATAAATAAATTCTCTTTCTAATGTGAGATTGTCTGTTTTTTTTTTTTTTTTGCTCTCTTGCTCTGCACTTTTGATTTTGCTATATTACTTCACTTTTCAAAGGTGAAAACCCAAATTCTATTAGCTAAATAAGAAGAGTTGTACATTGCAGATCTCCTTCTCCTCGATAATAAAGCGTTATTTGGTGTTGAACTAACTATGAATTACATGATTGAAGGTAGCAATGGCATGATCAAGGCGGGTAAAAGAAGCAGATTTGAAGTTATTTGTCAAGAAGCGTGCATCTTCAACTGTGGAAGTAGAAGAATGGCAATAATTGGGAAATAAGAATAGGAATGGAGATTGAATGGTACCAATTGCCCCTTGTAGCTGAAGATGGAAGCTCCTGCTCTTCCTCCAACAAAGCATCTTCATCATCATCGATCTCTCGTCAGTTGTTTTTAGGGATGGATCGGAGATTGGGAATGAGGAAAGGAAATAGAGAATCGGAAAAGGAAGGCTCTCTGCCTGCGGTAAAGTGGTAAGGATAACAAAAGGAAATTGGGAAAGGAAATGCAGTACTCGTTTATATGCACCACATTTTGTAATTTTTTATTAATTTTTCATATAAAAATATTATACTATATTCGATACCTAATTAAAGACGGTTATATAAATAATTAATTTTATTTTTAATATTTAATAAAATTCATGAAAAATATAATTAATTTTAGCTTATATAATTTTTATTATTAAGTATTTTATTAAAATTAATTTTTACCAAGCTTTACTCTTATAAGAATTGTTTAGAGCATTTTTATTTTGACATTTATTTGAATAATATTACAATTTTAATTAATATAATAAAAAATTAATATATAAAATTATTTCAAAATAATAAATTTTGAAATGCTCAAACTCACTACATATATTTCGCATTTTCAATTTTATTTGTTATTAATATTAATGTAAATTTATAATATATACATTTTTTTCTATAGATTATAAATTACAAGAAATTATTTTTAAAATATGAATATATTTATGTACAAAATGTCATAAAAGTTAAAAAATTAAATTAAAATATTAAAATTATAAACATTTTATTTATATGATCACATAATAAATTTTAAATTAGAAAATTAAATTAATGTGTAAAACTAATTTTTATTTCTCTTGCACTCTCATCTGAACATCATTGATAATTAATTCACAACACAAAATCAACTTTGAAATGCTAACTCATCAGCGGATAAAGCATGAGCTGAAACTAAATCAATTGACAGTTCTTGTCAATCTTGAAACAGCAGTTAGGCATACAGGGGGGAAAAACAATATACAAATTAAAACCGATCTCTGTAATGCTATGAGCGGCATCAATCGTCTTTTGCCACCATTGATTCAAGTTTCTGCAACCAATTCACATACTGAGATTGCTCCTTCTTACTCATATGTTGGATAAGGAAATTAGCTAGGCTTTCATTGATTCCCTTAGCTTCTAGGTATTGCTTGAGTACCTCATGTAAATCATGTAACTCAGGCTCCCTGCAAATAGACAAAAGAAAGCTTACAGAGATCATTAATCCGGATAAAGAACCCATATGTATTAGGAGAAACATAGCACAAAAGATGATGTCATTGGAAGAATTACATATCCACTTCATTTGTAGAGTAGGAAAAAACAAACAGAAACTGAGGTTACATGATCTCTAAAGTATCTAATTACATTTTAGCAAGTCCATTACAAACAGCTTGAATTTCAAGCTATGTGGTAGGGTCAGAGTGAGAATTTCAAACTATTGAAAACAACTAACAGAATTCAGTTCTGGCACACAATGGACCTCCAGTGACATTCAAGGTTCTGGACCTTCTGGTTGATTTGGTAATGAAAGTACAACTAAAATAGATGGACAAATATGGATCACAAACTCAATCAGAATGAGCACAAAAAACATAAAAAGAAGATTATATATTAGCTGATAATATGATTGGTTAAGGACATAATTTTAATTCAGATATACATGAAAAAAAAAAGACCGAGTATAATCCTGATACAGTATGACCTCAAAATAGATAATATGCAGGAGGAAACTCCATAAAGGAGTTCCTCAAGACTAGGAGACTAGGAAACATATACAAATTTTGCAACCTGAAAAGCATATGCCACTTATCCCTCGGATTAAGATGACTTCAATTCCACATTTCTCTCTTTTGAATTCCCCCAAAAAATGCAAAATAAAAAAAAAAAGGATTTCATATCATGTTGCATTTGCGTTAACAACCTCAACCACCACCCTCACAATGATCATTATGTGATAGCTAAAACAAATGCAGCCAAATTAGCAAAACTAAAGGTAGAAACACAACAGAATGGCCCATCTAGAATTCAGCGACTCTTTCAAGTTTCAACAGGGATAGGGATTTGGATATCCCAGGAATCACCTTGAACCAGGTAATGGCTACAACACGAGCTAATAAATCAGATTATGCCAACAGATATGAATATATCCTTGAACTAGTTCACTCAAAACCACAAGGGGAACCAACAAGTAGCTTATCCCTCATTGCAACATTCCCAAAAAGAAGAACACTCCAGGGTATATATATATATATATATATATAGCTGTTATGTTCTTGGCATTCGCTCATGCTGTTTACCAGTAATGAAATTATTCACTAAGAACATGGAAATAATACAAAATGTGAACATAAAGTTACAACATACAAGCAACTTAAGCTCTTACTCCATTGTGATCAAAGAAAATTCATAACATGTGCACAGAAGTATACCCGAACTTGGGGCCTAAATAGGCAGAGGGCCCAGGGCAGGTTGTTGGTCGGAGATAATAGGCATGATGAATGTTCAACTGAGACCTATCACTTGTCCCATAAACTCCACAATCAAATCGCAAGACAGAGTCCAAGCCAGGCTTTTTCACAAACACTTTCAACAAAACTGTCATTTTAGTTACCTCTCCTTCCCAAAAGGCCTGCGGACGGAACAAAGCTGAAATAGCAACCTGCTCACCTGATTCACATTTTCTCCGCAAAACAACATCTAGGGTGTCTGGTGAATCCCAGTCCACAACAAAATCTCCTAAAGACCCTCTTCGATTGTCCTGTATCCAAGCGATTACACAGTCCCATTGCTATGTATCAACGCAGATATATATAAATAGAATCATATACAACAAGAGAGAGAGAGAGAGACCTGAATGGGTTGAGACGAGAGTTCATGTTTGATTTCAGATTGCAAGACCTTGAGCAAGTCGAGATCTTTACGACCCTTGAGCAAGATTTGGGTCGCACGAAGCATCGTCTCTACTTTGCAAATTTACTGATCTGCAAAGTGCCCAACATGAAAGAGCACAGCGCGCCCCAGGAACAGGAAGGGTTCCTTCTCCTCCAGCCTGATGCGTCTAAAAGTGGGCTTTCCAGCTGACGCTGTTGGGCCTTCTTTGTTGATTCTGCCCCATTTCCAGTTCGGCCTAAGCCTAGTATAAACCCATTTAACCACATAATCCTATTCGATTAAACTGAAATAATTGGACGAATCAATTTAATTTAAAAGTTAATTTTCAAGTTAATTTTTAATTTAATTGTAAATTTGCTACCTTTTTAAAAGAAAATTGAGCTCTTCAACTTAAAATCTTGTGTTAAATTAACTTTTAATTTAAACTTTTTATTGTTGAATCAATCCAAAACTATGATTAAAAATTTTATGATAACAAATTATTGTGTATAATATTATTATATTATAATTATTAATTATTCATATAACAGTTATTTCGAGAACCGAATGTTAATCTTCCTTCGACTCTCGCGATCATCTCTCCCCTCTCCTTCCCTTTTTGTTTTTTTAATGTTTTATCATTTCTTTAATTTTTCTTTTTTATAATATTTTCTTATTTTCAATACAATTTACGTCATTTTTACCCAAATTCTCAAAATTTTTTGTAAAATATACTCTTAGTTTTTAAGTTTATTTATATTGTTTTTAATAGTAATCTACATATTATTATATTATTTCTTCTAAATAAAAAAATAATAATTGATTTTATTTGGTTAGATATATTAAATATTGATTTTTTTTCAAAGGTAAATATGCATAAATGGAGATGGGTCTGAGCTCCAAATATATCATAGGACATACAACAAACTTAAACCACCAAGCCCAAAGCGAAAGGAAAAAAGAATAGTTTACCATTAAGGCCTGAAAAAAAAAAACCCAAAACTAATTTAGCCCTCAAGATGCTAGTCAGTCTAAGAAGCTTCTGCCACTTCCCAACAAGCTGCCGTCAACCATCTTTAAAAAGCTCATTAAAAACAGGAAAAAAAAAAAAAAAAAAAAAAGCGTTTAGGCGTTGGCCATGGGTATGGAATTCTACATAAGAGAATCAACCCAGCTTTTATTATGAAGGTACTTGTTTTCAAGATTCACCTTTATATTCGTCTCATCCAAGATATTTTCTGAATGGTCTTCTAAGGATCGACTCTTTATTACCATATCATTCATATACTGATCTCACCATGTCCTTAAAAATTTCTGTCATCATCTTTTGGTATGTCACTTCCATATTTTTTAATCCAACAAATTACTTTATAGTAGTAAACTCTTTCGTTTGTTATGAATGTAATCCTCTTTGATCACATGCTGCCTCTAACTTATAAATGATGAGAGCTGCATCCACACTTATTACATCTCTTAAAGATCAAGCAAAAGTGGTTATTCAACTCTTTAGCAATTCTATTAGACGAGTCTTAATTTCATTAATTAACGCAGTTCCGAATCGTACCTTTTGTTCCTTACCTATTTGGACCTCCTCTACCAGGTCTGCCAGCTCTAACTTTACTTGAGATTCTGATTTCCTTGGCAAATTGATAGATATTGTTGGTTTCTCGAGATTTTTTTTTGGTGTTTGTAGCCTTCTTTGACCAATCTCGAATTTCCTCGGATCACTATTATTTCCGCTGGAGCTGGAAGCTTAAAACACATAACACTCATGTTAATAATGATGCCGTAGCATTTTAGTACTGGACGGCCGAGTATCATATTGTATACAAATGAAATATCTACCATTGCAAACTCCATATACAACTCTCGCCTATATTTTTCGTCCCGTAGTATTAGGAGGAGGTTGATGGTACCCAGTCCTGTCACGGTCTTATCTCTTAATCTTACTAAAGGATAGAAACTCTGACAAAGTTATTTCTACCGAATTTGTTAAAAAATTTAGGATGAGAAGGTTAATAGAATTACTTGTATACAACAATACTCGTCTTACCTCGTACCAATTCAGGAGGATCTTAACGACTAGTGGGTCGTTTTGAAAAAATTCAATCGCTTTGTCAGTAGGACCAAACCTTACTTCTTGCTTGGTCCATACTTTTTAATCAATTGACAAGATGTCTTCTGCTACATGCTTTTTTCCTTTACTCTTATTAGGTCATCCTATAATGACATGTACAATTTCGGCCATTTCTATGGATAGAAAAGAGAAATTCATTTTTTAGAGAGAAAAGGAAACAAGAGATCGGTTTTAATCCAAATAAACAGAGAAATTTCAATGGATTTTTCGGCAACAAAACTTAATGATGTTGCAGATATTAGATTGATAATATAGTCAGAAAAGAGTCGTGCTGTGATTGGTCAGACCTGCAAGGAAGAGAATGTGAGGCTATAGTGAATGCCCATGACAGTCACTCAAACACTTAAGTTAGTATATTGAAAAATAGAGAGAACGCAATGAATTGCTCAGGGCTTGAGTAGTATAAGAGAATAGTGTATTTTTGCATCTGTAATTCTTCTTCTATTATACTGTAAGAAGGTAGATATACATATAATATTTTTTTTGTAAACAGACGATGATGTGGCAGCCTGCTTGATAAAGGATATCGCTTGTTAATATATTGGTGATCCCACAATTACAGGTGTATTGGGATATACTAGACTGTGCCTGATAACAATAATTTCGTGTTGAAACTCACCCTCTTCAGAAGAGGGCGAGTCTTTAATAATCAATCATGTGTTTTGAGGTGTTCGGGTCTTCTTTTAATTGGATTGTACTACATTTTTCCTTATCATATTTTTACCATGTGACCCTATTTTACAGTAATAGTCACGTAACCCGTCTTACGGTGATAATTCATGGTCTAATTGTTATGCAATATTAATATTTAAAATTTTTAACAATATTTTTTAAAAAAATCTAAAATAAAAATTAATAAGATTTTTCATTTTAACATGTCGACTATTTTTGAGATTTTGGTATTCCACTAAACATATTATACAGCAAAAAGACATAAAAATCTTAATCCAAATGCTTAGTTTTGTAGTAAATTAATAAGAAAAAATATATCTTCTTAATTTTTTACGTCAAAATTGAGGTAATTAAAAGAAATAGTTAACGCTTAAAATATTCCGAATCCGATTACAAATTTATCAAAATTAAAAACACAAAACTTATCATTTTTTACAATAGCTTAAACATTTTTAATTTTGTATAAGATCTGAAAAAAGTATTTTCAGTTTTAAAAAATATTTTTTTTAGAATTTAAAAGTTTGAAAGTAATTTTATTTTAAATTTAATTTTTTAGTAAATCACAATTAACTAAAAATATTAAAATACAACTACGTAAATATGTATTTGACCAAAAATTAATAATAAATTATAGAAAGATTTATAATTTAGTCCCTAGATATTATCATTATTAACAAGTCAGTCCCTATATTTTTAGAAACATATTAAAATGTCCTTATATTTTCTTTCCGTCAACGAAATAATCATTCCGTCCTCTTTTCTATTAAAATTAGATAAATGAGGAGAAAGAAAATTTTTAAAATCTAATTTTACCCTCAAATAAAATCATTTATTTAGTCATTGGATATTGTTATTATTAACAAGTTAGTCCTTACATTTTCAAAAATCTATTAAAACGTTTTTATTTTTTTCATATCTATTAAAACGTTTTTATCATTTCTTTATCATACTATCTGACACCGTCGATAAATACTTAAATGAAAATTAAAATATAATTATTAATTAAAAAAATAAAAAAATACATATAATTTTACTTATTTTTATTTTAAAATATATAGTTTAATTTTATTAAATTAATATTTCTTGATATTATTTTCACATCAACATTTTTGATAGCGTTTAAAAATTATTACTATTTATTAACGACATAATATTATAATTTTATAAATTAAATTATAAATTTTAAAGTTAAAAAATTGATAAAATCACATGAAATATTTTTATATTTTCTTAAATATTTATATAATTTCCAGAGAAATTAGTCCTTTATATGCAATAAAAAAGGAGATATTGTTGGACATCTGAGCAAAGTGAAGAAAATGAAATTCATATAGTACCAATAAAATTTAATGTGTTGTGTATGGAAAAGAATATTATTGTAGAGAAATTTGCAGATATATATTCCATTAATAAATAAATGGAATATTAATTAAAAGTGTGAGATATTTTTCACTAAAGTTTGAAATATAAATATATATATATATATATATATATATATTAAACAAAAATTAAATAAAAAAATTAATAAAATATCAAAATTATCCATAAATAAAAGTAAAAACAATGTTAATTTTTATTTAAATTTATTTCTAAATTATTATAAAAAAATAAAATAAACTAAAATATATAAATAATTATTTAGGTCTTTTAATAATAATTTAGAAATAAATTTATATCAAAAAATTAATATTGCACTAGTTATAGTTTAAAGGCGAAAAATTTACCTATTTTTATTTAAATACAACAAAATACATTCTTTCAAAATATAATTAAATAAATATTTTTATTTAAATACATGTTTTAAAGGAAAATAATATTTTATTAATTAAATATGAATATATCATTAAAGTATTTAAATACACGAATACATATCGGATACATATTTTATATCGTATTCAATAAAATATTATATCGGTATAATATTGCAAAATGAAAATTTGGAGTATCATTAGACTTTGCATTTCCAATTTCCAATTTTAATTTCACAATCTTAAGTTTCCAATTTGATTGGAGTAGAAATATTAAACATGAGAATTTTTAAGAAAACTATGTAATTAAACACAACTTGAGATATGGGCAATGAAAGAATCTATCTCCATGCGAGAAGATCCACCTTCAACCATTGATTCCCTTACAGACTCACCAAGTTCTGCTGCTCTCTTCCTTATTCCATCTCCTTCATCTGAAGCTATTAGCTTCTTCACAGAGCTCTCAACCATCTTTGCTGTAACAATCTCATCTCTACGTGCCCATTCCTTAACAGTAACGCCAATCTTAAGCAACTCTGTAATTAGCACTGCGTTTCTTGGCTGATCTGAATGCATTGGCCAAGCTGCAATTGGTACGCCCATGCTGATGCTTTCCATGCAAGAATTCCACCCACAGTGACTCATAAAACCTCCTGTTGCTGGGTGAGCTAAAATCTCCAATTGTGGTACCCAATCTCTCACCACCAATCCCACGCCTTCCACTGAATTCTCGTACCCTTTTGGGATCTCAGCTTTTCTTTCATTATCGACGTTGAAAATATCTGCTTTGTCAGCTTCTCTCAGTACCCAGATGAATTTTTGGCCACTTTGCTTCAACCCAATTGCTAGTTGCTTGATTTGTTCATTGTTCATGGCTGTTGTTGTCCCAAAAGACACGTAAATCACCGAGTTTCTAGCTTGTTTATCCAGCCATTCCAAGCAAAAATGTCTTCCATTTGTGCCTTTTGATCTTTCTGCAGGTATAATCACTGGATTAAAAGGCCCTAAAGCCCAATGCTTCTTCTTAGTACTAACAATTTCCTCCAGTGTTTCTCTCTCTTGTTTCTCGAGAAACTCAATGAAATCACCTTCTATCAATCTGCATGTGTTGTAAATACGCCCTGAATTAAACTTGTGATACTGATACTCAGAAGCAAGAAAATCCAAGAACTCATCAGTGAAACACCCTTCAAAAGTGGGAATATTTTCTGGGATAGCTCCAATTTTATTATGTCTCCCACTTCTTTCCATCTGTAACAAGCAAATGGTAAAAGCTGATACACTATGGAAAATGTAGGACTCAGCGTTGGAGATGAATCGAACTTCTTGAATCACAGACGCCATTAGAGAATCATTGATGACAATAACTTTTCTTGCTTTGCTCGAAAGTGAACGCAGAAGAACAGACACAGGCTCTCGAAGATGAGATGAGGCATTAATGAAAGCAGGTAGCAAATGAGAAGGGAACTTGTTCTTGGCATTTGGGTTAGGTGGAGGGCAAGGAAAAGGTGGGATTTCAAGGTCATGGAAATGGATACTAGCATTTGGAGGTACATCCCAGCCATGAACCCGTAGCTTGGCCTGGCGGTTGTGGGTGGCGGTGCCGATGAAGTGGACCGGAATATTGTAAGACAGGATGAGCCTGGAGAGTTGGAGGAGCTGGTTGAGGTGGCCTTGTGCTGGAAGAGGCACCATAACCACAATTACTTGGGATTGATTTAGGCCATTTTGGTCATCAATGGCTTCTCGGCGGTGCTGGCGGTCAGCCATGTGGTGATGCTCGGAGCTATATAGAGGTTAATTATGTGTTTTCTGTGAAGTTGGAAGATGGTTTTTCTCTTGGTTGTGATGAGGTCTTTTTATAGGAGATTCCATAATCTCATACCTATCCATATTATAAAGATGATTCACTTTTTCATCTCTAACTTTTATTTTTTTATTGATAATTTATTTATTAGTTTTTAATATTTTTTATTTAATGTATATTAATTCTATGAATAATTTAGTAATAATGCAGTTTTATGCGGATAAAGGGTATATCACAAAAAGATAATATAAACTTATTGATTTATTTTTTTAATTTATGTAAAAATAATTATATATTAACCTATTTTTACTTTAGAGAATCTCTCTCACCGTATTCTAAAAAATTGAATAATATTAACTATGGTTAAAAATAAATAATTTGATATTTTTTTTAAGTGAGATCGATAATTTTAATTCAATTAGATTAATTTAATTTAAATAAAATTTAGTTTTAATTCAATAATAAGCGATGGTTAAAAAGATAAATAAATAATTGATGTCATCAAAATCACTAATTGAGGTTGACTAAAAGTTGTTGTTCATGTGATGTTGTCTAAGTGATACGTTAGCTAATTCTAGTTAACAGTGAATTGCTTAATTGTGAAAAAAGCAACTATTGATTTATTGATATTAGATTCGTTTTGAGTATCGAAAAATCCCCGATTTGAACTCAAGTAAGAAATTATTTTAAAATAATTAAAAAAAGAAAACTTAATTGATTATACAAATTGACTTGAGGATTTTCACTGCGGGCGATTATCATGCATTTCGTCAATTGCACGTGTTGATAGTTTTTTCCTTTTAAATGAGTAGGTTTCTTTCTTCTGTCTACCAAGATTTACTTTCTCACATTTGCTCAAATATAAATTTCTGGATGTTTTATAGAAAATAATTTATAAATAGAGATAATTTTGAAGAAATTTATTTTTTTTAAATAATTTATTTTTTTATTATGTAATTACAATGTTAAATAAAAATCTTGTTGATAAAAAGCATTTCTCTTTTGATAATCTTGCTGAAATCTTGTTCATAAAAACATTTATATATATAAATATATATATATTGATGATCATCGGGTTTCATTAGATCTAGTCTATGATAACGACCCTGATTCAAAGGTTACAGGGCCTTTTCAACGAGCTGGCCTAGACCATCCCACTTGAGGTCGGGCCTCCTGTGGGTCTTAGTCCTTTCACACAAAGCTCGGCTCAGGACGTGACAGGAGAAAAGACAGCAGACCCAGTCACCTCGCAGTCCTGTCTACCCGCACGCCGGGAGAATTAAATGGTCATTTGGCGTGGAGAGGGCGTCAGATGATTTCGTACGTACAGACCTGTATGACTGAAATATGTGACACTGCAGCTGAGAGACCGTTAGGCATCGCTAACAGACAAAAAGAAAGGAATAAAGGGAATAAGACGCCTCCCCTCACCTAAACTAACCCAACCATTGTAAACTCTGTTTTCTCCTAATCTCATATTATCATATATATATATATATATATATAAAGTTAAATGAGACAAAAATTTAAAATTATAACTTTTAGCTATAAAAAAAAATAAAAATAATAATTTTGTTTAACAGAAGTAAGAGTTTTGATATTCAAATGCTAAATAATGGATTGGATTTTGTAGTTTGAGTCAGTATTGAATTGTGGTAATTAATTCTAACTTAAAAATTGTAACAATATATAAATTTTATTTTGTAATATAAAACGTATTCAATTTTTATTTTAATAATATAAAATTTCAGTTTACATGCATTAATAAGATTTTCGATTATTTTACTGACGATATTTATTAAATTAAAAATATATTTTTATTTTATATCTATGATATTTAATTAATTTTTTAATATTTTAAATAAATAATTAAACAAATGATTTAATTTAAAAAAATAATTAAATATTATATATATATAATTTGCAGCTTGTAAAGAAGGAAATATGAAGCGGCGGATACCTAATACCTACCTAATGAATGACCATCTAAACGTTCAAGTCAATGCTCGTTTTAAATGGACATTAAACAATAAATAATAAATATATTTTGAATTTTGTATTCTTATTTCCTTTATACGATAAAAAAAAATTAATTTATTGTTTTTTTTAAATTTAGACAATATCAATTAATAGAAAAAATATATATATTTATAGAGATTTTGGTGATTATACCGTAGTAATCATTTACGGTAAAAGAAAAAGAGAGTTAGATTCTATTTGATAAGGGGTGAACCTTCAAACTCTAAGACTCTATTGCAAGGGGAGCGTCATGGGTGGCCGAACCTACACATCTGGTCATATCAATCACGAATGTGGCATCACGGACCCAATAAGAAACTATTAGCATGTAAAATTTTCAGGGAAAATATTGAATATATTATTATATATATGGTGTTTTATATACCTCAACAAATTAAGTAATTTAAAAACTTACTATTATAAATGAAATGGTATTTTATGTTATTTAAATAAAATTTAAATAAATTTTATGTTATAAAATAAAATCTATGTATCTTATTGTTATTATCCTAAATTGATGTATAGTCTACTGTGTCAATTTTATCTCGCTAATATTATTTTTATCATATCTTTTTTTAAAATTTTTTTTTTAAAATTTTTTATTTTTTAATGAACTATATTTATTACTTTCTTGTACAGTTTATAAAATTACATCTATATTTTTTTGCGAATCTCATTCTACTGCTCTACTTATATAATTTTTCGTCTTTTCAGTACTTGCAATCGTCAGCTTTCTTTCTGCATATCACTATATCTGCCAGCATACTTTTATTTTTGTAAAACAATATCATATCTTTTCTGCATATCACTATATCTCTAAGCATACTTTTATTTTTGTAAAACAATATCATATCTTTATAAAATGTCATGGTGCCTTGTTGTATTGCTCATGATTCATCTCTCGAGAAAAATCCAAAAAGGAAAAATCTCACAAAGAAAGATCTCAAAGATAAAAGTTTACGTGAAATAAAATCTCGAAGAATAAACCACTAAAATAATATTGAAAAGACAGACTAATAAGTATTATATAAAATTAGCATTCAAAATCAATAAATTTTGAATAGTGGTAAAATAAATAAAAATAATTAATTCCTTTGGCATGTTAATTAGAACTCATATTTTTTATTTTATCTAATTTATTCTAATTTCAAAATTCAGTAGTAATTATAATTAAAAGTTTAATTAGGACATAAATTTACTGATGTTTACAGTCTAGTCAGTATAATTTTTGTTTTTATTATGGGATCTGCACTCTAATCATGGTTAATAAAAAAAACCTTATGTTATGGGTATCTACTGAAAAAAAGTTGGAAAGTGAGTACCATAATTATTAAAAAAAAATAGAAAAATTACTATTTAATACTTATAATATAAATAAATAAATAACCTGAAAGCACCAGATGAGAAGAGAAAAATTGGTCAACTTCAAATACAGTCTATATCATAGATTATTTAAAATGCGCCAAATTTAAAATAATTTGATTAGAACTTCTCTATAAAAAAAAACATCCCCAAACAAATTCATAAATATTTCAAAATGATACAACATAATAAATAGACAATTTTTATTTATATTAAATTTATTTAAATTTTAGAGTAAATGGGTAGATTTTATATAAATTTCACTGTTATTTTATATTACAGATTTATATAAACTCAATCTAGTTAAACTTTTTTAATAAATAGGCGTAAAAAGTAAATATTTGATAATAAATTTTAAATAGTATGTCAAAATACTAATATTTAAAAGTTGAGGAAATAAATTAATTAAAATATAAATATTTAAAATTTAAAAAATAAATTATAAAAATTTATTTTTTAAAACTTTTGCCGACTATCATTAAAACAACTGTCGGCTACTAAAATATTTTAAAAAATTACTAAAACAAGCTTATATTATCGAACATGTAATATTAGCAAAGAGAGTTAAAATGCACGACTTGCTATTTTATTCTTACATATCAAAAGTGAAAATGATATTCAAATAAAGTCATTGTTTATTTATTTGTCTATGAACAATTATGCTTGTGATCTCAAACATTCCATGGAATGTCTGTTGTTGGATTTATGATTTTGAATATATAATATTTAATTTTTTGTGGATTATTATATAGTACATTCATATGTACATATATATGATGAGATTAATGTAATGTTTGTCTGAAATCAATTTCAGACAACTGATTCAATCGCTTGTTGATGCATGATATGTAGATGATGATGATGATGATGATGAGCATAGGTTGAGAGAGTAGTTAATAGTCACTTTCTAGCTTTTGGTATAATGGGTGTGTATATCATATAGAGAGAAAAGAGAGAGATACTTTGATATAATAAGGAAGTTGTAGGAAAATAGAATACGCAGCTGAGCTGAGAGGCACACGTTACTCAACATATCATATCATGGTCTATATGTCTCCTTATGAGATGATTTGATGTTTCCTTTGTTTTTTTTTTTTTTAAAAAAAAATTATTATATAATCTCTCTATTATAAAAAAATTTATTAATTAATTTTTTTTATTTTAAAAAATATATTAAAATATTATTAACATTTTAAAGTGTATTAATTAATTTTTTTATTAATATTTAAAATTAATTAATTTTTTCATTAATTTTAATAATTAAATATTATAAAAAAAATCTAAAATGTTCATAATATAAAAAAAATTAATTGATAGATTTTTTAAAAATCTAAAACCAACGAATGAATTTTTCAAAACTATATGATCTAAATAATAAAATATTTAACAGATAAAATTAATTGACGAACTTTTAATAGACTTTTTAAAATATGAGAGATGTTTTAATATATTTTTTAAAATTAAAAAATTAAATTAATAAATTTTTTTCTATAATATAGAAATTAAGTAGTAGTGCGAATATAATTTGCTTTTGAAAATTTGTTCAAACATTCTTTTATTAAAATCATATGTTTATGCGGAGTAACTAGTTTTAAACTTTATGACACCGAGTTTAATTTTTACTGACGACATCAAATGTACGATTTTTAAAAATATAACAAAAGTCATAGATCTGTAACAAAATTATCATTTACAGAGTTAATTTTATATTTTAATTATTTTTTAGATATTTTTATAATTTTATATATTATAAATAACCTTTCTTTGAATTTACTTTTTAATTTTTAAAAAATTTCAATAAAATTTTTTAATTTTTAATTTATATTTTCTCTTATTTCATCTTAGTTAAATGATATTAATTAAAATTTCTGACGAAATCTAATCAATTCTTTATCACACACGTATTTGTGTTTATATATATATTGCGTATGCAAGAATGGAGTATTAGAACGAATATTATAGAAAAAGTGTGTGAAAATAGTCATACTATTAATGACTACATATAAATCTTAGAAAGCAAAGAATCCATTTAAAAGTAAAGTTAATAGACAAATTTAAACAACTGATCTATTGGAGAAAAAGATAGACACTAAAATAAAAATATATTTAAATTTCTATAGAAATTAAAGTGATAAAAATAAAATATAATAAAAATAAGCTAACAAGAAAATATTATTATTACACGAATTAAAAAAGAGTTTCAGAAATTTATATTTACGATGATTAAAAAGAATGATAATTTTATTACAGCTTCGATTGGTATTATATTCTAAATAAAATGAGAATGATAAAAATAAAAGAATAAGAGAATGAGAACTAGGGAATGGGGAGATTTTTTTTTTTTTCGACTTCCTTTTATTTTTTAAAATAATTTTTTTCCTTTTATTTCATAGAAATTATTTGAAATTTCTAAATTATTTTTTATTTAAATAATAAAGAATTAGATATTTTGTTTGAGCTGATTATAGCCGTATTTTAATTGAAAAAAAGAATTAAAATAATAACACTTAACTTTTTAGATAAAGAAAAAATTTCAAAATACACCTAATATAGAGGGAACCATAGAAAGGTGATGAGGATTTCACTGGGCAAAAAAGGAAAAGAGGATGTGACATTACAAAGAATTATTAATTGTAGTTTTTAGACTTTTAAACGAAAGAAAAGAAAAGAAAAACTGAATACTTTGCGTAAAGGACTAAAATTCTAATTAAATTGTTAATATTAAGAGAAAAAAAATAATTCAATTAGATATACATATAATTCAGCAACGTCTAATAAAGTATTTAAAATAAAAGTGCACCTTTACAATAGATAAATAGTATGTCCATTAAAATCATAACACATATGTTTAGGGCTTGCTTTGGATCAAAAGACCTCTCCTTGCTAGTTTAGTGAAAAATGTCCAAGTAGGATTTATACAATCTTTAGTGGGACCTCCACATCCTGATTTTAGTGAAATCTTTTCTAGCTCACATCATTCTAAATTTTAAATGCATGTGCGATGATGTACTTGATATTCAAAGTATGGATTAGTCGATTTAATATTTATAATTAAACTTATCCACCATTAATGAGTCGTCCAACAAATCGATTGAAAAATATTTCGGTCTCGTTCGAGAAAATGCGTCATTCATAAAAAAACTCATTACAGTTAGGGGTATATATACACCTACCCAATTAGGAGAATCTCTTTAACTTTGCTGAAATCACCATTTTACACTTCTAAATAAATTGTAATTTCTCCAATTAATTACTCTCATTTATTACCAGTATTTAATACTCTTTAATTACTTATTAAAATAAATTTTTGTTCAATTGTTCGGATCATATTATCCTTAAATCTCAAAAATATTCTAAGAAATAATATATTTTTAGCACGCATGATATAATATAAAATTATAGAATAGATAATAATAATAATTGATATTATTTAAATCCCTCTCATTGTTAAAATAAAAAAATTGTTATATTAATAGATAAAAATAAGTAAACAAATAACCCTTTGCAAAAAATTAAGAGGGGTGTGGATAATTAACATGGGAATGGGGAAAAAATTATTATATTTTAATTAATTAACTTACCTAAATGTTAATTACCTGTCTTTGTATTAGATTAATACTAGTATTTAGCACTTATGAATTTTTTTTTTTCATTTTTACCTTTTAAAATTTTAATTATCATTTTTTATTGAAAACAAGAGAAAATATTTAAAATTAATATTTTTTAAAAAATTTAAATATTTATTAGATTAAAATTAAGATTGAAATGTTTAATAAATAAAAATATTAAAATATAGATATATAAATATATATTTAACCGAAAAAATATTTAAATGTGGGGTCAATTGTTTCATTTGTCGTATGTTGTCTACAACTGGTGCATATATGTGCGTGTGTTTGAGTTGTAACAATATTTAGATGTAGGGTCAATTGATTTATTCGTCTCATGTTATCTATTATTGGTCCTGTATATGTGCGTGTTTGAGTTATATATATATACGTATAAAAAAAAATTTATAATTTAATTTTTTAGTATTGTAATTATTAATAAATCAGTTCTTATATTTTTTAAAATTTATTAAAACGTAATTTTTTTCAATACAATTATATTGTCATTTTTTCTGTTAAAATTAAATAAAGGATGAGAAATAAAATTTTTAAAATTTAATTTTATCTCAAATAAAATCTTTTATTTAATTTTTGAATATTGTTATTATTAACAAGTCAGTTTCATATTTTTAAAAATCTATTAAAATATTCTTATCTTTTTTTATATCCATTAAAAAGGCATTATCGTTTCTTTCCGCCAATAAAATAATCCATATCTTTTAGAAATATCTATTAAAATATTCTTATCATTTATTTTCGTCAATGAAATAGTTATTTCTCATCGTTTTTTTCGGTTAACGAAATAGTTACTTCTTATCGTTTCTTTCCGTCAATGAAATCGTCTCTCCTTATATTTTCAGAAATTTATTAAAACGTTATTATCTTTTCTCATATCTATTAAAACGTTTTTATCGTTTATTTTCATCAACGAAATAGTTTTTATCTTTTCTTACATCTATTAAAACGTTCTTATCATTTATTTTCATCAACGAAATAGTCTCTCCTCCTCCTCTTACTCCTCCTCGAAGAAGAAAAAGAAGGAGAAGGAAGAAGAATCGATGAAGAAAAAGAAGGAGGAGGAAGAGGATGAAAAGAATGGGTAATTTGGTCTTTTACTATATTTTTAACAGCAAAAATAGATGGAATGACTATTTCGTTGACAGAGAAAAAAGATAAAAATGATTTAATAGATTTATAAAAATATAGAGATTGACTCATTAATAATGACAATACTCAAACACTAAATTGTAAATCTTCCAAAAAAATTATTAAAATATGAGGTCATTGATTCAATCACCTAGGTATTAGCATTTAATCGATTAAATTTCAAATCGAATTAATAGAATAAATTAAAAATTAAAATTTTAATATTTATAAAAATAAAATTAATTTTGATAAAAATCAAACTGAATTGAATCGGTTTGATTTGATTGAATATAATTCAATTATATTTGATCGGTTAGATTTTTTAATAAAATTTTTATTTTTAAAATTTATTTTTAATATTTTAAAATTTAATTAAAATATTTAAAATTTAATTATGATATAATCTCTCCATATTATTAAAAAATATACAATTATGATTAATAAATTTGATTCGATTTTTTTAATTGTTTTTATCAAAATCAAATCGCAATGAAATAATTAAAATTTTTAAAATTTAAAATTAAACTGAATAAAAATAAATAAAAATTATATTAAAATTTTAAATTAATTTAATTTAATCAATTTTTTTAGTTTAAACCGAATATTACTCATATTTATTATCTAATTATTTAGAATGATGTATAGTAGTTTTTATTTAATGTATTTAATGTAGTAATTTTATTTTTTTTTGTCGATTTTTAATTTTTTTTAAAAAATATAACTATTTAATTTTTTATATGTAGACTGTGTATACATACTTTTAATTTTTAAAGGATTAAATAATTTTATTGTTATTTTTGAACCACTTATTTTTTTATAAAAATATAATTATTTACTTTTAATGTATAGGCATATATTTTTATATTATAAATTTTTAAGAGTTAAATAGTTAGAATTTATAATTTATAAAATTTAAAAATTAAATTATTATAATTTATAAGATTTTAAGAATTATATAGTTTGATTTTGAAATAATAATATAACAATATATTATGTTACTTGAAAAATTAAAGTCAATACATTTTTAAATATTAAAAATCACAAAATAGAAAAATTACATATAATGAATTTTCCATATTAAATGATATATATAATTAATAAGATTAAAATAAAAAATAAAAAATTATAATTTATTACAAATATAATAATTATTAATTTTAATGTTTAAAAAGCCTATTAACTTAAAAAGTAATAATTTTACTTTTTTTTATATTTATAACTAAAATTTTTAATTTTAAATTAAAAACTCTGATTTTTTAAAATTTATTATAATTATAATAATTTTTTAAATTAATTTTAATGAAATTTAAATTAATTTATATGACATGTCATATATCATTATTTTTATTATATAAATAATTTAAATTAAACATTAATTAAAACTCTAAATTTTTAATTACCTGAGATTTTTATTTATGCAATAGAAAATCAGATATTTTAATCATATAATTTAAGATTTCAAATAATTATGAATTTAGGGTTTTAATTAAAGTTTAGCTAAAAATAATTGAAATAAATTGTAGGTAAACTAATTTAAATTTAATTAAAATTAATTTAAAAAATTGTTATAGATATAATAAATTTAAAAATTAAAATTTTAACTATAAATATGAAAAACGATAAAGTTTTTTTTAGCCTATACACCTCTTTTAAAATATTAATAGGTCCAATCAAAATATAAAATAAAAAAAAATAAAAAGCAATACAAAAATTCTTTAAAAAAAGATAATTATAAATACTAAAAAAATAGAGTATTTATCTCTTAGATATAGGTATAGATGTTGTTGTGAGGTCATTAATTATTCTTTCCACTGCAATTATCTCATATAATATCCAAAATTCAAATTTGGATAAACTAATTGTTTAAAGTTAAATTTTACAATATCAAAATAAATATTTACATTAAATTTTATATACAACTAATAAACAGATATAATATAAATATATAATTTAAATGTTATAAACGATATAAAACGAGATTTATATTTAAATTATTTTTATTTTAATAAACTAGATAATCATCTAATCAGATAATATTCGATTCCATTACAAAAAAATTCGGATGTTTCAAGTCTCAATCCTTCGTCAAGACAGACTCTTTCAGTTTAGAGAGTTAGATTCCATAGAAAATCACCATTAAAAGATATTATATGTTAAATTTTTATTACAAAAATTTCTTATCTATTATATGTAGGGTGACAAAGTTCACAAGAAATAATAAATCAGAGCAATTGGGTTTTCAATATGATCATTATTAACTCAATTGATAGGCATTTTATAGCCTTTACATAAACTGATAGAACGAAGAATAAGCTAAAGAAATAATACAGCAGAAGAATAAAACTAAGAATAAGATCTCCTAACTTCTAGCAACAGCAAAGATTTTCCTCCTGCTGAATAGGTCTTTTATTGACTAAAACTATCAACAATCCCTCCCTTGAACAAATTTCTTCTGTAAGCAAAAATTAGTTCAAAGTAGAATATGTACTCATGCCCAAACCTTCTTTCAATTTTTGAAACGCACCTAACTTTAGAGGCTTAGTCATTATATCTGCTAGCTGGTCTTGGGTCCCACAAAATTTCATATCAATAATCCCTTCTTTGACTAAATCTCTAAGAAAGTGAAACCGTACTCTTATGTGCTTTGACCTTCCATGTAGAACAGGATTTCTTGACAGCTTGATTGTTGAAATATTGTCGCACATTAGAACTGTAGCTTTATCTTGAGCTTGACTTATATCTTCCAGCACTCTCCTCATCCACATAGCCTGACAGGCACACGCAGCAGCTGCTACAAATTCAGCTTCTGTGGTTGACAAAGTTACTATTGGTTGCTTTCGTGATGACCATGCCACAGCACCTCCGCTTAACAGGAACACATAACCAGATGTGCTTTTGCTATCAACCATATCACCTGCGTAATCACTATCTGTAAAACCAAAAAAATTGTTTTCTCCACCTCTTTTGTAAAAAAACTCCATAATCTGTAGTACCCTTGAGATATCTCATCACCCTTTTTATTACTGCAAAATGGAGTTTCGTGGGATTGCTCATAAATCGACTTATAAGACTCACCACAAACATAAGATCAGGTCTGGTAGCTGTGAGATACATCAGACTACCCACCATCTGTTTGAATTGTGTTGCATCAGTTTTTTCTCCTCCTTCATCTCTACTGATTTGTTGTCCGGGAACAATTGGATTTCTTACTGGATTATAATCTTCCATTCCAAATCGTTGTAATACTTCACCAGCATATTTCCTTTGACAAATAAATATCCCATCAGTTCTCTGGATAATTTCGATGCCAAGGAAAAATTTCATTAGACCCAAATCCGTCATATCGAACTCCTTTTCCATGGAGTATTTGAACTCTGTGAGTAGCTTTTCATCATCACCTGTGTATAGTAAGTCATCCACATAAATACTCACAATCAAGATTTTTCCTTTGCTTCTTTTCACAAACAGAGTTTGTTCATTGGAACTGTTTGTGAAACCTTCCTTTAAAAAATAAGTTTCTATGCGGCTAAACCAGGCTCTGGGTGCCTGTTTTAACCCATAGAGCGCCTTCTTCAATTTGTAAACCATTTGTTCACACCCCTTTTTTTCGTACCCCTTCGGCTGTTCAACATAAATGTCTTCTTCCAATTCTCCATGTAAAAAAGCTGATTTTACATCTAATTGATGTAATTTCCAGCCTTTTTGTGCTGCCAGAGCTATAATCATTCGAACTGTATCCATTCTGGCCACTGGTGCGAATACTTCAGTGTAATCAATTCCATACTGCTGTGTGTATCCTCTAACGACAAGCCTTGCTTTATATTTGTCGATCTCACCTTGCTCATTCAATTTTGTTTTGAAGATCCACTTCACACCAACTGTTTTTGCTCCTGCTGGTAATTCCATCAAACACCAAGTGTGATTCTTTTCGATGGATCTTATTTCATCATCCATGGCCAGACGCCATTTTTCCTCTGTCACTGCTTCCTCATAGCTTGTTGGGTCTGAAATTACAAGATTGGCCATTAAATTTGCTTCATCTTCTTCAGACAGTCCTTCACCTGAAACAAAATCTGTTAGGTGTGTGGGGGGACGCCTAACTCTGCCCTCCCTTGCTGCAAGTCCTCTTCCCTCCCCTGCTGCAAGGCCGTCTTCACCATCTGGACTGGTGTCAAGTGGTGCTTGTTGATCAGGTTCAGCAATAGTCTCCTCCTCTTCTCTTTCAGTAAGACTGATGTTATCACCCCATTCTAATTCAATTTGATGGCCGTCATGTTGGCTTTTGCTCCAATCCCATGACTGATTCTCGTCAAATATCACATCTCGACTAAGAATAATTCTGTTATTTATAGGATCAAACATTCGATATCCTTTGGATTTGTTGCTAAATCCAAAAAATACGCAGCTCATACTCTTGTCCTCCAATTTTGTCCGCCTTGAGTCTGGTACATGAGCATATCCTATGCAGCCAAAAACTCGAAAATAATCCACAGTAGGTTTCTTTCCGCTCCATGCTTCTTCTGGGGTCAAATCTTGGACAGCCACTGTAGGTGATCTATTTAAGAGATGAAATGTCCACTGAACTGCTTCTGGCCAGTAAATCTTTGGTATGTTCTTTTCAGTCAACATGGCTCTTACTAAATTCATGACTGTGCGATTCTTTCGCTCGGCTACTCCATTTTGTTGTGGGGTATAAGCCGTGGTTAATTGTCTCTTCACCCCTTGTTGCTTACAGTAGTCATTGAATTCAGTGGAGTTGAATTCTCCACCCCTGTCTGTTCTCAAACATTTGATTGGCAAACCAGTTTCCTTTTCCACAAGAACTTTAAAACATTTAAAATGATAAAAAGTTTCTGATTTGTCAACCAAAAAATAACACCATGCTTTTCGGGAAAAATCGTCTATGAAGCATAAGATATACCTCTTGTGACTGCTTGATGCTGGTGTGATGGGGCCACAAAGATCAGCATGAACCAGGTCTAACTTGTCAGAAGCTCTCCACTTACTTTTCTTTGGAAATGGAATGCGTTGCTGCTTACCCTTCATACATGCCTCACATATGGAGTTTGGCTCAGTAATTTTAGGCAATCCAATTACCATGTTTTTGTTATTCAATGTCTGTAGCCCTTTGTAGCTTAGATGTCCGTAGCGGTGATGCCATAGAATTGAATCATCCGGATTGCCAATTTGAAGACACTTCTCAGAGTCGGAAACAGCAGGTGTGCTACCAAGCAAAATGAACATTCGGTTTGCACTCATAACTGATTCGGCCATTTTTCCTTTCAAAGGATGATAGAGACTGCATTTTCCTTCGTTAAATAAGATTGCCACACCTTTCTCTTGTAGCTGCCCTACACTCAATAAATTATTTGTCAGCTCTGGAACAAAATAAACATCACGAATAGTGTAGCATACCCCTTCCAGACACACTTTCACCTCTCCTTTGCCAGTAACCTGCATTCTAGAATTGTTTCCGAGCTTGACTGAATGAAGAAAAGTTGTGTCTAAGCTCGAAAAGATCTCCTGATTGCCACACATATGATTCGAGCATGCAGAATCCACAAACCAAGCATTACTTCTGTTAGTCTGATGGAGGTCCACATATGCCATGAGCATTAACTCATCCTCCTCATCAAGGTCGGCATAATTTGCTTCTTTTAACTGAGGACATTCATATTGAAAATGTCCTAAACCATGACATTTGTAACATTCAACAGTGGCTTTGTTGAATACTGCTCTTCCTCGACCACGCCCCCTCCCTCTGCTGGGGCCTCTTCCTCTGCTAGTTGATGACCGTCCTTCAATATTGAGCACCTGTTCGTCATCCTCCTTCCGAATCCGCTTAAACTTTTGTT
Source organism: Manihot esculenta (assembly GCF_001659605.2). Lineage (NCBI taxonomy): Eukaryota > Viridiplantae > Streptophyta > Magnoliopsida > Malpighiales > Euphorbiaceae > Manihot > Manihot esculenta. The sequence continues at coordinate 3,898,786 of NC_035169.2, read as the reverse complement.
CATGAACTACTAGAGTACTCTGCAGCTCATCAACTGTCATAGTTTCAGTGTCGTTAGACTCTTCAATAGACACACAAACATATGTAAATTTATCCGTGAGAGTACGCAAAATCTTTTCAACGATTTTGGTATCTGTCATCACCTCACCATTACTCCTCATTTGATTTGCTACAGTCATAACTCTAGCAAAATACTCTGTAATGGTCTCATCTCTCTTCATCTCAAGAACTTCAAACTCTCTTCGCAAGGCATTAAGAAGAGATTTCTTGACTTTGGTATTGCCTCCAAACTTCTGCTTCAAAGAATCCCACACTATTTTTGCTGTACGACGATCGAGGATCTGCTCGAATACAGTTCTGTCAATAGCTTGAAATAGGTAGTGTTTCACTTGATAATCCTTGGTCCTAGCATCATCAAGTTGTGCCTGCTGTGTTTCTGACAACCTGGTTGCTATCGGTGGTTCCTCAAAACCATTTTCGATTAAGCTCCATAGACCTTTAGCTCGAAGAAGGTTTTCCATGAGCTCACTCCAGTGATCATAGTGACCATCAAAGTGAGGGATCTTTGTTAGTGTCTTATCATCACTCATCTTGCTGTGTTTGATCACTCAAAAACTGTTTCTCAGGGCCAGTAGGGCTCTGATACCAATTGACAAAGTTCACAAGAAATAATAAATCAGAGCAATTGGGTTTTCAATATGATCATTATTAACTCAATTGATAGGCATTTTATAGCCTTTACATAAACTGATAGAACGAAGAATAAGCTAAAGAAATAATACAGCAGAAGAATAAAACTAAGAATAAGATCTCCTAACTTCTAGCAACAGCAAAGATTTTCCTCCTGCTGAATAGGTCTTTTATTGACTAAAACTATCAACATAGGGGTGAGCATTCGGTCGGTTCGATTTAAAACCGAACCGAATAAACCGAAAATCGAAATTTTAATATTTATGAAAATCAAACCGAATCGATTTTGGTCAGAAACCAAATGGAACCAGTCTGATTCGGTTTGATTTGATTGGTTTCGATTTTTAATAATTTTTTATTTTTTACACTTTATTTTTAATATTTTAAAATTTAATTAAAATATTTTAATTTTAATATGATTTAATTTTTTTATATTATTGAAAAAATATATTATTATCACTAATCGGTTTAGTTCGGTTTTTTTGGTTTTTTTCTGATCAAAACTGAACCGAATCGAAATAACCAAAATTTATGAAATTAAAAACTGAACCGAACCGAAATATATAAAAAACAAAACTAAATTTTCAAATCGGTTCGATTCAGTCGGTTTTTTCAATTTGAACCAAATACTGCTAACCCCTAATTATATGATACTAATAAAATTGTCAGAAAAATCATTAACTCGCTCTATTTTCTTATAATATAAAAAATAATGATATCAAAAATCAAAATATATAATTAGACTTTTGAATTCAAAATATTACACTATTCTCACTTTTCTTTTTAGTTTATATATTTGAATATCAAATTAATTTTCATAAACGCCAACTATCTCATATTATTTACTTTACAAATTTATCAATTGGAACACAATTTTATTTATATTATATTATTAACGTATATTTTTATATTATAAAAATAATAAAATATATCTTATAAAGTTATTTGCTAAGAATGGAAATAGATAAGATATGGCAAAAATTTGAACTATTTGATTTTAATTAATATTATTAATATTTGAATTCATTCTAAATTCCATTAAAAATGATTTTAAATTATTTAAATTTATTTTAAATTTAATTATAACTATCAGAATAATATTTCAATAATTTAATTTATATATTTTAATTAATAATTTACATAAAAATACAATTGTATTAATAACTTTCATTTTAAAAGCTAATATTTCTAAAAAATATTTAAATTATATTTTCAAATGAAAATACATAAAAAAAACTGTATAAATATATATTATATTAACTTAATTATTTATATAAACAATTTTAGGAGGATTTGATTAAATCAAATACCTAAAATTATTCGATTTGTTAATCTCTTTAATTTTATTATATGAAAATTTTTTTAATTATAGTGTTTGAAAAAATTTTAAAATATATAAATATAGGAAAACTTATTAGTATATATTTTAAAAATACATATATATATTAAAAAATTTTTTTAAAATATAAAGACAAACTATTAATGGATTTTTTATATCATAAAAAATAAATAATAAATATTTAACCATTAAAATTAATTAAGAAATTGATTAATAAATTTTTTAAAATATTATGAGTATTTTAATGTGTCTATTAAAATTAAAAAATTAATCAATAAATTTTATTTAAAATTAAATAATCATTTTCCTTTATTATTATTTTTTTTGAAATGGATTTTCCTTTAACTTAATAATATTTAAAATAAATAAAAACATTTGTATTGATAATAGTGATTATTATTTATAAAATAATAATGATGTGAATTCGCGGAACACGTGAGCTTGCTGTCTGCTAGTAATGACAGTGAGGCTGAGAGAGGGACGTTGTTGACTCACGAGATCCATCAATTTCTAAACTTTATATCTACATGTGCTTCACGCATACATTGTTCCTAATGTTTTTTTTTTTTTTTTTGAAAGCAACATTGTTCCTAATGTTTATTCGCAGTGATTAGTCAATGCGTAAAAAAGAAAATATGAGCTGGTTGGCTCGTATGACAGTCATTTTGATACTCAAATCAATAAACTGACAAAATTGATGAATGTAATGAATTGATTTAAATTCAGAATGATTGTGTAAAAATACATATATTGATCTTTGTGTTCATTAACTTTTATACTATAAGAAAATAGAGTTGGTTACCAAATCTCCTAGAAATCTAAATGGTACAGACTAATAGATAAGAGATCCCACGATTATAGATGTAATAGGAATTCACTAGATTGTATTTGCTAATGCTAACTTTTCGGAAAGTCTCGTCTTGTCCAAGAGGGCGAGTCTTGGTGAAGATCTAAATGCTACGGTGTTCGGGTCTTTCTTTATGGTGGAACCGCATATCAGCCTATCAAACTTTTGCCATGTGACCCTATTTTTGGGTGACAGCTCATGACTTATTTTGGACGATTGTTATGTCCTATTAAAGGTCTCCCCACTGATTTGCGATTCGTTAGATTCAAAGGTTACAACTGTTTCCATGGGTACGGTACACATAGCATGTATAAATTGGCTCTCCATACCCACATCTCTATGTACTTGATCCAAAGCAATCAGAACTCTCGTCCAATTATTTCGCACATCAATTTTCCAACCTGATGAATAAAATTTAAATAACTTGAATAATTATATTAACATACTAACACTCTTTACTAAAAGTGAATAGTGCTGCCTCGCTTTAGCTAGGCTGAAAATACGATTTTCGACATTCTGCGGCTGCAAGAGTCCATGAAATAGCGCGTATATAAGAGTTGTTTGAATGGGTTGTGTCAGCCTTTTCCATGTATTGCAATTGGCAAATCACAAAAGGCAAGCAATGCCATTTATCTTATCATTGGATGCGCAAATCCCCTCTTCCCCCAAGGTCAAATGCTTAGCGGTTACCTACCTTATGGTTTCGACATAACATGTCCTTATTAAATTTATCAATGGGACTAATGCCCAGTAATTAGTTTGGCAATTACCTGCCATGTGGCTGGCCTGGCGGATACCCGCCTCGTGGCGTCAGCATAAAATACCTTGAAATTTTAATTAGCGAGACTAACACCCAAACACTCGCTTAGCGGTTACCCGCCTCATGGCATTAATATAAAATGCCTTAGAAGAATTGTTAACGAGACTAACATCCGTTCATCAGCCTGGCAGATATCCGTCTTGGTATAAAATTCCTTAGGAATTTAATTAGCAGGATTAACACCCTAGTCATCGGCCTGGCGGATACCCGTCTCGTGGTCTTGGCATAAAATGCCTTAATTAACTTTAATAATTAGGATTAACACCCGGACATGAGCGTAGCAGATACCAATCTTGTGGCCATCTTTAGCAAAAATTACTTTTAACTACTATTTTTTGAGACCAACACCTGAAGACTCGACTGACGGTTATCCGTCTTATAACTCGCCTAGTGGTTACCCACCTTGTGGCATCAGCATCAAATGCCTTAAACAATTTTGTTAACAGGACTAAACCCCAGCATCACCTAGCATATATCTGCCTTGTGACTTTGGTATAAAATGCCTTAGTTAATAAGACTAACCCCAGTCATCTGCTTAGTGGATACCCGTCTTGTGGTTTTAACAAAAATGCCTTAGTTAATGGGACAAACCCTCGGTCATCGCCCTAGCGGATACCCACCTTATGGCTTTGGCATAAAATGTCTTAGTTAACGGGACTAACACTACGTAATCGGCCTGGAGGATATCCATCTCTTAGTTTTGACATAAAATGTCTTCGTTAATAGGACTAATACTCGGTCATACGCTTGGCGGTTACCTCCCTTGTGGTTCGCCTGGAGGTTACTCGCTTTGTGGCATGTTTTCTTGTCTCTACACTTTCATTCATCCATCGTTGCTGATTTAAATACTAAAAAATATTGACGAATACATCATAGTTTTATTGATAATTCTTTCAAGAATAATTAAAAGACTTGGTCATCTAACTTGACTAATTTATAAGTACTAGGATGAATAACCTCAGGAACCTTAAGACACATTTCAGTTCTTATCCAATTTGCCGGTCTCGACATCCCCATTTTTACCATACTCCTCGTTTAAAAACTCAGAATTTGACTCAAGAGCTGGATATCTGTGACATTCTACTTTTATAGACCTTATTGCCTCTTGGTCCTGTTGCAATTATGTGAATAATCTGTACGGGTTCATTTTCATCAAAATTGACTGGTGCTTTTCCTGACCTCTTTTCTTCTCTATCTTTTATATCGAACTTTTGGAGCGTGCTGACCCTTATTAATCTCTCGATCTTATCTTTCAGCTTCTGGCATTCCTCTGTTGTATGCCTGTGGTCTTCATGGAAATGGCGGTACTTGATCCTATCTCGCCTTCCAGCCTTCTTTGGATTGAGCTTGTGAGGCCGTCTCACCTCTTTATTATTTTTCCTGATCCATATTAAAATATGTTTCCGTGAGTCATTCAATTGAGTGTAATTCTTATACTTACCTTGGTCATCCCTTTCTCTGGACACTGGATAGTTCCTACGGTCTCCTTCATACCCTCGCTTCTCCAGCTTCTGGGTTTGCTTTTGACTCGTCCTCTTGTCTTCTTTTAGTGCCTGGACTTCATCATCCAGCCTTATGTACTTCTGAGTTTTATCCATTAGCTGCTGATAAGTAGTGGCAAGGTTCTTGATGAAAGAGTCCATGAACTTGATATTATGCGTTTCTTTTTTCAATGCCTCGCATGCTATTTCGTGATTCAACTCTTCCACTTATATTGCTTCAGCATTGAAACGTGAGATAAAACTCTTTAAATACTTGTCCTCTCCTTGGTGGATCTTCCACAAGTCAGAGGAGAGCCTGAGCTCAAATGTTGAATAGAACATGCAAACTGAGTAAAGTTTTGAATAGAACCTGAGCTCAAATGTTGGTACTATTTATGAGCCAAACCTATGAGTGTGGACGGAAACACTTGGCACAACACAAAGTTGTTGATGTCTTGGAGCTGCATCGTCACTCTGAGGATCGCCAAATGACTCATGGGATTTGTTGTTCCGTCATACTTGTCCAAGCTTGGCAACTTGAACTTGGTATAAAAAGTTTCTGCTAGGATCTCTTCTGACAGGAGCGAGGCATCATCCAATACATAGTCCTCCTCCTATTCGTTTTAGTACCTTTACACAGTTCAGACCAACTTCCAATCAACCTCCTTTGGAATCTTGTCCGATCATTCATCCTTCAGCTTAGCCTTCCCTTTGGATTGCGTTTGGATTATTTCTGTTCGAGTTCTTGGGGTCTCAACAGAAGCTTCCTCCCTTATCTTGGGAGCCATAAATGAGATCTCCTCTCGAGCCTTATATTATTCGAGAGTGGATTGCAGCTTTTTAATATACTAGAGCATTTGCTCATTATTCAAATTATTGAAATCTGCCTCATTGGCCATAGAGAGTGTGTTTTGTCCATTAGTAGGAGCGAAAAAAATATTGGCGCCCTTGTTGGCAACAATCTTGGCAGCAGCCGTGAATTGTCATCTATTTAGAGAATGGAAGAAAAAAAAAGATTTCTTTTTAAGAGAAAGTGAATCAGAAACTGATTTTAATCCAAATGAATTGAGAGAATTCAATAGAATTCCCAGCAATAAAACCAAATGATATGACTGAAATGGAGTTGAGCTGTGATTGGTCAATTTGCAAAAAATAAATGTGAGGTAGTTGGCGTTTATGGCAGCCACTCTAACGCTCAAGTCAGTAAACTGACAGAATGAGCAAATGTAATGAATTGTTTAGAATTCAGAATGGTTGTATAAGAATGCATACTTTGATCTTTCTATTCATTGATTTTTATACTGTAAGAAGGGAGAATTGGTTATCAAATCTCCTAAAAATCATATTGGTATCAGTTAGTGGATAAGAGATATCGTGATTATAGGTGTAATTAGGGGTGAGCATTCGGTCAATTCGGTTCAAAACTAAACCGAACCGAATAAACCGAAAATCAAAATTTTAGTATTTATCAAAACCGAACCGAACCAATTTTGGTTAGAAACTGAATCGAACTAAATTGGTCTGATTTGATTCCATTCAATTTGGTTTGATTGGTTTAAATTTTTAATAACTTTTTTATTTTTTACACTTTATTTTTTATATTTTAAAATTTAATTAAAATATTTTAACTTTAATATGATCTAATATCTCTATATTATTGAAAATAATATACTATTATCACTGATCTGTTCGATTCGATTTTTTGATTTTTTATGATCAAAACTAAACCGAACCGAAATAACTGAAAATTTTAAAATTAAAAACCGAACAGAACTGAAATGAACAAAAAATCAAACTGAATTTTTAAATTAATTCAGTTCAATCGGTTTTTTCAATTTGAACCGAATATTGCTCACCCCTAAATGTAATGGGAATATGCTATATTGTATCTATTAATGATAATTTTCCGGAAAGTTTCATTCTGCCTAAGAGAAAATTCGAGTGTTGCGGTATTTGAATCTTTCTTTCCATGAGTGAGACAGCATATATCAATATTTCAAATCTTTACTATGTAATCCTATTTTATGGTCACAGTTTATAATCTATTTTGGGCGATTGTTATGTCGTATCATTTATATTTATTATAATAAATATAAAATTAATAATAAAAAATTTTAACTTTATTATTATATTGATTAACATATAATTGCAATATAAATGATTATGATTAATGACATGTAAAAAAGTATAATAATAATAAAATTATAGTTATAAATGATTACGATTAATGACATAAAAATTATAGCAATAATAAAAATTATAATTATGAATGATTACGATTAATGACATATAAAAATTATAGTAATAATAAAAATTATAGTTATTAGTAAAAATATTTTCAGCATCAATATTTTTAATAATAATTATAATTTTATTATAAACTATGTATAAACGTAATTTTTAATAATAATATACAATAATATTATATTGCTATCAAAAAATTTATAATAAAGTACTTTATATTTCTAAGAGTAAAAATTGTTGCAGTTGATTTTAATATTTCTTATAGAATCACAATTTAATTAAAATATATATATATATATATATATACATTAAAAATTATTCACATTATCAAAAAATTGAAAAAATAATTAATATAATATAATTATTGATAATATTACAATATATATAAGCAGCAACAACAACAAAAGCTATATTAGTTTTACTTTTTAGATAAAATTTATAATATAACTGTATGTCTCGCAAATTAGTAAAAATTTTAAATGATAAAAAATTGAAATTAATAATATTAGTAAAATGTTAGTAGCTGATTACAATTCTTAATAACAAATCATAAAAATAAAAACAACACACGCTATATTATTTTTGCTGATTTCACTATTTTTTTTATTATTTAAATTTGATTTTGCAATAAAAAAACACAAACAATGTCATAAATTTATATATAAAAAAACTTTATTTTGCATTAATGGATTATTAGAATGAAATAATTATATATATATATATATATATATATATATATATATATATATATATATATATAATAAAATTACATGCTAATAAATAGTAATCTAATAATTAATTAAGCTAATAATTACAATTAAATAAAAGGTAGAGTGTTGGAAAGATAAAAGAAGACCAACAAAAAATTATCACCAGTTGATGACCGGCAGGCTTTCGGTCAAGGTGAGACCGTAGTGAGAAAAATAAGTCCAAATTTTACTAAACCTTTTTTGCAAGTGAACCAGCCTGTATTACGTGTCTCAGTTTAATTAGGGAATCAAACTGGGCAGGCTTCACGCATGGATCTTTTTGAAAAAAGCTCAGTTTGGTGATGTAACCAGAAAAAAAAGAACAGACCCGGTCACTTCGCAACTCTGCCCGTATGCGCGTCGGAAGAAATTAAATGGCCGTCTGGCGTGGAGAGAAATTCTGACACATTCATACGTACGAACCTGAGTGATAGAGACATGTGACATTGGAGCAAAGAGGCGGTTAGATATTACTAGCGGATAAAATGAAAAGGAATAAAATGGGAAGAACCTTTTTTTCTCTACCGAAATTTATACAACTACTGTAAACTTTATTTTTGCATATCGGAACATCAACCATAAACGCCTTATAGTACATAATTAATTATTTTTTAAAATATAATAAATAGCATATATTTCTTTTATAAATTATAAAAATTAAATAATTATTTATTTTGAAATTGTATGAATTAAATAATTATTTTAAAATTATAGAAATTATTCATTATTCTTTTAAAATTATGAGAATTAAATAGTTATATTTTGAAAATATAAATACTAATTAAAAATAAGAACATATTTTAGTTATTTTGAACATTACTAATGGATTACATAAATAAAATAACTAAATAATTTATGATTTAAAATGTTTTTTTTTTCTAAATATGGTGAGATATTATTCATGAAATGAGATAGCTTACAAAGGAAGGAGTGACTGATACCAAGCTCCCTCATGAGTAAAATCTGATGCATTGTCTTGCTAAAACATGTGCAAGCTCATTCACAAAACGTTTTACATGAACAATTCTCGCAAAAGCTCTAATCTCATACATTAGGAATTTATCGTCTTGAATCAAAAGACCAGTATGGCAGACTTCCATGACATTCAAAGAATTCAGAACATTAACAGCATGAAGACTATCAATTTATAGCTCCATTCACGGCCAAGAACAACCTTTTAAGTTAATTCTGCATTTTTTTGACTAAGATTATGAAATAACATACGAGTTCACTATTTAGTAATATTTTCAGTATTAACAAATTAGTTTCTCTATTTTTAAAAATCTATTAAAATGTTTTTATATTTTTTTTCGTCAATAAACTAATTTTTTCCATTTTTTTCTATTAAAAATAAATAAATGAAGAATAAAAGAGATAATTTTTAAAATTCAGTTTTGCCCTTAAATAAAATTTTTTATTTAGTACTTAAATATTACTATTATTAACAAATCAGTCTCTGTATTTTCAGAAATTTATTAAAATTTTTTTATTTTTTTAATATATTAAAATATTTTTATTTTTTCTCTTCGTTAATAAAATAGTCACTCATCTTCTTTAAAAAAGAAGAAAAAGATAAAAAAACATCTAGAAGAAGAAGAGAAAGAAGAAGAATCAAAATCAAAGAAGAAAAAGAGGAGGAGGTGTCTAGAAAAAGAAGAAGAATCAAAATTGAAGAAGAAAAAAAATTAAAATAAAAAAAAATTAAAATCAAAGAAGAAGAAAAAAAAGAATTAAAATTGAAAAAGAAGAAAAAGAATTAAAATCAAAATTAGAAATAGATGAAAAGATAATTTTATCTACGAATAAAAAAATAAAAATATTTTAATAAATTTTTAAATATTTAAAGACAAACGTAATAGTAATAGTAATAGTAATAGTAATAGTAATAATAATAATAATAATAGTCAAGAAACTAAATAATAAAACTTATCTATAAGCTAAAAAATACCTGCATCACGGTCCACACATTCAAAGCCCGTTCTTTCTATTTACTCCGGTAGATGGATTAATATTTACTTTCACCCATCCTGCTTTTGGTCCCGTCCAATGGCGAAGGTTCCATTAAATATATATATAAAAAAAAATTATAATGGGATTTTCTTTTGAAGGTTCTAAACCTTAAACGGGCTTAATATTTATGATGATAAAATTACAGAAAAAAAAAAGAGGATAAATCCAAATCTGACAATTGAGATAATAATTATAATTAGAAAAAAAACAACACCAACGTCTAGGATAAAAGTGCAAATAAAAAATAATTTTTATTATATATTAATTAGGATAAAGTCTAATAATGAAAATAATAATAGTTTTTAATAAATATAATAACTCAGAGAAATGCTAGTTCAATTGAAAATTATAATAATTAATAGTTAATTAAAGAGAGAGATAATAATTAATATAATAAATAATTTTTTTATCCGTTAATTTAAAAATCGACTGTCATTAATATTTTTTATAATAACTTTAATGTTTTTATACCATAATTTTCTAAAAAATATATCGAAATACCTACGCATTCCCATTAGTGATTTTGCTAATAATCGGACAATTTTATGTTGTTGATAATTTTTAATTTTATTTAATTAACATTTAATTTTGATTTATCTTTTTTATTTTTCATTTAAAATGAATTAAAAAAATAATGACAGTGTCATTCCCATGATTCGTAAAGTAACATACAAAACAACCCTCCTTGTCAAACATAGTAACTAGTAAAGTTGAAACGTTGCAAATCTTCTCTCATAGAGTTTGCCTGAAGAGTGAGAATGTGCAATTCTCTTTTACTTGAGGTAGACTTAGAAACCCATTTATCCAATTTACAAAGAAACAGTGACTTCTCTCGAATAGGGAGGACTTGTAGTTCGGAGTGAACATTATTCGATTTAAATTAAAAAAATTGATCGAATCGAATTGATTTAAAATTTTAATTCAATTTTTTATATATTTCGATTCGGTTCGATTTTTAATTTCAAAAATTTTAGTTATTTCGGTTCAGTTCAGTTTTAATCATAAAAAAATCAAAAAAATCGAACCGAATCGATTAGTGATAATAATATATTTTTTTAATAATATAGAGAAATTAATTCATATTAAAATTAAAATATTTTAATTAAAATTTAAAATATTAAAAATAAAGTGTAAAAAATAAAAAAATTATTAAAAATCGAAATCGATCAAACTGAATTGAATCAAACCGAATCAGATCAGTTCGATTCGATTCAATTTCTAACCAAAATTAATTCGATTCGATTTTCATAAACACTAAAATTTCAATTTTTAATTTATTCGATTCAGTTCGATTTTAAACCAAACCGACCGAATGATCACCTGTAAGTACGTGTAGTTGGTGAGCTGGTAAGATTCAGCGGCTATGTCATGTTTATCTTAAAGAATAAAATTTAAACCATAATTTCAACATTCCAACTAAAATATAAATGCCTAATAGCACTTAAAATCCAAAATTTTTTGACTTTTTGTAATTTAATCCACTAATTCTAATTTTAGTACAATTTACTAAACTTTTAATTTAGAATAAATTTTATTCAGATTAAAAATACAATTTAGTAAAATACACTCCATTTTAAGTGGCATGCCACCAATTTCATTTTTTTATCACTAAAAGCGGATATCATATCTTACATGTGATTTAAAATATTAAAATAAATAATTTTTAGTTCGTTTTTTTATTTAACTTATTTCTTCCACTAAAAACCAAAAAAAATCAAGTTGAATTAATTTTTAAAACTACATCATTTTGTCATGTATTATATACACAAAAATACCCTAACCCTAATTTATCACTCATCTCATTTGTCCCTACTGTAGCTCTCTCTATTCTTCTTATGATGTTGATTTGACCCCGTATAGCCTCCTTCAAGTGACAATTGGAGGAAGAAATGTGTCGGTGAGCAGCCAAAGGAGGAGCGACAGTGAGAGCAAGCTCCATTTATTAGGGAAGAGCTTTGAATGTGGAGCATCAAACCTCCATAATAGCTGCTAGCAACATTTGAAAGAGGATCGTCGTCGGACGAGCATAGCTTTCTTCCAGAGATTATTAAAGGATTAAAAGAGTACCAAACCTTAAGTATGACCTCTTCTCAACCACAACCTACACATGGCACTTTCTAGTGATACCGTACAACTCTTTTTTTTTTTTCTCATTTTTTTTATGTTTGTAATTGAATTATTTCAAAATTTGCAGAGATAAAACTAATGGATTAAAATGTAAAAAGTTGAAAGGGTTAGAAATTTATGGGCTATTAGCCCAAATATAAAGGTCAACATTTCAAACTCATCTCAACAATAATCTAAAAGAAAATTTTTCCAAACAAGTCCGCAATTATATTCACTCCCATTAATTTGCAAACTCAATCATTGAAAAAACATGGAGCTAACCCAATCACCACCTCAACCAATCCATCACCCTCCTGCCCTTCTTCTATAGTTCATTCCAAATCTGTCGTTGTACCTCCCTCCCATCATCCCATATACCTGATGCCAGTCCCAACCTCTTCCTCTGGCTTCCTCCTCCGGTGACCCTGCGGATCTACCCTACCAACACAATCTTCCTTTCTTGAACTATCAACAGACAGATTACAAGAATAAAGCCCAAAATTTCCTTTTTGGTAATACCTTTGAAAAACAACCTGCTAGCTGCACAGTACCCCAAGCAACCCTGTCCTAACTCAATTCTCTAGACAAATAAATTACCAGAGCTTTTCAATGAATATCTTACCTCTTTAGGCTCGCAGAAGGTCAACGCCCAAGAAACCTTTAGGAAGCTCCCTCTCCTCTTCCATTATCAGCATTCGGAGACTTTAAATGCTTCTCTGCTAAAGAGATTGGGATCAGAGAAGGAGAAGAGAGAAGCAGAAAGGTCTCTCCGGATTAATAGCTCTCCAAAAGGGCGTGAAGATGAGATGATGGGTGGGCCTAATTCTTCTGCCAAGAATTCTACTGGGCTTTTATTCTATCCTAACCCAACCCATCAAGACATAACTTTACCTAGCCCATTGGAATCAGATTTAGGCTATTCTTGTGCTGCTAAACCTTCCACTCAAAGCCCAACCCGATGGTCCTCTAGGAAATAGACCTTTGCATACAAATGTGTTCTGTTAACCATCCATCCCAAATCGTATAACATTGAGGAATAGATGCCTTTCAACCAACTATTTGAATTAGCAGCAATGATGTTCCACTCTAATGCTTATAAGGAAAAACCAAACGTAGAAAGGGAGGGCCATCATGTTGAAGCCACGGTTCATTTGAATTGTCGACTCTAGAAGAGGCAAGCTTGTAACCGGTTCAGAAGCAATTCTAGAGTTATATTAAAAGAACTGGTATCCGAAACAGATACGATGGCACATGGAAAGAGCTCTAAAAGAGGAAGAGATGTTGCTGATATGGAAAATTCCACTAAGAAATTATGTAAGCAAAACTTTAAATCTGATAGGGTGGGGAAAGATATGTACAATTCTGTCCATAAGTTTTTAATCCTAATACGGTGGTCAAACAATCTAGCATATCTTTTAATCCTGTGGTGAGATCAAGCAAAACTTTAAATCAGAATTGGTTTTCTAGTGGGATCAAGCCAATAAGCTTCTTCCCGCAAAATCTCTACAGATAATTCCTTACCCAGATTTCTAATATTTTCTCCATCCCTTCCTAATCTATCATTCATAGCCGCTTTCAATTGGTTTTCTAGATTAGAATTTTCATCTTGGAGTTGTAACCACAATCCATATAGGTGATCACTTAGTGAGATTCTGATTCAAAGTTTTTCACTAGCCTGTTTTACCACCTATATTGGCATATAGTGGGGAGAGATATCTACAATTCTGATTCAAAGTTATTGGCTTGATCCCACTACAGTGGTCAAACAATCCATTGGAGTAAATCTAGCATAACTTTTAATCCTAACACAGCCAACCAAGTCAAGCATAAAATTGCAAGGATTATTCAGATTCACAATTTCAAAGCTCCAAATAAATTTCTAGGCTTGCTTTTGGATATCCCAAGAACCAAAATCCAAATCTTCTCCTTCATTAAAGATAGAATTGCTAAGGCGACAACAGGATGGAAGAACCATTTTTTGTCGAAGGGAGGCAAGGAAACCTTAAATAAATCAGCTGCTTCAGCCCTGCCGGTTTTCACTATGTCATGTTTTTGCCTTCCTGTTTCCCTTTGCAGAGTAATTAATTCCATGATGGCTAATTTTTGGTGGAGACAAAAAGAGGAGGAGAGGAAAGTGCACTGGAACTCTTGATCAAATCTGTGTGGACCGAAATCAAAAAGTGGGATGGGTTTTCGAGATTTAGAAGATTTTAATAGCGTGCTGCTTGCTAGACAAGGTTGACACATTTTGAAACAACCAGAATCTTTGGTTGCACGAGTTTTGAAAGGGAAATACTTCCCTTCTTCATCCTTTCTGAATGCTAAGATGGGTAGTCGAACATCCTGAGGTTGGTAGAGCTATTTTAAAGGCTAGGCAGATCTTTTTTGAAGGTGTGAAATGGAATGTGGGAGATGAGCGTTCAATTATGTGCAAAACGGAGAAATGGACACCTAATTCTTTTCCTGCCCTTCCACAAATCAGGCAAGATCATGACATTATGTTGACCCCTCGGCTCATTGATAGTGTAACCAATTCATGTAATATTTAAGCTTTAAATGAGAATTTTACTGAAGAAGTCAAAAATATCCTAGCCATTTCTATAAGCATGTTTAGAGGTGAAGATTCTCTAGTGTGGCATTATGATAGATTCGGGACATACTCTGTTAGATCAGGTTATCATATTGCTAGACAAATTCATCGCAATTCTAATCATAGCAGGGCAGGCCTAGGCCCAAGTTTACAAGCTCTTGCTGATGGTGAAAGAGGTAAGGAAATTCAAGCTTTCCCCTAAGCTCTCCATCTTTATGGTCCTTACTAAAGAACAAGTTGCCTTGCAATGAATTAATCCACTCTCACCTGCCTTATGTTAGTCCATTTTGTGTCTCGTGTGGTCAAATTGAGTCAGTCAAGCATCTGTGCTTCGAATGCCCAAGAGCTGCAACAATTTGGTTAACTCTCCTGTTCGCCTTCGATCAACAATGTTATTACAAGGAGCAGACATCAAACATTGTTGGGTTGATTTAATTCAAGTGGTGAGCAAGCACCCGAATGATGATCATTATAAGCAAATGATTGTCTTTCTCCTGTGGCAGATCTAGAAACAAAGGAATTCAATGCAATTCCATAACATTCAACAGAACGAGTGCTCTACCATCCAAATTGCTTTACAACATATGGAGGATTTTTGAGAGGCTTCCTCTTTAAGCTTACAAATTCCAGCTCATGCTAATGTGCGACAGAATACAGTTACAGCTTGGGTTCCTTCTCAATATGGAACAATCAAAATCAACTTTGATGCAGCTCTGATTTCTAAAGAGGGTAAGGATGTGTTAGCTGGTCTTGCTAGGGACTTTAGTAGGAAGCCTCTTGACTGATTTTGTAGAAAATTTGATGGTACAATAGACCCGCTTGTCCCAAAATGCTTGGCATGTCGGGAAGCCACTGTGCTTGTTACTCACAGAGGCTTTCCTTCAGTAAGGATGGAAGGTGATTCTCTTTTTAACTATTCAAGCTATCCAAGGGATCAAAGTTCCTCTTCAGATCAAGGGTCTTGTTTTTGACATTCAGTCTCTAGCGTCCCTTTTGTCATCCTCTTCTTCTGCTCATGTTAAGAGAGAGAGGGTAATGTTGCAGCACATTTTTTAGCTTCTAAATTTTTGAAAGATGTTAATTTTGCTTGTAATCCTTGGCTGCAATACTCATCAATGAATTGTTCCTTTATTGGCAAAAAGAATCATTGAAAAAACAAAACAAAGCCAAAATCTCAAACACTCAATAGAATAACAGAAATCCAACCACTGAATGAGAATACAACAAATCAAACGTAACAAACCATAATACAAAATGCAAAAAGAGACATGCGAGTACAGACTCGTAGATTCTCGACAGCGATGGCGAGAGTATGTTCTATGAAGCAACAAATCAGAAATAGACTCGCAGAACAAGAGTAAACTTTTAAACTCCCGATTCTCAGATGCAATACCAGAAAATTCTCGGAAATGCATCAGTAGATTCTTGAATGCAAAGTAGCAGTCGGCAATCTCAAATCTCAAGGAGAACCAAATAGAAAAGGAGAACGGGTGCAAGAATTCTATGAAGTCCGTACGTACGGGGAGAATAAAGAAGTAGAGAATCCAAATCAACGAGGTTTTTGGGTTTATAAGGATAAAAAAAATATTTAGCTTATTATTTTTTAAAATTTTAAATTAATAAATTAAAATATACTATTATAATAAAATTAAATATTTTTCTAATAAATATAATAAAATACATTTTATTATAACATACAATAAATTAAATATATTTTTTAATAGAATTAAATTTAATATAAAATATATTTAATATTATATTATAAAATATAAATTTATTATATTTACATATCAAAATTTATATTTTATAAATTGTGTGAAAGGCTATAAGATTTTATATATTATCGGAATAATTTTTTATACAAATTTACATATTTTTTAATACTCCTTATTTTATAATATAATATTAAATATATTTATTAATATTTAATGTTAATATGAAAATATTTTAATTATTATATTATATATTGTAGTAATATATTGTATTATATATATTATAAAATATATTTAGTTATGTTATTAATAAATAAAAAAATTAATAATGAAAAAATATTATCTACTTTTTAATTAATTTATTATCTATTTCTTTTTTATGAACTAAAAATTCCACTCATACACAAATATAAATTATGTATGCAATTATATATTACAATATTAGCACCTATTATTGGTAAGATCCACGTGATACTGTTAACAGTTTATTAATGTTTATTTCTTATGATAATAATTTATATTATAAAAATAAAAAATATTGTTAAAAAATATGATAATGATTTATTAATAAATATGTTATGGTAATATCGTAATTTGGTACAAAATAATTCAATACTAATAAATAAAAATGGCAGCTGTTAAAAAATATTGTTAGTAATATTCATATGTAAATATAATAAATTAAATATATTTAATTTATATTTTATAGTATAATATTAAATATATTTTATATTGTATTTAATTTTAATAAAAACTATATTTAATTTATTTAAGAGAATAATTTATTATTATTTTACATTTATTATAAAGATTTTTATTATATTACAATAATATATTTTAATTTATTCATTTAAATTTTAAAAAATATTAATATTATTTAATTTTAATACTATAAAATTAATATTATATTACTATTAGACAGTCGTCAAAAATAATTTAACAAAATATAAATTTATAATCATATTAATTAAAAAAATACAGCCTACTGCATGACAGATTGCGTTGAAAGACCTGCCACACAGCAAGCCAATTAGCAATATTAAAATTATTTTTAATATTATATTATAAAAATAAAACATATTAAAAAATTATATAAACTTGTAAAAAAAATAATTCAGATACTATTTAATTTCAATATGACAAAAATTAAAAAACATTGTTAATAAAGAACACTTTCGTTTATTTTCAATATAATAAATTTATTATACTATAATATTAAATATATTTTATATTACATTTATTTTTATCAAAAAATATATTTAATTTATTATATATGATAATAAAATATATTGCATTATATTTATTATAAAAATATTTAATTTTATTACAATAGTGTATTTTAATTTATTGATTTAAAATTTTTTAAAAATTATATATATATATAATAAAAGCCTGTTGTGCTGTGTTTTTTTTTTAAATAAAAAAGCGTCGGGAATTCCTATTTGGTCAATAGTTTTGAATCAATCCTAAGAAGTCAATATTTTTTTTACCCCCTAAAAACCCAAAAAGCCCCAAATCAACGGCCCAGGTGTCAATACCTGAGATAATTCTCAAGCCGAATGTCATCAGAAAGAAATAGCTCAGAAGAAAGCATGAGTTTAGAATTGAATGGCTCAAATACTTTTTTCGATTTCCTATATGCAAGTCAAATGCCAAGAAAATATGATAAGACGCCTTGTACAATGATCCGTTTCTCAACAGTTTCTAAATATATGAACCAATTCAAACGTGTTTTTTTAAGTATTTCGCATTATTGTCTGCTCTGCTGTAGCTCAAGGACTGGAAAGATTCTTGAGATCCTCTTCTTTGGCAAACCAACTTGGGATTATCTTCAACACGTGGGGATAGAGATCCTTGTAGGAATTTCTAATTGTTCCTTCTGCAACTCCTGTGGCACCTGAAATTTCTGCATTCAACGACAGTATTTAATTATCTAATAACACACATGTATCTAGCTTCAGCATATGTTAAAAAAAAATAATAATAATAATTTATAATATAATCCCTGAAATTTAACAAAACTCACAATTTAGTCTATGGTCTGTTAATAGTAAAGAATTTAGTCCCAAAATTTTATTCTATTAATAAAATAATCATTCTATTAAATTTACCTTTAGTTAATTATTAATTAAAAAAATCAACTCAAATTTAAAGAATTATATTATTATAAATATTAAAACTTCAATGATAAATTGTTATAAATTATTAAAACTAAAGGGATTAAATTATTATAAAAAGTGAATTTTAAAATACTAAATTGTTGTAGTGTAATGTGAATTTTAACAAAAGGGCTATTTTGTTAAATCTCAGGGTCTATATTATAAATTACCTTTAAAAAATTGTCCAGAAATAATTTAAAACTGCAAGTGAGAAATATCTATATGAGAATCATAGATTATCAGAATAAATGGTAAAATCAGGCAACTCAAGAAATATATGATTAAATTACACGAAATCGTTCTCATTTAAATGCATATAAGATTATCTAACCTTTGAGACTAGGCTTCTTCTCGTTTGAAAGCTGAGTTATAATATAAATGACTGCTGCTGCAATTGAAATTGGGCTCCTCCTGCAAACATTTTAAGCAAAAATATAAAAAAATCAATACAAAACCCAAGAAAGTATATGTGTATATGCATAAGCAACTAATCAAGGCTAATAAGTTGATCAGAAATGGATACACTGCATCCCGGACATGACCCTCAAAGCTTTTGCAAACACAGTTTCAACTACACTCTTATTTTAAATCATGGAACAAAAATACACGGAAGATAAGAAAAAAAAACATAGGCAGCATAAGAAATGATGCCAAAAATAAGAAAATATACTCCTTAGAAGCCCCCACCGAAAAAATAATGTTCATAAAAGATTATATTAATAATATTATTATTATTTTCTATTGTTTTTATCAGCCCTCCTGAAATTAATAGGTAACCTTAGAACTTAGTAACATATGTTTTGAAATATTAAAATCACTTTGTTGTTACTAATGTGCATTTCCAAGACTAAAAAAAGAAATAACTAATTAAAAAAATAAAACAATTAAAAAAATAAAACATATAGTGCAGCATCACAACTTATACTCCACTTTGACACTCTCTATTCATATATTTCTTATTGCAGCAGAAAACATCCATCAAAATTACATGTTTTTTTGGCTTTCTTTCTCCTTCATCCACACTTTCACTCCAATACAGAATGTCTGCTGGAATTTCCCATAAATTGAATCCACTTCTCAAGCTTTGTTTTCCTATTTTTGACAGGTAAAATTTGTTTTACTATAATTAGACTGTTTTCTCTTATGTTCCGGTAATTTTAAAAATTAGGATTTTCACTTTCACATGTATAAGGTTGGTAAAATTCATTTCAAGGTTTCTTTACAGAAAATTGGAAGCATTGTTCAAAGAAACTAGTATGAAGTGGTGATGAAATCTACCCAATCAACAAAGTGGAAATGTATGTAATGACTTGACCACTCTCAATACTATGGCCAACATCAGGAAATGAAATGGAAATAGAGATGGAAGGGGCAGTGAAAAATTAAAAAGGCCTTTACATGCTCAAGCTTGCAGACAAAAACAATACCAAGCAAACATTAACTGAAACAGATGCAACGTTGTCTAAAAAAATTCAACCTTATCACAAACTTGAAGTGCAGATTTCAACTATTTTCTTTGAAATCTGAAACTATTCACTTTTATCATCATACCCATAGAGCTCCACCAATTATATAGAAGCATTTCTACTTATCCATAAAAAATGGCTCCAGAGACTACGTGTTGTGGTCAACCAAGAGGTAACTGCCTCAGGGGGTAATTAAAGTAAAATTCCTTCGCTGATTAATTAAAGCACGATTGACTTTCTCATTCATGCAGAGGCTAAAGTGTTACACTGGAAGATTATGAGTACCTTATGTCAAACTGTTCTGACTTCTGAACTGCTTCTTGGGCAGCTTTAACTGCTTGATTATTCATACCAAGATTGGAACAAAAACGCCTCTGCATGTCAAATTGAGGTTAACATTAGCAATGGTGCTAACAAGCACAGAAACAACCAATACAGATTCTTCATCAAATGAAAAATTGTATGTGAAGTGTGAAAAAATAGCATAACTAAATGCACTCAAGTTATTCAATGAAAAAAACAATTACCCACCATAAAATCCCCAGCATGTATTGTTCCCATCTCCACTGACTGACCCGTCTCCAACCCCAGCTGTTTCACTATATATTCTTTTGCTCGGCCAATTTCTTTCTTTGTGGCTCCATTGGCGACAGAGCAAATTTCTAGTTGAAATCCACAGGTTCAAGGAAGCTCAAACACAGGGAAAGATAAATCAAGAAGCATCCAGATGTTAAAAGGATTTTAGGCTGTACCCTTAACAGTTCGTGGCTTGTCTTCTTGTCGACAAGCAATGTAGAGGCAAGCAGCCAATAAGGCATCCTGATTTCTTCCTCTACTGGACTTTTGATCTTCCACCCGTTTATAGATCTCATTTGCCCGATCCTTCAGATAATGACAAATTGGAAATTAGAGGTACAAAAGAATCATTAACAAAATTAATTATCTAAATCATACAAACAAAAGAACTAAATAATAGAAACCAGGCAGCAAGGGATCAGAATTGAAATTCTCAAAGATATTTCTAATTGTAATCAGGATTTTGGTTGCAGTCACAAAGTCACAGCAGAAGACTAAGCCAGCAGTTAATTAACATTGTTATTTGAACTCGGAAGGTAAAGAAGGATTATAAGATTAAAACTTAATGCTAATTGTTGACACTAAGCCAGCAGTTAAATAACATTGTTATTTGATTTGGCCAAAGTCTATTCCTATAAATAACCGCAAGCTCAGATACCACATTGCGAGATCTAGAAAGGAATCAAATATATGCAGCCTTCCCATTGCATATGCAAGGAGAATGCTTTTGTTGTTTGAAACAGCATCGATACTGTTTGTATTTTAAATCAGTATGAACTTCCAGTCACCTTGAAACAAGCTCTAAGGCCAACCCCGACAAGTAATGCTCCATAAGTAAAACAAAGGGAATTTGCGTGCAAGAAAGTTACTAATTCCCATCCACATGTGTGGATATTTGCATTAGAGAGAGTTAACACAATCAGCAGCAACATAAATATTGAATCATCGAGTAGCATACCTTTATAGTTGCAACAAGGCCCAACCTGAAACAAAATTTCTTCACATTAGCAATGATTTTTGCAATAGTTCATCAGTTAAAATAATTACTGAAATAAAATAGGATACCACTAATTTGCTACGAATACAAACTTATAGACAAAGCAAAGAATTCATGCTTATAACTATTCCTTCAATTGATAATATTTTCTTAAAAGAACAAAGTTCATCACTTCCTAACCACCATTGTTAATGAGCCGAATTTTAATATCCTGAGATCGAGATTTGAACAATCAATTAACTGCATTTACTATTATCATTGCCCAAGCACAGAACAATTTCACAAACCAACCAACCCAAAACTGAGGATTCCACCAATTTATTTTGCAAATTTAGAACGACAAAAAGCGACGCACTAGACTTTGGTTATTTAAACTACATAAAGTCCTAATACTTGAAACTCGATCAACAGCTTTCCTTTAGCAGCTTAATCCCCGATCCAAAACCACCGATCAGACTCATCACTTACAATGGCGATCCAGCTTAATTAATTAAAATCCGACAAGAAATTCCATTCTTAGAAAAGAAACAATTTTGATACCTATCAGACATTGTAGCTATAGTTTTAAACGCCAAAATCAAACCCCGATCCGGATTGGATCCTCTATTCTGCCAGCGACCCAAGGAAGAGGAAAGGAACTCGCCAGAAGCACCGTTAGGCTTGGCTATGACGGTGGAAAGACCACCGTCAGTTAAGAGAGGATTCGTAGGTCCACCAACACGGACGGGATCATTATCTCCAGACTCATTAGCGAAAGTCCTCCACTCGGAGGTCTCATCGATCGAATGTGATTCCAACACCAATCCACACTCCGAGCACACCGTATCCCCTGCTGAGTGGTCGAACACCACCTCCGTCTGCCGCTTGCAGTCCGAGCAGTAAGCGTCCATTAATATATGAAATTATGCTTATAATTCTGAAAAAAAATTTGATTTTTCTCCTTGTTTACTCTGTTTCTATTTCAATTTCCTAATTTTAGATTAGTTGCGCTGCTGCGGAAGCCGAAATAACGGAGGAGGAGAAGCCAAACGCAAGAAGAGAGGAGAGCACGAGCTTGGAATCCTCCAGATGGATTATATATAGGCAGGGTTAGGAACTAGGAAGTGATCAAGTGCGCTATGGCTTATTTTTCTAATTTACGTATTTTTTATCTTTAACCGTTAATTAGTAGGACCTACTGGATCTGACGTCGTTGGTGCTTGTAGTTGGGCTTACTGTTAGCGTTGGAACTCGGAAGCTCTCTTGATTCGGGGTAATTTTCGTTCATAATTACCCTATATGTGTTTATTTCAGAAGTTCAATTAATCCTTTTGTGAAGAATTAAATAAATTTAACTTGAATATTTTTCTAACTTATATCTTTTTAATTTTTAAGGGCTAAATAAATTTTAATTTAATATAGTATTATTTTATAATAATAAAATGTTTTTTTATAAAATTTATTTTGTAAATATAAAAATCATTATTATTTTTACGTATTTTTAAAAATTTTTATGTTAATTAAAATGTTAATATTTTGAGATTTTAAATTAAAAAATAATAAAATTATTATATTTAAATGAGAGTTTAAAAATTATAATTAGCTAAAAAGAAGGGTTAACCTATTAATTAGTATTTTTTGATAATTAACTAAATAATAATAAAAATTTACTAATAAAATTATTATATTTAAATAAAATTTTAATTCAATAAATTTATCAATAATTTAGTTAATTTTTTGTATTTCTTTTTACTCATTTCAATATTATTATTTTAAATTTTATTAAATTAATTAATACAAATTAAACTTAATAAAAATTAACTTCAAGATTTTAATTCATTATTTTCTGGTTAGTAAAGATTTCATTTTAATAAAAAAATTTTAAACATCTCAAAACTAAAAATATGAAATATTTTCATAATGAGTTTAATATACTTAATAATTAATATTGAAAATATTTTTTTTCTTTTTTTTAAAATTAGTGATAAAATTTTATTTTAGAAAATAATGATATTTAATTAATATTAGAATAGAGAATTTTACTTACATCATACTTGTATAATTAAATAATAACTTCCAAAAAAACTAGTATTATTTATAAAATTTAATTAGTAATAATGATATTTTTATTATTTTTATTTTATCAATTTTTAATCATTTATTTTTAAAATTAATTTAGCTTTATATTTATATTTTTGTAATATTGACTATTTTCTATTTAATTATCTAAAAATTATAATAAATAATTTAATAATGGATTATTATAGCTTATTTTTTGTTCCCTTATTTTATACACAGATAATTTAAAAAAAATAAACTCAAATATAAATAATCAAATTAAATGGCAAATATATCGTCTAATTGATTACAAAATTCAGTAGTAAGTTTATTTAAATAAAATAATCTTATTAACATATCATGTTCCTCAACTTTAATTTATATAACAAATAAAATTTAAAATTTTAATTTATTTTATTTTTAAAAATTTTTCATTAAAATATTCATAATAAATTATAAATTATAATTATATAATTTTATCTAACAATTTATAGTTAGATTAAAATTTAAATTTTTTAGTTTATTTTCTATTTATTTGAGTTTATAATTTTGTAATTTGATTTTAGGATGATATTATATTTTATTACATTTAACCATTATAATTTCATACATTTCAACAATTTAGTTCTTATAATTTAAATAAATACTAAAATTTAGTCTTTAAAATAAATAATATAATGATGATGATTTAATTGTATTTTTCTATATAGGAATTAGTTTATTTTTTTTAGATTATAATCCTAAATAATTAATTTTTCAAAATAATAAAATTAATATATTAAATTTACTAAAATATAATGACTAAATTATAGTTTATTTAATATAAATTAGTTTGAAATAAAACTAAATCAAGCATATAAATTTTTTAATTTTAAATATTTTTAAATTAAAAGTCTTTTCATTTAAAATTTCATTATTCAATTATTTTAAATATATAATAATTTATCTTAAAATACCAACAATAAAATCAATGGACAACATAAAATAGGAGACTAAATGTGTAATTTTCAAAATGCTGAAATCAGATAGTTATTAGTGCTAAAAATCAAAGACTAAAATAAAAAAATTCTCTAAAATGAAGAATACGTATACATCCAAAAACTAAATCAGACATGTTGATATACTTGCTGACAAAATAGATTAGGGACAAAATGGACAGAATGACATAAATGTAAGGGAATAAATACCTAATTTTCCAAACATCAAAACCAAATCATTATTAGGAATAAAACTCAGAAACTAAATGATAAAATTCCCTAAAATAAACAGTTTCTATCTCCATTAGGACTAACCCAGCAACAAAATATGTTCAATGGGATAACGAAATAAGGCCGAGAAATGGTGATTCATTATAAATTTTTCTGTGCCAAACCTCCCCAGTACACAGCATCATCTGATTGTGGGGCACAGAGGTATACAAGACATCCAAATATATAAACACCATAAATATTAAGTAAACGCATCTACACAATCTGATTTCCTAACCAGTTAATCAAGAACCAAATATTCCCCTAACCCAAAAATAAAACATTTATGTACATTCTATAGCAGTTCTAAGCTTGCCTTCCCTGGATGCCGCTCCAGCAGTATGCTTCTAAAACAAAAACTCTACAAGTGGAAACTTGATCCCTGTTCTGAGATAAGTTCGCACGGGAATCCACCCAGAAAACTATGCCTCGCGGCCCCATCAATGGGTTCAACCTTCCTTTTACTATAAAAATTCAGTTAATTTATGTGTTTGCATGTGTAGATCCAAACTCATTCACAGGTGGATATTGAACCTGTGCTGAATCAACTATAGGTGTGACTGTAAATGCAGGTTCAAGATTTTCATTTACACTCTTCTTTGGCCTCTTTAGCCTCTTGGGTCTCTGTGATTGCGGATCAGCATTTGGCAAAGGATCATCCAATTCGTAGTCCATCAATGTGGTGTTCTGTTCGTTCATCTTTTGTGAATTTCTTGGCTTTGGCAGAGTCTGTTTCTCAGAAGCAACTTTCCTCTGCACACAAGATGTTCTCATAAATAAAACTGAAACTGATGATTATCAATAATGTTGCATAGGACCTCACTTTAAGTGGACCAGATCAAGAATAGTTTTCAATGGGCTAAGAGTTCAGACCTTGGTATTCACTAGTTTAGTACAAGAATTAAAATTGTCCCATAACAACAAATCTTTTTTCTTAGAAAAGAAAAAAAAAAACCTGTTGAATCGTCATACTCACAGGTGATACTGGGGTGAAAAATACCTGAACAAGAAAACAGGCATTGTGCGAATAAGCTATACAGCTCATTTTCTTGACTCCTATAGTCCTATATGACAATTTTTAACAGAATTTCAGATCATATAATTTTACTTATTTGTTTAGGTATACTTTCTTTAGGGACAGAGTGTAATCTTTCTCATAAGTGTATAAGTTTTTCATGGATCACCTCAAAATACTCTATCAGTATTCAAGCATTTAAGAGGCATGAACTAGACAATGTTTAAATACCCATTCTCTGCAATGATACTTTCATTTTCTGATCAGTAATCAAACAAAGCATAAAATTTAGCCAAATATATGACTCACGTTTCTTTGAAGATGCATTGTTATGGCAGATGGGCCTATTGCCACAACCAAAATGGCTTGTGACCACAGCCTAACCAGTAAGCATAAAAGTCACTTTCTTAGATTAACCCGTATGTGTCTCTTCTTTGAATCTCACTCCCACATTACTGGACTCCCGGTCCTCTCCCTCTCATATGGAAGTCACATTATCATTTTATTTTTTTCATTACCAACTTCACTCATGTAGGTGATTCTAATGCCATTCCATTATCGTTCACCAGCAACCATCACCAAGCTAATCAGCATCAGCTTTGTCCCATCCCATGATCAGAGACAAAAACCCAGTTCAAGGCCCCATGATAGTCATGCCTACTCTAATTCCCCAAGTCCAATCTATCCAAACCTGTGACCTTGCTACCAAAGCCAGTTAGCAGATGATACATGTCAATATTGCTGGGAAAACAAAATTGCAAAGTTTAGAAGTAAGAATCTCTGGGCAGCTTTGCAAGTAAATCTTGTGTTGAATTTTGGATCATCCTTCCTTGCACAATTACTCAATTTGACTCATAAAAGTAGAAAATGGGCCACGTCAAAGTGGGTTTAGGTCCAGGTCATTTCATATGCCACTTTCAATAAGCCAATTTTTTAGAGTTCATTTCAAATCATTTGGCTTATTTTGATAATTTTTTCAAAATATTCTTGGATACTTTTTTGCAATCATTAAGATCTTTTTTCAATATATATATATATATATATATATATATATATATATATCATAATTCCGAGTTTTTAGAATTTTTAATCTAAAATAAATTATTTTGGATAATCTTGGGTTACACAAGGAAACCTAAAGTTTTCAGATCATTTTGGGTTAATGTAGGTATAGTGGATTTTAACACTATTTTTAAGTCAAGCCAGCATGTTCGGTTTGCATTGGTCAACTCTATCATTTTTCTCTAGGCTATTAGTTGCTTTCTTTATTTTTTTGGTTCTGGTCAAGTTTCAAATGACTTTTACTTCTTGCAAAGCTTTTTGTATAACAGCAAATTGCGTCATTTGAAAAAGGAGAAAAAATAACTACACCAGAAAACAAGTATTAAATGAAATACCTTTTTGTTACAGGATTTTGCTTTCTCTGCATCCTGAGAATGCTCATGCCCACCACCCTGGGCATCATTTTCCGTCAAATCTTCCAAAGTCGCATCTCCTTCTGCATCAAGCCTTATCGCCTTTGTTGGCTTTTTCTTTTGTCTATCTTTGGCCTGACAAACAGTTAACAGCAGAAAAGGCATACATATTTTGTGAGCAACTTTAAGGCTTCTTTTCTCGCTTTTAAGCTCTAACATTTACCTCTCTTTACTTTCCCATCAATACTAGAAATTCACAGGTAGAAAAAGGGGGCCAAATGGGTTGTTGTACAGTAATAGAAAACAGCAATTGATGGAAAAGGAAAATTAAGATAAAACCAGATCTTTCCCACCTGAGTTGGAATTTCTCTCAACTTCTGCTCCAACTGGGCATCATCCAAAAGTAGTGAGACAACATCCTCAGGCGCCAAAAGATCACCCTGAACATGGCCACCTGTCATGACAAGCTGTTGGACAGTATTCTTCTGGCTTGCTCTTTGTAGAATCTTCTCCTCAACAGTTTCTTTACAAATGAGACGGTAGACAGTAACCTACATTACCAAGAGTGCTTCACTCACTGAATCTAATAGCATCTCAGATCACAAAGCTGTGTGTTGTGTTTACATTTGACAGTAACTAAGAAATTGTTTTGTGATGCACATGCACATGCATAAGCAGACATTTGAGCAAATGGATGCCATGTAAATAAGCAAGTGATCACACAAAGGTTTTGAAAATGTGGCAATGTAGACTTTGAAAAGTAGATAAAGATCAGAGGGAACTAACATCCTTTGTCTGACCCAGACGGTGAGCTCTATCCATAGCCTGCAAATCTAACGTTGGGTTCCAATCACTTTCATAAAAAATGACTGTATCAGCTGCAGTCAAATTGATACCCAGTCCACCAGCTCTGGTGCTCAGTAAGAACACAAATATGTCACTCCTGCAACCCAAAAGAAAGAAGAATCATCTCAAGTAATTTCAAAATGAGTTGCTAAGAACAAGACACCAACTGTACAAAACAATCATTACATATCAAACAAATCACTACCTATGCTGGAAGTCTCTGACCATGTCCCTTCGATCCATAATGGTGGAGGATCCATCAAGTCGGAGATATCTATATTTCCTATAATTCATGTAGTCCTGCAATTGTAATGAGTTAGCAACAAATAAGCTTTCCACAGAAAATGACCAAGAACTAAAATAAATATTGCTGTCACAATTAATACATTCAACCATGCCTTGATTAAAAAAAAAAATCATACTTCTCTTCTCCAGTCAATTTTTTTCAAGAGATGTCTCACTTTTTGCTGCTTAAAACGCACATATATATATATATATATATATATATTTGAGAAAGCAAATTCTACTAATAGGAAAATAGCCAATGATTTTTTAGCAGAGGCACAAAGGCCTTGGGAACCTAAAGGTCCCAACGTCACTATCAGAGCTTGACTAAGATGAGGAACCAGGTCGACGGCTGCTGTTTCAACTAGTAGGTCTAAGAAATTAATCAAATATATATTAATTAACTGTTACACATATTAGCGCAAATAATAAGTTTAATTTTACTTTCAAAATCAAACTTTTAACATTCATTAGGTCACACAATGGAATTTTTTAATTTTATATAAAATATTAAAAATACTTTACATCTTAAATGTTGCAACTAAAACACGTATTTTATTATAAGTAATACAAAAAATAAAATAAAAAATATTTTTATAAATGAGTAACTATCTTCTTAATATTTAGGGGGTATTAACTTTATTTCTAGTTTGCATATCAGTAACTGTTTTTAAAGAACTAATAAAATTCATAAAAATAAACTAATAGAAAATAACTAGAACTACACAAAAGTTGGGAGAATCCATGTTTCCTCTTGGCATCAGGCAAATATGAGTCCAAGATTGCCTTGATTCCACATGCCTATCATCTATACAAGTAGTTTCACTTTCACCCAATTATTTAGATCTACTGTTGCAACACGAATGACCATAGCTGGAACAACAAAGCAACAACATATGTCATTTCAACCTGTTCAAATCCCAAGACCCCACACTAAGATAGAGCAGGAACCTATCCTCATAAAAGAAGCTCCAGGAAATGCTCCAAAGCTCTCTCCTTATCTCCATGGTGATTGAAGACCATAAAAAAAAAAAAAGATCCCCATGGCAAATGCATTAATGTGTAGCAGCAACAAAAAAGCAGCTAGTGATTAACAATGGAGGGAGAGAAGAGAACATGAAAATGGCATGTGTTAAAGAGGGAAGAACCCATGGAGAAGAGAGAAAAAAAATGAGAACTAGGGTATGGCATAATTTTAGAGAACTTCTATGATGATATTTTTGACCTAATAACAGAATTTTCAACAAGGAGCTAAATAACTAATTTTGAAACAAGGACATTGTAGGGCTTTTGGTAATTTACCCCAATAAAAAATGTTGCCTTTTTCCATCTAACCAAAACTGCATTTTGCATTTTGCTTCCAAAAATAGCAAAAGCAAGCAAATTAATCAGACAAGTACATACCATACCCCTTTTTCCTTCAACTAATGTCGGCATACATTTTATGATGTTCTCAAGGTAATGAGGAAAAAGTACCTCAAGAATATTCAGCATTTTCGTCATTTGTGCAAACAATAGAACCCGGTGGTTCTCAACTCGCAAGCGTTTCAATAATATATCAAGTGTTTGAAGCTTCCCAGAGTCCTGTTTAGAAAATAAACAGAACCTAAATACAAGTGTTCAAGTGTGTAAAGTGAAAATTATGGCTTTGTTTGGGAGAGAGAGAAAGTGAGGGGAGAAGAAATATGGGGTAAGTGGCCCATAAATTAGTTTCTTATCATGTCGCAACCCATTTTGCCTCTCCCTCTACTTTCTTTCCTCTCCCAAACAGAGGATAAGGGATGCAAAAGAAACAAAGATATTCATACTGTGAGCAACTTTGCTGGGTCAAAGCTTTGCATGGGAGGAGAAGACCCAAATATCTTGTACGTCAACTGAAGAGCAGGTTGTGAAACAGGCAATTCAGAATCAATCTCTTGAACTAGAGGGTGAGGACCATCTGGCTTTCTGGGTCCATTAAACTCAGATGTACGGGCAAAACCAATTAACAACCTCTTAACCCAGGGTTGATGCAGCTCTTCATTCATTTTGTAAGCAAAATTCCGATCTGAGCATTGGGAGCAAATCTATAATGAAGAAAAATTGGATCAGTAAACTTTCATTTAACCAAACAAGTATTCCTCAATGATAAAGAAGCGGTATGATTTAAGAATTCCAGATACCGGCGGAGCCCTAGCACGTGGGATGAATGTGTATGTCGAATGAAGAAGCTTGATGTTGGACAGAAGCCTGTCCGGATATGAGGTGACTAAAGCTTCAAATGGACTATCACCAGGTCCTGTCGCAAATCTTCTTCTTAGAACATTTGTCTCAGATCTAGATGGCATCAATAACATTCGAGTAACAGCTCTTACTTTCCCCCTATCAAGGTCATGATAGTGAGGATCACATACTATCTCTTCCATTAGAAAGTCCAAGATTCCATCCAAAAATTGCCGGTCCCATCTCAAAATAGAAAACAATAGCCTCTCCATAAATGACCCAGTTGCCAAAAATGCAACCTCTGCTGGTGACAAATCCATCAAATGCGTAAAACCAAATGTCCCACTCTCAACAAGCAAGCTATTGGAGTTATTCTCTTGCGTGAATATAGACCGATGGATATTCTCTGGGGAGAACATGTTAAAATGCTTCTGAAAAAATTCTCTGGAAACACCATGCCTAGCTGCTGAACAATGTGCTCCAGAGCTTGCCTCCCTGTGCATTAGTTTCGCCATCTGGGGTAGAAACATTGTCAGCATAAAAATAAAACTACAGAATTATGTGCCTAAATAAACTACGACACTAGTGAAAATGGAAAGCTTTTTAATACAGTGCATTTGCAAAATAGAACATCTATTTAAGTACAAAGAGAACAACTCAAGAAAATACCTTGTATGTAATAGGATTTTGACATCCAGGATAGTGTATATCTTCCAACTCCCCAAAGGGAGGGGGAAGAAGAGAATTTGGTATCTCTCCAAAATAGAGATAGGTGCTTCCCTCATTCCTTTCAAACAACTCTGGATGATTACAGACCTACCCAAAAAAAAAATATAGGAAAACATTAACATTAATGTAACATGTACATAAATCACTAGACTTATATTTAACATAATTATACAGTAGTCCAGATCATCAGTGGAAAGATGTAAAGTGCAAGAACATCCATTAAAAATATAAACTACCTTTCTCAACTGAATGACTATATTCATTAGATTCATAATTTTCTTCTCGTTAAGATGTCCACGATTGCCGTCAAACAACTCAGCGAGAGATATCTTGTTCTTGATAGCTTGATAGAAAGCTTGCTGGCGAGAGCTTAACTTGCAGTGTACAGTAACCTCCTTTTTCTTGGTCAGCTCTGAAATCACATCTTTCTTTACTCTTCGTAGCATAAAAGGCTTCAAAATTGCATGCTGTCAAAGCAAAGAAAACCAAAGACTCAGATCCCAAAGGTAAAGGTGCCAGTATAAGTTCAGAAAAGTACAGGGATAGACAAAAAATCCAGTAGATGCTAATTAGTGTATTTATTCTTATGTTAAAAAATAAAATTAGGTGAAATGCATTCATTGAGTGGCTAAATCCTTCTAGTCAGCAAATGTAAAAGATTTAGATGATAGCTAATAAATCGCAATTAGTATGTAAGGAACATCTTGACAAAGGACAGTTGCAATAACAAATTTAATCACATGTACTCTCTGCCATCTCCTTAACATACCAGCTGGCCAACAAATACCATCTGGTTTCAACATTGGTAAACAGAAACTTAAAGGAAATATTTTGAGTTTTGACCAAATGAACTACTTTAATCTGTTTAAGAATAGAGTTAAAATTCATTAAAATTCTGCTTCTTTAAACCTAAAACATCTTTAAAAATGGGCCAGGTAAATACGAGTCAATCAATCATCTTTTCTTGTCACCAGCCAAATGCTCTTTTATTAAATTAATCATTAATGAAATATCAAAGACTTAGGTCTCATGACCACTTGGTCAGAGCTTAAATGCTTTTGCTTCTCATCAGTACAACACTTCTAGAATCAATACAATACCACTTGGTTCTCATTCATTATGAGAGTGAACAAACCATACTCCAAATCCAATAGTCCAATCTACCGGAGGAAATCTTAGGTAATCCAAACAACTAACCAAATCCTTATAAATAATATATATAGGACACAGCTGAACCCATTTAACACATTGACCAATGAAGAAATAACACACATAATAGTAGAATTCACAAGCTGATTTATTTAATTTAGTGACTGACAGAAAATAACATTACTTAATCTCCTTACTTTGATTAATGTGATAGTGTTGCCTGGCTTCCCAATGTCAATACTTATCTTAGCACAAATCCACACTTAAAACAGTAAATCATTCAAGATTTAGTATCTAAGTTTTATCTGGTACATTCTTATAGCTTGACATCCTAAATTAAAGAATTACAACATTTATTAAAAACGTTTTAAAATCAGTGTTTAAGTATACTCACCAACCGATTAAGCTGATGCTCATTCAAAGTACCCCCATGCTCTGCATGATTTTCAATTCTGACGACACAAGACAAAAGGTTACTTTGAGATTCATAATATTTCAGAATAAGCACATATCTCGATGAGGGACACTTACCCTTTGGAAAACCACTCATTGAACTGTTCATGGCTATCAAATAATGTTGGCATGATAAAATGTAGAAGGGCCCACAGCTCAGCCATGTTATTTTGGATTGGTGTACCAGTAAGAAGCAAGCGGTTACGACAATTAAAACTGAGCAATGTCTTCCATCTTATACTGCCAAAAGTAATCAATTGGTTCATATGAGAGGATACAGGAATTAAAAAGTAACCAATTGATAGTGATAATATTTAAGTGAAAGACATATTCATTACAGAGTTTTTCAGCTACAACTTACAAGTGAAAAATAAATAGGAAAAAATTTAATAAATCAGCAATTTAAAGTTAGAATTAGAACCTGCTGGAACTTTTTATAGCCTGGGCTTCATCCAACACCATGTATTGCCATTTCACACGCCGGAAGTACTTCTCATCAGACACTAGCAGTTGATAGCTGGTAATGAGAATGTGAAATCCAGCCTCCCTGGCATAAGAAAAATTATTTATGATTATTAATCATAATAAAGCATGATAAAAACAGACAAAAATCACAAATTGCTGGGTCAAGAAGCAAAACAAGAGCAAAGAGTACTGGCAGTACTAATTTGAAATACATTAGTCAAAAGCTGATCTCCATATCTTTTAGACTGCTTTCAGAAATGGTGCTAACGTTGCATATTTGTTCCATTTTTTATTTGATCTAAAATCATTATGTTCATTGTTCAAAAAGACATAACCTCACTTCCCAAATGCAACATGGTATCAGAGCCTCCCATCCGATGTTGGGCGCCCCATAAATGTGCCACGCACCAGTAAAAATTCTGGGCGTGAGGGGGAGTGTTGAATCCTACATCGGTTGTGGAAAGAGGTAATGTGCCCCTTATATGGGCCATAGACACTCCTCCCCCTTGAGCTAGCTTTTGGAGTGAGTTAGACCTGGTCCAAATTTAACAATCACCAATTTGAATTTTTTTTTTTATGCACAGAACAGAAAATTATGATAAGAGCAATTTACGATATGGTCCTGAGGTTAAACAAAACCCACAACCCCGTCCCTACTTTTTTGATGAAAAACTATTTAGTCCCTTAAGTTTCTTTCTATTAACAAAATAGTCCGTATAGTTTCACTACTAGGAAATAATAACTTAGTCCTTTTAATTTCACTTTTTGGGATAGTTTAGTCATTGTAGTTTTAACATTTGTGACAATCCAATCATGGAATTGACTTTTTCAACTTTTGATTAAATGACGGTTAAGTTACAGAAAGACTACTTTGTTAACAAAATAAAAACTCAGAAACTAACTTGTTTTCTATTTAAAAAGGAGGACCAAGTTGTGTATTTTGTTAAATCTAAGGGACTAATTCTGCATTACCCTTATGATAAATAAAGCACTTCCAAATGAACTTTTCCTGAACCATAAATCATGATCAGGCTACTGAAGAATGCTAGCCACAGAACAGTTTCAGTAGGAAATCACCTTCGATAAAGACGCTTAGGATTGATGTTCTTCCGTAGTATCGTTCGCTCATGAATGCCACCCCAATATGGAAGGGTTTTCAAGTCGGGGCAAAAACGACTAATTTCATCAGCCCAGTTATTCAAGACAGAAGCAGGTGCAACAACAAGAAATGGCCCCCATATATTTTTCTCCTGAGTGAGACGATCAATTCATCTTATTACAAGTAAATATGACTAAAAGCATATAAAATTAAATAATAAAGATAATATTTACCTCAGCCAAATGAGCCAAGAATGCCATAGCTTGGATAGTCTTTCCAAGGCCCATCTCATCAGCAAGTATACCATTTAAACCCTGGAAGGGAAAAAAAGGAGGTTTTATAAAGGGAATCCAACAATGCATTTATTAGGTAACCATGTAAAGAGTTCCTTACAACCTGCTCATAACAATTAACCAGCCACTGAAGACCCTTCAGTTGATATTCTTTAAGGCTACCTTTAAACAACTCTGGTGTCTGAACAGTTGATGTAACAGGCATGGTGGAGCTGCAAAAAGATGCGATAGTAAGTTATTTAAACTCATATCAGAGGAGTTGAATTGAAATTTTTATATAACAGCTTAATTTTATAAACAAGTAAAAGCAAATAAAAGGAAAACGTACGGGTTATGGAGATCTATGTCGCTGGATCCAGCAACTGAGGCATCAATATCAGCAGCTTGACGCAGCTTCGAGCACTCAGTATCAAAAGCACTTGTTAACTTTTTCTGCTTAGAAACTGCATCTTGAGCAGCTTTTAGAGCCTCTTTCCTCAATTCAGCCTCCTCAGGGTCTTCTTCATCACCAAGCCCAGTTCCAGAAGTGCTCAAAAGCATTTCTTCTTCACCTAATTTCTCCTCTTCCACAGGCAAAGCTTCAGAGGGCTGTGAATTTGGCTTATTTTGCATGAAATGGCTGTAAAGTTCAGTTTGCTGTATGAGAAAATTAAGCCTTTGCTGCTGTCTCTTTGCTTCTCGAAGCTCCTGCTCGCGCTTCAAAGCTTCAGCAGCTTCTCTCTCCTCCTTTTTCCTCACTTCTGCCTGCAAGTAGAGGGATCCAATATTTCCTAGGATCAAAGCTGCTGTATGAATAACAAATAAAACAGACATCCAGCAATGTGTTCAATTCAAACAATTTAAAACGAAACTGGCTTTTGATTTTTGAGTTTTGAATTTGATACTCCAGATAAATATTGATTGATCTGTTTGGAATATGTGCAATGCATGTGTATACGTTTGTGGTGACTCATCCTAAGCCATTGCAAATGAAGTCCCTAGACTTATTATTAGGTAGGATATACATATTGCCAGGAACACGATTTCTAATGCGCATGAATTCAGGCAGCATGAGTGCATTAACTCAGAAAAAATAAGGACATCAAATAATAGAAAAAGCATGTCCTTCTTAGAGTACCTATGCAAATTGTATCCAAACATAACAAACAAAAAGTTTGTGCAGCGGAAAGGAAGGAAAGACTAAGGAGTCTACTGAGCAAAGAGTCGTGTTTATGCTCCATTAAGCATTTTAAACAACAATCGAGCAGAATCTCTAGGATGGTACCATTTGATGGTCATCATATACTAAAACTCATTAACCTTCAGCAAGAAAACAGAAAGTTACCATCTCCTTATCCACTCGCTTCCAAAACAGCAGCATATCTCTAGCCAACTTCCTAGTGCGAATTGCAGCACCCCTCATCAGTTTGAGTGATCTACTAACCTTCAATTTTACCTGAAACATAACACATCAACCACCATAGAACACTTGGGAAATATGCAGGAGAAGATGGTATAAGGAGGCTGTCATAAACATATTTAACAAAAAAAAAAGGTGCAAAATTATGAAGGCTGAACAGCAAAATCTTACCTCCCTTTGACAAGTCTCTGAGAACCTCTTTGCATCAATCAGATGCTTCCTATTTAAATTAGTGAAACTTCTATGATGCTTTGGTATGTCTCTTCTTACAATATTCACCCAAACCTTACCAATCTTCTCCATTTCCTCCCTCTCAATGACAGCAGGATCTTTCTTTACCTTTGGCTTTTTAGGTAGACTCCGCTCTATGATCTGCATCTCAGGAAAAGTAGGTATTGCTGAATGAAAGAAATCCATCACCAGTTTTGTGCAGAATTTAAAAGAATAATAAGCAAAAGAATAAACAAGTACTGGTAGTTCAAAGGGAACACAAACCTCATACGTGTCTCCTTTCTCCAAAACCTTCACATAATAAACCTGCAGCACACCACCCTCCGACAAAATAGACCGTTGAATATTTCCGGCTGCCCCTTCTGGGATGGAGGAATTCAAAACAGCATCAGATATCTTCAGACTGAACTTCTGGCCTGAGTTTGAAGCTGCCATTGCCTTCAATCTTGCCTGAAGTGATTCATACTGAGACCGGGGCTCTCCCATCCCTGCTCTGCTTCTAGGCCCAAATCTTTTATCATTGGACATCATTTCTGCCAATGACCCTAAATCCAGGGTTCCCTTCAAGTAAAATTCCTCTACCCTGATGTCTGAGAAGCTTGGCAAGTTCAATGATGCTGCCAACTTATCATAGGAGGGAGGTATCCTATAAGAGATACCCTCACCAATATCCAAATAAGCAGGTTCATAAGATATTCTACAAATAGTGAAAAAAAAAATCCACTCAATGTCTTATGAGAGAGAAACATTACGAATGCATGTATTAAAAATTTTATTATAGTGCCATTCTGCTAAAACATACTTGGGTATGTAGTCTGGTTCAACATACCCTCCACGCTTTTGCGGTGTAACATCACTGAGCCATTCTGATGTTGTTTCCATATCATACAGCCCTCCGCGCTGCTCATTTCCCAACTTCCTGGGTTTCGAACTACCCATACTGCTCTTTGGAAGAATCCCCATACGTAAGGGCGCTGGTGCAGGACTTAATGAAGAATCCTTAAACCTCCTTTTGTACTTCTGAATGTGCTCTCCCAGCATTGATCGATACCGCTCCTCTGTGATATGCGCCCCGTAGTATCCGTCTCCCTCCTCTCCGTCACTTGTGTTAGAACGCTTCTTTTTCTTACCTAAACTCAAATCCCTGTCTGAAATTGTTCCATTACCATAATTTGCCATTGCACCACCTAGTATAACCAACCAAAGGCACAAACAATTCATGCATACATATCATACTGCTTCCCAATATAATCCAACTCCAAAAATTTATATTGCACTAGTACAGTAAGCATATATATGAAGAGAGAGTATAAATTAATAATTATTGATCACAGAGAAGTGAGAAATCCCAATTGGTTCATATAATCTTAAGTGGAAAAGGGGGAAAAATCAAATGCAATGAGTACCTTGGCTACCTCTGCTCTCATCCTGACTACTATTCCCATAATAATCAAAGTCATCATCCGGTTGTGGAACTTTGAAGTTCATCAAAGACTAAAAGCAAAACAAGAATAACAAAAAAAACGTAACCCAAAATGAAATCCACATACTAAGAAATACATAAACTTAAAAACACAGGAAAAAAATTAAAAAAAAAAAAAAACACACCAAACTAAATTAAACTAAACTACAATTCATCGAAATTAACCATACTCAATCATAAAATTGAATAAACCGAATAAAGAATCACGATTTTTTTTTTTACAAATTAGTCCAATTTAAAGAGAATTTGCTAGACAGTAATTCACGAAAAATAAAAATTAAACGCAATTGAGGACACCAACATACCTCAAGATTAAAGAGATTGGAATAAGAGAGCGAGTCTTTGGCTTGCCTCCTGTGGTCCATGACGCAGAGAACGCGAAGATAATCTTAAGAAGCAAAATCCTAGGATTTTGAAAAGCATGGAGAGAAGCCGAGAGAATGAGGGTAAGAGTAGAGGAATACTGAGAAACCCTAAAGCTTAATGGATATTCCGAGACAAAAGAGGAGAGGAAGGTTAGTGGGCGTAGGATAAGGCGAGTTGAGGGAGAAAGAGAAGGACCGAAGGTGACACAGACGGTGTGGGAAGCATCGATAGGTGCTAACGTGCGCCATGGGCGCCATTACGTTAACCTGCACTGTTTTGTTTATATCCTTTGTGCGTCTTCTAATTTTTTCTTTTTTTTTTTCTAATTTTCTTTTTATTTTAGTTTTTTCTCTTCTAACATTTTTATGTTTTTTTTAATACTTCCATTTTGTTTTGGATATTTTCTAAGGAGAGGAGAAAACAAAAATAAATAATAAATAAATAAATAAAATAAAGTAGTAAATAAAGTTATTTTCTCCTATTGTTTGGATATTAAAAAAAAAACAGAAGGGGAAAAGTAACTTTAGAAATGGTAAGATTATTTTATCTTCTATTTTTATAATAAAAATAAATAATTATAAAAATAAAAAAATAACAACACTTAAAAATTTAATTTAATAATAGGTGCATCTGAATAAATTTGAGAATTTTCAAATCCTACTTCCTTTATTCTCAATTTTCAATTTAAAAAAAATAAAAAATAATTACTTTTATTTTCTATTTAGTTCACTCTAATTTGGAGTAAAAGAAGTGAATAATTTTTTCTTTTTTTCCTATTTTCCTTCTATTCAAATAAAAAAAGAGAAAATATTTTTGTTTTCCTTCCATCTAAACGTTCAGGTGAGGTGACAGGTTACAGTCCAAACCCAATATGGAACATTATGCCTTTTGATCAACGAAATCAGACAGATTAAGCTTTTATAATAAAAAAAAAAACTCTTTAAAAAATAATTTAATTTAATAAAATTAAAAAAAAAATAATATATGTATAATTTTTTGTTAACTAAATTAATAAAAATGAATTAAATTAGTTAATTTGATAAAATAATAATTTTATTTTTTATAAAAGAGAACTAATATTTTATTATGTTTACTTCTAAAAAATATTATATCTTTAAAAAATAATTATATTGTTGACTTACATAATTTAAGGGAAATTAAATTTAGTTTCTATTTTCATTTTTTATAAATCAATTTTTATATTTTTTTTAAATTTATTTAATTTTTATTTCTGTCAACCTTACCGTCTTTATATCAATTTTTTCTATAATGCACTTTTAGAATTAAATAATATTTTTTTATATAAAACTGAATAATTTAATTTTTAAAAATATATAAATATTTAATTGAGTGATTTTAAAATAAAGATTAACTAATGAATTTTTTAAAACATGTAATAATAATTATTTCTATATTTTTTATTTTTTTTTTATGTATGTAAAAAGTTTGATATAAATATTATTTTACAAAAAATTGAATAAAACCATTGTAAAATTTAAAAATAATTTTATGAAATAAAAAAACTATTATTTAATTAAACCAAATAGCTTGAGTTTTTGATAAACTCCTCTGGGATCGATCCACATAATCTCCATTTCATATACTCCTTAAAATTAAAGTATTAAAATTCAAATCCAATCAAGATAGAAACTAGATTAAATTGTTCAAATATTATTTGCACTTTAACTCATCGATATTGAAATTATGTTTAGAGTTGTAAATAAATTAAATTTTATGCGAATTATACGAGATTGAACTCTATAAATTTTAAATTAACTTAATCTGTATTCTAAATAAATTAAATTTGAATTTAGTTTTTACATTGAACAAGCACTGTGATAATTAGTACACGAATAAAATATAAAAACTAATTAATATATTTTTTAAAACATATTAATATATTTTTTAAAATATAAGAACTAATTAATATATTATAAACATAACATAATAATTAGAGGGTTATTTAATATCTATTTAACATCTACAAATAAAATATATAATAAAATATATTCATTTCTTTAATACATTCTAATACATTCTAATGATCGATCCAGAAAATAGGATTTTACAATGGTTGAGTAAGTTTGATCTGAAAGGAGGAGCTCCTCTCTTTTTATTCTTTTTCTTGGTCTATCAGTGACGTGTAATGGTCTCACTGTCATTGAGTCACTTGTCTCTACCATACAGATATGGTCGTACGAAAATATCAGATATATGCTCCATGCGTAACGGCCATTTAATTCTCCCTTTTAGTACGCGGGTTAACGATCAGTTCGGGGCCGGACCAGTGATTCTCGTTTTGCTAACCGTCCAGGCCGGACTCAAAAAAACAAAATTGGGTCCTGAGAAAAGCCCGACCTCGAGGGTGAATGAGCTGAGCCTTCTCACTCGTAGGATTTCGCGGATTCTGGACCGACCCTATCACTGTGGGTTCGGCCTCTTTCCAAAGTGGTGAAACCAGCGATCATCACATTCCATCTATTATATATGTTATAATATTTATAAGCATGAACATGCTTAATTAAATTCGTTTAATTTTAAATAAATTTTAGTTTAATTCTATTCATCACTTTGTAAACTCTAAGCACTCGGCTCACTTTTGGGTATACTCAAATGAAGACCAATCATAAACATTTATAATCCTAAAGCTATTCCAAAATATCCCACAAACATATAAGAGAACACGTGAAAAAAAAATATATAAAAAAATATTAAACCGTTGATTTTCGGCGGCTAAAATTAAAAGGTACAAAGTTGACAGAACATTTTCAGAAGCACAGGGTTTCTAGAAACCCGACATCTCGATTTTGTACTTTCTTTTTAACCTTCCACCTTGCTGAAACCAGCTTCGACACACATTAAACACATATAGAACATTCCAGCCACCTTCAGAAAGTCTGAAAATAACTCCAAAAGTAACATGCATCTAATAAAACCTCATTCACATCATTGTCATTTTAAGAAAAACCATTATTAAGCATAACTTTTGCAAGGTTTTAGAATTAAAGAAGTTTGGACTTGTCTTTGGAAGATTAATGTAAAAGTAGCGAAGAAAACTTGAAAATCCAAAATTGAAGGTTTAAGTTCCAAATTTGTTATTTTCAACATGTAAGAGAAATTTTATTTCGAGTTTTAAAAGGTTTGAGAGTATATTAAAATGAGAAGTTTAAAAAAAAAGACTCACATGAGGTCATGAAGAAATTTTCTCTCCATTTTCAAGGTTGAGACTATTTATACTTGGGTTTGCAAAGTGATTTTTGACGGGTTAAGATCAATATTTGACGGTGGAAACTTCAAAGATTTAAAATTTATTTTTTAA
Source organism: Manihot esculenta (assembly GCF_001659605.2). Classification (NCBI taxonomy): domain Eukaryota; kingdom Viridiplantae; phylum Streptophyta; class Magnoliopsida; order Malpighiales; family Euphorbiaceae; genus Manihot; species Manihot esculenta. Next base: position 3,856,968 of record NC_035169.2, on the reverse strand, counting down.
AAAATACATAAGATACATTTAAAATTTATTAGAGAAAAAAATTATTTTATCCTTATTTAAGATTCTCAATTTTAAAATTTTATATTTTAATGAAGATTTTATTAAAAATTTGAGATTCTGATATTAGAATTTAGTCGGATATTACAAGAAATCTCAAAAAACTACCGCTATCTCTTTTTGAAAATTCTCATTATATATATATATCATGGTATGTTGAGTTTTGCTGCCCTAGACTAGACTAGTCTAGATTTAGTCTCTATTGAAGTATATTTTTCTCACTAAAAAAAGAATTAAGTCACACCTCTTGTGTTATCTCAAGCGATAATACCATCAAATTTAAATCTCTTTATAGGAAAATTAATTAATAAATAAAAGTTTTATTCTTTCATAAAACAAATTATATTTGGATATTACAATATTGTTGAGAGAATATATACAAAATAATTATTTTTATTTATAATATTGAAAATAATATTTTGAAATTAGTTTTTGTGGGTATATTTTGTGGTAAGAACAAAGAATGAAACAAATGTATTGCTGAACAACCAGCAAGAGGAGAAGACATAACACTCAAAACCAACTTTTTTTTTTTTACCATGCTAAGAACTTTATCTTAAAAAGCCCAGTGAGCTGCAAAAATAAGTCCATCAAGAGTAAAGATACAAGGCAAGCTGAAGATTCAACCCATTGAATAAGGAGCCCAAAAAACCCACACATTCCAACCCCATAGAGAAGCCTAAAACCATCTTATCCTAAACCACAATGGATGCGCTTCATTGTTGCAGCTGCCAACAAGATAAAAAAAAAACTAATTCGATTCGATCGGTTATTTCAATTTAAATCGAATACTGAGCACCTTAATTTCCACATATCAAGAGCCAAAATAGGAAAAAGCTAACAAACCAAACCAAAAGCAAGACCCAAAAGCACCATTCACCACCAGAATAAACAAAGGCTCAACCACTAACCCATCAATGAGAGAGAAGCTGACCCATGATATCTTCAGACATTCAGACAGTCGTTAAGAACCCATTAAGGTCCAGTGCCAACACACTTATAATTTCCACCTCCAATAACAGGAAACCATAGACAGGGCAAGGATTCCAGTACATTTTGCTCCAAAAAAATATCTTCCCTCCACAAAACCTCATCAAATAAAGCACCAAAAATCTATCACAACAAAAGAAAACTATGCACCCTTTGTGGTGGGTACTGAGGTTGAAGCAATCTCACCATCGACTTCTCTACCCTCAAGAGGGAAGGAGCCTACACTAAATGACTGAAGCCTCAATAAATAGAGAAAAGCAACTCTGACTATAAAGTTTATAAATTGTAATTCATTTCCCTTGCCATCTTTATGAACAAAAGAGAGGTAAAACAAATATCATCCAATTCATTTTAGGAGCATAATCAAATAAAAATTAATTAGTTTTACAAATTTATTTATTTATAAAACTAATTAATTAATCTAACATAGGCATATGCACTTTGTTTTATAAGTTAATTATACACTTAACTGATATGACATAATAATTGTTTAAAATAAGTCGTGAGTTGTCACTATAGGACAGAGTTACGTGGCAATAGTCTAATAATCTGACACGTGGTCGCAGAGGTCTCATTCATAGAAAGGAAGACCAGGATACCGTAACACTCGGTGTTTCACCGAAAATCATGGAAAGTTACTGGTAGCTGATATAATTTAGCAGATCTCCATTACACCTATAAGCATGGGATCCCCTATTTACTAGCTGGTACCAATCGGATTTTCAGAAGATTCGATAACCAATTTCATCTTCTTACAGTATAAAAGCAAATGGGCATAGAGTTCAAGGTATGCATTCTTATACACTTATTCTAAACTCAAAATAATCTATTACATTCGCCCATTCTATCAGTTTATTGACTTGAATATCGAAGTGACTGCCCATAGGGGCTAACCACCTCATCGTTTCTCTTTTGCTGATTGATCAATCACAATTCAGCTTTATTTCCAGCCACATCATTTAGTTTCATTGTCGGGATTTTCATTGAATTATTTCTATTCATTTAGATTCAATCTAGTTTCCCAAATTGCTTTCCCTGAAAAAAAAAAACTCTTTCTTTATTCTTCAAATGGTTGACAACGCACGAGCTGCTGCTAAGTACGCTACCAATAAGAGGGCTATCATTTATTCCATCTCTGATAGTGGGCAGAACACTCCATCCACGGTTAATGAAGTGGAGCTTAACAACCTGAATAATGAATAAGACAACCCATATCCTTTAGGCATATAGTATAACGCTGAGAACAACCATAAGGAAAATCTATTTTCTCCTTGTATATGGAGCAGTGGCAATAATTCTCGTGGAAGTCTAAGTAAGCAGTTTTAGGACACAGCACCTCGAGTTTTCAAGGGACCCTGAGGAGATGCAATTCAACCTAGACCAAGCCAAGTTTTTATGAGAATAGGTTGTAATTAGAATGGCGGTCTACAGGAATAAGATGTCTCAAATGTTCAACAATAGAGTCAAACCACGAGTCTTTAATATAGGAGATTTAGTCCTTAAAAGAACTAATATAAGAGGCGGTGGTGCCGAGTCTGGTAAGTTGAGTGAAAGCTGAAAAGGATCGCTAAGGTTATTTGGCCTAGGTCTTATAAGTTGGTCAGGTTAGATGGCCGGATCATTCCCTATTCTTGGAATATTTGTAATTTATGCAAAATCTATCAATAACATCTAACAAGGTACTTTTCATATATTGTGTTATTTAGTTTTGAAGAATGGCGGTTTGCCAAAATTAAAGATCATTGATCAAAGCGTTTTCTCAGTATGAAAAAGCCACAAGGCGAGTATCCGCCAAGCTCATAACCGGGTGTTATTCTCAATTATTAAAATTGTTCAAGGCATTTTTATGCCAAGGCTACAAGGCGGGTATCCGCCAAGCTCATGACCAGGTGTTAGTTCCAATTATTAAAATTGTTCAAGGCCAAGACCACAAGGCAGATATCTGTCAAACTCATGACCAGGTGTTAGTCCCAATTATTAAAATTATTTAAGGCATTTTTATGTCAAGACCACAAGACGGGTATCCGCCAAACTCATGACTGGTGTCAGTCCCAATTATTAATTTTTCCAAATTATTTTATGCTAAGACCATAAGATGGGTATCTGTCAGACTGATGACCGGATGTTAAGTCCCATTAACAATTTTATTTAAGTCATTTTATATCAAAAGGCAAGTATTGCTAGGCATTTGACCGGGTGTTAACCCCATTTAACCATTTTTTCCAAGTTTAAATCTTATTTGATGATAATTGGATGAGAATTATGATCGAGTATCGATCCTACAAATACTTGATAAAATTAAAAAGGAAATGTTTTTTCGTTAAATATAAATGTTACAGGACAAGAGGGACATCATCAGTCGCCTCCTCCCAAACTTCTGTTATACTGTCGGCTATAGCTATTACATTCTCATCAGAAGCCAAGTCGAAAGGATTGTCTTTAGCTGGCCTCTCCTAATCCTACCCATCCTCATCTTCCTCCTCCTCATCTGAGAAGATTTCGTCAATTCAGTAGAAGTCACCTGCAGGAAATCGCCTAGTAAGCTCTTTCTTGATAGAGTCCTGACCTTGGACAAACACCTCCCTACCCCAGGCCACTGTCTCCTAAAGTTCAGCCTCCAATTCGACAACCCTATCTATGGCAGCCTGGGCCTCTTGTGCCTGATACTACAGCTCCTAGACTTGGCAATGAAGGATAGCCACCTGGTCCTTGGTGGTTTAGCCTGATTCTCCAAGGCAAGCTTGGAAGTGTTCACCTCATCCAAGTCCGCTTGGAGTCCACAGATCCAGTGTCTCCTCCATAGTGCTCTCAACTTCTTCAACCCAAGCCCTTAGCCTCTAGCATTTCTCTTGCAGGAGATTTTTATCTATCTCCTAAGCACCTTGTCCTACTCCTTGGCCATGTATGCTCACATGGCACTTTCAATCGCGGAGTAGATGGTGTTATTATAGAGATCGCCTGTCTCGACAGCATTTAGGCGATGGCGATCTCCAGGCCTTAGGGCATTATTTGTAATACCCGGCTAGACTCCAGTATCGAAATTCCTACCGTCCGGTGGAATCTCGATTGTCAGAAACCTCTAAAAGGGTAAATTCATGTTTTCATAAAATATTTTAGTGTATTTTATGGTATTAAGTAAGAAAGAAATTGGGTTTTAAATGAAAAAGACCATGGAGGCATTTCCAGGTTCGGCCGCCGAACCTCAAGTTCGGCCGCCGAACGTGGGATAGTTTAGGGGGGCACGTTAGGCTTTCGAATGTGGCTCATGTTCGGCAGCCGAACATGCATGCGTTTTGGAGTCGCCTTCGGCTTCCGAAGGTGGCCTGGCTAGCCACCTATAAAAGGACCCATGGCAGAAAATGGGCGAGCTTTCTCCCCTATTTTCGGCCAACGGTGAGTCCATGCCCTCCCGTGGTTGATTTTGATGATTTTTCCTCAAATCTTTCAAGTGTTAACAAGCGTTTACTTGATTTTTGAAGATTTGTGAGCTTAGAACAAGTTTTTGGAGTTTGGAGGCCCAAGGAGATAGATCTCTCCCACCTCCGAGTTAGATCGCCTCTCCTCTCGATCTTCAAGAGGTAAGAGTAGATCCTCACCTCTTTTTATGTTTTGACTAAGTTTCTTGAAGGTTCATGGGGTAGAAATGCATGTTTAAGTTAGTTGTTTGTTGTTAGGGTAAATGTTGAGTTTATGAGTAATGTATGTTGTTTGAGTTGCTTTTTATGTTTGTGTTGGGGTTTAGGATAGTTTGAGGCCCCTATATGCTTATTTGCTTGTGTATGCATGTTGTAGAATAGCTAAATGCATGTTGGATTGGTTTGGGAGGCAAATGTGCATAGAATGGCTGAGTTCTGCTACTTTGGAAGAACTCAGGTTCGGCAGCCGAAGGGACTTTCGGCCGCCGAACCTGCCTGTGGAGGCAAGCTTTCGGCTGTCGAACCCTGCTCCCGAAAGTGGACTTTCGGCTCTGAAAGGGAGTTTCGGCCGTCGAAGGTGCCGCCGAACATGCACGAGTTTCGGATCTGGAAGGAACCTTCGGCCGCCGAAGGTGCATGACTTTCGGCTCTGGAGGGACTTTCGGCCACCGAACCTGCCGCCGAAAGTGTCCTGTTCAGCCTTCCTTTGCATGATTTTCTATGCATGTTTGTGATGTTTTAAGGGGTTTTTGGGGAGTAGTTTAGAGTCATGTTAGTATATGTTTGGTCCCTAATTTGCGTCCACCTGTGTAGGTTCGGACCCGAGGAACCGAGGACCCCAGCAGTGAGATAGCTGCTTCAGTGTCTTGTAAGAGCTAGCCTGAGGTGAGTAGAATGGACATTTATTTCCAAAGTAAATAAATAAAATTGAGCATGTTCATGCATCACGAATACCATATGATATATTAGGTTGTTTGCATTATAATTCACGAATATGTTGCATTGTATAATATGATGATGATGTGGATGAATGTTGGATGATCCTTTAGCCCTCACTATGATGAGATATGATATGATGTGATATGGAAGTCCAGGTGTGGCCTGCACTACGCCCCTGGCACAATGTAAGAGAAAGTCCGGGTGTGGCCTGCACTACGCCCCCGGCACGAGTGGATATGTATGATATGATATGTGTAAGAGAAAGACCAGGTGTGGCCTGCACTACGCCCCTGGCATGATTGGATTATTTAGAGGGCTATAGGTGACAAGTTCATCCTTGATGTGATTTGTTTGTGATGTGATGCATTTCATAAAAGCATGAATGTTAAATTTAATGTTTTGCTATTCTGCTCACTGGGCTCTAATAGCTCACTCCATTCCCTTAATCCCCCAGGTTTGCAGGTACGAGGCAGTCCGGGAAGTCAGCTAGAGTAGGAAGTTTTATGTATGTAATAGCTAGTAAGTAGACATGAGAAAGAATATGATGTAATGAATAGTATTGAACAGTCATGTAATGTAATGATGTTTATTGAGGTTTAGAGTTATACTTAACCCTAGCATGTATGGTTAATCCCTTTGCGTATACATGATCTATGTAATGTGTTAATGATGTTATGTAAACCAAGCTTAATGTATGATATGTTACCCCATTGAAGCATTTGATGAGGGCTCCAGTGTGGGGTTTAATGTTTATGATTATGAGTTGTGCATGCACATGTTAAGCTTGGTGAATGAAAGAAAGAAAGTTTAAAGTTTTTATGTAAATGTTGATCATGTATGAGATTAAACAGGTATACAGGATGTATGTTAGGCTTGCTACGGGTCCCGGCGGCCTTAAGCCGATCTGGATCTTAGCGCCGGTAACGGTCCGATTTTCGGGTCGTTACATTATTGGCTATGAGGATAGACAATCGGGGCTCCTCGAAAAGAGAGATTGTCCGAGTTAGCACCAGATGTTGGATGCCCCGAGGCCATGTGACTCCTACTTTAGTCTCTCCTTGTGAAGGTTCATCTTGGACAAGAACTGCTATAGGATCGCCCCTTAAAGAAGACTCGTGTAATACCCGGCTAGAGTCCGGCAGCGGAATTCCTGTAGTCCGGTGGAATCTCGGGTGTCGGAAGTATCTAGAAGGGAAATACATGATGTTTTCAGGGTTTTTTAATGGTTTAAAATGGTTTAAGGACTAAAGTTTTGAAAGAAAAGCAACAAGGGGAAAAATGGCAAGTTCGGCCGCCGAAGGAAGGTTCGGCCGCCGAACCCCTTGAGGAGGCAGTTTCGGCTGCCAAAGCTTGCCCCCGAAAGCTAGGCTTTCGGTTTAGAAAAGGACTTTCGGCCGCCGAAAGAGGGAATTCGGCCGCCGAAAGTGTGTGAGTTTCGTCTCTGGACGAGACTTTCGGCCGCCGAAGGTGCCGCCGAACATGCATGAGTTTCGTTTCTGGAGGGGGGTTTCGGCCGCCGAACCAGCTGCCGAAAGTGCCCTGTCCAGCTTTCTTTTGCATGTTTTATGTGATTGTTTTAGGATCGTTTAGAGGGGTTTTGGGGAGTTTCTTAGAGTTGTTCTCATGATAGTTTGATCCCTCATATAAGTCCACCTGTGTAGGCACGGACCAGAGGAATCAGAGTGGTCAGCAGTGAGTCCAGGTTCAGAACCTGCAGCGTTAGTTCAGAGTCAGCCAGAGGTGAGTGGAACTAACTTTAATGTTTGAATATGAGCAATGACTATTTTGATCATGTTTCATGCATCATGACTATATTATAGGCTAAGTGCATGAGTGAACACGAAGATGACGCATTGCATTTATCCTTGTACTTGGCACTGCTCCTTGTACATTGCTTCTATGATACGGTATGGACATAGTTGTGGAGTCATTAGCCCTCCAGGAAAGACCTGGAACAGCCCTACGGGGACCAGGCACATGGTACTACGGTACCCCAGATGATGTGGAGTTCTGGAACAGCCCTGCGGGGACCAGACTCAATTTGAGGGAATTTGATCCGTCCTGCTGAGATGATGTGATTTACTTGTGATGTGATGCATTCCATGAGAGCATGTTTTCTCACTTATTTTATTACTGTTCTACTCACTGGGCTATAGTAGCTCACCCCACTCCCTTCACCCCAGTTTTGCAGGTTCAGAGTTCAGAGGGAAGTCAGCAGGGTACAAGAAGAGTACATATTTTGTAATAGATAGTGTGGACATGTGATTATAAAGAGATAGTATGTAATGTACAGTGTATAGATTGTGCTTGACTAGTTTGATCTTTCCCTTGTGTATACATGATCACTTTATGAACTGAACATGTTTTATGAGATGTATGTGATGAAAGCCAGGCTTAACATAGAAGGAGGATAGTATGCACCGGTTAAGCCCTGGATATGAAAAGGAAAGAGAAAGTTTTCAAATTTTTACAGAAAATGTATGATCATGTATGAGTATTCACAGGTACCCAGAGTTCACAGCAGGCTTACTACGGGTCCCGGCGGCCTTAAGCCGATCTGGATCCTAGTGCCGGTAATGGTTCGGTTTTCGGGCTGTTACAACTCGTGTTGAGTTGGGGCTATTTCTTCGGTTGTAGGTGGAGGAGGGGGAGGAGGAAGCATAATGATCTCCTATGCTCGACGAGCTCGCTTAGAGGCACGCCGGATGTCCTAACAGCAACTTTGCCCTTGCGAGTAGCGTGCACCGCCTTGATGAACTTGTTCTTCCCTTTACTCTCCATACTTGCACATAGCAAAAGGTAAGTAAGTAAGGTAATTTTAAAAGGAAAGGAAGTTAGAAAGAAAAATACCATGCTCTGTAGCATGCAAAGTGCTTTCCCGAGGGCTTTGAAGACTGGGCAGGTGAGAGTCCGAGCCTGTTATGCCTAAAAATGGCTATGCCAGGACAAAATGGTTTTCCTCACCGTCACATTGATGTCTACCCTCTGGGTCGAAGCCATCATCTGGAGGAAGTCCAAAGCCTCTTCCTCGTCCCGTTGTGCTTGGACCCCATCCTTCCTAAGCTCCACATGAAGGTTCCAGTCGGTTTGGAGCCGCCCAAAACCCCCGGATTCCCTGTGACGCAGGATAAAAAAAATTATTTTTTCAACGCTTAGGGGAAAAGGGTATCCGATCAAAGACATTCATCCGATCAAAGACAGTTTATTGGGATAGAAGAAGCGGAAAGCCACCAAAAACATTCAAATGTTGGGTTGCAATTGGGCGACTGTAAGCTTATGAAACGGAGGACCTCAATGAAGAATGGGTTCATGGAAAACTGAAGTCCCGCCTTCAGTTGTTCTTTATAAACTATGATTGTGTCCTTAACAGGGATTTAGTCATCCACACGAACACGCGGGTTGGGAGCATGAACCCGGAAGAGTTCTCAGGAGATCTGGTAGTGATTGTACAGATCCACATCCTTTTCTATTAACACAAACAGGATGTCATTCACCAAGAGGTTGTCATTATCGTGGACCACCCTTAGTGGCACGATAGAAGCCGGAGCATGGATGAGGCCGTCGGAAGAGGAGTCTAAAGTGGAGCTTCCACTAGAAGGATATGACGTAGAGGAGAAATTCATCTTGGGAAAAGAAATTAAGAAATACCTTAAGCAAAAGTGATAGTAGGAAACTAGGTGGTCGAGTGTTTTTCAAAGTACAGAGATTAGTTGTGAGCAAAAATAGTAACCGGAGGAGAAGAAGGGTTTTATACTACGTTTTTTACGACAGATTTAAATGCAGCTTGAGAAGCAAAGTAATAATCATTTATGTTCAGGAACAGGCTAAGGAACGCGAGCATGAAGAGCCAATCCAGATGTGCCACATGCCTAAGATCATAAAGACAACTATAAACTTCGAATCTGAAGAGTTGAAGACCAATGGAGGGACTTATGATACAATATAATAATCGCTCAAAGTAAGTCGTGCACTGTCACCATATGATAAGGCCATGTGGCAAAGATCTAATAATCTGACACACGGTCACAGAGGTCTCATCTATAGAAAGGAAGACTAGGACATCGTAACACTTGGTGACCAAGACTCGCCCTCATTCATAGAAAGTTACCGTTAGAAAATATAATCTAACAGATCCCATTACACCTACAAACGCGTGATTTTCTATCCACTAGTTGGTACCAGTCAAATTTTCAAGAGATTCGATAACAAACTTCATCTTTTTACAGTATAAAAGCAAATAGGTACAGAGTATAAAAGCAAATAGGCACATAGTTCAAGATATATATTCTTACACACTCATTCTAAAGTTATAACAATCTATTATATTCACCTATTTTATCAGTTTACTAACTTTGAGTATCAAAGTGGTTATCCACAAGTTCCAACCACTTCATTTTTTCTTTTTTGCAGATTGACCAATCACAATTCAGTTCTATTTCCAGTCACATCATACATTTACAAATAATATATAAAAGAACATGTATGTAAAAAATAAGTCATATGCAGAAAATTTTATAAAAAAAATATTTTTCTAGAAAATAACTTAATTTTTTATTATTTGATTATAAAATTTTTAAAAATATTTATTTTTAAAAATAATTTATATTAATAAAATTAATATATAAAACATACAATAGTAATAATATGATTTTTAAATTTTAGAAATGATTTTATTCTAAAAAAAAATAAATCTATCCTGTAAATGATTTAACTTTCTTTTGATTATAAAAATATTTTTTAAAAAAATATTTGAAATTAAAAGAAAATAATTTTTTAAATTATCTATAAAATAAATATAACAAAATATTCTTAACTTTTCTGTTAAAGTTAAAGCACAAAATTTCGAATACTCCACTACAAAAATATGTCAAAAGCAATATTTTTTCCAACGCATATGGCCCCAAACATTAGGTAAATAAACAAGTCATTGAACAAAATTCCTATGTGGTATTAATAATAATAATTAATTGGCAGATTAACCAATAATTTAATATAACACACAAAAAAAATATTATCTACACTTGATATATTCTCTAATTAATTAAAAAATATTTTATAATATAAAATTGTGTGATCAAAATCGATAATCGTAATTAAATCAAAATACTTATTTTACTATTTTAGCAATAGAGGTTTATAATAAAAAGATCGAATTTCAATCTAATCGTTATCGAATGAGCAAATAAGCTAATCATTATAAATTATGATAAGTTAATTTACATAGAAGAAAATATATTCAAATATGTGATCGGTATGAATGAGGTGAACAATTGATCGGTTTGATTCAAAATTAAATCGAATTAAATAAATTAAAAATTAAAATTTTACTATTTATAAAAATCGAATCAAATTGATTTTGATAAAAAATAAAATTGAATCAAATTAGTCTGATTCAATTTAATTCGATTCGGTTTGAATTTTTAATAATTTTTTTATTTTTTACTTTAATTTTAATATTTTAAAATTTAATTGAAATATTTTAACGTTAATATATTATCACTAGCCAGTTTAATTCGATTTTTTTAATTTTTTCTATTAAAATCGAAATGAATTGAATCGAAATAACTAAAAATTTTAAAATTAAAAATCAAATCGAAATAAATAAAAAAATTAAACTAAAATTTTAAATTAATTCGATTCGATCGATTTTTTCGATTTTACACCGAGCAATTATTTTTAAATTCTATAGAACTATGAAATTTTAGGCATGTTAAGTAGGTTCTTCTTACATATTTTTTAAAAATTTTAACTTTCAAATTCCTATTAAAAACAATACTATACTTTAGAGTATCGAAATAATTACACTGTCATCCACCAGAGTCTTGTTCTTCTTACATATTGTTTATAATCTCAAAGAAAATCTAGGTAGGATAGTGATGAACATCATTTTGGTAAAATCTACTGAAATTATAACATATTACTTTTTCAATAATTGAGTGTAGAAACTCCTGTTGTGGAAAACCTTTTGTTTATTTAAAATCTGAAAAGAAAAATAATGGAAGAATGATGTAAAATAATATTATAAAAACTAATTAAAACAATTCTAATATAATTATATATATTTTTATAAATGAATCCAACCGAATAGAATTTTAAAAAATTTTAATTTAATTTATTAAATTTTTTTAAAAATTTTTTACTCATTAATTTTAAACTTTAGTTAAGTACTAATAATTAAATTTGACTCGTTGAGCAAATTAATTTATAATGAGTCGATATTTTATTGAATTTATAATATAGTTCAATCTATTTATGTGTATAATAAATTTTAATTTAAAATTAAATAATTTTAGTTAAATGAGTATATATATAAATTAGCTTATAAACTTATAAAGAATGAGTTCTTAAATCTTATTAATCTGAATATCTGTAAATTTTAAGAGTATAATTAAATTATATGGAGTTAAATTTTAAAAAATTTAAATTTGTTTCACAAAAGTATATATAGGATTTAAGTTTATTTTTCATATAATATTAATTTTAATCTGTTTAATAAGACTATTCACGAGTTTATTTATAAACTCGAAAACAAATCGAACTCACGAGTTTTACGAGTTTTAAGAGTCAAACATTAAAAAAGTCAAATTTGACTCATTTATTAAATAAATTTAAAAATTAAATTTAAATTTAATTCGTTTAAAAGTCAAATTTGACTCATTTATTAAATGAATTTAAAAATTAAATTTAAATTTAATTTGTTTAAAAATTAAATTTAATTTGATCAAACTTAATCAAATTTTTATTAAGTCAAACATTAAATAATTTGCAAACAGATAATTTATTTACATGTTTAATGGTGATATATATCATTATTAAATTTATTATTTAAAAAATTTAATAAATTATCTTTTTTAGTGTACAAATTTAAAAAGTGAAATATAATTATAAAATATTTTAAATTTTGAAAAAAAGATATTATATATTTTTCTTACATTCTTGGTATAAGATTTTAATATTTTATTATTTTTGTATTTTAATTAGCGTTGAGATGATAAGAACGAAAATTTTTAGAAAAATACGATAAAGGAAAAAAATAATGAAATTGGAAAAAAACATGCATAAAAAGCTTCAATGCTTTAGAAATAGATAAATAATAAATAATACTAAATAAATAAAATAATTTAAATATGGAGAATCAATAAATTTTTAATGAAATTTAGTGATATTGATATATTGATTTGAAATGGTATTGATATTTTAATAGATAAAACAGCTCAATGTATTCAAAGTTATTTTTTATTAATAGAAAACATTTATATTATATTTAAATTTTTTCAATTAATTTTAATTTGAAATTTACTATTTATTATTTATATCGTTAACTCAAAAATTTTATTTACAGTTTTAATTAATATAATTTTCTTATTTAAGATAATGATCAAAATGATGATGAAAAATTATGCAAAATTTTTATTTATAAAATATATATTATATAATATTAATTGAATTCAAATTACTATACAGCTGATCTAATCAATTAAAAAAAGAATATAGAATAAGAATTCTGGTCGGTTTTAATTTGAATTACTTTTGAAATAGAATTTGTAATAAAGTAAAATTTAATTGTATTAATTAATTATATAATAAGTATTTTAATATTAAAAATTAACAAAAAACACATGACACATAATTAAGCATGATAATCATTTAATAATTTATATTTATAAATTACTTTAAAAAATTAACAAAAAAATTTTCTTGATAACATATATTTGCCTCTTATAATTTAATATTTAGTATTTAAATATTAAAGAAAAATTAGTATTTGATTTTTATATTATGTAAAATTTAATTCTCTTAATTTTAATATATTTAATTTTTTAATTTTAAAAATATATTAAAATATTTCTGTAATTTTTAAAATCTATTAAAAATATTTTATATCAATTTTAGCTATTAAAAAAAAATTTCTCTCTTTATAGTGCTCAAAGTAATGGTAACAATATTTTAAATTAATTACTGAAATTTTTTAATAAACTTTTTAAAATGTATGGATATTTATTATACTTTTAAAACTTAAGAGATTGCTTATAATTATTTTTTAATATTATATAAATTAAATAGTAATTTTTTAAAATTAATATTTTTTATGTCTTATAATTTTTATTGTTTTATTTTATATATATATTAAAAAATATATTTTTATTGAATTTTTAATTATATATATTTTGAATATATTAAATTTTATTAAATATTAGCAGATATTTTAAAAGATTTTTTAAAAATAAAATTACAATAGTTAATTTATATATTATTATAATTTAAAAAAGTAAATAATAATTTTAAAATAATAAAAAATAAAAATTATAAAGGGAGAAAATAATAATTTAATATATATATTAATTTTATTATAACTCTGAGATAAAAAAAATTTTCCATAAAAGAATTGATTAAAAAAATAAAAAAACAAGTATTGGAAACAATAGTCATTTACATGGAAAAAAGAATTTTAAATTTATGAAAATTTTTAATATTTTGTTATTTTGTTATTCTTATATATTGTTTTAATCTATTATTTAAAATTTTTCATATAAATAAAATTTTATTTAAGATTAGTTTATAAATATATACCTAGAAGTATTTGGTTGAATTTTAAAACCTCACTGGAGATAGAATTCCTAATGGCATTGGTTAAAATGCTTTTTTTTTTTTTTTGCAGCTTAGAAATTTAATTTGAAATAAACCATATACAAAATAAGAAGTATATTGAATTTTGGCCTATAAATATTTTTATATGATTTTTAATAAGTTTTTAAGTGAAAAAATATATCATAGACATTAGGATCAGTAAGACAATTATCTTTTCAATGAGTTAACTTTGCATTAATCTCTATTGAAATTGTGTTTGGATTTGCACCAAGTAAATCATGTTATTCCACTATTTCTAACATGAACTTCCTTTGAGCAATGATAATCTCAATAGCAAACCTTGCGATCTCTAGTCCCATAAAGTATTCGAGACATTTTAAATGTAGCATTGACGAGACATTTTAGATCCTTAAATTTAAAATTTGGACCTAAAATAGCATTGACTTGATCTATTAACAATTGACTTCTAAGGCCAATAATGATGTCATTCATATAGGCCAACACACTAATAAAGTCTTCCTTAATCTGTTTTATAAAGAGGGAATAGTCGGTCTTAAACTAAATGAAACTAAGCCTTAACAAGAATTCTATAAATTTCAAATTCCATTGTCTTGAGGGTTGCTTCTGGCCATATAAAAATTTTTGAAGCTTACAAACCATCTTTGCATCAATCTTGCCTTGACACTTCCTTTAAGGTCATAGTCTAAGGGAATACCCATATATATTTCTCATGCAAATCACCATTTAAGAATGCATTGTGAGCGTCTAGTTGTGCCAAAAACAACCATGAACAGCTATAAGAACTAAAAAGATTCTCACAGTAGTATGCTTTGCAACTGGACTGAAAGTTTTTTGAAAATTAAAACCCTCCATTTAAGTATAGCCCTTAGCCACTAGCTTAGGTTTATACCTTTCAACTGTACTATTCTTGCTAAACTTAACTTCGTACATCTACTTACACCCACCGGCTTGGCTCTACAGGTAAAGGAGTAATTGTCCAAGTGTTGTTTGATTCGCATCAATTTTGCATGCATAGCTGCCCTCAATGATCAAATCTCATAGATTGATTGAATGTTTGAGACTCATAGGTAGAAGAGATATTTAATACAAAGGAGTTGTAAGAAGGTGATAACTTATCATGAGAGAGAGTGTTGAATAAGGTAGAAAGCCAAACAAGAAACATTTGGGTTAATAAAAATAGTTTTCAGTTGCATATGGTAATCATGAAGACACATTGGTAGTAATGAGTGCCTAGCTAGAACTCCTTCACAAAGGAACATCGTTTGACACATTAGGTTGGAAAAGGCTTTGATCAGGAGATGACTGATAGAAGGTTCAGTTGATATAGGAGATTCAACACTTGTATTGAGAGGATTGGGAGTAGGGCCGGAGAGCTGAACTGGGACATTAATATTATTAGAGACCGTTAATTAATTTAAAAAATTTATTAAAATATTATTTTGAAATTACTTCGATTAAATTTAAGAGGTTTCATGATTTATTTTTTTAATCTCCATTTTAAAAAAAAATAAAAATTTAATTTCACGATAATTTAAATTTATAAAAGAAAATATTCTTTTAACTCTTGATGAACATAAGTTAATATTAGATATACTACAGCATTTGAATTAGATAAAGAAGATTTCTCAAATATTAAATTTTATATAAATAGAATAATTTTAAATTTTAAATTGAGAATTATAATAGGATGTCATGTACTTTTTTAGAATAAAATTTATATTTATATTATATATATATATATTATACATTTAATAATAATAACATTTATTGTTATTTTTAATATTTAATTTGATTAGATAAATTGGTTTTTTATTTAAATTAAAATTATATTTTATTAAGGAGTATAATAAGGAATTTTTTATCAATCACGAAAACAGTAAAAAAGAAAGCTTGAACTTTACTTATTGCATCATAAATTTTTTCTCTATCACGGTTGAATTGCTTATGCTTGGATGACCATAAAACTTAACCGTCGTTAATCACTCCGTTAATGATATGATCAAATTATTAAAAAATAAAATTTTAAGGCATAATATAAAAATTAGTAAATTTTAGGATACAATAAGTATAAAAAACAGTAAGGTTTAAATTTTTTTTGCTATTTTTCTAAAATTTTAAATTTATCCTAATTTTTTTACTCTCTTATTTTAATTTTTAATTTTTTATAAGAAACTTTGTTATTAATTTTCATCTTTTATTTTTTATTTAAAAATTAATAAAAATAACAAGAATTATTTTTTTCTATTATTTATTTTAATTTTTAAATAAAAAGGAAGTTTAATTTTAAAACTAGAATTATTATAATTTCATTAATAATAAATATTTTGAAAAGTAAAAAATATAACATTTATTCTTTTATCAGTGGACGTTATTTAAAAATCAATAAAATTAAATTTTTATGAAATTCTTAATTTTAAATTGGATAAATATGTTCTTATACATTAAATAACTTGAATGTAAAAAATAGTTTCTCTGATAAATTTTTAAAAAATTGTTTAAAAAATAATTTATTTTATATTATTTTTTATAATATTAAAAATAAATATAATTTTATTAATATATTTAATAAGTTATGTAATATATTATTTGATTATAATATTAAAAATAAATATATGAATAAATTTTTATTAGTACATTTAATAAGTTATAGAAATACATAAAATAACTTTTTATTTAAGAAAAGCCAATTCACCAGAAAAGCTCTCATTTTGTATTTTAATTCAGATATTTAAATTTTAATTAAATTGTCTCAATATTTATATTTAAATGTAATTTTAATTCATTTTTAAAATTAATTCTGATTGATATTACTCTTACTTAACTATTAATTAAATTACACTTAAATGTAAAATCAACTTATTTAAAATTTAAATATAAAATAATATAAACCTTCAAAATTTTCCAATCAACCTTTAAAAAACGAAATATTTCTTTTAAATAATTATCTTTTAATGAGAAAAATATTTTCTGTAGGATAAACGAGCCATAAAACGACAATTTTTCACAATATGTTTCACGAAAAGGCAAATAACGTATGCTTACGTGTACTTTATTTTTATGCTTACGTGTACTTTATTTTTATTACGTGTGCAGGTCGAATGGCATATTCGTAATAATCTCAAAATCATGACACTAATTTGTCTATCCAAAATTTCCAAGTCCTATATAAACCTCCATCTATGAAAGCCAGCTTCCCCAGTACAAGAAAGCATTTCAAAGCTCAAGGCGTCATTGCCCCTTTCCCTTTGATCATGTCCAGTAATTATCCTTCTGTTCAATTAGGCCGCGGTTACGGTTATCAACCGCCGCAGCAACAGCAACCCCAACCCCAACACCAGTCACCTACCCCAGCTCCTCAGCCCTACCCTCCACAAGCACCTGCTCAGCCCTATCCTCCACAGGCACCTGCTCAGCCCTACCCTCCACAGGCAACCAATCAGCCCTGTGCTTCACCGGCACCTGTTCAGCCCTATCCTCCACCGGCACCTTGTCAAGATCAGCCCTACGGTGCACCACAGGAAAATCCCCACTGTCCTGCACCTCCACACGGCGATAACTCACAGCAAGCTCCTTATGGAAGCCCGTTCGGCTCACTAGCACCCTCCGGTTTTCCTCCAGGGACGGATCCACACATTATATCGTCCTTTCAACTCGGTGATCACGACGGCAGCGGGTTTATCGAAGACAAGGAGTTGCAGAGAGTGCTCGCTAGTTATAGTCAGAAATTCAGCTTGAGGACCATTCATCTTGTCCTGTTTCATTTCACCAATAGCAACTGCAGGAAGATCGGTAATTACGGACTGTTTTTTTTTTTTTTTTTTTTTTTTTTTTTTCTTTTTCTTGCTCGTCATTTCAAATTTGCGCTCAATAGTCTGAAAATGGTTTTATATACTTTTCTTCCCTTGTAAAACTTTTAATTTTTGATGCAGGCCCGAAAGAATTCACTTTAGTGTTCAAGAGTCTTCAGAACTGGAGGGTAAATATTTTTCTGATTTTAAAAAATAAAAATTTAAGTCAATATCAAGAAAATTCATTAGTTATATCATTTAATTTTAAAAAATTTTATTAATTAATTATTTTATTAATTTTATTAATTTTATTATTAATTATTTTATTATTTAATTTATATAATTTAAATAAATTTATTAATTAATTTGTAATTTTATAAAAAATTTAGTAATGAATTCATTTTAAATTTTTTAATTAATAAATTTTTTAAAATATTATAGAGTTTTTAATATATTTTTTAAAATTAAGTATTGATTAATAACTTTTTTATAATAGAGAATAGTAGTAATTTTCTTTAAAAACACAATATTTATATTTTTTATTTTAATCTAAATATTTAATTTTGAATTATCCTCCAATATTTTCAATTTGATACAATTTTATCTAAATTTTAAAATTAATATATAAAATTTTATAAATATTTTATTTTATTTGATATCATTGATATGAAGTAAAATTTTTCATATTTTTTAATAATAAACACATAATTTGCAACCGTGTTGAGCATAAAAATGTAATAAAATACTTTAACATATAAGATTTATATATGATATTTTATGTAATATAATTTTATTTTTATAAAAATAATATTAATTCATTGGCAAGGTACATATAATATATTTATTATTACATATAAAATATAAAATATATTTATTTTTAATATAAAATTAAAATTAAACGACTGCATATCTATTAATAAAATTTTTTAAAAACTTTATATAATTTATCATTAAAATTTTTACATTCAATTTAGTGTTATGAGCTATAATTGCGATAACTTAAAAAAAAAATCGCTCAATTATCAAGAGATTTAAAATTCTGAATATAAATTGTTAAATAGAAATTAATTAATTTCTATTTTAAATATTCAGGGCATTTTCGAGAACTTTGATAGGGATAGGAGTGGCATGATTGATTCTAATGAGCTGAGAGAGGCACTATGTAGTTTGGGATTTGCCGTCTCCCCAGCCGTTTTGGATTTGCTGGTCTCTAAGTTTGATAAATCTGGAGGCAAAAGCAAGGCCATTGAATATGAAAACTTCATTGAGTAATTTCTCCAAACATGATTAATACGTAATTCCATTTATTTTTTATTGCATCAGAAAGCTAAATCTTCTCTTTCTTTCTTTGCAGGTGCTGTCTTATTGTCAAGGTGAGTCATCAATGCCTGAGCTTTCCTGGAAAACATCATAATTTCCTGGAAACCTTTTGCATCCATATTCTCATTTCCCGGATTTAATTTTGGTGAAAATACCACTCAAAAGAAATAGATGAAATTATCACTAAATTAAATTAACTAACTCATTATAATATATTTTTTCTAGTTTCAATTTCACTAATAATATGTCTTGCTCTTAAATTAAAATATGAAATGTACATGTTGCCCCACTGACTAAATTTTCTGGATCTGCCTTTGCCTAGAACGATGATTTGGGATATGAATATGCATAATGTTCTTATCTTATCTTGATTTCAGGGTCTGACTGAGAAATTCAAAGAAAAGGACTGCTCATACTCTGGTTCGGCAACTTTCACTTACGAGGCTTTCATGTTAACTGTTCTGCCATTCCTCATAATATGAAAGCTCAAAGTCTTTGAAGGGATTTGGATTGTGAACTTGGAAGTTCTCATGGCTTTCTTTTATCTTGGGTGTTTTTGGTTAGTAATCTCTTGGTTACTGCTTTTGTTATAAATAAGGCAGCGTCTGGTTTTGTTCTTAAAGCTGTCTGCAAGAAGTATGCACATGTATTCCTTTGTTGTACTGCATTTCGCATAAAATAAGTATGTTTTTCCATGGTGATCATGCGGAATTTTCTATATATGAAGAGTTTGATGTCCTTTTGCTTTGTGGCATTCTCTTGATTTGCTTTCTAGTTAATAATTATTATCTTTTCAAAAAATTATTTTTACATTTCTAGCATATGTCAAAATTATATTTTTCTAATTTTAAAATTTAATAATTTAATTTTTATATTTTGACACCATAAATTGAATGTCTTTCTATTAAAATATATTTTTTTTAAGTTTGATAAAACTAAAATGAAGGACTAACTATTTACTTTCAAGAATTTCAGGGATGTAAAACGTTAATTTTTAATGAATTTAAATTTAAAAAGTTTATTTTTATTGTTTTAAGTAAAAATTTAATGAATTAGAATTTTATTGTTACTTGAATTTAGAATTAATTTAGTATAATTATATTCGATTTAAACTTGTTAAACGTATATTTTGATTTTTTAAATTAAATATTTTAGCTCTCTCAATAGTAAATATTGCATCATGTCAGATGTAATTTGTTTTTTATCTATTAGTATATACTCTCTTCATTTTATAATTTTTTTTAATATTTTAAAATTATTATTTATTTTTTTATATTATAATAACATATAAATTAACTAATCTATTTTATTTTATTTTATTTTCAAAACAACCTCATATTAATTATTTTTTTTAAATAAGTATTTAAAACATCTCCCACTACTAATAAAATTTAATATTTTTAAAATGATATAATTAAAAAATTCATAAAAAAATTATTTTTTAAGTATTTTTTAATACACATAAAAAATAATAAAAATTATGAGATAAATAAAGTATATTTTTTATTATCTTATTAATCATATTTATATTTTTTATATTTTTATTTTTACTAAAAAATTGAGAGATAAAAATTAGACAGTGTAAAATATAAAAATAAAATGTAAAGTAATTAATAATAAATTTAAAATTTTATATTTATATCAAAATGTAAAAAACATATACATGGGTTAAACAATTATTAATAGACAAGTGGAAAGAATAGTCCCTAGTTACTAGGCTAGATATTATAGTAATTAAAAATAAAAAATAAATATTTATTCTCTATAATATATAAAAATTTAATAGTTATTTTTTTAATTTTAAAAAATATATTAAAATATTTCTGATATTTTAAAAAATTTAATAGTTAACCTTTTTATTAATTTTAGTCATAAAATAATTAATGACAAAATTAATGGAATAAATTTTTTAAAATATTAAAAATATTTAATATATTTTTTAAAATTAAAAGATTAATTAATATTTTTTTAAACAATAGATTTAATTATTAAAAATATATTAAATAAATATTTTAAATTTTAGAAATAAATGAAATAAGTCATTAATAGTCATATAAATCTTTTATTCTAAAAATAAATTAAATAATAAATCCTTTTAATTTTAAAAAATAAATCTTTATTTTTAATTCATATTTTTTTTCCACATTCTATTTCTACCAATATCAACATTTCTTTAAACAATGTCTGTGAGTTTAATCACCCACCCATCTTTCAACAAAAGTATGAGAATCAATTCTGATTAGATCATTATCAAATTGATGATAGTGATTATAACGAACAATCGGGTCCAAATTTGAGTAAAGATTTGGGCTTTTAGGGTTGGCTTTCTTTGTCCTTTATTTGTTTTGAGTTTCGATTCTAAAGGTCTTATAATTGCATTTTCTGTTGGGTCTAAAAAAATATAGACATAATTTATAATATTAAATAAAATATTTTAATATATATTAATTATGTATAATATTTTATATGATAAATATTTATTCAATATAATATATTTAATATTATATATAATAAATATAAAATATATTTAATTTAATATAAAATTTAAATTAAAAGGTTATATATTTTATTAATAATATAAAATTTTAAAGATTATATTAAAATTTATCATTATTTTTTTTTAAATTTAAAAATATGTAAATTTATTTATATATATAAATTTTTGAAAAACAGTAACAACAATCACTTTTCAAGCGACCTCAATGCTCTCTTTTTATCGGATTATTGCAAAGACTTCATCAGATTGACGCATTGACTGCATTGAATTTACATGACAGGTGGGGACACATTCGTAATTTCAACTCATAACGAATAGTTTTTATTGTACGAACGCCCGCTGCCCTCGTTAAGCCCAATGGCATTTTCGTAATAATTTCAAAATCATGAGACTAATTTGACTATCGAAAATTCCTGTCTCATATAAACCACGATCTGTCGTTGCTGGTTGCAATTAATTAAATATCTCGAAACCCAAAAAGTTTTCACGCTACACCATGTCCGGTTATCCTCATCCTCCGGCAGGCTACGGCTACGGTGCTCCACCGACATCCCAATCTTACGGAACCGCTCCTGCATACGGAGCGCCACCGCCTTCTCAGCCTTACGGTGCACCACCGCCTTCTCAGCCTTACGGTGCACCACCGCCTTCTCAGCCTTACGGTACGCCGCCGCCTTCTCACCCCTACGGTGCACCCTATGCACCACCTCCGGGCGACAAGCCACCAAAGGACAAACCTCACTCCTCTGCTCCCGCACACGGCGGTTACCCACCGTCAGCTCCGTATGGAAGCCCGTTCGCCTCACTAGTACCCTCCACTTTTCCTCCAGGGACGGATCCCAACGTCGTTGCGTGCTTCCAACTCGCTGATCAGGACGGCAGTGGGTTCATCGACGACAAGGAATTGCAGAGAGCGCTCTCTAGTTATGATCAGAGCTTCAGTTTGAGGACCGTTCATCTTCTCCTGTTTCATTTCACCAACACCAACAGCAGGAAGATCGGTAATTACGATTTCCCTTATTTTCTTGTTCAAATCATTTCAAATTTTCGTTGCATTTACTCTATGTTTTGGATCCTTAATTGTGCAAGAGAATTGGAGAGAAATTAAAGAGAGGAAATTAAGAAAATGGAAAAGAATTTTGATTTTCTCTGTATTGTTTGGATTAATAAGTAATTTAGAGTAGAAATTAATTTCCTCCTCTACAGAAAAGAAGAATATGTTGGTGCTTTATATCTATTTCCCTCGCTTCCCACTAAATTGGGGGGAATTTATTGGGGCATTTATAATAAATTGGGAAATATAATTTTTCCTCCTTTTCCTTTCCTTTCCTTTCCCTTCTTTTCTCCTCTTAATTCATGTCCAAACAAGAGGAATTTAAAATTTTCTTTCTTTTATCTTCTCTCCATTTCTTCCAAACCAAACAAAGCATTAGTGAATATGTGCACTTTAGCAAAAGGTTGCTCGCTGTTTCTGATGTGCGCCAGGCGTTGAGAATGCCTTAAATTGCTTGAAATTTTGCCTTTCCGAGTTGCGCCACGAATACTGACAAAGTCTTATCGCGTATTAACTAAATTGCGCCGTACTGAATAATCTTATTCAACCAAACTGCCGATTCAACGGTGTGATTTTTCCTTGAACCGGTTTCACACGAGAGTGAAAGACGCGGAAGCACCCAATTTTTTTAATGATTGGGTGTTGAGTTAGGTCACCAACAACGGGCCCATATCTTTTGTCCTGATCTCTCACGCGTTTCAATTAATTTGCTTACGCCGGATTAATCGAAAAAACAAATATTGTTATCGGTTATCTTCTGTTGCTGCATTTAGCAGTCTTTTAATACATTATCTATCTTGCATGTGAAAAACTAAAAAAAAGCAAATATCTTTTAAAAAGCTTTAATTTTTTGGAATTTTTAATACAGGGCCAAAGGAATTCACCTCAGTATTCTACAGTCTTCAGAGCTGGAGGGTAATTTTTTTTTTTGTGGGAATTTCGATTTTCTATTTGAATAGACCTTGTTCTTATATATAAATCTGATTCTGTGGCATCTATGTTTTTTGCAGTCCATTTTCGATAGATTTGATAGGGATAGGAGTGGCAGGATTGATTCTAATGAGCTGAAGGAGGCCTTATATAGTTTAGGGTTTGCTGTATCACCGGTCGTTTTGGATTTGTTGGTTTCTAAGTTTGATAAAAGTGGAGGCAAAAATAGGGCCATTGAATATGACAATTTCATTGAGTAAGTTTTTCAAACATTGTTAGTAGTTGCATTTAATTTTTATTGCATCAAAAGCTAATTCTTTTCTTTCCTTTACTTTCTATGTAGGTGCTGTCTTACTGTCAAGGTGAGTTATTTAATGATTATTACTACTTTTAGCTGTATTGCTTTCGTGAATCTTTACTCTATGATGCCTGGAAAGCGGAAATGTGGCTGTAATGGGCAAAATCTTTTCAGTTGTTTGATGTATCAGTTATATGCAAGTGCAACTTTTCACAATCAGCTTTTATGCAACTTGAATTTATTTTAGATGTCCAATGACTTTTGGTGCAGGCTAAGGAGTACAAAAATTGTTGGATTTACAAATGAATCTTTTTATGTTGTCAAGTATTTTTTTTGCTCATGTCCCTTGGGCGGAATAAGCATTAGATTATGAAAATTCCACTAACCTCTGTCTTACCATCAAACTTTCTATCCATATTCTGATTTCCTGGAAAGGGAAACAATAAAAAAATTATTGAAACCTGAGTGGGTTGTTATCTTGAAACATACATTAGATGAGTTCTAAATTTTTCACAAAATGCTTTATCTTGCTTTAATTTCAGGGTTTGACTGAGAAATTCAAAGAGAAGGACTCCACATATTCCGGTTCGGCAACTTTCACTTATGAGGCCTTCATGCTAACCGTTCTGCCATTCCTCATAGCATGAAAGTTCAATGTATTTAAAGGGTTTTGGACTCTGAATTTGGAAGTTCTCATGGCTTCTTTTGTGTGTTTTTGGTTAGTGCTTACCACTCGCTCACTGGTTTAGTAATAAATATGCTAACGTTTGGTTATGTTGTAAAACTTTTTTCGTTGTATAATGAATTTTAGTGTGCAGTCTTATTAGTTCCACATTGATATGGTATCCTTGGTCAGATGTCGTAGAAATGAAAATTTTAACAAGGTTGTATTTGGATACATGAAAATTTGGGATTATAAGGCACAGTTCAATGTAGCCCTTATAGACCACCTTTGAATGTTGTCCTCGTTGAATTTTGCAAAACAAATTAGCACACAGTTATATACCCATCAATTTCAGTGAGCTTGAACCGAAGATAGGGACCCGAAATTTTTGCATGACCCGGCTCTTCTATGATTCCGAAGACTAGCTGCATGAAAGTTGTGATTTATCTTCGTTTCAGATCACAAAGTTCATCTCTTTTGGAGAGTAAAGACCAGGGTGATAATATTACCATATTTGAAATGCAAAAAAAATATAATAGAGACTGTATCGGTCATATCAAGTTCTAAATATATGGCTTCCATTTTCTTTTAGCCAGCTCAACATTAAATGGTCAACCGCCAACTGCCTACTATAAATATTCTGTACGGACGTAGCATAATTTTTGAAATCAGTCATGAGATTATCAAGCAACTGACATGATCGAAATTAATAGAAAGGAACCTAGAAAAGTGAAGACTGGCTTAAAAAATAATTATCAAAATATAGAATTGTCAAAAACAGATTCTCAATTGTTAAGATAGTTAAACCTATAATCCCATATACGCTTCCATCATCCACCATTAAGTCTGGCATGAAATATTACTCTAGTATCTCCTCTCATCTCTAAGATTACTCCTTACATCACGTGTCTTACATCCATGAGACCTTAGATCTCATCATTTATGATATTCAACCCATTTGCTTAGGAGTCTGAATTCCATGGCAATTATAGAGAAATTTGAGATGGAGTAGTCAATGAAACAATGAAGCTATCTTGACGCTCTATTGTTTAAAATCCTCTCAATAAAAGTTCTAATGGATGGTTTGCGGATGTTGAGGGTAATTGCTGCTATAAATTATTGTTATAGATACAGCGATGTAAGTTGCTGTTATAAAATTATGGTTGTTATTAAAAATATAATTATTATTGATAATAAATATTGCTGTCGAAAATAATTTTTTATTAATGTCGATTATTTTTATTTCTTATTATATTTTTTTATATACCAATAACAATAAATATTGATAGTCTATATAACAGTAAAATTAATGTTGTCGTAAAATTCTTTTTACTGCTAATTTTAATATTTGTTAAGTGATTATATAGATAACTTATTAAAATAAAAGAGATATAATTTAAAAGAAAAAAATATTATATCTTTTTGAAGTGAAATTCCAGTTTGAAATTAAAAATTTTATAATAATCCATTATTTGATTTACTTATGTAAATAATTTTTATTGGAATGTAAATTTTTAATTTTTTTAAAAAAATATTTTAAAAGAAATGAAAATCATGTATACCTGTGTAAAAGTTCAATTATTTGAATTCTATTCTAATAAAAACTGTTTTAGTTTTTTTCGGATAAAGTCATTATTAACCCATTCACCCTATATTTTAATTGAGTAATTAAAAAATGTAAAATAAGTAATTAATTTTAATAAAATATATGACCTTAATCATTTAATGATATTAGAAAGTATTTATTTTTCATTCTCAGAAAAGTTAAATTTTAAATCCTATTTTCTATTTGTAGAAAGACATTTTCTTATGTTAATGGTGAAAATTCACTTTTGCATGTTTAAGAAATTCAAAGAATGATCCCGCGGAAAAAAAAAAAAAAACTGATAAGAATATTATCAATAATTACATTCTATTCTAATAAAAATATTTTTTCAATTGGGACTAGTTCGAACTTAAACATAAAGTTATGAATTTTTTAATTAAAAATATTAAATTTAGTTTATTTGAATTTCAATGAAAATTTGAGTTGTGTATTTAAACTTATTTCTTTATATAAATTATTAAAATAAAAAGTATGATTACTCTTTTTAAAAAATAATTATTATTTCTGTAGGTGAATTATACAAATTTTAGTTGATATTATATTTTGATTGAGTGATTAAGAGATATTAATTAAATAATTAAGTTTAATAAAAATATATAAAGCTTGAAAATTAATTAAATATATTAAGTTTGAAAATCCTTGCTGACAAGAGGTTTTAGATTATGAGTATCTAAGATGACGACTATGCCGTTTCAATAATGATTTTTTCTTTTGAACAATCTAAACACAGGCAAATTAAATAATAATATTAGAATACAAGTTAAAATTACAAAATTTTTGCATTCACAAATTTAGATCATGGAATAAATTTGAGAAATTTTAAATTTTACTTTCAATCTCTATTTTTTTATTAGAAAAAAACTATAAAGGAAAAAATAAAAAAAAATAAAAAATATAATCAATTTGCATTTAACCAAAATATTTATGTTTAAAATAGCAAAATATGGAGAAAAATAAAAAAAATAATATTAAAATATACTTATTTTTCTAAAACTTTTCTTTCTGATAAGAGCATAAAACTTTATTATCATAATTTTTATTCAAGAGGAAATTCTATTTCTCTACTATCAAAACAGGGGCATGATAATCTATGGGCAAAAAGGTCAAATAATATTGCTAAAATTGTGAAAATTCAAGAGTTTGGTTTAGAAATTTTTTTTCTTGAATTATAATTGAAAAGCTTAAGATCAAATTAATTGAGAATAACATCAGTTAGGGGTGAGCAGTATTCGGTTCAAATAAAAAAAATCGATCAAATTGATTTGATTTAAAAATTTAGTTTGATTTTTTTATATATTTTAGTTCGATTTGATTTTTAATTTAAAAAATTTAGGTTATTTCGGTTCGGTTCGATTTTGATCAGAAAAAACTGAAAAAATCAAATCAAACCGATTAGTAATAATAATATGTTTTTTTAATAATATAGAGAAATTAAATCATATTAAAATTAAAATATTTTAATTAAATTTTAAAATATTAAAAATAAGGATAAAAATAAAAAAAAATATTAAAAAGCGAAAATCAATCAAATCAAACCGAATCGAACCGAATCAGACCGATTCGATTCGATTCGATTTCTGATCAAAATCGATTCGGTTTGGTTTTTATAAACATTAAAATTTCGATTTTCAGTTTATTCAATTCGGTTCGATTTTAAATCGAACCGACCGAATGTTCACCTCTAATATAGCTTATAAATTTTATTGAAAAAAAAAAAACACAGCTAATAAATTTTTTAAATTATTTTAATTGATAATTTTTATGTCACATAATTTTTTATTTATTTTAATTTTTATAAATATTAAAAATATAATTTTTTAATTATATTCAATTTAAATATATTAAATTTTATTAAATATTAAGGGTAGCAGATTTGAAATTGTTAGCCCCCGGATGATTCAGACTTTTTTTTAGATACGATATATTCGGGTTTCTTTTTTTTTTTCACTTCGATTTCTCTTCACAACTATCCAAACAGAGGGTGAAGCAAAATTCCGGTTCCCCTCCGCCTCGTTCAACTGCTACGCAGCCTCCATCATCTTCGGCGAAAAGGAAGCTCCAAGTGCTTTGTTTCAAATTGGGGAAATTCTGTTCCTTGGCAAGTCCACTGAGCTGGTAGTGAACACGGACAAGAAGGTTTTCTCAGCTGCTGAAATTTGCAATGGCTTTTCTGTTTAACAAGTTTCAAGAGGTATGAACAGAAATCTCTCTCTTTCTATCTCTCTTTTAGCATAATTTATATATTTTGTTTAGTTTGGTTCAATTTCATAGTAACTAAATGCATAAGATCAATAATCGATTGTTTTGGGCAAATGACTGGATTTTGATTCAACTTAGGATGATATAGGACAGAAGGAAAATTTTCTAAATATACGAGGAAATCTTAAGGGATGTGAGGATTATAAGGGTTATTGAATTAAATGGAAGATATAATGAATATGTCAGCGGAAGAAGCAGAAGATAGAATCTAAATTCGATGAATGTTTAACTGGCTTGTCAAGCTTCTAGCGAGAGAAATAAACTGGTTGGTGTTTCTTGTGGTGTTGGTTTTGCATAGTCACTTAGAATAGTCTGAAAAGAGATTTGGGATTGGATTACAATCATACCTGTAAAGGGTGGAAATGTTACTGTCTGTTGTGTAACCTTGCCAAATGCCAATAGGCCCTGAGAAAGAAAACACTGAAAAAAAGAGGGAGGCTGGATTCTTAAAGCATCTTATTTTGTTTTGTAAAGGAGTTACATGGTTCCATCTTTCTACAATAGAAAAAGATGTTTCTCCATGTTCAGAGCTGGCTCGGAAATGTCCAAGCTTGTATGAACTCTAGTTCTCAACTATTAAACTCAAAAGGATTTTAAAGTTGTTCAATCACATGTCTAAGGATTCCACATTATTTAATCCAATAGCTAAAAGAGTTGGCGAGCTAATTTGATATTGAGCCTTGCTTTGGCACTTCCACTTCTTGATGACTAGCTGTGGTTTCTCATTTATAATTCTAGGCTGTGAAGGTTCTTGCAAGAAGTCCTACTTTTGCCAGAGATCCAAGGCAGCTACAGTTTGAAGTGGACATAAATCGCCTTTTCCTATATACCAGGTAACTGTACATTTGCTGTTGAAATGATCACTGGTTATAATTTGCCACGTTTGAATGTAGAATTCATGTGGACAAAGGGAATTTCATTCATATTATTTTACCATTTGTTCTAGCTTGGCTTTGAGATTTATATTAGAGACCTTTTAATTGATTAAGAATTCACATATGTGATTTTTCGAACCATTGACCGTTTTTATTTGTCCTTTTTATGCTTGATTCTGTTATGAGCCTGGTAATAAGCAAGTAACCAACGCACCAGTTTGACTAGTCCAGTCACATTTAAGATGTGTTCCTTTGAGTGTTATTTTACTGTTTTCTATTATAGTAGGGCCTCACATCTCTTATTTCTGCAGTAATTTATCTTCATTACACATTTGGATGCAGACTTTCCACATTGCTCATTTAATATTGATGTTTCTCTTGACAATATTAGCTTCTACATTGCAACCAAATATTGTACTAAACTTGAAATCTCTTGGTTTAGTTTCAGGTAAATCATCCATGATTTATTGAAGAAATAGTTCCTAAATAAGTATTGAATGTCGCCAAGATAGGAACATATTCCTGTAATGATAAAAATCTAATTGTTTTTATTTGGTTGGTAGATTATAGTTTTATCAGAACAGAATGAATATTAGCAGTTTCTAACTAAGTTAAATATAACACATTTTTATCATAACCTACCATGTTTTATAGTAAAAAAAACATGTGGTTGTGGGCTTTGGAATTTTTGGCTAGCTTAGTTGGTAAAATCTGCTGGAATTAGTAAAGACATGACATAAAATCTCGTCCAAACTATATGCATAGACAAGACATGACTTAAGCAATTTTATGCATAAATAAACCAGTTGCTAAAAACGACACTAGTGTCAAAGTTTGAGGATCAAATTGAAAAAAGAAACTAGAAGCTTTGGCTAAAATTGGAAATGCAGGTAAAAATTTGGACTTTTTTGGTCATTTGGCTCCTATACTAATTTCTCTTGCTTTTTATTCACTTTCATTTGCATTTGCTAGATGTTATTGTTTGTATGTCATGAGTGGCTCATTATCCAGATCGTATTATATATAACATTTCAATTTTTGGCGATCAAGTTATTTGATAGATGCAAACACATGATTAACTTGAGCAATTTTCTGCATAAATAATCCAATTGCTAAATATGAAACTAATATCAAAGATTGAGGATCAAATAGAAAAAAGGAAATTAGAAGCTTCAGTAAAATTGGAAATGCAGCTAAAGGTTTGCATATTTTCTTTTTGGATCATCTAGCTCCTATAGTTCTCTCTTGCTTTTATTATTTTGATGATTTTATCAATTTTCTAAATAGTAAAAACCTATATTGATGTCTCAGATGTGCAATTTTTTGGAATATACTTCATTATTTATTTTTTATTCAGCTGCTACATTATGATGTATGTATTCATGGGTTCTCTAATGCTAAATGGTGCAATGCTGGATAACTTCTTTATATGGTTTGTCATTGTCCAATTATTCATATGGCAATTTCTGTTATTATACCAAAACGGTTCCATGAATCAGATAGCTTGATCAGACCTACATATTTTCTACCTCATAGTAAATTTTTGTATAATTTTGTAGAGCTTATCCTTTCATACAACAGTCAACTTCTTCTGAATTTGAACCTCCTGCAAAATAACTACAAGTATACCTCATTGAAATGTACATTTACAGACATATTGGTATTTTTGAGAAAGGGAGGACCATGGTCAGTGATGTGAGAAACTTGAGCATTGTCAAAAGTCATAGTCGTCTCAAGATTATGGAAACCCCTAATAAATGTACATGTTGTTGCTTCAAATTCTCTTGTTTTTTCTCCCCCAGTTTTCAGTCAAGTTGTAATACCATGGTTATCAACTCTCTCACTGACTCACCCTGTGGATACCATGATGTTTGCATCCCAAAAAGTTATGGGACACAAAACCTCTTGATTATTTACTGCCGAATAAGTGAGTTTTTAAGAAATTATAATTAATTATATTTTTAATTATTTAAAATATGATAATAATAATATCGCAAATTTTGAATAATGTGTATCTTAATTCTTAATATAAATTATTAATAACAACTAAGCTGTAATCCCAAATTAGTTAGGTTCAGTTATATGGCTACCTTTTTGCCATTTGATTTTATTTGAATCCATTCCATATCAAATATTCAAATATTCTTATCATATTAAATAAAGTTTAATTGTTCTTTAACTTATTATGCTAAATCAAATTAAATCAAAAGTTAATTATACCCCATAAATATATTTGTGTACCAAGTATATTGAATCAAATTGCATAGCAAGTCTACTCCTTTTTACCATATAGTATATACACATTACGGGGCATGCTGTGTATCACATACCCATACTGCAACATAGAGTACTGTCTTCCAAATAACTATGAGTAACATCACATGATACTAACATATATTAGCACCAGTTTTAAAATATTGGAAAGGCTACTTAATCTTATACTGATGTTGCACTGAAATTTCATGTTACTATTTTATTTCTTTTTAGAAACAAGATGACATCAAAGATTTTATTATTGTACTACATTTATTTCTTTATAGTCTTGTAAGTTCCCTCCATATATCATGTGTTTTTGGTGATAACTGGATGCCAACTTTGTCACTTGAACGTTTCAAAGTAACTTGACTTGTTTTTTTGAAATTGTAAATTCTTTAGCTACAATCGTCTGGGGAGGAATGCTGAAGAGGCAGATGCAGAAGAGATCATTGAAATGGCTAGTAAAGCTTCTGTTGCTGATCAGCAGAAGCAAGTCCAAGAAAACATCCACTATCAAATTGGAAATTTCTGCACAGCTATGGATGAAATTCTTAATCCTGATACAAATAAGAGAAATGAGCCAGGTGAACCGTTGGGACAGTCAGATACAGCTCCGTGTCAAAGTGGCCTCAGTTTGGCTGTTGGAAAGAGTAGTCGTACTGTGTCTCCAGGTGAGTTTGCATACATGATCTTATTTACTAGTTAGTTCTAGTTTACTGGAAGCTTTTAAATTTTAACAAAAATATTATTTTAAAGGACTTCCCAAGTTTGTTGATTAATAAAGTTGTATCTGGCACACTTTTGGATGTTCAATATATATAACCAATATTACTTGTCCTACTATTGTGTTTGACATGCATGATTATTGACATTTTGATGGATCATGTATGTTTTCATTTTGATATCTAATAATACTTTTTCCCCTGCCTTGCCCATCTTTCTTCTTCGTTTATTTTTATTTTGTTTATCTTGTTGCATTCTTAGAAAAATATTCTGGTGAAAAAAATGCTTTTTTTTTTCGAGTATATATTATTGAGTACTATAGTCTATACTCTGTATTTGATTAATATACTAACAAGATATGGTTTTGTTATTTTTATATATTGGTTAGTTTATTTAGAGCAAATTACTACCATATCCTTGAAGTTTAACTTAATTAATTAAAATATCCCTTGACTTTTATAATTACATTAAAAAGTCCCTATAATTTGATTCAGTTAATAAGCAAGGACATCCATCTAATTAATCTAATTAATAGCAATTGCATCCTTAGTCCCTTAAATATAACTTGGTCAAACATTTATATTACGCAAAATACCCTCCAAAATTACAAGTAAATGAGGAGAGAACTCCATTGTCCTTCCACAAGTCAGTAGCTCTATCTCTCAAAATATCATGCAAACTTTCTCTCCATGTTAACTATGTCAACTTCAACTAGGAGGGAGCAACTGTTGCTTATAGACAATTTAACACATATATAAGACCCCATGAATGGCACCTCAATTGCATTAAATTCACACCAATTGCATTAAATGGTATGAGATTTTGTCCTTTAGTGACCAATTGCGTTAAATTCACACCAATTCAAATGGCTCCTTACAGAATTTTGGTGATCCATGCACCCATTTTCTATAGATGCCACTTTGTTGTTTTTGCACTTCAAATTGATCACACTGAAAGGTAAATGGGCTCTCTAGTTCATAACATCAACAAAGAGGATGAACTATATTATTTTATTTAGATTTCAACAGATACATTTCAAATGAGCAGGTCATTAAATAGGGATCTAATAAAGTTACTTGGAACATGAAAATGTAAAGTGGCAAAGCCCATCGAAAGAAAAACATGTAAATTATTTTACCTGTAAAAAGGATGGCAAAAATCAAAGTTTGGTAAACCTAACAGACTAGAGGTGGAGATATAAAATGGAAAAAAAAAGAAAAAAAAATAGAAAGAGCAATGACTAGGTGAAGAAGTTACTCATAAGAAATATCAACTTGATAACAATTCTAGGCTCATCGAGCAACATTTCTGAAGTTTTACAAAAAGAGCCTATTGCCTGTTTACATGGCTGCATACTAGTAAACAAAAGGAATCATTAATTCATGAAAAGAAAGTTTAGGTTTGTTACTGTCCATCTTAGGCGTGCTTTCTTCTATGATTATTTTATAGGGCCATCTTGATGATGCGGGATATGTTGTTTGGATAATTAAACAAATCACATCTAATAAATAAATTTAACTATTTAAGATAATATTAAAATTTTTTTTCTCATCAGATTTGCATACCGAACACACCAAGTCCAGAGCTAAATGATATCAAATAAATTAAATAAAATTGGATGATGAGCAGAAGCTTTCAAAGTAGAACTATTGTGAGCGAGAAATGCACTCGCATGTCCTAAACAGACATCTAGTACTGTCAACTGTGAAGGAGTTTGTATGAGAGTGTAGAACTGGAAGTTTTGGATAAAAAAACCATGATATGTATAAGATCATATTTGCAGTGCAGTAGTCCTCATGATTGTTAGAACACTTTTCGTTGGAGAGAGAAATACATTATAGAGGCCAACATTGATGGAAATGCGGTCAAATATGATTACCTAGTTGTTATTAAGGACTTGCATGGCTGATCATTCCTTTACTCTTTTAGAGAGTAGGAGAAGAGGAGTGTGTTAGGGATTCTTTTTCCTTGTTCTATTTTATTTTAATTGAGGCTAATAAGGTATTTTCATCACTAATTAACGGGAGAATTGCTATTAATTGGATGGATGTCCTTGCTCGTTAACGGAAGCAAATTGTAGGGACTTTTTAATGTAATTATAAAAGTTAAGATATATATTAATTAATTAAATTAAACTTCAGAGACATGGTAGTACTTTGCTCTATTTATTATATGTGTGGCTTTGATTTATTTAACATTTTTCTTTTGCCTTTTTCAATCCCTATATACATATATATAATGTTTATATTCTAAAATCAGATCTCCCTTTATCTCAAATTTCTTTAATTCTATGAAACCTAGCCTAATTCTAGTTGTACAAAGTTTTCCCCTGATGTTGTCAGCAGTGAAAATAGAATAAAAATGAGATATGGCAGAGCAGATGTGCATCACTTTTATAAAATAATCCTGATGATTGCATATCACCCTACTCTTATTTTTGCTTCCTATGTTCTTTTGTATTTGGCTTCAGCATCCCAAACAACCTCTTTCTTTGGATTTATGTCTTTCCGGTCCGTATTTGTGTCTGATTCTGAGATGGTCAGACCGGAGGATTCATAGTATCTCAGAAAGAGAATCCCTATTCCATAGTATATTATTCACCAAATAACTGATGACTATATATTGCTTAATCTTTTCTGCTGTGAGCAATGTCATTTTGACTGCGATGTCTGCATCTAAATTTCCTATTGATATGGAAGTACAAGCTATTTAACCTTTGACTGAACTTCTACCCTTCTGATCACTGATGCTTTTCAGAACAGCTATACCTGAAACAAGGCCATTGAACGGTGCTGAAGTTTCATGGAGGTTGAAAGATCAAAGTGGGTACACACTTGGTCTAAAAGAATCTCAGATACCCCACAAAGAAGCTGGACAAGGCCTATTTGTAGACGGTGAAGCTGATGTTGGCACTGTGATTGCTTTGTACCCTGGCGTGATATACTCCCCAGCTTATTATAGCCATATCCCTGGATACCCAAGAGTTGATGCCCATAACACACACTTGATCACAAGGTATGATGGTACTGTAATCGATTCCCAGCCCTGGGGTTCTGGGGGTGAAGCGCGTGAATTGTGGAATGGGTCACTTGTGCCAGAGATCAGGCCTGATGTGCAAAGTAGCGAAAAAGGTTCAGGTCTGTTCTGGAAAATGCTCAGTAAGCCTGTAGAAGGGATGCAAGTTAGTTGTAGCAGTGAGGTCCTGGAGCGGAGGAACCCTTTAGCTTTGGCTCATTTTGCCAATCATCCAGCAAAGGGTATGGCTCCAAATGTCATGATTTGCCCATATGACTTCCCATTGACTGAGAAGGACATGAGAACCTATATACCAAATATACTATTTGGCAACTCAAAAGAAGAAATGAATATGAGAAGATTTGGGAGCTTTTGGTATAGATCTAAGGCAAAAAAGAGTGGGTCCGATGTTCCGGTTCTGAAGGCTCTCGTATTGGTAGCTACTAGGGCACTTTGTGATGAAGAAGTGCTGTTGAACTACCGGTTGAGCAACTCAAAGCGACAGCCAGAGTGGTATACTCCGGTGGATGAAGAGGAAGACCGAAGCAAATGGAGCTAACGAGTGAATTTTGAACGTTAAAAATGTTGTTTATGCAGGGTTTATACTCTTTTTTTCTCATAATTTTGAGAATTTGAACTCAGTTTTAACCTCTTGATGGGATGAACTATAAATCAGAATGACAGGACTGGGTTATCTTATTGAGTTAGCCAAACTCTGGGGGTTATAATTTCTTCTTTTCCTCAAATCTTTTTTTGATTTTGTTTGGGATCAAAGAATCACTTGTTTGATTCTCAAGTGGTTTAATAAAAAACCTTGAATGTTTGATGTGTTGGAAGAGAAGCCTACAACTATAATTGCAATGCAATTGATGTTGATACGTCCCCCTTTGCTTTCAACAAGTTGTTGTACCCTTTGAAATAATAAAAAAAATAAAAATTATGAAATAAAAAGAATATTAATTTTTAATATATATATATAAAATTTTATTTACTAGTTTATATTATTTCGCATATGAAACTAATCAAACATATTTAATTAAAAAGTCAACCTGGTTTTAATATTTTTTTTTTCTGTAATTTATAACATTTCATTGATATAATTCTATCCAGCATAATTAGGGTAAGTATAAAATTAATATCATGGTATGTAATATTTTTTTATGGTAATATATTAATAAATATATTTTTAATTTTTCTGAAAAAGGATAAAACGAGAATATGTCAAACTGATATATGTATGGATTTATATTTTAATAAATTTTTTTGTTTATGTGTTTTGATCACATCACATCACGCAAATAACTTTCTAGTATAACCCCGGAGATAGTGCCAACAAGATATGGTTCTCTGCTATAATTGCAAAGAAAGATTGACAAATCCATAGCAATGAATCATTGTGCAGCCTTGTAAAATTTGACTGGCCTTCCATTTAGTGCTTGGAGTGGTCTTGAATTCATTTTAAATTCCTGAATTTCAAAAAGAAAATTCAGTAATTAATATGAAAATAAATAAAATTAATTAATAATAATTATAGACTTACAGCATCAACTGCCTTCTTCAAGGCATCTAGCTGCTCAGCTGAAACCATCTTCACCTGTGATAATTAAATGCTATTTAATTTATTAAAAAGATAAATAAAAAAAAAAAGAAAAGAAAGGGCAAAAGGGTATATAATAAAAATGAAAAATAAGGCATGCATAATATAAATAGGGAAAATAAATTATATTTTTAAAGTTAAAAACCTCATCGAGAACAGTCCAAACAACTCCCTCAGTGCATGGAGGATTGGTGAGAGAGCCGGTGTATCTGAAATAGCTACTCTTGCTCACAATTCCACTATCTCCGGGGTTTATTGTCCCCAAATCCTTGCCTTCTTTTGTAATTGTCTTTATGGAGGGCAACAGCTGCCACACAATTAATCATAAACAATATTATATATAAAGAAATTATTTTATGACATATCATCTAACAAAATAACATATTTTTTTTAAAATTTAATTTAAAAAAATCGATATTATAACATATACAAAATAAATTTCATTAAGATAATAACATATGTACACGTGATTTAGAAGAGGTATGCGAATTGATGTTAAATCCAGTAAATAGTAGACTTAAGGTATGTTTTGGTAAGTTTGATTTTATTGGTTTATATTTTTCCTGTCTTCTAGTAACGCAATTAAAGTATGTTTTGGTAAGTTTGGTTTTATTGGTTTATATTTTTCCTGTCTTCTAGTAACGCGTAATTGCCGACCTGCATCTGTATGTCCTGTCACTGTCACGCTGGGTCGTACATACGAATGTATTGTGTCGCGACCATTTAATTCCCTTCGACTCTATATGGACACAATCTCGGATGTGCAGGGGTCTATTGCCCCGTGGATCCATCAAGTCGATTGGGCTAGACCTCCTTTACATGGACCTGAGCTTTGTCCTATTTGGCCCGTTCAAGTGAGTTATGGGCTGCGTACTGGGGAGGGGGTGCGTATTGGACCTTGATAAAGTCAACCTTTCCAACATGGGCTCGACCATAGCCTGGGTATTCCAGGCCTAGTAGTCATCATGAACCTTTTCATTTGGTCGAATGGATAATAGAAAGCCCTGATCTATTGAGTGTAAAGAATCAGACCTCCAACACCCCTGAGTTTACCAAATTACGGAATGGAGAGATCGACCTCTTAAGCCTGGAGAAGATGGGCAGAACTCTTCAAAGCTCATATTACAACAAAGCTTTGAGTGTAGATATGGCCGACCTCAGTGATCGAAAATGAATTCACCTCTATATAGGTCGGATGAACCAGACAGACCCGATGAAATCAGGGTAAGGATGTAGACTTCTTATGCGCTGATTGTCTCCTACATATGGTACCAGGATCATAAATACACGTGCAAAAGGTATGAACTAGCTAACTCTGCATTTATTATTCTGTCGCCCATCATTAATGTATCGCCTGACACACCTGCCAAAAAGCATCCCTGCCCAACCTAATGGGGACATGGCACCAGGAGCGTCAAAGCGATTGGAGGTATATATACCACTCAACTAATCCTAAAAAGGGGACATCATCTTCTCGAAGGGGAAAACCCTCTCTCTCTCTCTCACACATAAAGAGAAACCCAAAAATCCATCCTTATTCTCTCGGGAGCTTTCTCTTATCTTCTCCTCTTTCCCTCTCTATTTTATTTCTCTCAAACATCATTAAAAGAGCCTAAATATGACTTGACCGTAGGAGGGTCTTCACCGAACACCCTCGGCGGACCTCTGATCATCTTCTCATACTCTGCAGGTCCCCTTCTTCAAGATAAGTATGGATAGACCTTATGAAATCAATTACAGATTGATGATCAACCCATGGAATTAAGCCTCTGCTAGGTGTCCGCATCTAGACACCTCATTGGATCTCACTTTATCAAGTGGCACTGCTTATGGGAACCAAGAAGACTATATGCCGAAGTTTCTGAATAAAACCTATTGAGATCCACATGGCAAATTAAGAAAAGCTAATAGCTAAACAATATGAAAGACCGAAATAAAGAGATATGGTGAAAGATCCGAGAATCCCCAACTGCATCTAAAAGTCACACGATGAAAATTAGACAGTGAAAAATGAAGAAAAAACAACACACGGGTGATCCATCAACCATGGAAGAGAAATGACGTGCACGAGTTACCCAAGTTGTATAGTTACTTTCTTTATCTCAAAGTATTTTTGCTATTATGAACTAGTAAAAAAATTTAATGCCTAAGACGAAGGCCTTGTGTATATGAACTTGAAATATGATAGTACACTAAAATAGCTTAAAAAAAGCCCTCATCAGTGATTAATATTAGTATGAATCTATTGAAAAAATTATTACCTGTTCAAAGCATACTGCTTTATGATTTAAAAACTGTGAAGAGATTTATGCACGAAAAACATTATTTATTATATTTTTTAGAATTATATGAGATGATATAGTTAGACAAAATTAATATTTTTCATTCAGTTGAAATATAAAGTTAAATATCTTGCTATTTCAAATTAACAACAAGCATTCTTGTTACATGTACTCTATGCAATCTTTAATTTTGTAGGCAAATTATAAAAGTAAGAGCAAAGCTAATAAGCTTGGGAGCTATGGCCACAAAATGAAGAAGAAGCCCAATGAGACAGGTGTCGACCTCGAAAATAGACTTCTGGCACCAAAAAGCTGAGCTGAGGAAATAAAAAAGTCTAGTGAGGCACATGTCGGCCTCGGAAATAAACCTTTAGCACCAAAAAACCAAGTTGAGGAAATAACGAAGCCTAATGAGGCAGGTGTCAGTCTCGAAAATAGACTTCCGGCATCAAAAAGCCGAGTTGAGAAAATAAAGAAGCCCAATGAAACATGTATTGGCCTCAGAAATAGACTTCCGGTACCAAAAAACCGATTTGAGGAAACAAAGAAGTCTAATGAGGCAGGTGCTGGCCTTGAAAATAGACCCGATACCAAAAAACCAAGTTAAGGAATCAAATAAAGAAGATCCAACCACGGCAGGTCCCAACCTTTGAAAATTGACCCCTAGTACCAGGTAAGCCAAGTTGAGGTACAAAATGAATGAAAAATCTGACCATTATAGAATAAGACTTAAGGGTAAATAGCCCAGAAAGCGCTTAAGGCAAAAATAGCCCAGAAGAGCAAAAATGTTAGGAAGACGCTTAAGGGAAAATATCCCACAAAATGCATGAGGGTAAAAATGCTCGGAAGATACAAAGAGCCATAGAGCTCGGAAGTAGAATAAGGGGAAAAACAACTTGGAAGAGCAAAAATGCCCTGAAGATGCTTAAGAGCAAATAGTTCAGAGAGCGCTTAAGGGAAAAAATGCCTAGAAGATAGTAAGAGCAAAAATGCTCGAAAGCAGAATAAGGGCAAATAACCCGAATAACGTTTAAGGGCAAAAAGCCTGGAAAGCGCCCAAGAGCAAAATTGCTCAGAACAATAACCAGGGCAGAACCTAGAATAAGGCTTAAGGGCAGATAGCCCAGAAAGTGTTTAAGGGCAGATAGCCTGGAAAGTGTTTGAAGGCAGATAGCCCGGAAAGTATTTAAGGGCAGATAACCTGAGAGGTATAAAGAGCAAAAATGCTCAAAAGTAGAGTCAGAGTTAAAGAGCCCTAAAGCTTACCAGAAAGAAACAAGATCGGACAAAGGTTCAGGGCAAAAGTTAAAAAGATAGCAGAGAGCCAAAGTGCTTGGATAAAGAATTAGGGGTAAGTGCCCAAAAGAGATTTAAAGAGCAAAATGCTCGGACTAAGTCTCAGGATTAAGAGTCCAAAAAACGACAAAGGGCAAAAGTGCGCAGCGGATCCAAGGCTAGGTGCTCAAAAGAAACACAAGAGCGAAATGTCCGGAAGTAAAGGCAAAAATAGCGCGGGAGAGCGAAAACGCTTGGAAGTGGATTTCCTTCTCCAACGGCTCATAAATAACCCTCAGAGAAGGGTAAGGGCATGGAAGAAAAATCAAGGCTAAAGGCCCATAAGATGCTGAAGGGAAAAAAACCTGGAAGACGTTCAAGAGAAAAAATGCTCGAACTAAGGTCCAGGGCTAAAAGAGCCCGGAAGAAAACAAAGAGCAAAAGTGCTCAGACAAAAAATCAGGGCTAAGATCCCAGAGGAAGATCACAAGGAGCCTAAGAGTTCAGACAAAGAATCAGGGCTAAAGAGTTCGGAAAAGAGCTAAAACGCTAACAAAAATATTCAAGGCTAAAGCCCAAAAGATGCTGAAGGGCAAAAATTCCGGAAGACGTTCAAAAGAAAAAATGCTAGAACTAAGGTCCAGGGCTAAAAGAGCCCAAAGAAAACAAAGAGCAAAAGTGCTCAGACCAAAAATC
Source organism: Manihot esculenta (assembly GCF_001659605.2). NCBI lineage: Eukaryota > Viridiplantae > Streptophyta > Magnoliopsida > Malpighiales > Euphorbiaceae > Manihot > Manihot esculenta. The sequence continues at coordinate 3,815,821 of NC_035169.2, read as the reverse complement.
AAGACTAAGAGCTAGAGGAAGATCACAAGGAGCCTAAGAGCTCGGACAAAGAACCAAGGCTATAGAGTCCGGAAAAGAGCTAAAACGCTCGCAAAAATATTCAGGGCTAAAGAGTCTGAAATGGTATAGAAAACCAAAGAGTTCAGATGAACATTCAGGGCTAAAGAGTCTGGTAAGGAGCTAAAATGCTCATAAAAATAGTCAGGGCTATAAAGCCCCGTAAAGAGCTAAATTGCTCATAAAACCAATCAGCTGAAGCGCGTATTAAAAGACCTAGGGCTTACAGCCTGAAAGATACCTCAAAGAAAAACGCTCGGAAGAAGACTTAAAAGGACATATCAATAAGGTCAAGTCAAAAGGATAAGGTCGAAAAGGACAACCGTCAAGGTCAAACCTCCTATAAAGAAGACCTGAAAGGGCAGACTTTCCAAGTTGGAAAGGCAAGGTAGAAGCGCAGAGCATCCAAGTCAAACTTTCCAAAAGGAAAACTACCACGGTCATACTTTCCATAAAGAAGACCACCAAGATCAGATCTCCCAAAAGGAAGATTATCAAGATATAAAATTCGCTTGCTTAGTTCGATCTATGCTAAAGTCGACCAATTCAATTCCTTTTGAAATTTATAAGCATTTACTAAATGAATAGGCGACGCCGAATTAGCAGGTCGGGTTTCCTTCTCCAGCGGTCATAAATAACCATTAGAGAAACAAAAGGGCAATTGATAACATATAAAAAATAGGATCCATAAGTTCATGACACGTGTACATGTGATTCAGAAGGGGCATGCAAACCTTTCTTTCTAGTTGAATTGGGCAATAGGAAGCCCCGATCTATTAAGCACAAAGAATCAGATCTCTTACACCCCTGAGTTTACTAAAACTCGGAACAGACAGACAGACCGACCTCTTCAAAATCTGAAGAAGACAAGTAGACCTCTTCAAAGCTCACTACAACAAAGCTTTGAATGCAGATGTGGCGAACCTCAGTAACCAGAAGGAATTCGCCTCTATATAGGTCAAATGAACCAGGCACGATGCGATGAAGGCAGGATAAGGATGCTGACCTCATACGTGTTGTTCGTCTCCTTCGTATGGCACCGGGATCATAAATGTGCATATAAAAGATACGAACTAGTCAGCTTTGTATTTATTGTCCTATCGCCCATCATTAATATGCTGCCTAACATGCCTGTCAAAAAGCATCCATGTCCAACATGATGGGAACACGTCACCAGGGGCGTCAGACCGATCGGAGGTATATGTACCACTGAACTAATCCTAAAAAAGGGATATCATCTTCTCGAAAGGAAAAGCCTTCTCTGTGTCGGAGAGAAACCCAAAAATCCATCATCGCTCTCTCTCGGGAGCTTTCTCTTCTCTTCTTCTCTTCCCTCTCTGTTTTATTTCTCTCAAACACAATTAAAAGAGCACAAATCTGACTTGAGCAACGGAGGATCTTTACCAAGCACCTGGCGGACCTCTGACCATCTTCTCATATTTTGCAGGTCTCCTTCCTCAAGCTCAAGTATGCATGGACCTTATGAAACTAATTACAGATTAATGATGGTGTCCGCATCTAGACACCCCGCCGAATCTCACTCATCAAATATGAATAAATTTATATATAGGAATATTAATAAAATTCTCAAAATGCAATTTTTTTATTTTGAAAAAATAGAGTAATTTTCTTTAAAAAATTATTTATTTTATTACTGAATAAATATTCTATATTGAATGATTTTTTAGAGTGTACTAAATATTAAAAAGTTTGAGAATTTAAATAAAAAAAACGAAGTATAAGAAAAATACTATTATTATATAAACAGTTAAATACCTGTGTGAGGAATGGGTCAGCATCCCCTAATTTGAAAAGAATTCCGATAACAGCCATTCCTCCAGCAGAGTTTTGATGGACTAAATGAAGCTCCAAATCGACCCTATTAAATAAATTAAGAAAATAATCAGACCATAATTATGCATTAACCCAAATATTAAACCAAAAACAGACAATTGGGCTCACCTTTTTCCATCGATTGCATGCTCCGCTGGTGTATGCCAATGGATTTTTTTCAGCTTGTATTGATTTCCATCAACAACAATTTTCCCAGCGTTCCCTTTCCATATCACCTAATCAACCTTTTTTAAGTTAAATTTTTTAAATTTAAAAAAAAATAATAATTTATTTAAGAATTATAATTAATTAATAAGAAAAAAAGACCTCGATAAAATTTCCGCTGCTCTTGATAGAGGCAGCAGCTGGTCGATACTGTAATTTGAGATCTCCAAGGGCAGGTTGTAAAGTTGCAGCTTTATGAACAAGATCAACAGGAGACTGAGCCTTTGCTGCAGTTCTACAAGCTGTCCAACTAGGGCTCAGCTGTCCCCACTTTGATGGTCCTCTCTCACCTTCTGTATAAGTAAACAGCGTCGTATTGCCAGTAGCTGTAGCATTCGCATGAATTTGATTTAAATAAGTATTTTTTAATAATAATAATATTAGTGAAAAAATAAATCTATCATTATTTTAAAATTATTTAATTAAAAAAATTAAATTGTTTAATCGCTTTAATATACTTTTTTTTATTCTAATTAAATTATATTTTTATATATATAAACACATTCTACGTACTTTGCGTTTCAGAAGAAAGAAGAAAAAAAATAAAAGAAGCTAAGAATAAGAAAGTTATTTTTGTGTTTTTCATTTTGTTTTCTCTCTTGTTTTTTTGACGGAAAAAAAAAGAGAGAAAAAACAGAAATGAAATTTTGTTTTTTCTGTTGTTTTTTTGACGAGAAAAAAGAGGGAGAGAAAACAAAATGAAAAGTGATAGTGATGGAATTGAATATCAACAACTTTAGTGTTTTTATAGGGTTTGATTTGGCTAAAATTGAAACGTGAAATTCTGATTGACTGAATTTTTTTAAGGAATTCATTAATTATTGGATATTAATTTAAAAAAAAAAAAGCTAAAATGGGTAATCTCTTGAATTTAGAATGAATTGTAAAAGAATTTAATTAAATTTAAAATTTATAAATAATCAAATTTTCTAACAATTAAAGTACAAGAGCAAATTCTTCGGCTCCAAATGGAGGGGATATCGGAAAGCCAGAAACGGATGAGTATGAAGCAACGGTTGACCATCCAAATTAATATTTCAAAAATAATTTTTATATAAAAATATATTGAATTAAAATTATAATATATATTATAATTAAATTTAAAATATAAAATTTTATAATGAGTTCATAACTTAGTAAACGTAAAAATTTCATATTCAAGTGTAAATACTGAAATTTTAACTGATTGAATGTTTATCTGTTTTGATTTTTGTAAAATAATAAAATTATTTTTATTTAATTTTATTAATTTATAAAAATTAAAAATACAACTCCAACCATTGCTGCATGTACGAGTGAGCATTCAGTTGATTCAGTTTAAAATCGAACCGAACCGAATAAATTGAGAGCCGAAATTTTAGTGTTTATAAAAATCAAACCGAACTAATTTTAGTTAAAAATTGAATCGAACCGAACCGGTCTGATTCGGTTTGATTCGGTTCGGTTTGATCGGTTTTAATTTTTATTAATTTTTTTATTTTTTACACTTTATTTTTAATATTTTAAAATTTAATTAAAAAATTTTAATCTGATTTAATTTCTCTATATTATTGAAAAAATATATTATTATTATTAATGGGTTCAGTTCGATTTTTTTTTTATCAAAACCGAACCGAATCGAAATAACTGAAATTTTTAAAATTAAAAATCGAACTAAATCGAAATATATAAAAAATCGAACTAAATTTTTAAATCAATTCGGTTTGATCAATTTTTTCAATTTGAACTGAATACTGTTCATCGGTGCATGGCTAATTAACGAGGAAATTACCGAGCATACGGCTATGTTCAACCGTTTAATATAATTCTATAAGTAATTTAAAATTAAAAAAATATTATTTAAAATAGGATAAGATTATATATTAATAAAAAAATTAATTTTTATTAATCGAATGTCAGAATCTGTATAAAAATTTTCCTTAATAAATGAATAGCGATCTATATAGCTTGATACAAAAAGACTGATCTTCCATTCAATGCTTGGATAGGCCTTGCATTCATCTTAAATTCCTGAAAATGAACAAAATCCAACCCATTAATTAACTAGAAAATAGGTAAAACATATGCTATTATAATAAATATTACCATTACTGCTATAAAAATTAATAATAATATAAATAATAAAAATAAAAATTATGGATATTAATAAAATAATTTTTATAAAATATTTATTATTAATAATAATAATTAAATTTTTAACTGCAACTATAATTTCATTATAAAATATTTATACATGATTATAATTTTATAGCAGTAATATGCGATAATTATATATTACTAATATAAATTTATAGTAATAAATGTTATATTTTTAGTAATAAAAATTTTACTGTTAAGTAAGGAGATATTGCATTAAAGTGTAAGTAATAAAATTATTGTGAACTTGATATTAAAATTATTTTAGATCATAAGATTTCTGACTTTACTGAAAACCTTAATTTATACAAAAATAAATAAATAAAATTAATGCATATTAAATTTACATTTTTTAACTTCTGATCAAATTTTGAAATGCTTAATAATCATTTGAAAATTAAAATGCCATATTTATAATTAAATTTTACTTTTCAAAATAAGATATATTATGATTTTAATAATATATTAATAATTTTAAATTGAATAAATGTATAATAAAAATTTTTCAATAATAATAATATACTTACATTATCAACAGCATCCCTCAATGCATTCACTTGCTCCTCTGAAACCATAATCACCTGTGTAAAATAAAAATGGTAATTAATTTATTAAACGGATGCACATATATAATCGTTATTAAGTATAAAATAATAAGTTTTATATTTTTTAATATTTGAAACCCTTCAAAAAAATTAATAAATAAAAATTATTTTTTTAATTAAATGAAAAATCAATACCTCCTGAAAAATTGTCCAAACAACTCCTTCGGAGCAGGGAGGAGCGGTTAGAGAGCCATTGTATCTGAAATAGTTTCTGCTCCAAAATCCAATGTCTCTTGGGTTAATAATCCCCAAATCCTTCTCTTCTTTTGTAACTGATTTTATGAAGGGCAAGAGCTGCCATAGAAGGAATGAGAAAAGAAAAGAAAAGAAAAGAAAAGAAAAACAAATGCATGAATGCATAAAGAGTTATATAAATACCCTTGAAAGGAATTGATCAGGTCGCCCTAATTTGAAAAGAATTGCAACAACAGCAAATGCTCCATCTGAGTTTTGATGGACTATATGAAGCTCCAAATCGTACCTTTTAAACAAAGGAAATTGATTAACACATGATCAAGAAAATCAAGAAAATTTTTTTGTACACCACAGCATTGATTGGCTCACCTTATACCTTCAATTGCATGCTCCGTAGGTATATGCCAATGGCATTGTTTCAGATCGTAACGATCTCCATTAACAATGATATTCCCAGCATTCCCTTTCCAAGAAACCTGATTAACCAGTAATTAAAGTTAAACCTCTAACACTTAATTACTGAGATTAATATAATTAATTAATTAAAAAATTTACTATTTAATCCTTACATTATTAAAAAATTCATTAATTTGTTCATTATTTTTAATCTATATGTTAATTTTAATTATTAAATATTTTTGAAATTTTTAAAATTGAGAGACTGACCTAAATAATAATTTTTCTATTAATTAATTAATATGCAAGAATCAGTATAAGATTTTTCTGTTATGATCCATAAAAAATCCATTACTAATGCTTTTAATGACCTGAATAACACGTCCAAGGCTCTTGATAGAGGCAGCAGCTGGTTGATATTGTAATGGCAGATCTCCTAGCGCAGGTGCAAGTTTTACATCTTGGAGACGAATATCTATAGGAGACTGCATTCTTCCATTTCCACAAGCTTGCAACTCTGGGTTAAGCTGGCCCCGTCTTGATGGTCCTCTACCTGTTGCTTCTATGTAAGTGTATGGAGTTTCATTACCTAAAACCACCCATACATGATCAAAATTACTTAATAAAAATATTAGTGGAAAAAAAATATATAAACATACCTTGAGCTTCAGCAAAGTGAAGAGGAAAAGAAGAGTGAAGCAAGAAAACAAGAGAAGCTAGGAACACAAGGATTGCGTCTGTGTTTTTCATTTTGTTCTTTCTTTGGAGATCTGGTAATTAAGTTATTGAACATGAATGGTTACTCTGTTTTTATAGCCTGAAAATCAGAGAAATCATAAAATGAAGCATATTTAATACCGTATCATGATATGATATAGAAATTAAAAATATAAAATTATTTAAGTTAAAGAATAAATCACAATAAAATAAATCAAAAAATATCCAAAACATGATTAATGCATTCCATATCTAGTTTGAGCGCTAGATAATCCTGGTCAGAGAAATTCCTTGACAGAGATTCATCGGATTACTTTCTTCTATTTGTGAAATCTTATGATGAAAATACAGTAAAATCTTTATTAAAATAGTGTCGAATGTGTTCAAAATGATATATATATACTAAATCACAAAGCGGAGGCTGGTGCTTTGTGACAACCTGGCCAGGAATTTTTGCGATACTACCTAAAAATCATAGGAAATGTCTTGAAGATTGCTGTTGTCCCCACTTCACTTTGTCTAGGCAAAACTTGAAAAGTTTTTTCATTTGGCCGTTCAAAATTTGTTGCAAGTTCTTGGATTTTGAGTCCATTGAAGATACTAATTTTTTAAATATCAAAATAAGTTGTATTTCATGTTAAAATAATTTCTTATAATTTTTTCATTTTAATTTTTTATAAATATTAAAAAATATAATTTTTTATTAATTTTTTAATTATATCTTTTTAAATACAATAAAATTTTTTAAATATTAAAAGATATTTAGAGAGATTTATTAAAAATAAAATAAAATTAAATAAAGTTCTAGACATTTTAAAAAATATTTTAATTTTAATTTTAAAAAATACATTAAAATATTTTAAACATTTTAAAAAATTTAGTAAATAGAGAGACTAATTAGTTCTTATAATTTCAAAAAACTTATTAATTAATTTTTTAAATTTTTAAAAAAATTTATTAATTAGTTTTTTATATTTTAAATATATTATATTTTTTTATAATATTTAATAGCTAAAACTGATAAAAGTGACTGATTAATATGAAAAATATATTAATATATTTTTTTAAAATTGAAAAATTAATCAGTGAATTTTTTTAAAAATTAATTTTTTTTATATTTTATTTATATATTTAAATTTTAATAAATTATCGTTTCATTTAGGATTTTACCATTGTTCTATTTTAGAGAAGGTATTCAACTATAAATAGAATTAATAAATATCTTCCATGTCTTCCGTTATTACTAAACCCTTTAGCTCGTTAATTTATTTACTATCTCTCGGCCTATTGGATAAAATTTTTTAAAATATTTATATTAATTCATATTTATATTTAAAATTCTAAAAGTTGAATAATAAAAGTCTATTTATAATAATTATAATTAAATAAAATCTAAAAAATTTAATGATAAATTATAATATAATTCTTAAAATTTTGCTTGACCCACATAATAATTTTAAAAATACTATTGTCTTTTTTTATCAAAACGTTTTTTTTATTAATACATTATAAATTAATAAAAATTTAAAATTTAAAAAATTATAAATTAAAATATATAATATTTTATTTTATATTATGATATTGATATAAAATACATTTTTTATTCGATAAGCTAATAAATTAATATATATAAAAAAATTTCTTGTTATATAAGTGAATAAAATAACTTAAATAAAGTACAAGAAATCTAATTAAGAAATAAAGATTTTTATAAAAATTATAAAAAAAATGATTTTACAAAGTAATATACATAATATTTTATTTTATTTAATATTAATTAATATAAAATATAATTTTTTATATATTAAAAAGACATATAATTTAAATGTTGAGTACGAACCTTCAACAAAATACTTTTAACATAAAATTTATATATAATATTTTATAATATGAGAATTTATTTATAATAAATATTTATTTAATACAATATATTTAATATTAATTTATTTTAATATAAAATTTAAATTAAAAAATTATATATTAATAATATAAAATTTTAAAAATTATATTATAATTTATCATTAATCTTTCTAAATTCAATATAATCTTTTAGTTAAATGTGAAAAATTAAAAAAGTATTTGATTTATTATTTAAAATTTAAAATTTTGAATATAAATATGAATTAATTTAAATATATATATTTTGTGAGATTTATTATTTAATTTCTAAATATTACTATTATTAATAAATTAATCCTTATATTTTCAAAAATTTATTAAAATGTTTTTTTTTTCTCCATCACTAAAATAATTCTATTCAATTTTGTCTATTTCTGCTGTTAAAAATATACTAAAAGATTCAATTTAAGTTTTTAAAATTTTTTCTCACAATTTTCATCTATTTTTAATAAAAAAATGAAATAATTATTTTATTAATAAAATAAATAAGATAATTTTAATAAATTTTTAAAAATTATAAATACTGATTTATTAATAATAATAATAATATTTAGAAACTAAATAATAAATATTTTTAATTTTTTTATTCAATAAATTTTTAAATTAATAATCTTATACTTATATATTAAAATTTTTTTATCAAAATTAATTAAAATTAGTAGTTAAAATTAAAATAAATGTAAAATAAATAAATTCATAAGTCTTTCATGAAAAAGATTTTGTAGTTATTGCTTTCTACGCAACAATTAATGAAAATCTTCACTTTCTTAATTAATAAACGATTTCGTCCCGTAGGAATTTCCTCAATAATTCTTAGCTTATTTAATTGTTGATGTATATACAGTATCAATAAAATTTTATTAAAATTATCATAATTTTAATTTTGATTCAGTGATTACGATTTGTGTATATAAATTTTATTTTTCAATAAAAAAATTTAATATTAATAAAAAATTACACATAATTTTATAATAGAACAGAATTAATTTAAGGGTTAATTAACAAAAAAATATTTTATTTAACTATTTTTTGCACAAGTATTTATTTATGTATTTATATGTTTATAAAGTAGTTAAGATTTTTCTTGGAGTTGCCTCCTGATATTTCCCTTAAATAACTCTGAAAAAAAATTTCGGTTAAATAACTAATTTTTTATGAATTTTCCTTCCTTAATTAATAAATTAATTTTTTGAAATTCCTTCTAGCTGATTTCAGTTTTTCTCTATTTTGTATTAAAAATTTCACAAAAAATTAAGTTAAATATTTTTTTTTTGAAATAAAAGAATTAAATTATTTCAAATTTAACAAATTTTCATTTTTTAAAAAAATAAAATATTGCATAATCTTATAAAAAATAACAAATTTAACAAATTTTTATTATTTTATTTATAATGATTTTTTTTTTATCTATAAATTGGGAAGGGAGATTTTAGTGGAAATCAAACCCTTTGCCGACTCAACAAAGAGCGGCGGCTATTTATAATGATCTTGAATATAATGTGATCCAAATCTATAATTTTTTAAATTATATATTATATTTTAATTTTTAAATTTTAGTATAATTAACGGATCAATTTTTCTATTTTTAGAATCAAACACTTTAATTATTATAATTTTATTCTGCACTAAAATCTGTAAAAACAGAAAAGAAAAATATTTTAAATTTCATAAATATCCTTCTTTAAACTCTCATTTTCTTTTCCATTTCATCTCTCGAATCTCATAATCCTTCCTTTCAATCCGTTGGTAATTGGCACAAAAAATTATTAATGAATTTAAAAATTCATTATTAAACTTTATTTTTAAATTAATAAGTAAAAAAAACATTAAATTTATCAATGAAAACTATTTACTAAAAAATTTATTGATAAATTTAAAATAAAATTTTACATAAAATGTCGCCTTTGATTTTGCAATTCACATTTTTTATTATTAATGAATTTAATAACATATTTTAAATCCATTAATAATTTTTTAAACAGATAAAAACTGCTTTTTTCCTAAATTTAATAACAAATTATAAATTTATTAATAATTTATGTTTATAAATATTAAACCGAGACTTCTACTTTTATAATTCATTCATCTTATCATTTTCCTTCCTTTCTCTTTTTTTATTACTTTCTTCTATATTTCACTTTTTTATTGAAATTTTTTTATTTTTCTTTCATCTCTTATTCTATTTTCTCTCCTCCTATATTATTTTATTCATTCTTTATTCTTCATAATTTCCTTTCATTTTCTCTTTTTTTATTATTTTCTATCATTATATACCATTTATTTTTTTCTTATTTTCACTTTCTATATATTAAATACAAATTTAAAACTTAATAATAATAATATAATTTTCAGTCTTATTAAATTAATAAAAAATTATTTAAACTCTTAATAAATTTATTAACGGATTGTAATGCATTGATAATTTATTAACGAATTTTACATTTATTAATAAATTATTTTTCTCTCAATATTGACACATTTAAAATCTGTTAGTAATAATAATGAAAATTTAATTAGTAAATCTATTAATATTATTAATAGACTTAAAAACTATTAATAAAAATGTACTATTAAACTTTTTAATTATAAATTGTAATCCATTAGTAATTTATAGATAAGTGAATTTTTTATTGATTACCAACTGAAAAATTCATTAATAATTTAGAAATTATTTGTAGTGTTTTTAAAAAATAAAAAATAAAATTACTATTTTTAAATTTAAATTTTTTAATAACTTTTAGTTGAATAAATGAAAAATTAAATTTTTTACGAGTATAATATTATCCATATTAATGAACTAGCTAATATTTTTTTTAATTTATTCGCTAAAAAGTATAGATAATATATTTTATCATAATATATCAAAAAATTAAATATATATATATATGATCATTATTTTAATATACATTCTAATCAAATTTATTTTGAGAATTTTAGTGCAATACTAAATATTGATTTTTAATTTCAATTTTAGTCTCATTATTTCACTCCCATTTTATTTCTAAAATTTTAATTTCATTCTAATTTTATAAATTCAACATGCTTTAATTTAACCTTTTATATTATTATTAAAAATTTATTTTAATTTTAATTAAGCTTATTTTTTAAGAAATTAAACTTATTTTTAAATATAAATTTTATTAAAAAATAAATTTTGAAAAAAAGGAAATATAAGCCTCCCACGTCCATCGAAGCATTCTCCTTTAGTTACACCACCGAAGCTTTCTCTCCTCTTGGAAACTTTCTCATTCAGCAACCATGTCAGCAAGGTGCCTGTCACGCCACTAGCCATATCTTTCCCAATCGGACCTGGCTCACCTGAATTATGCCGCAGAACCTCCTCTCCGCCTCTTGCAACGCGTCGGACCACCAGGGGAACTCACTTAAATTTCTAATTATATTAGAGTAAAAAATAGTATTTAATAAAATAAAAAATCAATATTCTACAATTAAATTTATAATATTTTATTTAAAAAATATTTTTTAATACTTATTTAATAAAATAAAAAATCAATGTTCTACAATTATATTTATAATATTTTATTTAAAAAAATATTTTTATTATTAAAAAAATAATATTACATTAAATTATGATTTATTTGACTCTTAAATAATAGTATATAGATTTAATTAATCTAAAATTTTGAATTAAAATTTTTTGACTCTTAAACAAAAGTAGAGACTTAATTGGATTTATATTTAAAAATTATTATTATAAAATGATAAACTTAATTTGTTATTAAATAATATTTTTATATGAAAAATTAATAAAAAAAAATTACAAAATGTGGATTTTGGCTTATGTTATCCTTACCACTTTACCAATTTCCCTTACCAATTTCCCTTATGTTATCCTTATCCTTATCCCTTACCAATTTCCTTATGTTATCCTTACCACTTTACCAGCAGGCAGAGAGCCTTCCTTTTCCGATTCTCTATTTCCTTTCCTCATTCCCAATCTCCGATCCATCCCTAAAAACAACTGACGAGAGATCGATGATGATGAAGATGCCTTGGAGGAGGCAGAGCAGGAGCTTCCATCTTCAGCTACAAGGGGCAATTGGTACCATTCAATCTCCATTCCTATTCTTATTTACCAATTATTGCGATTCTTCTACTTCCACACTTGAAGATGCACGCTTCTTGACAAATAACTTCAAATCTGCTTCTTTTACCCACCTTGATGATGCCATTGCTTCCTTCAATCATGTAATTCATAAGCATCCTCTTCCTTCTAGGGCTCAATTTAGTAGATTCTTATCTGCCCTTGTGAAAATGAAACAATATAACACTGTCTTTTCCATGTCCAAAACAATTGAATTGCTAGGAATCTCACACGATGTTTATTCTCTTAGCATCTTAATTAATTGCTTCTGCCACTTGCACCTCGTGGATTTTGGCTTCTCGGTTTTTGGTAAGATGCTCAAATTCGGATTGGAGCCTACCACTGTGACATTTACTACCTTAATTAATGGGCTTTGTATGGAGAGTAAAATCGATAAAGCAGTGGAATTTTTCGATGATATGGTTGCACGTGGTTATCAACCTAATGTTCGTACTTTCAATGTGATAGTAAACGGATTGTGTAAATTTGGGAAAACAAACGTGGCTATTGGGCTACTAAAGGGAATGGCTGATAGAGGTTGTGAGCCAAATGTTGTGACATACAATTCTATCATTGACGCACTTTGCAAGGATGTGCTAGTTGGTGAGGCTTTAGAGCTCTTCTCTCAAATGAGTAATAAGGGCATTTCACCTGATGTCATCACTTACACTAGTTTAATTCATGGTGTTTGCAAATTAGGCCAAAAGAACCAAGCTTTGGCCTTGATGAATGAAATGGTGGAGCAGAACATATTACCAGATGTTTATACCTTCAATGTATTGATTGATGCTCTTTGTAAGGATGGAATGGTTTCAGAGGCTCAAAATACATTCAATGTAATGATTCAAAGAGGTGTAGAGCCTGATGTGGTCACCTACAATTCCTTAATTGATGGTCTTTGCATTTCAGACCAATTCAAGGAAGCTTTGGCCTTGTTGAAAGAAATGGTGGGGAGGAACATATCCCCTAATGTTTTTACCTTCAGTATATTGATTGACACTCTTTGTAAGAAAGGACTGGTTTCAAATGCACAGAATATAATCAAAATAATGATTCAAAGAGGTGTGGAACCTAGTGTTGTCACTTATAATTCATTGATGGATGGATATTGTCTGTGCAGGCAAATTGATAAGGCTAGAAAGGTATTTGATCTGATGGTGACCAATGAAATAGCTGACATTTTTAGCTACAACATTTTGATCAATGGATATTGTAAGTGCAAAATGATAGATGATGCAAAGCAGATTTTTGATGAAATGTCTCATAAAGGTTTAGTTCCTAATGCTATTACTTATCATACTCTTATAAAGGCTATGTTTCAAGCAGGGAGGCCCCAAACTGCAAAAGAGCTCTTTAAGGATATGTGCTCTCATGGTCAACAGCCAAATATAGTAACCTTCTCAATTATGATTGATGGCTTGTGTAGACAGGGGAATCTCGATGAGGCACTCACCCTATTGAAAGCAATGGAGAAAAGTCAGTTGAAGCCTAATTTTGTGATCTATAGCAGTCTGATCAATGGTATGTGCAAAGTTGGGAAGATTAATGATGCCAAGGAACTTTTTTCTAGTCTTTTTGAAATTGGTTTACAACCTGATGTTTATGTATATAATGCAATAATGAAGGGACTCTGCCAACAAGGATTAATGGATGAAGCGTATAACGTATTTAAAGACATGGAAAAGGTAGGATGTTTACCAAATAATTCTTGTTATAACATCATCATTCAAGGGTTTCTCAAGCATGGGGATTTACCAAAAGCATCAGAACTAATCAATGAAATGGTTGATAAGGGGTTCTCTGCTGATGCTGCTACCACAGAACTGGTAGTACATTTATCGCGGAATAATGATCTCATTCTGAGGCTTTTAAAGGTGCGCAATGAGGGATCAGCAAACTAAAGTTGTTATATCTTGACCATTCAAGTGTATCTTGGAGCGCAACTTGGTAATTACCTTTTTCAAATATAATAGATATGTAATTTAACTAATTTCTTCAAATATCATTTTTAATTTCAATCAGCTGTGATTCTCTTCCACAAAACAAAAATTTTTAAAACCGCAAATTACCTATGGTGGAAATCATGATATGTGTGTGCCTTTCGCTTGAATTCAAACATGGACTAGATCTCTTTGATATAAGATTGTTGATGAATGGAGGTCATGGATTTCTACATCAAGTTGCTGGTAAACCCAACATCTCCATTACAATTTTTTTTTTGGCTGCTACTACAGCCTTAACTCGAGAGCTCAGTCCTAAAATTGAGTTGAGAACTAAAACTAATTGGTTCCGTACTACAATGATTAAGAATCTTTGTTTTTATTTTTGTGCTCAATGACCTTTTAAAATGCTATCATTTCTCTTGTAGGTACTTGCAAGGATATGACTACAACTTCTCCTTTCTAACCATAAAGGTATAAGCAATTCTTTTTTGCTTAATTATTATAATTTTTAATAATAATGAAAATAATGATTATAAACCAGTGTGCTTTAATTGAGAATTGATTTAACAATTAGACTACACTATAAATGCAGGTTGCAGGATATACAGTCCCATAATACAAGGTAAGAGAATCACCAGACTTCTACAGCTGTTGGTTGGATGAAATGTCACTAAAATTATACACAACAGAAAATGTTATGGGAATTGAGGGAAAAGCAAAAGAAGAGGATGAAAATCAGACATATGCAGCCACTGAGACAAGCAACTGCAATTGGTCCTACTAGCGATTGGAATGCTAGTTTAGCTTCAGCTATTTAACAGGACTTTTTGTCCAAATGTATTTATGAACAAGTTCATAAAAGGCAGGTTAGCTCTATATATAACACAGGTATAATCAAAGGTGGCAGGAAAAATGTCAGTACAAAGAAACTTCATCTGATTAAATGGAATACTCTTTTGTTGCCTAAAAAGAAAGGAGGCTTAGGCATGAAAGAGATCTCTCTTCAAATTCAAGCTCTTTTGTTCAAATGGCTTTGGAGATTTGAAAATCATAGGGATTCACTCTGAGTTCAACTTCTATCCAAATATTCTTTCAATTTGGAGAAGGGTATCTCTCTTGCTCCAGGAAATTGCATTTCTTCCCTTCAGAAAGACATTCGAGGCTATGCTACTTTCGATGAACTCTTCCTTCTCTCCTTTAATTCATATCAGATTTGCTGTGGGGAATGAGATGAAAATGAAATTTTGGAATGAGAGACGATCGGTTGGTAATATTGCTCTCAAATTCTCCTTTAGCAGACTATTAAATTTAGCAGCTAACCTATTTGTGTTGATGTTAAATATGGGCTGTTGGGTGAAGAACAAATGGGAATGGGAAATAATTGAATTGTCAAAATTATACTTGTCAAAATCTCTAATGTGATTGATCTTGGTAACCTGCATCCCTTTCTTCTTTCTATGATTGAGCGTTTATAAATTAGCAAGGTCTGTCTACTAACAGTAACTCATATGCATCCTTTGCCTTGTAGGCTCAATTTAATAGATTCTTATTTGCCCTTGTGAAAATGCCATGCAACAATATTACGTACTTTGTCATTTCCTTGTTTAAAACAACTGAATTCTTGATATTTAATAGATTCTTAAATGTTTCTTTTTCCATTTACACCTTCTGGATTTTGGTTTCTTTGCTTTTCGGAAATTTATATATATATATATATTTGAAAAAGATAAAAATTGAATACAACTAAATAGTCTCAATCAACTCTCCAAACCGAAACATGTTATATTTTATTGATCAACTCTTATTTTTATATTTTTGAAAAAGATAAAAATTAAGAACAACTGATAGACTGCATAATCTTAACCAACTCTTCAATTCTTCTGATATAGTTTGTTTAATTGTTTTGGAAAGATTTTCTATTTATTATGATTGTTCACTCTTTCATCCTTTACTATAAGAATTTTTTAAAATATAAATGGAATTTATAAACCGATATAAATTCATTTATGAATGTTATAGCTTTACAAATGGAAATAGCAAAAATATAAATATTCTTTTTTATAATTCTATATCATAAATTTATTTATATCAAATTAAATTTATAAATGACTTATATATATTCGTTTATAAATTTATTTGTATTAATTTCACAAGCTAATTATAAGTCCATTTACAAATTATTCTATATCCATTTAATTTTTATTTTCATATTTATTTGTAAATATGTTTGTAGTCCTTTAATTTTAGAAAAGATTACTACTTAGTCCCTATAGTAACGGAGTGATTAATTAGTAAATTTTTTAAAATTTTAAAAATATTTTAATATATTTTTTAAAATAAAGGGAACAACGGATAAATTTTATCATATCATAATGATTAAATAGTTAATTTTTCTTAATTTTACAAATCAATTGCATATTTATTTGTAAATCCGTTTGTCTTTTTAATTTTACAAATAGTTACACTTCTATTTACAAATCCGTAGGGGTGAGCAGTATTCGGTTCAAACTCAAAAAAACCGACCGAACCGAATCGATTTAAAATTTAGTTGATTTTTTATACATTTCGGTTCGGTTCGGTTTTTAATTTCAAAAATTTCAGTTATTTCGGTTCGGTTCGGTTTTAATCAGAAAAAAACTGAAAAAATCGAACCGAACCGATTAGTGATAATAATATGTTTTTTCAATAATGTAGAGAAATTAAATCATATTAAAATTAAAATATTTTAATTAAATTTTAAAATATTAAAAATAAAGTGTAAAAAATAAAAAAAATCATTAAAAATCGAAACTGATCAAACGAACCGAATCGAACCGAATCAGACCGGTTCGGTTCGATTCGGTTTCTGACCAAAATCGGTTCGGTTCGATTTTCATAAATACTAAAATTTAGGTTTTCGGTTTTTTCAGTTCGATTCGATTTTGAACCGAACCGACCGAATGCTCACCCCTACAAATCCATATGTGTACATCTAATTTTAAAAATGGATTATAACTCCATAACAAATTTTCATTTGTGAATTTGTTTATGAGCATTTAAGTTTACAAATGGTTCACACATTTGTATGTATGAACAAATTCATACATGTATCTATGTATCTTTTTAATTTTATAAACGATTACACTTTTATTTGCAAATGATTTATAAATCTGTTTGTTATTTATAATTTTACAAACTCTTACCTAAATTAAACTCTCAAAATATATATATATATATATATATATATATATATATATATATATATATATATATATAAGGTATTTTTATTTTTTATTATTTATCTTAATATATAAAATTAAATAATATAAAATTAATATGAACATCATTATTAATAAAACTATAATTAAAATTTTCCATTAAATATTATTCTGTAATGTATGATAGTTAATAAACTACAAAAAGAAAATAAATTCTAGTAAGAAAAAAAAAATTGAAGGGAATCAACATAAAATTTACAAAAAAAGAAAAGAAAAATTGAATCAAAGCAGCTAATTCTAGTTTCAATGGCCCCACTTTTTGTTAAAAAATAGTTATCTTCATTTCTTTAAAAAAATTAAATAACAAAAAGAAAAAAATCAAAATCTTTCTGTTAATTCAATATTTTCACTCATTATTAATTTTAGTTAATTTATTCAATAATTTTAATAATTTTGTTATTTTTAACAAAATTGGTGTTGATATAAAAAAATAAAATATTTAATTTTTTATTATAACCATTTCTTTTTTTTAATCAAAGATAACCATTTCAACATTCTGTATGAAAAATTTAGAGAATTAATTAAGTGTGAATATTGCATATAATTTGTGATAATCTCTCCCATTTCAAACTCCTAACAAAAAATCTACTGACCTATAAACTAATTCTGCCATTTTAAGAAACTAAAAACCATACAACGGAATAAATATTATCGTCATATCTTATTATTCTCAAAATTATAAACTTAAGCATCACTTAATTACCATATTTAGCAATTACCATTAATAAATCAAAATGTAAATAATTATATAATTAATAAAGATTCTTTTTCACTGCCTTAATTTGCAACTTTTTAAAACCAATTAATAAACTAATCCAGCTAAAAAACTTTACTTAGTGCTGGAACTCCAAATTTCATTAGGAAAACTCATTCATTCTATATATAAATTGAATCCCAACTATTATTCTTTGTAATACAATTTTCTTTCGGATTCTTTAACTCTCAAATAGTTTTTTTAACTTAAAAAAATTTCATCAATAATGTCATCGTCGAGAGCTTCTAGCAGGAAAATGGATTTTATTTACAAAATTTTAGATCAACGTTATGCAATCTAGTCATTTTTTTCTTATAAATTGCTCTCCAGTTCCACTGATCAAAAAGTCAAAACTCCACAAATTCGAAAAGGCTATGTAGCCATATACGTGGGTAACGAGAGCAAGAGATATCAAGTTCAAGTAGAGAATCTGAAGTTTCTGGCATTACAAGAATTGATTAAACAATATCAGAATGGTGATCTCGACTCCAGAATTGATGGGCCAATTGTACTTACTTGCACTACTGATAAGTTTGATGAAACTTGCAAGGGGATTCTCACTGTTTGATGAAACTTTAGAGAGTTTTGAATAATTCTTTTTTATAAGATTAAATTGTTAATAGATCGTTGTATTTTATTAAAATTAACTATTCAATTTTTATTTTCAAATCATTCAATTTTATAAAATCAAATTCTTTGATATTTTTATCGAATAAAATATTAATAAATATATTTTTAGCTTTAATTAGAAAAAATAAATTATATATATATAATTAAAAAAATAAATAATATAATGATTTATTTTAACAGAATGACATAGAAATAAAAAAAAATTAAAATAGTACAAAAATCAAACAATAATTTACTCTTTTATATTTTAATTTCTTAATTCACTTTCTACACACTTGCACTCATATATATATATAACGACTAATTTAAAGTGCATTTAGTATCACTTCATGATTTTTATTTTTTGTTTTCACAAAATTAAAAATAATTTTGTAATTTTTCAATGATTAATTTTTAATATTTAATGATAATTTTTTCTCTCATTAATGAATATTTTTCTTGTAATAATTGTCCATATTTTCCAACATTCAAAACACTCTTAAAATTTAGTTAATAGAAAATATTTTTTATTTAAAATAAAAATTAAGTTATTTTAAGAAAAATAAATTAAAAAAAAAAAATCATTGTCTGCATTTTGAGTATCTTATTAAGACTGCTATATAAATTAGTTTATAAATTTTATTTTTAAATTAAAATTAAATAAGAGAAAATAAGTTATTTTATTAAAAAATATTTTTTAATATTATTCAAATAGTAATTATTTTTCGTAAATAAGTGGAGTCAAAATTATAAATAAAATATATGAAAGTAGTTTAACTTAAGAAAATAATTTAATTTTTGTGGATATAATTTTTTTAATAAAGTTTAGAGGTGCAAATATACATCTAATTTTTCTTAATTTAATAAGTTTTTTTAATTTTTTAAAAAAATAATAAAAAAAGTCTTTAGTTTACCATGTTTCAGCTTCTTTGTAAACAATATGAATAAAGATTGGTTCTATACCTAGTAAAATATGAATTCAGATAAATCCATGTATAGATTTGTCCTAAAATATATGTAAAATGTAGTGCAATTAATATCAATAACCATTTTTAGTGATGGTATATTGATCTTCTCAGGCTCAATAGATATAACGTTCAGATATGAATTATTGTGGGTTATCTTTTTGATACTTAAATTAGTAAGTGATCTATCATAAATCTCAAAATAAAGGTATAGAGAATGGTTTGATTAAAAGATAACTTAACATACTTGAGGTGTCTTTTAGATCTAAAGCTGGTCGACTCTTGGTAGGACTATTTGAAATCTATATTGGTTCTAGATTGTAAAATTTTACTCCGAGAACATTTTTACTCATATGTGATTTGAAGTCTTAATTATCATACGACTTTTACGTGATTTGAATAATATCGTCTATTTGGATTTTGGCTTAGTAGGCCGAAGCCTTCAACTCAATAGTCATTACCCTTGGGTTTCAGTCTTGAGTTGACTGTCATATAATCCTTGGATTTCAAAGGCGGTTGAGACCTCCTGTTGATATTAATTTTAAGGCTGAAATCTTAAGGTCTCAACACCCATTTAACACTTTGAATGATGAAACTCAAGAGTTTTTCGATCTTTTGGCTCTAAAATTAAACACCTTTAATTATCTGAATTTTATTTTTTAGTAGAATGTATCGCTCAGAATCATATAAGTTATGATATATTAAGTGTGTTGTCTCTCTTATAACATATTTTTAAACTAGTAAAAATAATTAATTATATAATATTATAACATGAAGATTGGAGAGTAATTTAGTTTTCTTTATATATATATATAATTTAGTTTATCTTATACATGTCTATAAAAGATAATCTTAGAATTTAAGATATAAAAATGATAATTTAAATATAAATAATTAAGAAGCTATTATTATTTAAATTGTCAAACTACATTTAATAATTATAAATTTATTGTATTTTATTGCTATTTAAAAATATTTAATTAATTAACTATATTACTTTTTAATTTAAATTGAAATTAAATTCATTATAATCTAAAACAAATAACTAACTAAAATTTAAAACTTTCTACTTAAAAAATTATTAAAAGTATTAATTTTATAATGATAGATATCTGAGTTTTTGGCTAAAAATTCCGAATAAATAATTCATGCTAATAATTTTATATTTTTATGATTAGTTTCACACATTAATTTAATTTTTTAATTTAAAATTTATTATGTGATCATATAAATAAAATATTTATAATTTTAATGAATTTTAATGTTTTAATTTAATTTTTTAACTTTTATGATATTTTGTACATAAGTATTATTCATATTTTAAAAATAATTTCTTATAATTTATAATACAATATACTGTATATTAAATCTATAGAAAAAAAATTATATATTATAATTTTACGTTAATATTAATAACAAATAAAATTGAAAATGCGAAATATATGTAGTGAGTTTGAGCATTTCAAAATTTTATTATTTTGAAATAATTTTATATATTAATTTTTTTATTACATTAATTAAATCGTAATATTATCTAAATAGATGTCAAAATAAAAATGCGCTAAACAATTCCTATAAGAGTAAAGTTTGGTAAAAAAATTAATTTTATTATAATAAAATAAAATAATTAATAATAAAAAATTATATAAGCTAAAAATTAAATATATTTTTCATGAAATTTTATTAATATTAAAAATAAAATTAACAATTTATATAACTGCCTTTAATTAGGTATCTACAAATGATAAATTTAATTTGCTATTAAATAATATTTTTATATGAAAATTTAATAAAAAATTACAAAATGTGGTGCATATAAACGACAGAGTAATGCATTTCCTTTACCAGCAGGCAGAGAGCCTTCCTTTTCCAATTCTCTATTTCCTTTCCTCATTCCCAATCTCCGATCCATCCCTAAAAACAACTGACAAGAGATCGATGATGATGAAGATGCCTTCGAGGAGGAAGAGCAGGAGCTTCCATCTTCAGCTACAAGGGGCAATTGGTAACATTCAATCTCCATTCCTATTCTTATTTACCAATTTTTGCCATTCTTCTACTTCCACACTTGAAGATGCACACTTCTTGACAAATAATTTCAAATCTGCTTCTTTTACTCACCTTGATGGTGCCATTGCGTCCTTCAATCATGTAATTCATATGCATCCTCTGCCTTTTAGGGCTCCATTTAATAGATTCTTATCTGCCCTTGTGAAAATGAAACAATATCATACTGTCCTTTCCATGTCCAAAACAATTGAATTGCTAGGAATCTCTCACAATGTTTATTCTCTTAACATCTTAATTAATTGCTTCTGCCGTTTACACCTTGTGGATTTTGGCTTCTCTGTTTTTGGTAAGATGCTCAAATTCGGATTGGAGCCTACCACTGTGACATTTACTACCTTAATTAATGGGCTTTGTATGAAGGGTAAAATGGATAAAGCAGTGAAATTTTCCGATGATATGGTTGCACGTGGTTATCAACCTAATGTTTATACTTATAATGTGATAGTAAACGGAATGTGTAAATTTGGGAAAACAAACGTGGCTATTGGGCTGCTAAAGGGAATGGCTGATAGAGGTTGTGAGCCAGATGTTGTGACATACAATGCAATCATTCACGCCCTTTGCAAGGATGAGCTAGTTGGTGAGGCTTTAGAGCTCTTCTCTCAAATGAGGAATAAGGGCATTTCACCTGATGTCATCACTTACACTGGTTTAATTCATGGTGTTTGCAAATTAGGCCAAAAGAACCAAGCTTTGGCCTTGATGAATGAAATGGTGGAGCAAAACATATTACCAAATGTTTATACCTTCAGTGTATTGATCAATGCTCTTTGTAAGGATGGAATGGTTTCAGAGGCTCAAAATACATTCAATGTAATGATTCAAAGAGGTGTAGAGCCTGATGTGGTCACCTACAATTCCTTAATTGATGGTCTTTGCATTTCAGACCAATTCAAGGAAGCTTTGGCCTTGTTGAAAGAAATGGTGGGGAGGAACATATCCCCTGATGTTTTTACCTTCAATATATTGATCGACACTCTTTGTAAGAAAGGACTGGTTTCAAATGCACAGAATATAATCAAGATAATGATTCAAAGAGGTGTGGAACCTGATGTTGTCAATTATAATTCATTGATGGATGGATATTGTCTGTGCAAGCAAATTGATAAGGCTAGAAAGGTATTTGATCTGACGGTGACCAATGAAATAGCTGACATTTTTAGCTACAGCATTTTGATCAATGGATATTGCAAGTGCAAAATGATAGATGATGCAAAGGATATTTTTGTTGAAATGTCTCATAAAGGTTTAGTTCCTGATGTTGTTACTTATTCTACTCTTATAGAGGGTATGTTTCAAGCAGGGAGGCCCCAAAATGCAAAAGAGCTCTTTAAGGATATGTGCTCTCATGGTCAACAACCAAATATAGTAACCTTCTCAATTATGATTGATGGCTTGTGTAGACAGGGGAATCTCGATGAGGCACTCACACTATTGAAAGCAATGGAGAAAAGTCAGTTGAAACCTAATGTTGTGATCTATAGCAGTCTGATCAATGGTATGTGCAAAGTTGGGAAGATTAATGATGCCAAGGAACTTTTTTCTAGTCTTTTTGAAATTGGTTTACAACCTGATGTTTATGTATATTATGCAATTATGAAAGGACTCTGCCAACAAGGATTAATTGATGAAGCGTATAACGTATTTAAAGACATGGAAAAGGTAGGATGTTTACCAAATAATTGTTGTTATAATATCATCATTCAAGGGTTTCTCATGCATGAGGATTTACCAAAAGCATCAGAACTAATCACCGAAATGGTTGATAAGGGGGTTCACTGCTGATGATGCTACCACAGAATTGCTAGTACATTTATCGCGGAATAATAATCTCATTCTGAGGCTTTTAAAGGTGCGCAATGAGGGATTAGCAAACTAAAGTTGTTATATCTTGACCATTCAAGTGTGTCTTGGAGCGCAACTTGGTAATTACCTTTTTCAAATATAATAGAATATGTAATTTAACTAACTTCTTCAAATATCATTTTTAATTTCAATCAGCTGTGATTCTCTTCCACAAAACGAAAATTTCTAACACTGCAAATGACCTGTGGTGAAAACCATGATATGTGTGTGCCTTTCGCTTGAATTCTGACATGGACTAGATCTCTTTGATATAAGATTGTTGATGAATGGAGGTCATGGATTTCTAATCATCACGTTGCTGGTAAACCCACCATCTCCATTACAATTTTTTTTTTTGCTGCTACTACAGCCTTAACTCGAGAGCTCAGTCCTAACATTGAGTTGAGAACTAAAACTAATTAGTTCCATACTACAATGCCTAAGAATCTTTATCTATTTTTATTTTTGTGCTCAATGACCTTTCAAAATGCTATCATTTCTCTTGTAGGTACTTGCAAGGATATGACTACAACTTCACCTTTCTAACCATAAAGGTATAAGCAATTCATTTTTGCTTTGTTATTATAATTTTTAATTATAATGAAACTAATGATTATAAACCGGTGTGCTTTAATTGAGAATTGATTTAACAATTATACTACACTATAAATGCAGGGCGCAGGATATACAGTCCCAGAATACAAGGTAAGAAAATCACTAGACTTCTACAGCTGTTGGTTGGATGAAAAGTCACTAAAATTATAGACAACAGAAAATGTTATGGGAATTGAGGGAAAAGCAAACATCCTCTTTGTCAATATGGTATATAACGGATATATTTTAGTGTTGGACCACCATTTGAGTTATTTATATGGTGCATTTTGCGATACATTTGTGTGGTGTTATGAATGTGAAACGCATTGTTTCTTACTGTTTGAGATGTTAGTTAAGTTAGGCAAGAAAAGATGTTTTGGTTGTTTCTTTTCTCCTTTCAGCAGTATATAATGAGACATCTTATGTTTTTACCACTTTCTAAACCTTGTAATATACTCAATAAAATTTTCTTTGGGCTCTTGTTTGTACACGGTATTTTTCTTTTTGCAAGATGCATCATTCTTGAAGTTTTTGTGACTGCATCCATGGAAAATGGTTTGTTAGAGAAGGTGGGGCTGACAGGGTACATATTGAGAGGTAGGAAACCAATTGCAAAATGATTCAGATCCTTCTACTCTTTAAAACTCAGATAATCCAAGTAGGATTCTCATATCTATCTGCACCTTTAAATTTAGTAAATTATTCGACTTGGAGTATGTCTGTGACTATGACACTTGCTTTAAAGAAAGATTTGGGCAACTTATACACCAATTAAAGAAAGAAATAAGTAGTTTCAGTCAAGAATCTATATCAGTTGTTGTTTACTTTAGAAGATTGAAGAAACTATGGGATAAACTTGGTGTTTTAAAGCATCATTAAAGATATGAGTTTGTTTTTAGTATAATTATATGTTCAGCCTCCTCATTCTTAAAAGAAAAGTTAGGAAGTTAGAAAGTTGGGAGTGGAGGAAAGAGTTTCATATAGATTTTGAGACTTTTGGAAAGCTTTTGGGCATGTTAGAGATACTTGCTGATTGGTTTAGAAATTATAAGCAAAAGAAGAGGATGAAAATCAGACATGCAGCCACTGAGATAAGCAACTGCAATTGGTCCTACTAGCGATTAAAATGCTAGTTTAGCTTCAGCTATTTAACAGGACTTTTTGTCCAAATTTATTTATGAACAAGTTCATAAAAGGCAACATGCTAAAAGGAAAAGCTATAGTTTTTGCTAAGAAACAGAACCAAATTAAATTTATGTAGAATCATATTTAGAATTGAAATTTAGTATAGTTCTAAGTAATTTCAGTAGTCTCAATTTGATTTCAATTTTTTTTATTATTTTAATTTTAATTTTGTTTCATTTTAAATTTTAATTTTTACAAATAAAATCGTAATAGCCTTTTACGTTTATTTTAAAATAATAAATAATTAATATTAAATAATAATAATAATAATAATAACTGTAGTAATATAATATATATTATATATAACTCTGGATAAGAATATTTTATTATTTTATGTAGTTATTAATTATATAATTTTCATTAAAAAATAGATATAATTAATATATAAAAATATATTATATTATTAATACGTAATTTATTTATATAATTAAAAACTACAAAATAATTAATACATTTATGGTTGATATAAAAAAATACACACACATATATAATCTACTTAGGTAGAATACACTAAAATTAATTAATTAAATTATTTAATTATATATTGTTAGAAATTTTTAATAATTAATTAGAATATATGATTATTTTTTAATATTGTTAATAATTGTTTAATAATTAAAAGGAAAATAATTATGTTTAAGTTATATGAATAATTTAATTTATAAAATTAATAAAATAATATTAAATATAAAAATAATCGAATACATTATATATATATATATGCAATAATCTCAGCTCCTCGTAGATCTACCGATAATGAAGAGCACAGCACCACACAATCCACTTATAGATATTTTGTCCGGACAATTTTCACTACAAGAAATTTTTATATTTTCGTATTACCAACAGATTTTATTAGTGCTTTAATTCATTAGTAAATTTAATGAATTTATTAATAAATTTAAAAATTCATCTTAATTCTTAATATAAAAAAATTATGTAAAAATTCACCAACAAATCATGTAAAAGTTCACCACAATTTTGAAATTAATATTAACGGATTTAAAAATTCTTTAAAACTTTATAAATTATTATTCACCACGAATTTGAAATTAATATTAACGGATTTAAAAATTCTGTAAAACTTTATAAATTTATAAAATAATTGGTGTTGAAATTTCCTATCAGATTTAAAATCTGTTAATAAATTCTTTGGTAATTTATTGATAATTTGAATCTGTTAATAAATTTAGGGGTGTAAATGAATTAAACCATTTATGAGTTATTCGAGATTCAACTCGATAAAAACTTGATCGATTTTGACTTTATTTCTATATGATGCAAGCTCAAATTTAATTTTTAAATTTATTTAGTAAATGAGTCAAGTTTAAATTTCATAATATTCGGCTCGTTAAGACTCAAGATGTCAGTTCATTTTCGAGTTCATGAACAGGCTCACGAACAACTTGTGAGTAGTCTCGTTAAACAGACTGAGATTAATATCATAATAAAAATAATTTTAAACCCTACATATACTTTCATAAACCAAATTTAAATTTTTTAAAATTCAGCTCTATATACTTTAATTACACTATTAAAACTTGCATATATTTAGAGGTTAAAATTTAAGATCTTATCTTTATAAATTTAGGAGCTAATTTATATATATATATTTATTTAACTAAAATTATTTAGTTTTAAATTTATTAGTTTTAAAGTGATAGCGGTTGTCGAAACCGTAAAAAATAAACCTATTTTCAATCAATAAAATAATTTGTAGATAGTGACAATAGGGTCAAACCACATGGATTTGACAATACGAATTTTCCTAATAATGACTTGGACAAATAAATAATAAAAGTAAATAAAAGGCGGCATTTTGTTTTGAAGAATTACAATTGAGTAAAAGAAAGCAGTAATTAAATAAATGAGTAAATCAATGGGAGAAGGATTCTAATTGAAGTATGGATCTATTTCAACTTATTTAGAATTGATCATTGATCTTTTTGATACCCCTATTTATTTCAATAAATTAGTTTAAGATGTGGAAGACGTTTCTCACAATCCAAATTTCTCCTTAGTTTTAGTATGATTAGGAAATGTTTGCTAATTAAACACTAGTTAACAAGTTGCCAATAAACGTTTTTGGGATTTTTTTACTTTTCAACTGTTAACTGCCTTAAGATTTAGAGAAATCTAATTCTAACCTTGCCAACCGCGTGGTCAAGTTTAGATTATGCAACCGATTATACTTGAGTTTAAACAATCTAAGTAATTACGGACCTAAATCATTCAAACAATATATTACTCATGCAATTAAAAGTAATAGACCTTAATTGATTCTAAAAGCAAAGCAATAATAATAGAAAGATCAAGTTGCATAAATATTGAAAATAAATAAGAGTTTAATAATAGAGTTTTAAATCTCTCAATTCATCACAAATCTGAAATTTCCCAACTTCAACTAGAAAAGAAGGTGTTTAGCCACTCATGGTGGACAAAATCACAAAAAAGAAAGAAGAAAGAAAAGAGAGGAGGCTGTTGTGCTTCTGCCGAGTTTTTGCAGAAATTCCGACTGTGGAGAGATCTCCCTAGCTGTTTTTGATGCTGTCCCTTTTATAGATGGAGAATCCTAGTCCAATTAGGGTTTGAAAATCCTAATTTTGACTTGGTCTTTTGTAGTCTTTGATTTCTCTTTTGATTTTGTATTTAATTGTGAATGGAATTTCTTGAGTGAAAGACCTTCTCGTGGCTCTTGGAATTGACTTTGTAGTGTTTGAAGTAGGATTGGACTTCTCCACTTTTGAATTTTGATTTTCTGCTCTTCTTTCCCGCGTTATTGGTCTCTCTAGCGTTAGTGTGATTTGGGCAAATCACTTGCCCAAATCATTTCTGTGAATTACTTCCAGGTTTCTGCCTTTAGCCTTCTGTTTTGGTTTCCTGCGGGTGATTTGGCCAAATCACTCTGACCCAATCAATTTCCCAGTTTTTTCTGCACTTTTTCTCTAACTTTCCATTTTCTCCATTTTCCGCAAAAACACTATAAAAACATAAATTAAGCTGAAAAAATGTGTAATTAAATAGTAATAAAGATAATAAAAATGTGACTAAATTATATTTGATCATAAAATAAAATTCATTATATATGTAAATAAATTTAACTATTCGTGAATTATTCAAGATTAAATTCGATAAAAACTCGACTCATCTAAGTTTATTTGCTAAATGAGTAAGCTTGACATTATTAATACTCGACTTGAGTTCGAAATGATTAAACCTTGAGTTCGGCTCGAGTTTGAAAAATTTTTAACAAACCAAACTTGAACTCTTCAAAACTAGGTTATGCTCAGTTTGTTTACATCCTAAGTAAATTTTAAAAAGTGTTTAAATTACTTACGAACTCTAAATATATTAGTAATTTGCCTAAAAAATTACTAACGAATTTAAAAATCTATTATTAAATTTTATCATTAAATTAATACATAAAAAAAATTGTTGAATTTATGGATGGATGCTATTCGCTAATATATCAATTGGTAAATTTAAAATAAAATCTGCATAAATTTTCACTTTTTTTTTTACGATTTATATTTTTCGGTTATTAACGGGTTTACTAATAAATTTGAAATCTATTGATAATTTTTTGGAGAGAAAAAAGTTATTTTTTTAATTTAATAATAAATTACAAATTCATTAGTAATTCGCATTTATAAATATAACACCAACTTTTATATTTTTATCATTCATTCATTTTATCATTTTACTTTCTTCCAGATTTTCCCCTTCTCTCATTTTCTTTCATTTTCTATTTTTTTTTATTTCACTTTTTTATCTTATAAGTTTTTTTTTTCTTATTGTTTCTATTTTTTCTTTTTTTTCATCTCTTATCCTACTTTCTATCGTTCTCTTTCATCTTCTATTATTTTCATTCATTCTTCATAATTTTTCTTTCATTTTCTTCATTTTCTTTTCCATATTTTTCTTTCATTTTCTCATTATTTTCTTATTTTCTTTATAATTTTCATTCATATTAGTTTTTCTAGTATTATTTCTTTTATCATTTTCTTTCCATCTATATTTTTTCTCTTTATTTATTTTCTTCTCCAATCATTTGTTCACTTTTTTTTCTGTTTCTCTAATCATCTTTTTACCCTACTCTCATTCTTCTTTCTTTTTCATAATTTTTATTTTTCTATCATTTTCTTTATTTTTCTCTTTTTTCTTTCTCTTTTATTATTTTCTCTCATTTTATACCATTTACTTTTCTCTTATTTTCACTTTCTATGTATTTCTAATACACATTGGGTATAAATTAAAAACTTAGTAACAATAATAATATAATTTTAAGTCTTATTAAATTAATAAAAAATTATTTAAACTCAATAAATTGACTAAGAATTACAATACGTTGGTAATTTCTTAACGGATTTCACGTTTATTAGTAAATTATTTTTCTCTTAACAGATTTAAAATCTGTTATTAATAATAATCAAAACTCTATTAATAAATCCATTAGTATTATTAACGGACTTAAAAGTTATTAATAAAAATTTACCATCGAACTTTTTAACAATGAATTAGATAATTTATTTACCAACAGATTTTTATTAAAAATTGCAAATGGTAAAATCACTGCATTATCGATACAAATTAAGACGTTATATTGATTCTTATCTTTACAATACGATTCCTTTTAAACTTTTAAGACTTTTGAATCTATTAAAAAATATCATAATACCCTCTAAAATATATTTTCATCTAAAACAATAAAATTTCATACGTTTAATTAGATTTATAGTTTAGTCTTCTAATTTAAATTTTATATTTTTTAATTTATCCTAATATTATTATAAATTTAATCACAAAGTTTTTACTCTTTATAAATAAGTACCTACAATTTTACAAGTTGATCCTAATAATATACTTATTTACAAATAACTCCTTCTATTTTACAAATTAATTCTGAATATTTTAATTCTTGAGATTATATGAAGAAAACTGTTTTTATTTTCTTACCTCTTGTGTAGTAAGTTACAGAGTTTATATAGTACATAATATGAACAATTAGACCTTTGATTGTGCCCTCAATTATGTCCTAGAATCGTGCTATGCTAAACATGGTAAGATTTGATCACTGATTGATTTACAATCATGACAGATGATTCTTTCCAACACTCTCCCTCAAGTTGGTTCATGTGGATCTAGCATACCCAACTTGCCCAAAACCTCATGGAATATTCGTCCAGCTACTGCTTTGGTTAGGATGTCCGCCCATTGATCCTCTGATCGAACAAACGGTAAAGATATCAGACCACTGTCCAACTTTTCTTTGATGAAATGTCAGTCTATTTCAACATATTTTGTTCGATCATGCTGAACTGGATTTTCAGAAATGCTTATTGCCGCCTTGTTGTCACAATGGAGTTCAGCTGCATCCTTTGATGGGAATCCAAGCTCAAACATCAACTTTCTGATCCATAGGAGTTCTACCAGTCCTTTTGCTATTCCCCTGAATTCTGCTTCAGCACTTGACAGTGCCACCACCTTTTGTTTCTTACTTTTCCACGTTACCAAATTTCCTCCGACAAAGGTAAAGTATCCTGAAGTAGATCGTCTGTCGGAGAGATCTCCTGCCCAACTTGCGTCCGTATATCCACTGATATTGAAATGACCATTCTTTTTGAACAACATGCCCATCCCAGCTGTTCCTTTCAGATATCAAACGATTCTCAATGCTGCCTCCATATTGTCTTGTTTTGGATCATGCATGAACTAACTTACCAAACTCACAGCATATGCCACGTCTGATCTGGTGTGTGATAAATAAATCAGTTTTCCTACCAGTCTCTGGTACCTCCCCCTGTCTGTGGGTCCTTCTTTTGAGTCCTTACTTAACTCATGATTGACCATTACCGGAGTATCGACTGGTTTGCAATCTATCATTCCTGTTTCAATTAACAGATCAAGAATGTACTTTCTCTGTGATATCAAAATTCCCTGGTCTGATCTGAGAACTTTGATTCCAAGAAAATATTTTAGAATCCCTAGGTCTTTCATCTCAAATTCTTGGAATAAGTTGTCCCTCAGTTGTTTGGTTTCGTCCACATCGTCTCCAGTTATAATCATGTCATCCACGTATATAATCAAACACGTGATCTTCCTTCCTTGCCTCTTCAAGAATAGAGTGTGATCGGAGTTACTCTGCCGATATCCATTTTTCTTCATTACTTGAGTAAATCTCCCAAACCATACTCTGGGTGACTGTTTCAACCCATACAAGGCTCGCCTCAATCAACACACTTCTCCCCTTCTATATCCACTCATGAACCCTGGTGGAGCATCCATGTATACTTCCTCTTCTAGATCACCATGCAAGAAAGCATTTTTCACATCAAATTGGTGAAGTGGCCAGTCTAGGTTTGCAGCTAGAGAGAATAGGACCCGTATTGTGTCAATTTTTGCTACTGGAGAGAATGTTTCAGAATAGTCAACTCCATAAGTCTGAGTATATCCTTTTGCTACAAGTCTAGCTTTATATCTGTCCACCGTTCCGTCTGACTTATACTTTATGGTAAACACCCATTTGCATCCCACTGGTTGTTTTCCCTTGGGTAGCCAGCATTTTTCCCAGGTCTTGTTTTTCTCCAGGGCATCCATCTCGATCTCCATTGCCTCAACCCATCTTTTGTCCTTTTGGGCCTCTGTGGCATCCTTTGGTATCCATTCTGAGCAAATGTTTTTCTGTAGTTGACCAACTGAGGTGATAGTCTTTCTCCTCTGGTAACGTTTGCCAGTGTATCTGGACCTGGCTGCCTCGAATTCTGGATCATATCTCCTGGGTGGAATTCCTCTATTATTCCGAGGGGGTAGAACATATTGGCCTGTTTCAAGAACCTCAAGGGAAATGGGTTCAGTGGTGAGGTTATTAGGAACAGGAGAAAGTTCAGATTCACATACCTCAGTTGTGTGTTCCTCAGGATATTCTACGGTGCCAGGTTCTGGTTGTGATGTTGATTCCAAGGACTGTACTAGATGGTTAGTGTCTCCCAGTTCTGGTGTAGACTCAGGAAGGGAAGAATGACTGGTGTCTCCCAGTTCTGGTATAGACTCAGGAAGAGAAGAATGATCAAGTTATGGCCCCTCTTGACTAAGCCAATTTGGCAGTGGTGGTGATTGTGCCGTTGTCTCCCCCTCACTGCTAGTTGGCGAGGGAAAAAAATATTCCTCTTCCAGAAAAGTGCAGTCCATGGTAGTGAAGAGCCGTTTAGAGATTGGGTCAAAACACCGATAGCCCTTTTTATGGACACCATAACCAAAGAAAACACACTTAAGAGCACATAGATCAAGTTTAGTGCGGTGTGTTTTAGGAATGTGAACATAAACTGTGCAGCCAAAGATTTTAGGTGGAAGGTTGAGATGGGAAGGGATGGTGTGATGAGAGGACAAGGTATGCAAGGGAGATTGGAAATTAAGGACGCGAGACGGAAGTCGATTGATGAGGTAAATGGATGTGGCAACTGCTTCAGACCAAAACTTAGGAGGAACTTGGGCTTCAAACAATAGGGCTCTGGCAGTCTCAAGGCTATGTCGATTTTTCCTTTCAGCAACCCCATTTTGCTGTGGTGTATAAGGACAAGTAGTTTGGTGAAGGATCCCATTATCCCAGAAAAAGGTTTGGAGATGGTTATTGACAAATTCCCCCCCATTGTCAGATCGGAGGACTTGAATGGTCCTGTAAAATTGGGTTTTAATCATGCGGAAAAAATCACAGAATGTCTCAGCCACTTCACTTTTTTGTTTTAACAGGTAAACCCAAGTAACACGAGTGCAATCACCAATAAAAGTCACAAAGTATCTATAATCAAGGGAGACAGTTTCCGGGGCAGGCCCCCATACATCAGAGTGTATTATTGAGAAGGGAGTATCAGATTTATTTGTGGATATATGATAAGTACTCTTATGACTCTTAGCAAGCACGCATGAAGTACAAACTGAAATGTCAATGGATTTAAACTCATGAAACAAAGTACGAAGATAATCACTTGAGGGATGGCCGTAGCGCCGGTGCCAGAACCATAACTGTCGGGTTGAGGACCCTTGAGCTAAATGAGCTGACCCAGTATTTGAGACCTCCTCCACATAGTATAGTCCATCTTTCTCAGTACCACGGCCCAGTACCGTGCCCGTATGAATATCCTGCAAAACACAAAAATGAGGATACATGAGTACTCTGCAATTTAACTGTTTGGTGATCTGACTGACAGAGAGTAATTTGCAAGATAAGGAAGGTATATAGAGGCTGTTGGAGACATTTAAAGTGGGGGTTATAGAAACGGTACCACCACTGATGACCGGGAAGGAGCCACCGGTAGCGTTTAGAATATTGGATTTTGAGGGTGGGGCTGACACAACAAAATCTGAAGAATCATTAGTCATAGTATCTGTGGCTCCTGAATCAAATATCCACCCATTAGTATTTTGTACCTTGTTAGCATGACCGATAGAATTAGGGGCTAACGATTCAGTTTTGGGATTACAACCAAACTTATCTAAAACATCCGAGACCAGGGATTTAATTTTACAAGAATTAAAACAAGCAGAGGCACATTTAGATTTATTTAAAGAGACAGGGGTAGAAAGGTCATTTGCCCTCCTTTCTAACCCTAAAATACCTCCTTCTCGATCATAAGGGACACATGTGCCTCCTCCTTTCGCGGCTTCTTGTAGCGCCGTGATAAACATCTCCATCATCTTTGCCCATACAACATAATTGGAATCATTCAATTTTATGTCGGATGGTGGCTGTGCTGAATCAAGAGTGAATTGGTTCACTGATTTCTGATTTCCATCTTGGCTATTCTGAATTAACTGGAATAGTTTTTGTGACAGGTCTGCTATTGGATCAATTATTGCCTGGGATTGGTCAACCGGGCTGGGAAGGTCGGCCATTGTTGTTTTGGTGAGAGAAAGAAGTTGGGAAAGGTATCTGGTAAAGGATTATTGCAGGATGACTATATTTTTAGACCCAAACCCGCTCTGATACCATCTTGAGATTATAGGAAGAAAACTGTTTTTATTTTCTTACCTCTTGTGTAGTAAGTTACAGAGTTTATATAGTACATAATATGAACAATTAGACCTTTGATTGTGCCCTCAATTATGTCCTAGAATTGTGCTATGCTAAACATGGTAAGATTTGATCACTGATTGATTTACAATCATGACAGAGGATCACTGATTGATTTACAATCATGGCAGAGGATTCTTTCCAACATTAATTATTGACAAATAATTTCTATAATTTTACAAATTAATCCTTACATATTATAACTATTTATGAATAAGATTATATATAATAAGTATTCAAGATCAATTTGCAAAAGGGATGGTGGCAAAAAAAACTTTGAACTATTCGCATTTTAACAGATATACTCTAAATTATAAAAATTAACTAATATACTCTAAACTAACTATCTAAATTTATTTATAACCTACCAGTAAATTTGATGTTAGATTTAACAGAAATATCACGTCAGCATCCTAATCATCATTAAAAATTAATATTTTAATATAAAAATATATACTAGAAGGCATTATGGTCATTTTTTAATAGTTTTAAGAGAAAGTTAACTCTTGTTTTGATGGTAGGGACTGAATTGTTGATTTTTCTGTCAAAATTTTTAGGGACTTAATAGTAGAATTTAAAAATATAAGGACCAAATCTTATATTTCAATAAAGTACAGGGATAAAATTTACAAAAAAGCAAATTTAGTTGCAGATTATTTAGTACAGTTATGCCTCAAAAATAGCTTTTCTTGTAATTGGCTTACAAAATGATTCTTGTCTCAAAATGACACAGTGAAGAAGAACAAAGTCTCAAGAGTCTTCAGCTGAGCGAAGATTCACTGCAAATGCAGTCAAGCTTCTGGCTGCGCTATTTTTATTGATGGTTGACGATGCAGAGTATTGGAGAAGAAGAGCCTTGAATCCGGAGCTTGAATCTGTAAGTATGGTCCTTGGATTCAGAAGAAAAGAGACATTTTTAAATATTAGTGTGTAAAATCTATATGATTACTTAATATTAATTAGATTAATGATCACTAATCAAGAAATGTGAAGCACCAGAAGAAATTAGCAGAGTGTATCACTCCAAATCAGATAGGTGTTCTCGTGATAGGTTGAGATTAATATCATAAGAGAAATAAGTTTAAACTCTACATATACTTTCACAAGTCAATCTTAGTTTTTTAAAATTTAACTTTATATA
The DNA here is from genome assembly GCF_001659605.2 of Manihot esculenta. Lineage (NCBI taxonomy): Eukaryota > Viridiplantae > Streptophyta > Magnoliopsida > Malpighiales > Euphorbiaceae > Manihot > Manihot esculenta. The sequence goes on along the minus strand of NC_035169.2, from coordinate 3,780,223 downwards.
GTTTAATTACACTTTTAAAACTTGCAGACATCGGGATCGTTAATATTTAAAAATTTGGTTTTTACAAGTTTGTGAATTAATTTTTATATATACTTATTTAATTAAAATTATTTAGTTTTAAATTTATTAGTTTTAAACTAAAACTTATTATATATATACATAAAGTAAAATTAACTATTTATTTTGATTTATTGAAAAAAAAATTATTCTCTAAAATATTTAATTTATTTGGTTAAAATTATTTTCTATTTATTATAAATTTTATTTTATAAAATATATATATGTTGAGATATGGAAACTAATAATATATTATAAAATATACATTATACTCCATGATCGTAAATTTTTTAAAACTATTATATCTTTTTTATATTTTCTTAGACATATAAAAATATAATATTTTTCTAGTGTATTATATTCAAAAATTCATAGAAAAATAAAAAAAAAAATAATCGTCATGATCTTGCCAAATTGATTAATCACATTAAATTTGTGTATCGCTTATTTTTTTTATCTGTGATTATTTGATTTTTAATAATATACACATATATATTTATATAAATGGAAAGTAAAGGGAAATAATGAAATTTTCAATATAAAAGGTGGTTAAATTTAATAATTATAAGTAACTCTTTATTTTAATTGATTAAAAATAAAATATTTAATTTAATCGGTTAGAATTTTTTTTATTTAAATATAAATTCTATTTTAAAAAAATATAATTTTAATTAAATTAAATATATAACTTTATTATAAAAAAACTCTTACATAAATTAACCTTTCAATAAATAAATATATATATATATATATATAAGGTATTTTTATTTTTATTTTTCTATTATTTATCTTATTATATAAAATTAAATAATATAAAATTAATATAAACATCATTATTAATAAAACTATAATTAAAATTTTCCATTAAACATTATTTTGTAATGTATGATAGTTAATAAACTACAAAAAGAAAATAAATTCTAGTAAGAAAAAAAAAATGAAGGGAATCTACATAACATTTACAAAAAAGGAAAAGAAAAATTGAATCGAAGCAGCTAATTCTAGTTTCAATGGCCCCACTTTTGTTAAAAAATAGTTATCTTCATTTCTTTAAAAAAAATTAAATAACAAAAGAAAAAATCAAAATTTTTATGTTATTCAATATTTTCACTCATGATTAATTTTAGCTAATCTTATTAATTTTTATTAATTTATTCAATAATTTTAATAATTTTGTTATTTTTAACAATGTTCGTGTTGATATAAAAAAAATAAAATATTTAATTTTTTTATTATAACCATTTCAAACTCCTTACAAAAAATCTACTGACCTATAAACTAATTCTACCATCTTAAGAAACTTAAAATCATAAAATCAAAGAAATTTTATTTATTCTCAAAATTATAAACTGAAGCATCACTTAATTACCATATTTAGCAATTACCATTAATAAATTAAAATGAAAATAATTCGATAATTAATAAAGATTCTTCTTCACTGTTTTAATTTGCAACTTTTTTTAAACCAATTAATAAATTAATCCAGCTAAAAAATTTTAGCTAATGCTAAAAATCTAAATTTTATCATAAAAATCCACTCCTTATCCATATATATAAATTAAATCTCAATTACTCTTCTCTCCTATATAATTTCCTTTCGAGTTCTTCACACTCAAACCTTTCCTTTAACTTAGAAAATTTTGATAATAATATCATTGTAGAGAGTTTTTAGCAAGAAAATAAATTCTTCCTAAAATTTTAGATTAACATTATACAATTACTTAATCTTTTTCCTATAAATTATTCTCCAATTCGACTGATTTGAAAGTTAAAATCCCATAAATTCGAAAAGGTTATGTAGCCATTTACGTGGGTGACGAGAGCAAAAAATATTAAATCTCAGTAGAGAATCTGAAGTTTCCAGCATTACAAGAACTGATTAAACAGTTTCAGGATAGTGATTTCGACTCCAAAATTAATGGCCAATCGAACTTATTTACACTACTGACAAGTTTGATGAACTACTGAAACTTGTAAGGGGTTATCATATGAAACTTTAGAGAGTTTTAAATAATTCTTTTTTATATATTTAAATTATTAATAAATCCTTATATTTTATCAAAATTAATTATTCAATCTCTATTTTCAAATCACTCAATTAAAACATTTTGAATTTTATAAATTCAAACTCTTTCATATTCTTATCGAATAAAATATTAGTAAATATATTTTTAGCTTTAATTTAAAAAATTAAATTATATATATAAAATTAAAAAATAAATAATATAAAAGTTTATTTTAACCAAATGACAGAATTAAAAAATTAAATGGTCAATTTTGACAAAATATAAAAATTAAATGCTCATAAGCCTATTTAAAAATATCAATTTACCAATAAGCAAATTAATTTCTTAATTCACTTTCTACACAATTGCACTCATATATATATATATATATTCGCTTACAGCATGATTCACAAAATCATTACGTAATTTGTACTGTATAATTAATGCTTAAGATATCACTTTTCAATGTAACTAAGCTATTCCTTTATTAAACATATACATTAAATAGGATTGTTTGTCTATATATTGCAAAATAAAAAATAAAAAAAAATAAAAATTTAACTTTTCTACTGAGAAAAAAAATTATACATTTAATTTATAAAAGGAAAAAACTAATAATTTTTTTAAAAAAGCAAAATCATTTATGAAATTAAAAAAATGAAATAAACAACTCTAATACAGCTAGCAAGAGATAGTCTAGAATTTTGAATCAAATTTAAGTTTTTTCTCAATAATAAAAGGATTTGCTATAAAAACAATAAAAAATCTTTATTTTACTTTCATTTAAACAATATGAAAAAAGTTTGGTTTTACTTTATATATATAAAATATAGTGTAATTAATATCAAGAATAATTTTTAGTGAAAGTATCCTGACATTCTTGATGGGTATAATATCGATATCAATTTGTAAAATAAATAAACACCCGATGGTTGATTGTGGACAACCCCTATAATACTTGAGTATCTATTAGAAATCTCAAAATGAAGGTGTAGAAAATAGTTTGATTATAATATGATTTAACGTACACGAGGTATTATCCTTACCACATTACCAGCTGGCAGAGAGCCTTCCTTTTCCGATTCTCTATTTCCTTTCCTCATTCCCAATCTCCGATCCATCCCTAAAAACAACTGACAAGAGATCCATGATGATGAAGATGCCTTCGAGGAGGAAGAGCAGGAGCTTCCATCTTCAGCTACAAGGGGCAATTGGTACCATTCAATCTCCATTCCTATTCTTATTTACCAATTATTGCCATTCTTCTACTTCCACACTTGAAGATGCACGCTTCTTGACAAATAACTTCAAATCTGCTTCTTTTACCCACCTTCATGATGCCATTGCTTCCTTCAATCATGTAATTCATAAGCATCCTCTTCCTTCTAGGGCTCAATTTAGTAGATTCTTATCTGCCCTTGTGAAAATGAAACAATATCACACTGTCTTTTCCATGCCCAAAACAATTGAATTGCTAGGAATCTCACACGATGTTTATTCTCTTAGCATCTTAATTAATTGTTTCTGCCACTTGCACCTTGTGGATTTTGGCTTCTCTGTTTTTGGTAAGATGCTCAAATTCGGATTGGAGCCTACCACTGTGACATTTAATACCTTAATTAATGGGCTTTGTATGGAGCGTAAAATCGATAAAGCGGTGGAATTTTTCGATTATATGGTTGCACGTGGTTATCAACCTGATGTTCGTACTTTCAATGTGATAGTAAACGGAATGTGTAAATTTGGGAAAACAAATGTGGCTATTGGGCTACTAAAGGGAATGGCTGATAGAGGTTGTGAGCCAAATGTTGTGACATACAATGCAATCATTGACGCTCTTTGCAAGGATGAGCTAGTTAGTGAGGCTTTAGAGCTCTTCTCTCAAATGAGGAATAAGGGCATTTCACCTAATGTCATCACTTACAATAGTTTAATTCATGGTGTTTGCAAATTAGGCCAAAAGAACCAAGCTTTGGCCTTGATGAATGAAATGGTGGAGCAAAACATATTACCAAATGTTTATACCTTCAATGTATTGATCGATGCTCTTTGTAAGGATGGAATGGTTTCAGAGGCTCAAAATACATTCAATGTAATGGTTCAAAGAGGTGTAGAGCCTGATGTGGTCACCTACAATTCCTTAATTGATGGTCTTTGCATTTCAGACCAATTCAAGGAAGCTTTGGCCTTGTTGAAAGAAATGGTGGGGAGGAACATATCCCCTGATGTTTTTACCTTCAATATATTGATTGACACTCTTTGTAAGAAAGGACTGGTTTCAAATGCACAGAATATAATCAAGATAATGATTCAAAGAGGTGTGGAACCTGATGTTGTCAATTATAATTCATTGATGGATGGATATTGTCTGTGCAAGCAAATTGATAAGGCTAGAAAGCTATTTGATCTGATGGTGACCAATGAAATAGCTGACATTTTTAGCTACAGCATTTTGATCAATGGATATTGTAAGTGCAAAATGATAGATGATGCAAAGGATATTTTTGTTGAAATGTCTCATAAAGGTTTAGTTCCTGATGTTGTTACTTATTCTACGCTTATAGAGGGTATATTTCAAGCAGGGAGGCCCCAAAATGCAAAAGAGCTCTTTAAGGATATGTGCTCTCATGGTCAACAACCAAATATAGTAACCTTCTCAATTATGATTGATGGCTTGTGTAGACAGGGGAATCTCGATGAGGCACTCACACTGTTGAAAGCAATGGAGAAAAGTCAGTTGAAACCTAATGTTGTGATCTATAGCAGTCTGATCAATGGTATGTGCAAAGTTGGGAAGATTAATGATGCCAAGGAACTTTTTTATAGTCTTTTTGAAATTGGTTTACAACCTGATGTTTATGTATATTATGCAATTATGAAAGGACTCTGCCAACAAGGATTGATTGATGAAGCGTATAACGTATTTAAAGACATGGAAAAGGTAGGATGTTTACCAAATAATTGTTGTTATAATATCATCATTCAAGGGTTTCTCAGGCATGAGGATTTACCAAAAGCATCAGAACTAATATACGAAATGGTTGATAAGGGGTTCTCTGCTGATGATGCTACCACAGAATTGGTAGTACATTTATCGCGGAATAATGATCTCATTCTGAGGCTTTTAAAGGTGCGCAATGAGGGATCAGCAAACTAAATTTGTTATATCTTGACCATTCAAGTGTGTCTTGGAGCGCAACTTGGTAATTACCTTTTTCAAATATAATAGATATGTAATTTAACTACCTTCTTCAAATATCATTTTTAATTTCAAATTGCTGTGATTCTCTTCCACAAAATGAAAATTTCTAACACTGCAAATTACCTGTGGTGGAAACCATGATATGTGTGTGCCTTTCGCTTGAATTCAGACATGGACTTGATCTCTTTGATATAAGATTGTTGATGAATGGAGGTCATGGATTTCTAATGATCAAGTTGCTGGTAAACCCACCATATTCCTTACAATTTTTTTTGGGCTGCTACTATAGCCTTAACTCGAGAGCTCAATCCTAAAAATGAGTTGAGAACTAAAACTAATTGATTCCATGCTACAATGCTTAAGAATCTTTATCTATTTTACTTTTGTGCTCAATGACCTTTTAAGATGCTATCATTTTTCAGTAAACATGCTGCATTAGGACAATAACTTGGAGATTTTATCATGTATTTTGATTTTTACTAGTAAGAATGCAGGTGTTAAATCAGTGAACTAGCAGGTGTTAACACCTGCTTTCTGTATCATTTTACCAAAGCTACTCATGCCTGTTTCCGTCCATTAGAATTTAACACCTACTAGTTTATCATATACATGCATTACTTGTAATTAGTTTATGCTTCCAAAATGATGTCTATTTATTGCTAGTTTATTACTTGTAGTAAGTTTATGCTCAAAATAATTTCTATTTGTTGCTCCTTGAGTTAATACTTATAACTTGATCTAGAGTTAATACTTACTCCTTGAGTGCAAGTTTTAACACCTACTTGTTGAGTTTAAGTATTAATTTGAGTTTTTGCAACAGGTACATCAGAGATTGAGCGTGGTGCAGTATCTCTTCCACCAGTCCACCGGGTCTTTTCCCGCATGCCTGAGATGAAGATGGATTAGATGAGCAAATCGAGGATTTTTGTTGATTACTTGTTGTATACATTTTGGGGTACTATTTATTTTGGCATTTACTACAAAAACATGCTTTTAATTATACATTTTTTGTGGTTTTACTAGATTATTTGTGTTCAATTTTAAGTTCAAAAGACTTTTCTTTTTATTATAATTGAATACATTAGATTTGTGGTTGATTTGTGTTATATTATGCATTTAATAGGTTGGTTTTGTGATGTTTGTAATTATTTTGGATCGGTTAAATAAAAATTGCAAACGAAATTGCAATTGAAAATCTGGTTCAAATTTCGTAAAGGGTGTAAAGAAGCAACATTGAGTCACTTTGCTTTGTAGATGATTTGTTTTTGTTTTGTCATGGGGCTAGGAATTTGGTCTGTGGGCTTGGAGAGGCCTTGAAGTTGAGGAGGTTTTAGGATTGCAAGTAAATGAGTCTAAGAGCTGTGTTTATCTTGCAAGAGTGCTTGAGGAGATGAAGCAGCAAATTCTACAATTCCTCAATTTCAGGGAGGGATTTCTTCCTGTTATCTATTTGGGATTACCTCTGGTATCTACTAGTATTAAAAAAGAGCATTGTCAGAAGCTTATTAGTATATTAACTAGTAGAATTGACTCATGGTCTGCTAAATAATTATCCTATGCTGGTAGGGTACATGGTGAGGAATAAGTTGAAAAGCCTCAGTTTTTGGGGATCTCTAAACCTTGTAATGCTAGTTGATCTTGAAAGAATCTGATGAAAATTAGAGATTATTTTAGAAAGCATTATGCATATAAGTTGGGAAGAGGGGTTTTTCATTTTGGTATGACCCTTGCATGGGTGGGAAAAGTCTTGTTGAGAGGCCTCTGAGTTGAATATGGGATATTCTGACATCATAGACATGCTAAGGTGAGGAAGGTTTGGAGGGATGGTATGTGGAGGCTTCCTAATCCATTGGATTCCACTATGGAAGGAGCCTGGGAAGAGGTTCGAAAATTTTATGTAAGCAATGAATGGGCAGATTCTATTAAATAGAAACTCATAGACTTACACTGTTAATAGTGCTTGGAATTTAAGAATTAATAGACGAAGCATATAAGATTTTTATATAAGATTTTTAGAGACATGGAATAGGAGGATGTTTACCGAATAATTGTTGTTATAATATCATCATTCAAGGGTTTCTCAAGCATGAAGATTTACCAAAAGCAAGCAACGAGGGATTAGCAAAAGTTGTTATATCTTGACCATTAAGTGTGTCTTGGAGCGCAACTTGGTAATTATCTATTTCAAATATAATAGATATGTAATTTAACTAACTTCTTCAAATATCAATTTTTAATTTCAATCAGCTGTGATTTTCTTCCACAAATTGAAAATTTCTAACACCGCAAATGACCTGTAGTGGAAACCATGATATGTGTGTGCCTTTCGCTTGAATTCAGACATACACTTGATCTCTTTGATATAAGATTGTTCATGAATGGAGGTCATGGATTTCTAACGATCAAGTTGCTGCTAAACCCACCATCTCCTTTATAATTTTTTTTTTGCTGCTACTACAGCCTTACCTCTAGAGCTCAGTCCTAAAAATGAGTTGAGAACTAAAATTAATTGGTTCCATACTACAATGCTTAAGAATTTTTATCTATTTTTATTTTTGTGCTCAGTGACCTTTTAAAATGCTATCATTTCTCTTGTAGGTACTTTGCAAGAATATGATTACAATTTCACCTTTCTAACAATAAAGGTATAAGCAATTCTTTTTTGCTTAATTATTATATTTTTAATAATAATGAAAATAATGATTATAAATCACTGTGCTTTAATTGAGAATTAATTTAACAATTAGACTACATTATAAATGCAAGATGCATGATATACCATCCTAGAGTTTAAGGTAAGAGAATCACTAGAGGGTCTTTGTCACCTTTTTTTGTCTAGTCATGAAGTTGCTTAATTTCTTTTATTTTCCTTCAAATCAAATCAGTGAAATCATTGCATTAACATCTAATAATATGAAGTTCACAATCTTTTCCAATGAAATCAATTTTTTAACATGAAAATTTGAATTTTAGAAATGCTTGTGGAAGGTATATATATATATTCTTCCCTTTTAGATTCTTTATTTTGTGCCAAGGTGATTGGATGTACTGTTTGAGATGTTAGTTAAGTTACGCAAAAAAAGTTATTTCGGTTGTTTTATAAAGTCAAACCCTTTGATATTCTTATCAATTAAAATATTAATAAATATATTTTTAGATTTGATTAGAACAACTAAATTATATATGTATAATTAAAATAAATAAATAATATAAAAATTTATTTTAATTGAATAACATAGAAATAAAAAATTAAATAGTCAATTTTGATAAAATATAAGAACCAAAAATAATTCACTCTTTTATATTTTAAAGTAATTTTTTGGACTCTTCATGGCAAATTCTCAGTAATTTTACCAATTATATCTCCCATTTATATACTTCTTTTTTTCTAGTTTTATTTTTTCTATTTATGCATTGATTTTTATTTCTTATGAGAATTGCTGGCAAAATAATATTGCACTGATATATATATATATATATATATATATTCGTTTGACACCAAATCCTTGAATTAAAGTTAATATAAAAATTAAGACTTTATTTTGTTTTATAAAAAATATTTTATAAAAAATATTACACCATAACAAATATAGTTTTAATGATAAAAAATAACGACTAATTTAGGATATATTCAATATCCCTTCATGATTTTTGAAATGTTTTAATATGAAAAAATTAATTAGTAAATATTTTTATAAAATTAAGAGATTAACTAATAAATTTTCTCTTACTACATAAATTAAATAGTAAAATATTTAATAAATAAAATTAATGGGAGGACTAATTAATATATTTTTAATATTTTAAAAATATTTTGATATATTTTTCAAAATAAAAGAAGTAATTAATGTGTTTTTTATATTATAAAAATTAAATAGTAAATTTTACTTAAAAAAATTAAAATATTTTCAATATGGATGAAATAATTAATAAATACTTTTATAAAATTGAAACTTTAATTAATAAATTTTTAATATTATAGAGATTAAAATGTAAAATATTTAATAATTAAAATTAATATTATAATAATTTAATATCCTGTGTACTGTTTATGCAGTTTAACCACTTTTCCATCATCCTTCTCTATCGACTTCCCAGAAACCATAACCCATCCCCGCTCTACACTGTTATAAGGTACAGTTATAATAATTTAATATTATAATAATATAAAATAATTAATTTAATTTGTTATTAAATAATATTTTTATATGAAAAATTAATTAAAAAAAAATTACAAAATGTGCTGCATATAAACAACTAGTAATGCATTTCCTTTCCCAATTTCCTTTTTATCCTTACCACTTTACCAGCTGGCAGAGAGCCTTCCTTTTCCGATTCTCTATTTCCTTTCCTCATTCCCAATCTCCGATCCATCCCTAAAAACAACTGACGAGAGATCGATGATGATGAAGATGCCTTGGAGGAGGAAGAGCAGGAGCTTCCATCTTCAGCTACAAGGGGCAATTGGTACCATTCAATCTCCATTCCTATTCTCATTTACCAATTATTGCCATTCTTCTACTTCCACACTTGAAGATGCACGCTTCTTGACAAATAACTTCAAATCTGCTTCTTTTACCCGCCTTGATGATGCCATTGCTTCCTTTAATCATGTAATTCATATGCATCCTCTTCCTTCTAGGGCTCAATTTAGTAGATTCTTATCTGCCCTTGTGAAAATGAAACAATATCACACTGTCTACTCCATGTCCAAAACAATTGAATTGCTAGGAATCTCACACGATGTTTATTCTCTTAGTATCTTAATTAATTGCTTCTGCCACTTACACCTTGTGGATTTTGGCTTCTCTGTTTTTGGTAAGATGCTAAAATTTGGATTGGAGCCTACCACTGTGACATTTACTACCTTAATTAATGGGCTTTGTATGGAGAGTAAAATCGACAAAGCAGTGGAATTTTTCGATGATATGGTTGCACGTGGTTATCAACCTAATGTTCGTACTTACAGTGTGATAATAAACGGAATGTGTAAATTTGGGAAAACAAGTGTGGCTATTGGGCTACTAAAGGGAATGGCTGATGGAGATTGTGAGCCAAATGTTGTCACATACAGTGCAATCATTGACGCCCTTTGCAAGGATGAGCTAGTTGGTGAGGCTTTAGAGCTCTTCTCTCAAATGAGGAATAAGGGCATTTCACCTGATGTCATCACTTACAATAGTTTACTTCACGGTGTTTGCAAATTAGGCCAAAAGAACCAAGCTTTGGCCTTGATGAATGAAATGGTGGAGCAGAACATATTACCAAATGTTTATACCTTCAGTGTATTGATCGATGCTCTTTGTAAGGATGGAATGGTTTCAGAGGCTCAAAATACATTCAATGTAATGATTCAAAGAGGTGTAGAGCCTGATGTGATCACATACACTTCCTTAATTGATGGTCTTTGCATTTCAGACCAATTCAAGGAAGCTTTGGCCTTGTTGAAAGAAATGATGGGGAGGAACATATCCCCTAATGTTTTTACCTTCAATATATTGATCGACACTCTTTGTAAGAAAGGATTGGTTTCAAATGCACAGAATATAATCAAGATAATGATTCAAAGAGGTGTGGAACCTAATGTTGTCAATTATAATTCATTGATGGATGGATATTGTCTGTGCAAGCAAATTGATAAGGCTAGAAAGCTATTTGATCTGATGGTGACCAATGAAATAGCTGACTTTTTTAGCTACAGCATTTTGATCAATGGATATTGTAAGTGCAAAATGATAGATGATGCAAAGGAACTTTTTGATGAAATGTCTGATAAAGGTTTAGTTCCTAATGTTGTTACTTATTCTACTCTTATAGAGGGTATGTTTCAAGCAGGGAGGCCCCAAACTGCACAAGAGCTCTTTAAGAATATGTGCTCTCATGGTCAACAGCCAAATATAGTAACCTTCTCAATTATGATTGATGGCTTGTGTAGACAGGGGAATCTCGATGAAGCACTCACCCTATTGAAAGAAATGGAGGAAAGTCAGTTGAAGCCTAATCTTGTGACCTATTGCATTCTGATCAATGGTATGTGCAAAGCTGGCAAGATTAATGATGCCAAGGAACTGTTTTCTAGTCTTTTTGAAAATGGTTTACAACCTAATGTTCATATATATTGTGCAATTATGAAAGGACTCTGCCGAGAAGGATTAATAGACGAAGCATATAAGATTTTTAGAGACATGGAAAAGGGAGGATGTTTACCGAATAATTGGTGTTATAATATCATCATTCAAGGGTTTCTCAAGCATAAGGATTTACCAAAAGCATCAGAACTAATCAACGAAATGGTTGATAAGGGGTTCTCTGCTGATGATGCTACCACAGAATTGGTAGTACATTTATCGCGGAATAATGATCTCATTCTGAGGCTTTTAAAGGTGCGCAATGAGGGATCAGCAAACTAAATTTGTTATATCTTGACCATTCAAGTGTGTCTTGGAGCGCAACTTGGTAATTACCTTTTTCAAATATAATAGATATGTAATTTAACTACCTTCTTCAAATATCATTTTTAATTTCAAACTGCTGTGATTCTCTTCCACAAAATGAAAATTTCTAACACTGCAAATTACCTGTGGTGGAAACCATGATATGTGTGTGCCTTTCGCTTGAATTCAGACATGGACTTGATCTCTTTGATATAAGATTGTTGATGAATGGAGGTCATGGATTTCTAATGATCAAGTTGCTGGTAAACCCACCATCTGCTTTACAATTTTTTTTTGGCTGCTACTACAGCCTTAACTCGAGAGCTCAGTCCTAAAATTGAGTTGAGAACTAAAACTAATTGGTTCCATACTACAATGCTTAAGAATCTTTATCTATTTTTGTTTTTGTGCTCAATGACTTTTTAAAATGCTATCATTTCTCTTGTAGGTACTTGCAAGGATATGATTACAACTTCACCTTTCTAACAATAAAGGTATAGGCAGTTCTTTTTTTCTTAATTATTATATTTTTAATAATAATGAAAGTAATGATTATAAACCAGTGTGCTTTAATTGAGAATTGATTTAAAAATTAGACTACACTGTAAATGCAGGGTGCAGGATATACAGTCCCAGAGTACAAGGTAAGAGAATCACTAGACTTCTACAGCTGTTGGTTGGATGAAATGTCACTAAAATTATAGACAACAGAAAATGTTATGGGAATTGAGGGAAAAGCAAACATCGTCTTTGTCACCTTTTTTTTTTTTTTCTAGTCATCAAGTTGGGTATATATATATATATATAGATCCTTAATTGCTTTTATTTTCCTTCAAGTCAAATTAGTGAAATCATTGCATTAGCATCTAATAATATGAAGTTCACAATCTTTGACATGAAAATTTGAACTTTAGAAATGCTTGTGGAAGGTATATATATATATATTCTTCCCTTTGAGATTCTTTACTTTATGCCAAGTTGATTGGATGTACTGTTTGAGATGTTAGTTAAGTTACGCAAGAAAAGTTGTTTTGGTTGTTTTATAAAATCAAACTCTTTGATATTCTTATCAATTAAAATATTAATAAATATGTTTTTAGATCTGATTAGAAGAATAATATAATATAATTTTTTAAAATATAATATTTGATAGTAAAATAATAATATAAATAATTTTATAAATAGTTATACATAAAAATATTAATAAATTATGTTTACACAGTACATGACATTATAACAAAAAATTATTATTTGATTATTATTATATAGAAAAATTTATTAGTTAGTTTACTTTTAAGAAATACATTAAAAGTTTTATGAGATTTTAAAAAGTATATTCATTAATTTTTAAATTATTTTTAGCCGTTAAATATTATAAAAATAAAAATTACTATTTAATTTTTCTAATATAAAAAAATTCACGAATTAATTTATTAATTTTAAAAAATACATTAGAACGTTTCTAATTCTAAAAAATTTATTAATATAAATAAATTAATTAGTAAATATTTTTATAAAATTATGTTCTTTTATATTACAAAAATTAAATAGTAAATTTTGCTTAAAAAAATTTAAAATGACTTCAATATAAATGGATTAATTAATAGACATTTTTATAAAACTGAGAAATTAACTAATAAATTTTTAATATTATAGGGACTAAATAGTAAAATATTTAATAATTAAAATTAATAAAATAATTAATTAGTATATTTTTTAAAATTAAAAATTTTTTATTTTATTTTTTAAAATTGAGAATTCAATTAATAAATTTTTCTATATCATAATAATAAAATAATAATTTTTTTATACTACTAAAATAAAAATATATTTTTTAAATGAATTAAATAAATATTTATTTAATAATATGAATTTGACATATGAAATAAAATTTTAAAATTTTTAACGATTTTTTTTGTAAAAGTTATAAAAAAAAAAAAGAAATAACAATGATAACAAATGTACCCTTTAACTTTTCTCATGACACGTATATAATGTTTAATAATGTAATTTATTAAAGTGGAAATATATATATATTTTAAATTTTATATAAAAACAAAAAAAGAGATATCATCTAAAATTACTATAAATTAATAAATAATATGATTTATAGATCATTTTTATAGATCATTGTAAATTAATTTATAATAGTATAAATTGAATTTTACATTTTTATTGAAAATATTATTTATTTAATTATTTTTAATTATTATTATATTTTAAATTTATTATAAAAGAAAGTAATAATTTTTTATTTAAATTATAACAACAACTTTTATTGTTGTTATTAAAATTTTTTTATCACCCCATTAATTATTATTAATAAAAGATAAATTTATAGTTATTACGATCGAATTGTTGTAATTAGTATTAATAACTAATATATGATATTTTTATTAAAAAATTTTAATGATGAAACTTCTAACAACCAACTATCAAAAAAAATAGTCGTTAATAATTTTTAATATTTAATAATAAATTAAATGACATAACATCTAAATTATAAGTAAAATATATAAAAATACTCAATTGAGTAAAAATTTTTTTATCTATATTATATATGTATATCGTTTTAATGTATATCATAAAACAAGAAGTAATAATTGTTAATTATTGATAAACTATTATATGCAATGTCACGTCAGATCATATATTTTAATGGCATATATTTATATTACTTTAAACTCTAAAAAGGAAGTAAAGTTAAAATAGTCTCACAATCTTAATATACCATGAATCTTTTACGGTGTTTATAAATCAATTTTAATTTAGTAAGAAGATTTATTTTTTAATATAAAATATATATGGTGAATTTTAATTTTAAAATTTATGCATTGTGTATAATTTTATTATTATTAAGTAATTATTAAAGGTGAAATTAGATAACAATTTGATATTACATACTATTTTATACTAAGATTAGAAGGTCATTTTAATTACATTTTGAATAATTCAAGTGTGACCTAGGATGCTATAAAAATTTAAGATGTTATAAAAAATTTTTAATAAAGTTTAGAGCTATAAATATATATCTAGTTTTTATTAATTCAATAAGTTTTTTTAAATCTATTAGGAGATAAAGTTGATAAAGTTGATGTCAAAATAAGTTAGGAAGTTGGCCACTTAGAGTATGAGAAATGCATTTTAGCGTACACAGTTAATTTTTACCCGTGGTCACTTAATTTTATTTCATAAATATCACTCATCTTCATCTTCCTATTTGAATTTTAAACAGCAACTTTCATTATAATCCAGTGAATCTCCGGCTAGGTATCTATATGTAGCTTTTCTGTGTGAAATAATTTTTTTTTTTTTAAATATTTGCCATTAAAATTATAAAGGCCTATAAATATCTCCCTACCCTATATGATAAATTTTTTTTTAAAATATTTAATTCAGGTAAGAGAAGTCACATAGACAACAAATAGGATTGTTTGTCTATATATTGTAAAATAAAAATTAAAAATTTAATTTTTTACTGAGAAAAAAAATTATACATTTAATTTATAATAGGGAAAAACTAATGATTTTTTTAAAAAAAAGCAAAATAATTTATGAAACTAATAAAATAAAATAAATAACTCTAATGCAGTAAGAGATAGTATAGGATTTCGAATCAAATTTGAGTTTTTTCTCAATAATAAAGGGAGTTGTTATAAAAAAAATATAATAACAAATATTTATATAACTTTATTTAAATTTTTCTATTAACCTTATAGCAAATATTATTAATTATTATCAATTTATTTTACACTTTTAATAATTGCTCTCTTAAAATATGTTAGAGAAACACTTTTTTTTTTTAAGTTTTATATCCAACGTTTTATATTCATTTGATAAATCTGTTAAAATTTAATTTAATATACAAAATTTAAAATTATTTATTTTTTAAAAAATAAAAAGTCTTGATTTTACCATGTTTCTGCTTTTATGTAAATAATATGAATAAAGATTGATTTTATACTTAATAAAATATAAATTCAAGTAAATCCATGTATAGATTTGTCCTAAAATATATGTAAAATGTATTGTGATTAATATCAATAATACTTTTTAGTGATAGTATTCTGATCTTCTCAGCAGATATAATGTCGGATATAAATTTACAAAATAAATAAAAATGGGATGGTTGGTTGTGGATAACTTTTGTGATACTTAGGTCAATAAGTGATTTAATCAGAAATTTCAAAATAAAAGGTATGGAGAATAGTTTGATTAAAAGAGTGTTTAACATACATGGGTGTCTTTTTTATAGGTCTAAAGCTGGTTGATTCTTGGTAGAACTAGAATTCTTTTCTGAAATCTATTTTAGTCCTAAATTGTAGAATTTTACTTTGAGAACATTTTTTATCGTATGTGATTTAGAGTCCTAATTTTCGTATGACTTTTACGTGATTTGAACAACGTCGTCTATTTGAATTTCGGCCTAGTAGGCCGAAGCCTTCGGCTCCATGGTTGTCACGTTTGGTTTCAATTCTAAGGCTGAGACCTCGTGTTGATATTAGCCTCGAGGCCGAAATTTTAAGGTTTCGACACTCATTTAGCATTTTGGATGCCGAGATCTAAGAGTTTTCGATCTTTCGGCCCTAAAGCCAAATACCTTTGGGTATCGAGACCTTATTTCTCACTAAAATGCATCGCTTAGAATCAATATGTCCATAAATGGTAGTTTTAGAATTTAAGATATAAGTTTAAATAATAAGCTATTATTGTTTCGATTGCCAAAACTATATTTAATAATTATAAGTTCGATGAGTCGCAGAACTAACCACTTTTTTTGTTATTAAATTTCATGATTTTACTATGATTTTAATATAAATAATTAATTTTTTACTTGAAATTTGATTTTGTACAAATCTTTTAGCGAAGTTAAGAAAATGAACGAGAAGAGGCTTAATCAAAAGATTTTTGAATTGAGGATTACAGCCTTAGAGCGATAGACAGCTCCAATTTCAACAAATGCAATTTCAGCTCAATTTTTTCAGCCCAATTTTTTCAGCTGTACAAGAATAAGATCAACTTAAATTGGAGCAAACACAATCAGATTAGTATATGAATAAAATAGAAGTAAGAGTTTATTTTAAATTGTGAATATTTATTATTTTATTGGGGAAAAACCTATATAAAGGCTATCCACAAATTAATCTAGGTATTATATTTTTCTTTTTTTCTTGTCCCCTCTCAAATTCGGCCACCTCCTTGCCGCCCCCTTCTTCTTCTCTTTAGTTTTGATAATTTTATCATGTCCCTTAGAGGCTAAACAATTCTTTTCAGTTGAAAGTTAATTCAAATTTAGGTTTTATTCAAATTGTGAGATTATGTGCTTAAATTCTCTTTATATTATTTTCATTTTTTATTAACTTCTGTTTTCGAGAAATACCACATCGATTGTTGCCTTTAGATACCGGGATCCAAGAGTTTTCGATTTTTTGACTCTAAAGCAAAATATTTTTAGGTGTGCAAATTTTATTTCTCAATAGAGTGCACTAGAGTCAAACATGTTATGACATATTTATTTTGTTGTCTCTCTTATGACATATTTTTAAACTAACATAAATTATTAATTATAAATATCGTGACATTGGAGATTGGGAGCATTTTAGATTTTTTTTTCTTTATATTATATACTTGAAGCATTTTAGTTTTTTTTTTTAATATTATATCCTTGAGTTTATTTTATACATGACTATAAATGATAGTGCTAGAATTTAAAATATAAAAATGATAATTTAAATATAAATAATTAAGAAGCTGTTATTATTTAAATTGCCAAAACTACATTTAATAATTATAAGGTTATTGTATTTTATTGCTATTTAAAAATATTTAATTAATTAACTATATTAATTTTCAATTTAAATTGAAATTAAACTTTATTGTAATTTAATACATTGAACTAACTAAAATTCAAAACTTTCTACTTAAAAAATCATTAACCATTTGTTTAGTATAAATAATTTTACAATAAAAAAATTTAAATGAATTTTTATAAAATTATTTATAATTTTTATATATGAGAAAAAATTTTTAATTTAAAAAATTTTGAATTCTTTTATTTTAAATAAAAATTTTATAAGAAAAAAATTCAATTGAATTAAATTTTTATAAAATTTTTAATTCCAACAAGAGGGTAAAAGTATTAATTTTATAATGATTATCTTTGACTGTGTGGCTAAAACTTTCTCATAATAAATAATTCATGCTAATAATTTTTAACAACGAAACAATTGATAAAAATATTAAATCGGCATAAGAATTATTTTTTTAAAATATTATAATAAATAGATATAAAAATAAAAGTATTAGTACTCTATACTATTTTATAAAAATAATATAAAGAATGGATTTTAAAGTATTTAAATTTTTAATAATTTCATATTTTTATAATTAGTTTCAAAATTTTAATAGTAATAACAAATAAAATTGAAAATGCGAAATATATGTAGTGAGTTTGAGCATTTCAAAATTTTATTATATTAAAATAATTTTATATATTAATTTTTTATTATATTAATTAAAATTGTAATATTATTCAAATAAAAAATACGTTAAACAATTCTTATAAGAGTAAAGCTTGGTAAAAAAAATTCATTTTATTACACTAAAAAAGTCATTAATAATAAAAAATTATATAAACTAAAAATCAATTAGATTTTTCATGAAATTTTAATCAATATTAAAAATAAAATTAACTATTTATGTAACCGCCTTTAATTAGATACCCAATATTATATATAAAAGATAATATAGAATTAATATATATATGTATATAATTAACATACACAGTGTCTACAAATAGGCAATAGCCAATAGCACTTTAGCAATGATAAATTATTATTATATAAATTTAATTTGTTATTAAATAATATTTTTATATGAAAATTTAATAAAAAATTACAACGAGTAATGCATTTCCTTTGCCAGCAGGCAGAGAGGCTTTCTTTTCCGATTCTCTATTTCCTTTCCTCATTCCCAATCTCCCATCCATCCCTAAAAACAACTGGCGAGAGATCGATGATGATGAAGATGTCTTGGAGGAGGAAGAGCTGGAGCTTCCATCTTCAGCTACAAGGGGCAATTGGTACCATTCAATCTCCATTCCTATTCTTATTTACCAATTATTGCCATTCTTCTACTTCCACACTTGAAGATGCACGCTTCTTGACAAATAATTTCAAATCTGCTTCTTTTACCCACCTTGATGATGCCATTGCTTCCTTCAATCATGTAATTCATAAGCATCCTCTGCCTTCTAGGGTTCCATTTAACAGATTCTTATCTGCCCTTGTGAAAATGAAACAATATCACACTGTCTTTTCCATGTCCAAAACAATTGAATTGCTAGGAATCTCACACGATGTTTATTCTCTTAGCATCTTAATTAATTGCTTCTGCCATTTACACCTTGTGGATTTTGGCTTCTCTGTTTTTGGTAAGATGCTCAAATTCGGATTGGAGCCTACCACTGTGACATTTACTACCTTAATTAATGGGCTTTGTATAGAGAGTAAAATCGACAAAGCAATGGAATTTTTCGATGATATGGTTGCACGTGGTTATCAACCTGATGTTCGTACTTTCAATGTGATAATAAACGGAATGTGTAAATTTGGGAAAACAAATATGGCTATTGGGCTACTAAAGGGAATGGCTGATAGAGGTTGTGAGCCAGATGTTGTGACATACAGTGCAATCATTGACGCCCTTTGCAAGGATGAGCTAGTTGGTGAGGCTTTAGAGCTCTTCTCTCAAATGAGGAATAAGGGCATTTCACCTGATGTCATCACTTACACTGGTTTAATTCACGGTGTTTGCAAATTAGGCCAAAAGAACCAAGCTCTGGCCTTGATGAATGAAATGGTGGAGCAGAACATATTACCAAATGTTTATACCTTCAATGTATTGATTGATGCTCTTTGTAAGGATGGAATGGTTTCAGAGGCTCAAAATACATTCAATGTAATGATTCAAAGAGGTGTAGAGCCTGATGCGATCACATACACATCCTTAATTGATGGTCTTTGCATTTCAGACCAATTCAAGGAAGCTTTGGCCTTGTTGAAAGAAATGGTGGGGAGGAACATATCCCCTAATGTTTTTACCTTCAATATATTGATCGACACTCTTTGTAAGAAAGGACTGGTTTCAAATGCACAGAATATAATCAAGATAATGAATCAAAGAGGTGTGGAACCTAACGTTGTCACTTATAGTTCATTGATGCATGGATATTGTCTAGGCAGCCAAATTGATAAGGCTAGAAAGCTATTTGATCTGATGGTGACCAATGAAATAGCTGACGTTTTTAGCTACAACATTTTGATCAATGGATATTGTAAGTGCAAAATGATAGATGATGCAAAGCAGATTTTTGATGAAATGTCTCATAAAGGTTTAGTTCCTGATGCTGTTACCTATCATACTCTTATAAAGGCTATGTTTCAAGCAGGGAGGCCCCAAACTGCAAAAGTGCTCTTTAAGGATATGTGCTCTCATGGTCAACAGCCAAATATAGTAACCTTCTCAATTATGATTGATGGCTTGTGTAGACAGGGGAATCTCGATGAGGCACTCACCCTATTGAAAGCAATGGAGAAAAGTCAGTTGAAGCCTAATTTTGTGATCTATAGCAGTCTGATCAATGGTATGTGCAAAGTTGGGAAGATTAATGATGCCAAGGATCTTTTTTATAGTCTTTTTGAAATTGGTTTACAACCTGATGTTTATGTATATAATGCAATCATGAAAGGACTCTGCCAACAAGGATTAATGGATGAAGCGTATAAGGTATTTAAAGACATGGAAAAGGTAGGATGTTTACCAAATAATTGTTGTTATAATATCATCATTCAAGGGTTTCTCAGGCATGAGGATTTACCAAAAGCATCAGAATTAATCAATGAAATGGTTGATAAGGGGTTCTCTGCTGATGATGCTACCAAAGAATTGGTAGTACATTTATCGCGGAATAATGATCTCATTCTGAGGCTTTTAAAGGTGCGCAATGAGGGATCAGCAAACTAAAGTTGTTATATCTTGACCATTCAAGTGTGTCTTGGAGCACAACTTGGTAATTGCCTTTTTCAAATATAATAGATATGTAATTTAACTAACTTCTTCTAATATCATTTTTTAATTTCAATCAGCTGTGATTCTCTTCCACAAAATGAAATTTTCTAACACCGCAAATGACCTGTGGTGGAAACCATGATATGTGTGTGCCTTTTGCTTGAATTCAGACATGGACTAGATCTCTTTGATATAAGATTGTTGATGAATGGAGGTCATGGATTTCTAATCATCAAGTTGCTGGTAAACCCACCATCTCCATTACAAATTTTTTTTGGCTGCTACTACAGCCTTTACTCGAGAGCTCAGTCCTAAAATTGAGTTGAGAACTAAAACTAATTGGTTCCATACTACAATGCCTAAGAATCTTTATCTATTTTTATTTTTGTGGTCAATGACCTTTCAAAATGCTATCATTTCTCTTGTAGGTACTTGCAAGGATATGACTACAACTTCACCTTTCTAACCATAAAGGTATAAGCAATTCATTTTTGCTTAGTTATTATAATTTTTAATAATAATGAAACTAATGATTATAAACCAGTGTGCTTTAATTGAGAATTGATTTAACAATTATACTACACTATAAATGCAGGGTGCAGGATATACAGTCCCAGAATACAAGGTAAGAAAATCACTAGACTTCTACAGTTGTTGGTTGGATGAAATGTCACTAAAATTATAAACAGAAAATTTTATGGGAATTGAGTGAAAAGCAAACGTCCTCTTTGTCAATATGGTATATAGCGGATATATTTTAGTGTTGGACCACCGTTTGAGTTATTTATATGGTGCATTTTGCGATACATTTGTGTGGTGTTATGAATGTGAAACACATTGTTTCTTACTGTTTGAGATGTTAGTTAAGTTAGGCAAGAAAAGTTGTTTTGGTTGTTTCTTTTCTCCTTTCAGCAGTATATAACGAGACATTTTATGTTTTTACCACTTTCTAAACCTTGTAATATCCTTTTTCTTTTTGCTTGATGCATCTTTCTTGAAGTTTTTGTGATTCTGCATCCATGGAAAATGGTTTGTTAGAGAAGGTGGGTTTGATAGGGTACATATTGAGAGGTAGGAAACCGATTGCAAAATGATTCAGAACCCAAGAATCTATATCAGTTGTTGTTTACTTTACAAAATTGAATAAACTATGGGATAAACTTGGTGCTTTAAAGCATCATCTAACTATTACACATTAGATCTTTCTTGTGGTGCAGTAGTGTCAATACAAAGAAACTTCATTGATTAAATGGAATACTCTTGTTGCATCTCTTCCCTTAGATCTTTCTTCTCTCCTTTTAATCATATCAGATTTGCTGTGGGGAATGAGATGAAAATAAAATCTTGGAATGATAGACGATCGGTTGGTAATATTGCTCTCAAATTCTCCTTTAGCAGACTATTAAATTTAGCAGCTAACCTAGATGTGTTGATGTTAAATATTTTTTAAAAGGAAAAAAATGAAATCAATTTTGTAAACAAAATTTTAAAAATATCCATTTCCATATAAATTTAATTAAAAAATAAATATTTACTCTTTTTTTTTAACTTTCAGACCCGTTATTATTTATAAATACTAATAATTACATTGTAAAATTTATAATTTATTTTTATTAATATAATTTATTTAATTAATTTATAATATAATATTCTAATTTACATATAAAATCCACATGTTCACGTCTATTTTAATGGATTAAAAAACTATATAAATATACATTATTTAAAATATTTTAATTTGATTTATTCGATTAATTTACTATTTTAATTTAATTTATGTTCTATTAACAAATATAATATTAAAATTTTAATAGATTAAATATTTTATTAAAACTATTATATGTTTTAATAATTTACTTATATTAAGGTTAGTAATTAGATATATTTGTCTATGCTATAAAATCTCAATATCATACAATACATCATTAAGAAATATACTACTTAATTAGTTCAAGCTAGATAGTATCCTAAAAGGAAAAATTATAGTTTTTACTAAAAATCAGAATCAAATTAAATTTTTAATATTTTAATATAAAAGAAAAATTATAGTTTTTAATATAAAGAAAAAATTATAGTTGTTGCTAAGAACTAGAATCAAATCAAATTTTGAATACTTTAATGTTTAGAACCACTTTGAAACTAACTTTCAGTATAGTTTTGATACGGTTCTAAGTAATTTCAGTACAGTCTCAATTTAATTTTAATTTTTTTTACTTTAATTTTAGTTTCATTTCAATTTAAATTTTAATTTTTACAAATAAAATCATAATAGCTTTTTATGTATATTTTAAAATAGTAAATAATTAATATTAAAATAATAATATTAATATTTAAATAATAACTGTAGTAATATATATATATATTATATACAACTACTCTCGATAAGAATATTTTATGTAGTTATTAATTATATAATTTTAATTAAAAAATATATGAAACTAATATATAAATATATATTATATTACTAATACGTAATTTACTCGTATAATTAAAAAATTATAAAATAATTAATACATTTATGATTGATATAAATATATATATATATATATAATTCGACTATAATAATTTTTTTTTAAAAAATATGTTAATAATAATTTTATTAAATAACAGATATTAATAAATACAATAAAAATTTGAATATTTCAATTACAATAAAAAAATCAACTAAAATGATATATTTTTTTAATTTTATTTTATTATAATTTTTTTGGATAACTTTGATTAAATATATTCATATAATAATATGATATTAAGATAATAGGAGCACAAATTTAATTGCCTATTTGCAATAATAATAATAATAATAATAATAATAATAATAATAATAATAATAATAATATATAAACAACTAATAAAGAGATGAAAAAATATTTTATTTGTGAAAGTGTTAAATTTGGTTGCAGAGAAATAGAGTCACTTTTAGAGCTACTTATACAAAACTAAATATAAAAGGAAGTTTCTTGTTAGCAATCTGATATATTTTTCTATGCTACAAAATCTCAGTATCATGTAATACATCGTTTTAATGGTTTAAGCGAGATAGTGGGAACATGCTAAAAGAAAAAGTTATAGTTGTGATATTTTTATCAGCACATTTTACAAACAAATTTTATAAATATACTCTATTAGTAATTTATTTATCAATACATAATTTTAATAGATTTATTAACGAATTTAAAAATCTTTCAGTAATTTTTAGTATAAAAAATTATATAAAAATTTATCAACAAATTTTAAATCCATTGATAATTCATTGGTATTATTAACAGATTTAAAAATTTATTGAGAATTTATAAATTTATAAAATAATTAATGTTGAAATTTACTATTAGACTTAAAATTTGTTAGTAAATCATTAACAATTTTAATCTATTAGTAAATTTAGGGGTGTAAATGAAACAAACTGTTTGTGAACTATTCGATATTCGACTCGATGATTAATCTCAACTCAATTTCTAAACGAGTCAAATTCAAATTTAATTTTTAGGTTTGTTTAGTAAACGAGGCAAATTTAAACTCCACAATATTCGTCTCGTTAAGGCTTATGAACGTGGCTCGCATTTGAATTCATGAGCAGATTCGCGAATAGACTTGTAAATAGTTTCGTTAAGTAGGCTGAGATTAATAACATAAGGTAAATAAATTCAAATCTTACATATATTTTTATGAGTCAAATTTAAATTTTATAAAGTTTAATTCTATATTGTGCAATTATACTATTAAAACTTGCATATATTTGGATCGTTAAGAGTTCATCTTATAAGTTTATGAGCTAATTTGTATATGTGAAGGTCAGCTTTTTACTTGATGTGGGACGTCCCCATCGGCAGAGTATGGAAAATCAAAATCGTATATAATAGCTAACCACTAAACTAATAAATAACTTGGATTAATCATTTTGGGCCGAGTGGAAAGTAGGTCAAAAGTTATTTGAGTCAGTTTGGGCCGAACTGTTCTGCTTGCTTAATGTAGGAAGACGTCCCACATCAATAGAATACGGAAAATGAAACTACAAGTAGAAAGTGGGCACTTTCTAAAAATTATTTGGGTCAGTTTGGGTCGAGCCGTTTCAATATATATACTTATTTAGTTTTAAACTAAAATTCATTATACATATAAATAAATTAAATTATTGGTGAATTATTTGAGATTAAACTCGATAAAAACTTGGTTAGTCTAAGTTCATTTGCTAAAAGAGTCAAGTTTAAACTTATTAATACTATGTTCGAGTTTGAAATAAGCAAAACTCGAGTTCGGCTCAAACTTAAAAAAATTTTAACGGACTAAATTTGAACTCTTCAAAACAATTAGTTTACACTCTAAATAAATTTTTAAAAGTGTTTAAATTACTAATAAACTCTAAATCCAAATTACCAAAAAATTACTAACAAATTTAAAATTTCGTTACTTAACTTTATCATTAAATTAATAAGTAAAAAAATATTAAATTTATCAACAAATGCTATCTGCTAGTAAATCTGTTGATAAATTTAAAATAAAATCCTACATAAAATTCTTTCTTTTTTTTTTACAACTCACATTTTTCAATTAACGGATTTGCTAACAGATTTCAAATCCATTGGTAATTTTTAGAAAGAAAAAAGTTACTTTTTTTTTTCAAAATTTAGTAACGAATTGCAAATTTACTAATAATTAAGTTTATAAATATAACACCAACTTCTCTGCTTTTATCATTCATTCGTCTTATCATATGCCTTTCTTCCATTTTTTTCCTTTCTCTCATTTTCTTTCATTTTCTATTTCTTTCTTTTATTTCACTTTTTTATCTCATAATTTTTTTCAATTATTTTTCTTTCATCTCTTATCCTATTTTCTCTCGTTCTCTTCCCTCTTCTATTACTCTTTTTCATTTTTCAGAATTTTCCCATCATTTTCACCATTTTCTTTTCCATCTTTTTATTTCCTTTCCTCTTATCTTCTTCATTTTCTTTATAATTTTCATTCATATTAATTATTTAATATTATTTTCTTCTGTCATTTTCTTTCTATCTAAATTTTTTCTATTATTTTATCTTTATTTATTTTCTTCTCTAATCATTTATTCATTTTTTTATTTCTCTAATTATCTTTTTACTCAACTCTCATTCTTTCTTCTTTTTCATAATTTTTATTTTTCTATCATTTTCTTTATTTTTCTCTTTTTTATTATTTTCTCTCATTTTGTACCATTTACTCTTTTTTTTTAATTTTCACTGTCTATGTATTTCTAATAAATATTGGATACAAATTAAAAACTTAATAACAATAATAATATAATTTTAAATCTTATTAAATTAATAAAAAATTATTTAAACTCTCAATAAATTTACTAATGAATTGCAATTCATAGATAATTTACTAATGGATTTCATGTCTATTAATAAATTATTTTTCTTTTATACTAATGAATTTAAAATTTGTTAGTAATTTAAAATCTGTTGGTAATAATAACGAAAATTTCGTTAATAAATCCACTAGTATTACTAACGAATTTAAAAGTCGTTGGTAAAAATTTACTACCAAATTTTTTAACAACGGATCGTAATCTGTTAGTAATCCATTGTTAATTCATTTACCAACGGACTTTTATTGGATTGCCAATGAAAAAATCACTGCATTATCAATACAAATTAAAAAGTTGTTGATTCATATCTTTACAATAAGACGTCTTTTAAACTCTTAAGACTTTTGAAGCTAAAATTGAAGAAACATTCATGATGTTGTATTTCTCCTTTGGTTGAAACTGTTATTCATGCAAGATGATTTTTTCTGTTATAACACTTTGGAATGATGTCTATTATTGGAATGCATAGGATTGTTTGACTGATATAAAATAGGTATAAGAAGTATATAGTTAAAAAAATAATTATAATTTTTAGCAATAAACATTTAATAAAAATATTAAATTTTTGATAATTTTATATTTTTATGATTAGATTCACACAGTAATTTAATTTTCTAATTTAACATTTATTATGTAATCTTATAAATAAAATGTTTATAATTTAATTTTTATGAAATTCTGTACAAAAATATATTCATACTTTAAAAATATTATTCTTATAATTTATAATACAATATACTATATATTAAATGCATAGAAATAATTTACATATTATAAATTTACGTTAATATTATTAATAATAAAATAAAATAACAAATAAAATTTAAAATGCAAAATATATTTAGTGAGTTTAACATTTCAAAATTTTATTATTTTGAAATAACTTTGTATATTAATTTTTTACTGATTTTAATTAAAATTGTAATATTATTCAAATAAAATGTCAAAATAAAAATGTGCCAAACAGTTCTCATGAGAGTTAAGCTTTGTAAAAAAATTAATTTTTATTATACTAAAATAAAATTAGAGTAAAATTAAACAATAAACTATTTATTTTTTCCTCGTCTATATTATATACAATTAGACTATAATAATATTTTTAAAAATATACATTGATAATTATTTATTAAATAAGGAATATTATTTAATAAAATAAAAAATTAATATTCTACAATTATATTTATAATATTTTATTTTAAAAAATAAAATTAACAAAATTAATTAATTTTAAATAAATTCAATTAAATATAAGGTACGGTTATAATAAAATATTATTTTTATGAAAATAAATTTAATTAAATCTCTATATTTTTATTAAGAGTCACATAAATTCAATTTAAAATTTTTAAAATTTTAAGCTAATTAAACTATGTAATTTTATTAAAGGCTAAATAGATTCTAACTTAATATTATTTTTTAATGATAAAATATTATTTTTATAATTTAAAACATTAAAACTTTAGTATTTTAATTAAAATTAAAAATTTTAAAATATATATGAATATAATAAATAATTTTTAAAATTATATAAATAAAGTTTTATCATATAAAAATTTTTATTATTAAAAAATAATATTATGTTAAATTATGATTTATTTAATTTTTGAGTAATAATATAGAGATTTAATTTATCCAAAATTTTAAATTAAAATTATTTAACTCTTCAATAAAAGTGAGACTTAATTGCATTTATATTTACAAAATTATTTATTATAAAATGATAAATTTAATTTGTTATTAAATAATATTTTTATATGAAAACTTAATAAAAAAAAAAATTACAAAATGTGGTGCATATAAACAACTAGTAATGCATTTCCTTTCCCAATTTCCTTTTGTTATCCTTACCACTTTACCAGCTGGCAGAGAGCCTTCCTTTTCCGATTCTCTATTTCCTTTCCTCATTCCCAATCTCCGATCCATCCCTAAAAACAACTGACAAGAGATCGATGATGATGAAGATGCCTTGGAGGAGGAAGAGCAGGAGCTTCCATCTTCAGCTACAAGGGGCAATTGGTACCATTCAATCTCCATTCCTATTCTTATTTACCAATTATTGCCATTCTTCTACTTCCACACTTGAAGATGCACGCTTCTTGACAAATAACTTCAAATCTGCTTCTTTTACCCGCCTTCATGATGCCATTGCTTCCTTTAATCATGCAATTCATATGAATCCTCTGCCTTCTAGGGTTCATTTTAATAGATTCTTATCTGCCCTTGTGAAAATGAAACAATATCACACTGTCCTTTCCATGTCCAAAACAATTGAATTGCTAGGAATCTCTCACGATGTTTATTCTCTTAGCATCTTAATTAATTGCTTCTGCCATTTACTCCTTGTGGATTTTGGCTTCTCTGTTTTTGGTAAGATGCTCAAATTCGGATTGGAGCCTGACGTTGTGACATTTACTACCTTAATTAATGGGCTTTGTATAGAGAGTAAAATCGACAAAGCAGTGGAATTTTTCGATGATATGGTTGCACGTGGTTATCAACCTAATGTTCGTACTTTCAATGTGATAGTAAACGGATTGTGTAAATTTGGGAAAACAAATGTGGCTATTGGGCTACTATAGGGAATGACTGATAGAGGTTGTGAGCCAAATGTTGTGACATACTGTGCAATCATTGACGCCCTTTGCAAAGATGAGCTAGTTGGTGAGGCTTTAGAGCTCTTCTTTCAAATGAGGAATAAGGGCATTTCACCTAATGTCATCACTTACACTAGTTTAATTCATGGTGTTTGCAAATTATGCCAAAAGAACCAAGCTTTAGCCTTGATGAATGAAATGGTGGAGCAGAACATATTACCAAATGTTTATACCTTCAATGTATTGATTGATGCTCTTTGTAAGAATGGAATGGTTTCAGAGGCTCAAAATACATTCAATATAATGATTCAAAGAGGTGTAGAGCCTAATGTGGTCACCTACACTTCCTTAATTGATGGTCTTTGCATTTCAGACCATTTCAAGGAAGCTTTGGCCTTGTTGAAAGAAATGGTGGGGAGGAACATATTCCCTAATGTTGTTACCTTCAATATATTGATCAACACTCTTTGTAAGAAAGGACTGGTTTCAAATGCACAGAATATAATCAAAATAATGATTCAAAGAGGTGTGGAACCTAATGTTGTCACTTATAATTCATTGATGGATGGATATTGTCTGTGCAAGCAAATTGATAAGGCTAGAAAGGTATTTGATCTGATGGTGACCAATGAAATAGCTAACATTTTTAGCTACAACATTTTGATCAATGGATATTGTAAGTGCAAAATGATAGCTGATGCAAAGGAGATTTTTGATGAAATGTCTCATAAAGGTTTAGTTCCTAATGCTGTTACTTATCATACTCTTATAAAGGGTATGTTTCAAGCAGGGAGGCCCCAAAATGCAAAAGAGCTCTTTAAGGATATGTGCTTTCATGGTCAACAACCAAATATAGTAACCTTCTCAATTATGATTGATGGCTTGTGTAGACAGGGGAATCTCGATGAGGCACTCACACTATTGAAAGCAATGGAGAAAAGTCAGTTGAAGCCTAATGTTGTGATCTATAGCAGTCTGATCAATGGTATGTGCAAAGTTGGGAAGATTAATGATGCCAAGGAACTTTTTTCTAGTCTTTCTGAAATTGGTTTACAACCTGATGTTTATGTATATTATGCAATTATGAAAGGACTCTGCCAACAAGGATTAATGGATGAAGCGTATAAGGTATTTAAAGACATGGAAAAGGTAGGATGTTTACCAAATAATTGTTGTTATAATATCATCATTAAAGGGTTTCTCAGGCATGAGGATTTACCAAAAGCAGCAGAACTAATCAATGAAATGGTTGGCAAGGGATTCTCTGCCGATGCTACTACCACCGAATTGGTAGTACGTTTATTGTGCAATGATGATCTCATTCTGAGGCTTTTAAAGGTGCGCAATGAGGGATCAGCAAACTAAAGTTGTTATATCTTGACCATTCAAGTGTGTCTTGGAGCGCAACTTGGTAATTACCTTTTTCAAATATAATAGATATGTAATTTAACTAACTTCTTCAAATATCATTTTTAATTTCAATCAGCTGTGATTCTCTTCCACAAAACGAAAATTTCTAACACTGCAAATTACCTGTGGTGGAAACCATGATATGTGTGTGCCTTTCGCTTGAATTCAGACGTGGACTAGATCTCTTTGATATAAGATTGTTGATGAATGGAGGTCATGGATTTCTAATCATCAAGTTGCTGGTAAACCCACCATCTCCATTACAATTTTTTTTTTGCTGCTACTACAGCCTTAACTCGAGAGCTCAGTCCTAAAATTGAGTTGAGAACTAAAACTAATTGGTTCCATACTACAATGCCTAAGAATCTTTATCTATTTTTATTTTTGTGCTCAATGACCTTTCAAAATGCTATCATTTCTCTTGTAGGTACTTGCAAGGATATGACTACAGCTTCACATTTTTAACCATAAAGGTATAAGCAATTCATTTTTGCTTAGTTATTATAATTTTTAATAATAATGAAACTAATGATTATAAACCAGTGTGCTTTAATTGAGAATTGATTTAACAATTATACTACACTATAAATGCAGGGCGCAGGATATACAGTCCCAGAATAAGGTAAGAGAATCAGTAGACTTCTACAGCTGTTGGTTGGATGAAATGTCACTAAAATTATAAACAGAAAATTTTATGGGAATTGAGGGAAAAGCAAACATCCTCTTTGTCAATATGGTATATAACGGATATATTTTAGTGTTGGACCACCATTTGAGTTATTTATGGTGCATTTTGCGATACATTTGTGTGGTGTTATGAATGTGAAACGCATTGTTTCTTACTGTTTGAGATGTTAGTTTAGGCAAGAAAAGTTGTTTTGGTTGTTTCTTTTCTCCTTTCAGCAGTATATTGTTTAGCTTGTGAAAGTGTTAAATTTGGTTGCAGAGAAATAGAGTGGTTTATTGGAGATTTTGGATCTAAAGGGACATTTATACTCTTTGGAGGGCAAACTCAAAGCGGCAATATAATGATTTATTTGGCTTTAAAGAGAGATAAATCAATGTCAATCAGACTATGAGTCCTACTAGAGGTTCTTATACCCCACTTCTGATTAGATTGATAGGAGAATGAGAGATAGCTGAGCTTCAAGAGGTGATTTGTTTAGAGATAACAGAGGCAACCTGTTACAAGATTTTGGAGTCGCATTTATCAAAATATCAGTTTTAGAGCTACTCATACAAAACTAGATATAAAAGGAAGTTTTCTTGTTAGCAATTTGATATATTTTTCAATGCTACAAAATCTCAGTATCATGCAATATATCGTTTTAATGGTTCAAGCCAGATAGTGGGCAACATGCTAAAAGGAAAATTATAATCCTGATACTTTTATCAACAAATTTTACTAACAAATTTTATCAATATACATTAGTAATTTTAACGGATTTATTAACAAATTTGGAAATCTTTCGGTAATTAAATATAAAAATTTGTGTAAAAATTCACTAGATTCGTTAGTAAATTTAGAAGTGTAAATGAAATAAATCGTTTGTGAGCTATTTGAGATTCGACTAGATAAAAACTCGATCGAGCTTGACTCGATTTCTAAACGAATTAAACTCAAACTTAATTTTTAGGCTTGTTTAATAAACGAGGCAAACTTAAACTCCATAGTATTCGTCTCGTTAAGGCTCGCGAGCTCGGCTGGTGTTCGAGTTTATGAGCAGGCTCGCGAATAGACTCGTGAATAATCTCGTTAAAAAGGCTGAGATTAATATCATAATAGAAATAAATTCAAATCCTACGTATATTTTCACGAGCCAAATCTAAATTTTATAAATTTCAATTCTATATTATTTAATTATACTATTATAACTTGTATATATTTGGATTGTTAAGAGTTCATCTTTATAAGTTTAGGAGTTAATTTGTATATATACTTATTTAGCTAAAATTATTTAATTTTAAACTAATTAGTTTTAAACGAAAATTTATTATACATGTAAATAAATTGAATTATTGGTGAATTATTCGAGATTAAACTCGATAAAAACTTGACTCGTCTAAGTTCATTTGTTAAAGGAATCAAGTTTGAACTTATTAATACTCCGTTTAAGTTCGAAAGATGTAAAATTCGAGTTCAACTCGAACTTAAAAAAATTTTAATGAATTAAATTTGAACTTTCAAAACTCAGCTTACTCAATTCATTTACGCCTTAAGTAAATTTTAAAAAGTATTTAAATTACTAATAAATTCTAAATCTATCAATAATTTGTCCAAAAAATTACTAAGGGATTTGAAAATCCATTACTAAACTTTATCATCAAATTAATAAATAAAGAAAAAAGTATTGAATTTATCAACGGATGTTATTCGCAGGTAAATTCATTGATAAATTTAAAATAAAATTTTACAGATAATTTTTGCTTTTTTTTTTAACAATTCACATTTTCGAGTTACCAATAAATTTACTAACATATTTTAAATTCATTGGTAATTTTTAGAAAGAAAAAGATTGCTTTTAAAAAAAAAAAAAGTTTTAGTAACGAATTACAAATTTATTAGTAATTTGCGTTTATAAATATAACTCGTTCCTCTACTTTTATCATTCATTCATCTTATCATCTATCTTTCTTCAATTCTTTTTCCTCTCTCATTTTCTTTTTTTTTTTTCTATTACTTTCTTTCATTTCATTTTTTTATCTCATAAGTTTTTTTTTTTCTATTCTTTTTCTTTCATCTCTTATCCTATTTTCTCACATCCCCTTTTCTCTTCTATTATTTTTTTCATTCTTCATAATTTCCTTTTATTTTCTCCCTTCTCTTTTCCATCTTTTTCTTTCCTTTCCTTTTATCTTCTTTATTTTCTCTATACTTTTCATTCATGTTAGTTTTTTAACTTTATTTTCTTTTATCATATTCTTTCTATCTACATTTTTTCTATTATTTTCTCTTTATTTATTTTCTTATCTAATCATTTGTTCACTTTTTTTCATTTTTCTAATCATCTTTTTACTGGACTCTCATTCTTGCTTCTTTTTCATAATTTTTATTTTTCTATTATTTTCTTTATTTTTAATTATTTTCTCTCATTTTATACCATTTACTTTTTTTTTTAACCTTTTAAGATATAAATTAAAAATTTAGTAACAACAATTGTGCAGAAACAGAAGAGAGGAAGAAAAATCCAGAACTTTATTTAAAATCAGAAAATGACGTTACATCAGTTCTGGAAGCATCGCTTCCTGTTTATACCAGATTGAATCACACGCACAGCATGTGCATACAAAGGACTTAGCCTAAACAAAACGACGCAGTTTAGATGACCAACATAAAGAAACAATTACAATCAGTAAAACGACATAGCATAGCTTTTAACACCCCCTCCTCAAGTTGAAGCTGGGAGAGGCAGAAGATTCAACTTGCTGGTTAATGTGCTATGGCGGGAGGCTGGTAGGGCCTTGGTGAATAAGTCAGCCAGCTGTTCTTCAGTAGCGACATGGTGAGGTAGTATGAATCCCCGTTGAAGTTGATCTCTCACCAGGTGGCAATCTATCTCGATATGCTTCGTGCGCTCATGGAAAACCGGATTGGCAGCAATGTGGATGGCAGCTTTGTTATCACAGTGTAGTGGAATGGGCAAGTGGATGTTAACCTGCAAATCCTGCAAAATATAGCTAATCCAGAGAAGTTCACACACAGTGTTAGCCATTGCACGATACTCAGCCTCAGCTGAGGACTTAGAAACAGTAGGCTGTTTCTTTGTTTTCCAAGAGACAAGATAAGGGCCCAAGTATATGCAATATCCAGATAGTGATTTTCTGGAGTAAGTGCAAGCTGCCCAGTCAGAGTCACAGTAGGCATTCAGAGATAAATCAGTACTTACAGGAAAATAAAGCCCCTGATGTAAAGAACCCTTAAGATAGCGAAGCACATGTAAAGCAGCCTCCCAATGAGGCTTGCGGGGCATGCTCATAAATTGACTCAAGTGTTGCACAGCATAACATATGTCAGGCCTTGTGAGATTAACATAAAGAAGCCTCCCAATCAGTCTCCTATACAGATCAGGTTTATCAAAAACCTCTCCTGAATCAGGAGATAAATGCAATCCTTGAGGTAAAGGACAAGAGGCAGGTTTACAATGAAACATCCCTGCATCTTTCAATATGTCTGAAATATACTTAGTTTGACTGAGCAAAGTTGCTTGAGAGGATCTAGCAACCTCCAGTCCCAAAAAATATTTCAGGGGTCCCAAATCCTTGATAGTAAATTTTGAATCTAAAGCAAGTTTGCATTCAGTAATGGCATCAATGGAGTTTCCAGTCAAAATAACATCATCAACATATATAAGTAATATCAAAGTTAAAGCATCAGTGTGCTGTGTAAAGAGACAATGATCATGGGGGGACTGCACAAAGCCTAAACCCTTCAGAAAAGTGGTAAATTCAATGTTCCACTGTCTGGAGGCTTGTTTAAGCCCATATAAGGATCGTTTAAGCAAGCAAACTTGCCCTGGCTGAGCTTTGTGATACCCTTGGGGAGGTGTCATGTACACCTCTTCATCAAGATTACCATGTAAAAAGGCATTATTTATATCTAACTGAAAAATAGGCCACTGTTTGGAGGTAGCAAGAGCAATCAAAACTCTTACAGTTGTAAGTTTGGCCATAGGGGAAAATCTATCCTTATAATCCAACCCCTCAATCTGGTTGTAGCCCTTGGCCACCAGCCGGGCCTTATATCTCTCTATATCCCCATTTGACTTAAATTTCACTTTATAGACCCATTTACAGCCTATTGCTTTTTTACCCTTAGGTAAATTAGTGAGCACCCAAGTGCTGTTATTTTCCAGGGCCTGAAGCTCTTGCTTCATGGCTTCAACCCAATGTGCATCCTTAGATGCTTGATTATAAGTACAAGGTTCAGAAGCCTTGTTGACATTGCAAATGTAAGATTGATGTATAGGATGGAAGGTCATAAAGGATATTTGCTGGGAATCAACATAGTCATGCATCCAGACAGGGGCTTGTCTATGCCTTTGTGTCCTTCTAACCGAAGGATGTTTCTGTAGGTCATCACTGGTGTGACCAGATGGATAGGGTTCAACAACAGGATAATCATTCTCAATCACAGGAATGGGAAGCACAAGATTTTCATTCTGATTGCTATCTCGGAAGGGAAAAATATTTTCATGAAAGATAACATCCCTACTAATAAAGAAGGTTTTATCATTGATGTTGTAAAGCTTGTAGGCTTTGTGTGTGCTGGCATAGCCTATCATCACAGCCTTAATGGCTCTTTCTTGAAATTTATCCTTCTGAATTCCCACAGAAGTAGCAAAACACAAGCAACCAAATTTTCTCAAGTGAGAATAGTCAGGTGGGGTCCCATAGAGCCTCTCATAAGGCGTGGACCAACCAAAATGCTCCATAGGCATTCTGTTAATGAGGTAGGTGGCAGTTAAAATGCATTCTGACCAAAAATAAATAGGGGCTTGTGATTGTATTTTCAAAGCTCTAGCAGTGTCAAGTATGTGTCTGTGTTTCCTCTCTACAACTCCATTCTGTTGTGGAGTGTAGGGGCAGGATCTTTGGTGCTTAATTCCCTTGCTCATAAGCAGAGAACTATAATCATGGCTTAGAAACTCCCTTCCATTGTCACTTCTAATGACTTTAATGGTAGTATTAAACTGATTTTCTACCATGTGTATAAAGTTTCTAGTCAAGCTAAAGGCCTGACTCTTTAAGTGCATCATGAAGGTCCATACAGCCCTACTATAGTCATCAACAATGGTGAGGAAGAACTTAGCTCCAGTGATAGAGCTAGTCTTATATGGCCCCCATATGTCAATATGAACCAATTCAAAAGGTTTTGAGGCTAAGGTGTGGCTTCTGGGAAAAGGCAATCTGGCTTGTTTAGCTAAGGGGCAAACAGGACAGCATCTCATAGCCTCATTACTGATGTTCATGCCTTTAACATGTTTGAGCTTACCTACTGATGCATGCCCTAGTCTATCATGCATGTCATTCATGGTCACTACATGCTTATGTGTCTGCTCAAGTTGCATGGAATGTTCTTTATTCAAATCCATTTGGGAAAAAGTGCTATTTACAAAGCTGTGAAGATCAGCATTAGAGTTCATGATATCAAACAAACAATTCCTTACATCAGAATGAGAAAAGCTCATTTGGTTCAGCCTGAAGAGGCCTCTTTCTTTCTTGCCTATGGCCACCACCTTCTTATTCAGTGGGTCCTGTATAAGACAGTAATCCTTCCACATTACAATACAGTATCCATGGCTATTCATTAATTGACCAACAGAAATCAAGTTATATTGAAAGTGTGGAATGTAAAGAACATCATCTAAAATCAATTTTCCAA
This sequence comes from Manihot esculenta, assembly GCF_001659605.2. NCBI lineage: Eukaryota > Viridiplantae > Streptophyta > Magnoliopsida > Malpighiales > Euphorbiaceae > Manihot > Manihot esculenta. Next base: position 3,743,725 of record NC_035169.2, on the reverse strand, counting down.
AGAGATTTAGCTTTCCAGATTGAGTAACTTGAGTTGTTTTCCCATCTGGAAAGCACACACAGATGTGCTTGTGTAGTGGGTGTAAGGTGGTGAATAAATTGCTGTCTGAGCACATGTGATTTGTGGCTCCAGTGTCAAGAATCCAATTAGATATATTTTGCATATGTGCATTGCAAGTGTTATAAACAGTAGACTTACCTGCAAAGTCCATGAAATGTGCCTCAGATCCATGAGATGTGCTTGGGGCAAGAGTTCCTTTTCCTTTTACAAGCTGGGAGACTTCTTGTTTTAAAGAGCTCAGCATGGATGTCAATTCATGTATTTTACCTGATGTGTCCAGGTATTCCAGAGGATTATCCTCTTCTGACTTGTTGCCCTCAAAAGCAGCCATAATTCTGGTGCTTCTATTTCCTTTGAAAGATTGGGTTTCTGCCTTGTTCTTACCTTGAACCAGTCAGGATACCCAATCAACTTAAAACACCCTTCTCGAGTGTGACCATCCATGTTGCAGAAGGTGCAGTGGCCCTTCTTGACCTCAGACCTCCTTGGTCTGGACAGATTCTGAGCTTGAGCCTTATTTAATAAGGCAAGAGATTCTGAATTGTCATTCATTGCCCCCAGAATCTCCTTTTGAGACTCAAATTTTACAACCATGGAGTATGCCTTGTTTACTGTAGGTAAAGGGTCCATCCCCAATACCTGATCTCTCACAGACCCAAAAGCTTCATTCAAGCCCATTAGGAATTGCATGAGTCTATTCCTATTTGTTATTTCAGCTATGTCCTTAGAGGCTCCACAGGTGCAGGTTGGAAGAGGTTCTACTGACCCAAGTTCATCCCATAGCCTCTTCAGCTTAGTGAAGTAGACAGAGACAGACTGGTTTTCTTGGGAGATGAGAGACATCTTCCTGTGTAACTCATAGATCATAGGACCATTGCACTCTCCAAATCTCTCACAGATCTCTTGCCAGAGATCTCTGGCAGAGGCGGTGTATATGAAACCATCGACTAACTCCTTAGATATGGAGTTGAGAATCCAAGATGTGACCATGAAGTCACATCTTTTCCATTGTTCATAACCTTCACTGTCTTTACTAGGTGCCGAAGTAGTGCCTTCGACAAAACCTAATTTCATCTTGGCTCCTAAGGCTATTCTAATGGCCCTACTCCAAGATCTGAAATTAGTTCCTACAAGAGGTGCGGAAACGAGACTCATACCTGGATGGTCGGAGGTTTGAAGGCTCAGTGGGTCTCCCATCCCCGCACTCGCGATCTGCAATTTTTCTGGAGCTCCAGTCCCTTTCTGTTCCTTGCTATTGCTCGCCATGACCAGATCTATCGAACGGACCAAGGATCTCTCCTATGCAACCGGCGACGCGCCGGCGTGAGTTAGGAACCGACGCTCTGATACCATGTGCAGAAACAGAAGAGAGGAAGAAAAATCCAGAACTTTATTTAAAATCAGAAAATGACGTTACATCAGTTCTGGAAGCATCGCTTCCTGTTTATACCAGATTGAATCACACGCACAGCATGTGCATACAAAGGACTCAGCCTAAACAAAACGACGCAGTTTAGATGACCAACATAAAGAAACAATTACAATCAGTAAAACGACATAGCATAGCTTTTAACAACAATAATATAATTTTAAGTCTTATTAAATTAATAAAAAATTATTTAAACTCTCAATAGATTTATTAATGGATTGCAATTCGTTGATAATTTATTAACGGATTTCACATCTGTTAATAAATTATTTTTCTTTTATACTAACGGATTTAAAATTTGTTATTAATTAAAAATCTGTTGGTAATAATAACGAAAACTCAGTTAATAAATCCACTAGTATTACCAACGAACTTGAAAGTCGTTGGTAAAAATTTACCATCGAACTTTTTAACAACGGATCGTAATCTATTTGTAACGCCCCGGAAATCCGGACCGCTACCGGCGCTAGGATTCAGGTCGGCTTAAGGCCGCCGGAACCCGTAGCAAGCCTACATACATCCTGTTTTCCTGTTTAATCCCATACATGATCAACAAACATACATAAGAATTAAAAACTTTTCTTTTTCTTCATTCACCAAACTCAACCTGTGCATGCACTGTATTCATCATATACATAAACATTAATCCCTCAGTGGGATTTCATCAAAGCCTCAATGGCAATATACATTCAGTGTTGAGTTGGTTCACATATACATCATAAAATAAGATCATGTACATACCAAGGGATTAACATATACTATGGTCAAGCACAACTCTATCCTCAATAACATAATTACATAAACTTTACATTACATTCTCATCATTTGTCATGTCCACATACTCTAGCTATTACATACATATGACTTTTCTCTTCTTTTCTTCTCTATCAATCCCGTACCTAGAAGCCCTATGAGGTGGATTGAAAGTATCCCACATCGGAAAGAGGTAAGGAGGGGGGACGCCTTATAAGGGCAAGCCCCAAGAGACCACAGTAGACGGGCTTCGGCTCTCCCTTAGAAACAAAACCGTGAGGGGTAAGATGGGCCACGGGCTCTCCCAAAGCGGACAATATCTACTGTTGTGGGCCCAGAGGACGTTACAATTGGTATCAGAGCCTGGGCCTCATGAGTACGGTGTGCTGAGCGAGGACGCTCAGGCCTTATGGGGGGTAGAAGCCCTATGAGGTGGATTGAAAGTATCCCACATCGGAAAGAGGTAAGGAGGGGGGACGCCTTATAAGGGCAAGCCCCAAGAGACCACAGTAGACGGGCTTCGGCTCTCCCTTAGAAACAAAACCGTGAGGGGTAAGATGGGCCACGGGCTCTCCCAAAGCGGACAATATCTACTGTTGTGGGCCCAGAGGACGTTACACTATTAGTAATCTATTGTTAATTCATTTACCAATGGATTTTTATTGGATTGCCAATGGAAAAGTCACTGCATTATCAATACAAATTAAGAAATTGTTGATTCATATCTTTACAATAAGATGTCTTTTAAACTCTTAAGACTTTTGAAGCTAAAATTGAAGAAACATTTATGATGTTGTATTTATCCTTTGGTTGAAACTGTTATTCATGCAAGATGATTTTTTCTGTTATAACACTTTGGAATAATGTCTATTATTGGTATTGTTTGACTGATATAAAATAGGTATAAGGAGTATATAGTTATCGATCCGTTCGTGTCATTTAATTTTACTGTCCATTTATAAATCTATTTATATCCATTTAATTTTAATCTCACATCGGTAAATTATAAGAGATGAAGAGTTATCCTTTCCTATAAAAAGAGAAGGCCTCTCCTTTCTTCAATATTAGTATCCGATTTTTATCATATTATGATATTCTTATATAGGGCCATAGGAAATTTAAATATTTTTATTTAAAATATTTTTATTTAATTTTATTTTTAAACTATTTCTAAGGTCTAACTAATAATCCAGCTTGAATGCAAGCTCACCACGAGCCACGCTCCAATCAAGTTCAAGTTAAAGTTCGTTAAATATTTCACGAATCGAATTTGAACTTGTAAATGTTTTTTAAAAACAAGCTTAAACTTTAGAAATGTTGGCTCGACTCGATTACCTCTACCCATTTGAATTACAAATAAATTCATTAATAAATTAGTTGTTTGTATCATTAATAAATTTATAAACGGATAAATCATTTGAATTACAAACAAATTTATAAATAGATTAACCATTTGTATCATAAATGGATTTATAAAATTTGTATTATAAATGAATTTACAAACAGATTATCCATTTATATGTGAAATTCCATTTGTAAATAATAGAGAATATGTGAACGAAAAATATAAACAGATATCAAATTTATTTATATTATAAACGGTTATTCTGTTTGTGAATCAATTTATAACATAACTCAATTATTTTTCGTTTGAAAAAAATTTACAAACAATGTTTACACAAACAGACAAAGGTCTATTTGTGATCCATTTGTAAATTTAATTTTTTTATAGTGCTAGAGGTTTAGTAAGTTGGAGAGAGCAGGTCATGTGGGTTGTTTTTTTTTTTATAGTGATCCACGCAAAACAACTCAAAAGATCCTTGAAACTGGGTTGTTTTGGCCTAACATATCTCGTGATGCTTATTTATTTTGCAGGTCATGTGCAAGGTGTCAACAAACGAGGAACCTTAGCAGCCGAAGTCAAATGCCACAGATACCTATCATGGTTTGCGAGATCTTTGACATATGGAACATAGATTTCATGGGACCATTCCTACCATCCTTTGGACACACGTACATACTTCTCGCTCTGGATTATGTATCCAAGTGGATAGAAGCTAAAGCAATAAGGACTGATGATGCAAAGGTGCTGGTGGACTTTGTGAAATGCAATCATTAGCGATGGAGGGACTCACTTTGAAACAAGATAGTAGAAACTCTTCTTAAAAAATATCATGTTATCCATAGAACATCCACTGCCTACCACCCTCAGACTAATGGGCTAGCCGAGGTATCAAACAGATAGATCAAGTCCATCCTAGAGAAGACAGTTTGTCCAAATCGCAAAGACTAGAGTGTACGCCTCAATGATGCATTGTGGACATACAGAACAACCTACAAGACGCCAATTGGAATGTCCCCATATTGGCTGATCTATGGAAAAGCATGACATATGCCCGTTAAACTTGAACACAAAACCTATTGGGCTATTAAAAGTTGCAATCTTGATGTTAAAGAAGCTGGACCCCACAGGAAATTGCAACTCTAAGAGCTAGAGGAGATACGACATGATGCATATGAAGCCTCATAGGATTACAAGGCCAAAACCAAAGCATTCCATGACAGACATATCTCTAGAAAACAGTTCCAGGTTGGTGATAAAGTTTTGCTTTTTGACTCACGATTTAAATTGTTTCCAGAAAAGCTACGGTCTCGATGGATCGGACCCTTCATAGTGTAGCATGTCTTCCCTCACGGAGCTGTGGACATTCGTAGTCCAGAAACAGGCAAGATTTTAAAGTACTAATTGAAGCCATATTTTGAGGGATTTGTTGTGCATCTTGTGGAAGAGGTTCCCTTGGATCCCCCTTCCCCATCTCATTGATCGTAGCAAGACAGTCCAGCCCATGACTACTGGGAGGTAGCCCAGCAGAAGTGATTTGCCCAAATCACCGGGCAAGTCGACTGACTGTACCATAGCCACGAGTAATTAGGGCAAGTGATTTGTCCAAATCGATGGACAAAGCGGCAGAGTTTGACAACCGTAGAGAAGTTGTGACCAGGGCCACTTGAGCGATTACAACAAGGAAGTGATTTGCCCAAATCCTTGACCAAATCACCAAGCTAGAAGTCAGAGACTCAGCATTTAATGATCAGGGCAGTTCGGCTTCCCCAAATCACTTTAAATAGTTTTTCTTTTTTCCTTTTTACTCACGCTACTCCTGTTTGCCTCATCTCCTTCCTTCTTCCTCAAGTTTTCCTTCTGGCAACACCTTCCAATATGGTCCGAACAAAGATGGTGGCCACCTCCGGCCCAGGCAAATGGCGGCAGCTAGGTCTGCCTAAACCCATACGCATCCCCACCGACAACGACGAGGAACCCATCATCAACCCTTCTCCCGTCGCTGACATCACACTAACACAGGGTTGAGAGAAGAATTGACGACTTAGACCGCGATGCTACCAGTCACCCAAGCTTATCAACGACGGACAAAGGCGTCAACCATAACACCACCGTCCGAGACACAAGCGTCAACCATTATCAATACAAATTAAGAAATTATTGATTCTTATCTTTACAATAAGATGTCTTTTAAACTCTTAAGACTTTTGAAGCTAAAATTGAAGAAACATTCATGATGTTGTATTTCTCCTTTGGTTGAAACTGTTATTCATGCAAGATGATTTTTTCTATTATAACACTTTGAATAATGTCTATTATTGGAATGCATATGATTGTTTGACTGATATAAAATAGGTATAAGGAGTATATAGTTATCGATCCGTTCTTGTTATTTAATTTTACTGCCTGTTTATAAATCTATTTTTATCTATTTAATTTTAATCTCACATCGGTAAATTATAAAAGGTGAAGAGTTATCATTTCCTATAAAAAGAGAAGGCCTCTCCTCCCTTCAATATTAATACCTGATTTTTATCATATTATGATATTCTTATATAGGGCCATCAGGAAATTTAAATATTTTTATTTAAAATATTTTTATTTAATTTTATTTTTAAAGTATTTCTAAGCTCTAACTAATTATCCAGCTTGAATGCAAGCTCACTACGAGCCACACTCGAATCAATTTCAAGTTAAAGTTCGTTAAATATTTCACGAATCGAATTCGAACTTGTAAATTTTTTTTAAAGACAAGCTTGAACTTTAGAAATGTTGACTCGACTCGATTACCTCTAACCATTTGAATTGCAAATAAATTCATTATTAAATTAGTTGTTTGTATCATTAATAGATTTATAAATGGATAAATCATTTGAATTACAAACAAATTTATAAATAGATTAACCATTTGTATCATAAATGGATTTATAAAGTTTGTATTATAAATGGATTTACAAACAAATTATCCATTTATATGTGAAATTTCATTTGTAAATAACAGAGAAATATGTGAACCAAAAATATAAACTAATATCAAATTTATTTATATTATAAACGGTTATTCTGTTTGTGAATCCATTTGTATTATAAACGAATTATTTTTCGTTTGAAAAAAAGTTACAAACATTATTTACACAAACGAACAAAAGTCTATTTATGATCCCTTTGTAAATTTAATTTTTTTTTATAGTGCTAGAGGTTTAGTAAGTTGGAGAGAGCAGAGCTAACAGCAGCCTCACTCTCTTATAACCATTCAAAGACTAGAGTCATATTAGTGGCATTAATAGCATCTTGATATGTCACCTCCCTAGAAAATTTGAACCCAACCCCCTTAGTCGTCAGAATTGCAAAAGCAAAAATAGAAAAATACAATATTTTCACCCCAGCCCTAGAGACAAGGAGAATAAACCCACATCCAAGACTCGAGGAAGCCATCCCTTACTTAAAAGGGATAGGGAAAAGGCTACAGTACTAACCACTAGTAGAGAAACAAAGTTTGCCCTCAGAAGTAAACAGGTAAAGATAAAGCTTTATTATAATCTAATAATTTGATTAGTTGAAAAGTCTCTGAAGAAGTTGAAAAGTCTTCCATGTTTGGGAGCGTTCGTCTTGTCTTCTGTGACAAGGTTTCCTTTGATTTATTATTTTCTTTAGAATTTCTTCATGGCAACTGACGAGGACGTGGTGTCAGTGGAGATGGCAGGTTTATCTGTTGACGGCGAGGCGAATGATGATGACGGCCTGGTTTTCGGGGTTGATGATGGTGTAGTCGGCCAGGACGATCCCTCATTGTGTCTGGTGGGGCATTTTCTAACTAATCGACCTATAAATTTCAACGCCATGGAACACACTTTGGCTGCTCTATGGCAACCTTTTGAGCAAGTTTCTGTTCGGAGAGAGGAGGGTGATTTGTATGTGTTTCAGTTCTATCATGGTATTGATGTGCAACGGGTTTTGGATATGCGTCCGTGTACCTTCAACAATCATCTCCTTATTCTTGAAAAGTTGGATGGCTTTTCCCATCCAACTGAGGTCCCCCTTACATATGTTCCGTTCTGGATTCAGGTGCATGGTCTACAGCCAGGTTTCTTCTCTGAACTGGTGGTGGCCCGCATAGGTAATGAACTGGGAGTGTTCTTGGCATCCGATCCTTATAATTTTCTTGGACCACGAAAATCATATGTTCGGCTCCGCTATTATCACGACCTCTCCAAACCCATTCATAAGTCATTGAGAATGCGGAAAAGTGATGGTGCATGGTTTAATGTAACCTTTGTTTATGAAAGGGCTCCCAACTTCTGTTTCATTTGTGGACTTTTTGACCATACAGAGAGATTTTGTCGCGAGCTTTTGAATCTTGGGAATGCTCCTGTGGTTCGTAAGTTCGGTCCTGAATTACGTGCAAACTATCGACGTCCTCAAAGCCATGGAAGCAGGTGGTTGAAGGGAGGAGGGGGAGAAAATAGCAGCCAAGGTCCATCGGGCATCATTGTTTATAATTCTGTCACTGGCGGGCAGACTATGCCACCAAATCCGGTGGACAATGATGATCGTGATATGGACGGGATTCGTGAGGACTCTTTGAATTCATTTCCTACTGCTGGGGAGGAGGTTGCTGGGGGTTTGGAAGCTGGTGTTACTATTGTCGACCCTAAAAGACGACGTACGGGCCTTGAAAACAAGAATTCCAATGGGGAGAAGCCCACAATGGATCAGGAATTAAGTGGTGGTTGCAGCAATCAGTCAAAAAACGGATTAGCGGCGGGCCCTGGAGTTCAAGCCCGTCGATCACAATGAGTTGTATTAGTTGGAACTTTATGAGGCCTCTTAACTCTAACCCATAAGCAGTTCAGGTCCTGAAAGAGATGGTTAGAGTTAAGAGGCCAAATTTTCTTTTCTTAATTGAAACTTTATGTTGTTCTGCTCGGGTGAATGAAATAAAAGACTTGTTGGTTTATGCTGGTTTCTTCAGTGTGGATTGCTTAGGTCATAGTGGGGGTCTGGCTTTACTGTGGAGATCGGTTTCTTCTATTACTCTTATTAGCTCATCACAACACCATATTGACACCGAAGTTTTTATTGAAGGGGTTGGTAATTGGCGCTTGACAGGCTATTATGGCGAGGCTGATCGGAACTTTCGTCATTTATCTTGGCAACGGTTGCATACGCTGGCATCTCATCATGAAGCACCCTGGGTGTGTCTAGGCGATTTCAATGATATTCTATCGCCTTCTGAAAAGCGAGGTGGTCGTCCTCAACCTTCACGTTTGATCAATGGCTTTCGGGATGCACTTTGTGATTCTGGTCTTATTGAATTCCCCATGATGGGATATCCTTTTACATGGGAGCATGGAAGAAATAGTGATGGCTGGATGGAATCTAGGTTGGACCGTGTTTTTACTAATGTTCAGTGGCGTACCAGGTTTTCTAATTCTACTGCTGAAGTGTTGGGTTTCTCTAATTCGGACCATTTGCCTATTCTTCTTGCTGTCAAATGCTTTGTGGATCAGCACCATGCTCATCGTTTCCGGTTTAAGAATACGTGGCTCCGTGAGGCAGGTTGTTGGACCCTAATTTCGAATATTTGGCAACTCTCTCCAGATATGGACGTTGAGGGTAAGCTTGTGGCTTGTCGTACTGCTTTGAAATCGTGGGGCACGAATCTTAGACTTCTGCATAAAGCTGAGATGGACGAGAGTCTTGCTATTATGGCCTGTCTACGCGGCTCTCGTCTACAGGCGGATATGGATGAGTTTTTACGAGCCAAATCTCATTTCTTTCATCTTTTAAATCTCCGTGAGATCTTCTGGAAGCAACGTGCCAAGCAATTTTGGCTTAAAGAGGGTGATGCCAATACTCAATTTTTCCACAGTGTTGCTTCTGCTCGGAAACGGAAAAATACAATTGTTAAACTGCTGGATGACTCGAACGTGTGGCATGATAAGAATTCGGGTCTAGAGGAGGTGATGTCTGGATATTTTACGTCTCTCTTTACTTCTCATGATTGTAATTCTGAACCAGTTTTGCAGTGTGTTCCGTTATTGGTGTCACATGATCAGAACGCATCTATTTTAGCTCCTTACAGTTGTGACGAGGTAAAATCTGCAGCTTTTTCTATGAAAATTGATAAATCTCCTGGGTTAGATGGTTTCAATCCTGGTTTTTTCCAGCATTATTGGGATATTATTGGTGGGGATGTGTAATACCCGGCTAGACTCCGGTATCGAAATTCCTACCATCCGGTGGAATCTCGGATGTCGGAAACCTCTAGAAGGGTAAATTCATGTTTTTATAAAATGTTTTCATGTATTTTATGGTTTTAAGTATGAAATAAAATGAGTTTTTGCGTGAAAAGTTAGTTGGAGGAAAACCCAGGTTCGGTCGCCGAAACTCAAAGTTCGGCCGCCGAACTTGCATGGCACTTCGGGAGTGCTTTAGGCCCCCGAAGGCATAAGCGAAGGGAATCCAGGTTCAGCCGCCGAACTTCATTTTCGGCCGCCGAACTTGTATGAGTTGCGGAGGCACGTTCGGCCCCCGAATGTGGCCTGGCCAGCCACCTATAAAAGGGACCCTTAGCCGAAATGGGCGAGCTTTCTCCCATTTTCGGCCACAGCGAGCTTCCGACCTCCCTTCCACAAATCTCTTGTTCTTCCTCCAAATCCCCACCATTTTCTTGAGTTTTTAACCTTACATTGAGGATTTTAAGCTTTTAAAACAAGTTTTGGAGCTTGGAAGACTCAGGAGCTCATTTCCTTGGATCTCCAAGTCTTGGTCGTCTCTCTCTCGATCTTCAAGAGGTAAGAGCCGATCTTAAGCCCATTTTAAGTTTTAAAGAAGTTTTAAGTTGATTCATGGGGTAGAAATGCATGTATGGGTTAGTTGAGCTTGGATAGGGTTTATATTTTATATATGAACAATGTATGTTGGATGTGTGTGTTTGAAGTGTTGTAGATGGGGTTTAAGGTAGTTTGAGACCCCTAGGTGATGATATATGTATGAATGCATGTTTTGGTTGAGCTAAATGCATGATTTGAGGTTTGGGAGGCGAAATGTGCATGAGAATCGAAGTTTCTGCCCGTTTGGCAGAAACCAGGTTCGGCAGCCGAAAGGAGTTTCGGCCGCCGAACCCTCTTGTGGAGGCAGCATTCGGCTGCCGAACCCCTGCCCCGAAAGGATACTTTCGGATCTGTCTGGGAGTTTCGGCCGCCGAAGGTGCCCCCGAACATGCATGACTTTCGTCTCTGTCTGGGACTTTCGGCCGCCGAACCTGCCGCCGAAAGTGCCCTGTTCAGCCATTTCTTGCATGCTTTTCTATGTTTGTTTCATGATGTTCTAGGGGGTTTTTGGGGAGTAGTTTAGAGATATATTCTAGTATGTTTGGTCCCTCATTTGAGTCCACCTGTGTAGGTTCGGACCCGAGGAATCGAGGACCCCAGCAGTGAGTTCAGCTGCTTCGGTGTTGTCAGAGTCTGCCAGAGGTGAGTGGAACTAAACTTAATTATTTAAATTAAGAAATTAAATGTTTTTATCATGTTTCATGCATCATGATTATGCAGTAGGATGATTGCATTAGTTTCACGAATATGCCGCATTGCATCATTTGTTGTTGATGTGGGTGAATGTTGGATGACCCAATTAGTCCATGACAGGAAGACCAAGACCCCATTCTACGGCCTGGCACAGAGTAAGGAAAGACCAGGACCCCATTCTACGGCCTGGCACGGTTATGGGACTCGAAGACCAGGAGCCCAGAGGAGGCCCTGGGAAAATGGTAAGTAATGTATGTTATGACAGGAAGACCAGGACCCCATGCTACGGCCTGGCACAGAGTTAGCTTGGACTAATTGGTGACAAGTTCACCCAGCCCTTATGTGAATTGTCTGTGTTGTGATGCATTTCATTGGAGCATAGTTTTAATATGTTTTGTAGTTCTACTCACTGGGCTTTTTAGCTCACCCCATTCCCTTAACCCCCAGGTGTGCAGGTACAGGGTAGACCAGGGAGTCAGCAAGAGTAAGGATGAATTCATGTAATAGCTAGTTGATAGAGCATAATTTAGTCCATTTTATATTAATATTATTAATGAATATTTATATGATTTCTGCTTAATTTATTGCTTTTAATATTATTTTGCAGAAAATAGTGTAAAAGGACAATTTGGAGAAAATCCCCCTAAAACCGCCTTATTTGGAGCAAAAGAGAGAAAGTCTGCCAAATTGGATTCAAGACAAGCTGAGTGGGGAAAATATTTTGAAGCTTAAATATTTAAGCAATTTGGGCCCGCTCTTGCACTTGAGCCCGCGATTGGACGGCCCATGCCGCACTTCATCAATTCACGCAAATGGGCCACTGCACTTTCACAATCTTCACGCGGCGGACCGCACTCCAATTCCATTCCCGCAAGCCCCGCACATGACCAAGCGCCAACATCACATGGGCCCGCTTTCACGCAACCTTCAGCACATGGACACTTGCGAGGGCCCGCGCTCCACCATTCACTTAAATTCCAAGCACATGGCCCACACACCACTACATTTAATCAAATCTTGCGCGGAGACCAGTGCAACTCATCAACTCACGCGCAATGGGCCAGTCACCCGCACGAGGACCCAGCTCGCGCACACATGGACTGGTGCACTTCATCCTTCCAGCACATGGGCCGCATTCCACTCCAGCTTCACGTGGACACCCGCACCGCCAATGCAATTCCCAGAATCCGCGCTTCACACAATTCACGCACGGTGGCCAGCAATTTTCCTGAATAGGGCGTCTCTCCAGCTCTATTTAAAGAGCTTTTCACAGACAGAAAGACTAAGAATTCTTCTCTCGGCAATTCCGCCGCCCGGCGCGAGGAAGGTTTTCAGCTCCTAGGTTTCTTTTCTTTTTCCTTTTTTTTATTTTATTTTTCTCTTTTTAATTCAGTCATGAGTGGCTGATTTTTCATCTAGTTGAATATTGGTTGAAACTTTGATTGTTTGATGGATTGTGAGACTTGATCGAATATTGTTTAACTTTTGGGTGTTCAATATTTATGCAATTTGATATTTAATTTTCATATTATTTTGTTAATGAGATCTACGTTGATTTCTGATTGCAAAATAATTATTTGTTAGTTTGAGTAATTTAAGTCCGTAATTGCTTAGATTATTCTTACATGAGAACACTTGGGATAAAATCCAAGGAAATTGCATGATCTAGCGTTATCTCCATACGTTTGGGTAGCTAGGATTGGATCTCTTTATTTCTTAATGCAATTGACAATTGTTTAATGCCTAGGGCCCAAGGACGTTCCTTGGCAATTTGTTAATTAGTAATTAATTAGAGGACGTTCCCTAATTAATTTAATAATAAGGAGAGATAATGGTGGTGAGAAGCGTCTTCCATCCCCATAACTAATCTATTGAGTCAACCCAAAAGAACAAGGTGTCTGTGATCAATCCCAACAACTAAAGTGGATCCAATACTTCAACTAGAGTTTTCTTATTATTTATTCATCTTTTATTTTTATTATTTACTTTATTTTTATTGCTTCCAGTTTTAGTTTAATCAAATCAATCTCAAACCCCCCATTTTACTTTTACTGCAATTTATTTTTATTTCCTTTTAGTTTATTTCTCTTTCAGTTTTATTTCTGTTTCAGTTTACTTTTATTTCAGTATATTTTATTGGTTTTGATAAGGAAAATAGGTAAGTATTCAATTCCCTGTGGATTCGATCCTTTCACCACTATCTGCAGTTGTAAATTGTTGATAACCAAGAAGGTTATTTTTGACCGGCTTCGACAACCGCGAGTCAAAAATTGGCGCCGTTGCCGGGGAATTGATCTAACTTGTTTATTTTTCTTTTAGGGCCAAATCTGCACTCAAGGACATTCTTCCTTAAGATTCCAAAAAAAAAAAAAAAAAAAAAAAAAAAAAAAAAAAAATTTGAGCACAAAAAGCTTCTATCGCAGATCTGAATCATGGATGAGGTAAGTACATCTAATCTTTCTTCTCAAATTCCTAACCTAGCCTCAAGTGTGAAAACCTACATCTTAGAACTACGGGCTCGACGACTTGAGCTATCTCAGCCATGTAGGATATGTGCATATGTGGGACATCTAGCTTCTGAATGCCCTACACTTTATGAGGATGACCAACAAGCACATGCGTTTGGAAGATACTATGAACAGCCAAGGCATGACCCCTACCATGACACATACAATTCATATTGGGGAGGCCAACCGAACTATGGCTATGCTGAGGCTAATGACTACCAGGACTATCAAGGATACCAAGCCCAATCAGAACCTCAAAGTTCCAATCATGATGAGATTATGAAGACTATGCACATGATGCAACAACAAATGGATCAAATGGCCACCTCATTAAATGCGATCATGTTAAGAAGAGAGCAAGAACTTCAAGATGTGGAGGATGATGAGGAAAGTTGGCAAGTACAAGAACAAGCCTCTGAAGAAATACAACCAGAATACTATTTGTCCAAACAAACTGATCAAACAGAACCTGTTGTTGATTTAGATATCATTGATTATTTGAGCAAAGATATTTTTTATACAAATCAAGATGATATTCTAAACATTGATCCTTGCAGGGAAGAGAGCCAAAAAGAGCCAGAACTGAAAGAAACTAACTGTCACATCCAACAGGTGGATTGCAACCTTGCACAGAATGAAGAAAGCTCAATCGCACCTCTTCAGAAGGATGCGCAGAAGGGCCTTGCGCAATATGAAACACCTTCAAGCACGCCCTTTCAGCTTCCAACGCATGAAAGCTCTCCCAGTCCTCTCTTTCAGTCAGATCTTGCGCAAAAGGAGGCCCCTGGATCCAGTTCTGCCAAAAGCCTTGTGCAGGACAGTCCTACAACACTTCCAGTTGCACCTCCTCAGCTTCCATCGCATGAAAATCCTTTCATTCTCCCATTGCAAATCAATCTTGCGCAAGAAGGAGTACCTGAAATACTCTCAGGCGCGTCCTTTCAGCTTCCAACACAAATCAGTCTTCCACCTCAGTTAGGTCCTATGCAGAAGGAGGAAACTGAAACTCCTTTCATCCTTCCAATGCAAACAGTCCATGCCCAGGAGGAACAAATGGTAGTCCAATGGCCCAAACCAAAGGAGCATGCAGATCAATGCCTGCCCAAACCTCCAGATAAGGTAGAATTTGTTTTGCCTGAACTTAATGCTAAATTGCAGCCACCCATGGAGAAATATCAATTGAAGTTGGAAGTGCTCAAAAATGCAAACATAAAGGCTAGAGGCACACCTCATCTGAAAGAGGAGAAGCTAATCATGTTACTTCATGAGTACATGGAAAAAGTAGGATGGGCTATGACAAAGTCAAAAGGAGTGCTACACTTTTTGCTCAATGCAGTTGGGACTCTTTTTCCTTCTCCAATTACTTGAGCCTTGATCAAGTGGATCGCACCATGCACACCACACCCAGGGGAGTACTCAGTTTCCTTTGTTCTTTTATGTTTCTTATACATTGAGGACAATGCATGATTTAGGTGTGGGGGTGCATATCTCTGAATTTTTACTTTTAAGTTTATTTTTGCTTTAATCTTTAGTTTGCTTGCATTAGGAAAAATTTTTCATTTTTGTTATTTTTATGCTTTCAATAAAACACACACAACCACAACCATTTTCTTATTTTTGTTTTGCTCTACTCAAACTGATGAACTATGTTGGATGAGCTTTTCTTTCCATGACCCCATTGATGTGATGACTCTTTAAACTTATGTTGAATCAATTGTAGTGAGTTATATTCATGTTTGAGAATTGCCTTTTGAATTGAATCTTTGAGTTTGCCATGGTGAAAAATATATTGATGACCCTCAATTGATGAGAAAAAAATCTGAAATTGTGTGAATGAACTTAATGTGACTTGATTTAGCAATTGGTGTTGATTTGCCCAAATCATTGAGAGAAAGAAAATTCAGCAAAGGCAAAGACCTCAAAAGCACAAATCTAAGATTGTTCCAATGGTCGAAAGACTATGAACAGAGCTAGTGGCCACTTGGATAGGTGACCAACTGAAATATCAAAAAGTGTTACATCAAAAATAGGTTGGTGACCTTTCCAAGATCTAAAGTGCAAAAGCCTGAATAAAGTACTTCAAGGTAAGGGCAAGTCACACCAAAAGCTGGAAAAAAAGTCTTAACAAATAATGTGCATGTATGGTCTCTCTTGAGGAAAACAAATCCTAGCCATGGTAAGCAAAGAGAAACGAGGAAAGGATGTAAGTAATCTTCATGCATATATTCTTCACTGCAATGCTTCAAAATAGGTGTCTAGAGTAAGAGTTTAAGTGGAAACAAGGATCTAGAGAAAGGAAGCTTATTTGACTATGTTTATTTGCTTGAGGACAAGCAAAAAGCTAAGTGTGGGGGTATTTGATAGAGCATAATTTAGTCCATTTTATATTAATATTATTAATGAATATTTATATGATTTCTGCTTAATTTATTGCTTTTAATATTATTTTGCAGAAAATAGTGTAAAAGGACAATTTGGAGAAAATCCCCCTAAAACCGCCTTATTTGGAGCAAAAGAGAGAAAGTCTGCCAAATTGGATTCAAGACAAGCTGAGTGGGGAAAATATTTTGAAGCTTAAATATTTAAGCAATTTGGGCCCGCTCTTGCACTTGAGCCCGCGATTGGACGGCCCATGCCGCACTTCATCAATTCACGCAAATGGGCCACTGCACTTTCACAATCTTCACGCGGCGGACCGCACTCCAATTCCATTCCCGCAAGCCCCGCACATGACCAAGCGCCAACATCACATGGGCCCGCTTTCACGCAACCTTCAGCACATGGACACTTGCGAGGGCCCGCGCTCCACCATTCACTTAAATTCCAAGCACATGGCCCACACACCACTACATTTAATCAAATCTTGCGCGGAGACCAGTGCAACTCATCAACTCACGCGCAATGGGCCAGTCACCCGCACGAGGACCCAGCTCGCGCACACATGGACTGGTGCACTTCATCCTTCCAGCACATGGGCCGCATTCCACTCCAGCTTCACGTGGACACCCGCACCGCCAATGCAATTCCCAGAATCCGCGCTTCACACAATTCACGCACGGTGGCCAGCAATTTTCCTGAATAGGGCGTCTCTCCAGCTCTATTTAAAGAGCTTTTCACAGACAGAAAGACTAAGAATTCTTCTCTCGGCAATTCCGCCGCCCGGCGCGAGGAAGGTTTTCAGCTCCTAGGTTTCTTTTCTTTTTCCTTTTTTTTATTTTATTTTTCTCTTTTTAATTCAGTCATGAGTGGCTGATTTTTCATCTAGTTGAATATTGGTTGAAACTTTGATTGTTTGATGGATTGTGAGACTTGATCGAATATTGTTTAACTTTTGGGTGTTCAATATTTATGCAATTTGATATTTAATTTTCATATTATTTTGTTAATGAGATCTACGTTGATTTCTGATTGCAAAATAATTATTTGTTAGTTTGAGTAATTTAAGTCCGTAATTGCTTAGATTATTCTTACATGAAAACACTTGGGATAAAATCCAAGGAAATTGCATGATCTAGCGTTATCTCCATACGTTTGGGTAGCTAGGATTGGATCTCTTTATTTCTTAATGCAATTGACAATTGTTTAATGCCTAGGGCCCAAGGACGTTCCTTGGCAATTTGTTAATTAGTAATTAATTAGAGGACGTTCCCTAATTAATTTAATAATAAGGAGAGATAATGGTGGTGAGAAGCGTCTTCCATCCCCATAACTAATCTATTGAGTCAACCCAAAAGAACAAGGTGTCTGTGATCAATCCCAACAACTAAAGTGGATCCAATACTTCAACTAGAGTTTTCTTATTATTTATTCATCTTTTATTTTTATTATTTACTTTATTTTTATTGCTTCCAGTTTTAGTTTAATCAAATCAATCTCAAACCCCCCATTTTACTTTTACTGCAATTTATTTTTATTTCCTTTTAGTTTATTTCTCTTTCAGTTTTATTTCTGTTTCAGTTTACTTTTATTTCAGTATATTTTATTGGTTTTGATAAGGAAAATAGGTAAGTATTCAATTCCCTGTGGATTCGATCCTTTCACCACTATCTGCAGTTGTAAATTGTTGATAACCAAGAAGGTTATTTTTGACCGGCTTCGACAACCGCGAGTCACTAGTTGTGGACATGATGAATGTTGTAATGTAATAGTCATGTTATGTATAATGATTTTGAGGATTAGAAGTTGTGCTTGACCCTATTGGTATTGTTATCCCTTGTAATACATGATCTTAGAGATTTTTATGATGTTTATGTAAATCAACTCAACACATGGATGTTGCCCATTGGGGCATTGATGAGACCCCACAGAGGGATCAATGTTATGATTTATGTATATGCACAGGTTGAGTTGGTGTATGAAAGGAAAGGAAAGTTTTATTTTCTATGTATGTTGTTGATCATGTATGGGATTATACAGGTTTACAGGTTATATGTCAGGCTTGCTACGGGTCCTGGCGGCCTTAAGCCGATCTGGATTCTAGCGCCGGTAGCGGTCCGGATTTCCGGGCTGTTACAGAGTGGTATCAGAGCCCTAGGTTTACATGGTCGGACCTAGAGTGTCGGGCTCATAGATGTTATAGAAGGTCAAGCACAATAGAAAAAGATCATGTCCACTAGGATAGGATGTGGAGTCCTGTCTTATATGATGATGTGAAATGCCATGATAATATGCATGTGCATTAATGATATGTGATGAATGTGATGCGGGTTCATGTGTTCCCACATGAACCATATGATGCTAATGTTTGTGCTTTGTGTGCCATTTTTCAGAAAACAGGATGAGAGGAACTCGTCGATCTGCAAGATTGACTGGAGTACCACCAGAGAGGAGACCGGTGGTGAAAGAGTTTTACAAGCTCATTGATGAAGGTCTACAGATGGAGTTGTCTGGTACAGGTGCTTTAATAGCCCAAATGAGAGTGACACCCGTGTTTCTGGAGCAGGTGGCCCAGAAACAGCATGAGGACCCAGAGCTAGTGAAGATTGCCAGGACTGTTCAGTCAGGCAAAGACAGTGAGTTCAGGTTTGATGATAAGGGGATCCTCCGTTATGGGAATCGTTTATGTGTACCAGATGACGTAGGCTTGAAAGGAGACATTATGAGAGAGGCTCATAATGCAAGATACAGTGTTCACCCTGGAGCCACCAAGATGTATCAGGATCTGAAGAGAGTGTATTGGTGGCCAGCTATGAAGAGAGAAGTGGCACAGTTTGTGTCAGCCTGCGAAGTATGTCAAAGGGTGAAGCTGGAACACCAGAAGCCGGCTGGAATGCTTAACCCACTGCCTATTCCAGAGTGGAAGTGGGAGAATATCGCCATGGATTTCGTAGTGGGATTACCGGCAACATCCAACAGATTAGACTCCATATGGGTGATTGTGGACAGACTCACTAAATCTGCTCACTTCATTCCTGTCAGGAGCAACTACTCTGTGGATAAGCTAGCGCAGGTATATGTGGATGAAGTGGTCAGGTTGTATGGGGTTCCTGTGTCTATTGTATCAGATAGAGGGCCCCAGTTCACCTCCAGGTTTTGGCGGAGTCTGCAGAGTGCTATTGTAACAGCCCGAAAATCCGGACCGCTACCGGCGCTAGGATCCAGGTCGGCGTAAGGCCGCCGGGACCCGTAGCAAGCCTGACATTCAACCTGTAAACCTGTTTAATCCCATACATGATCATACATACTCATAAACATAACATAAACCTGTAAACTTTCTCATACTCAACCAAGCTCAATCTGTACATAAACATAAACATAACATAAACCTCCACTGGAGCCCTCATCAAAAGCTCCAATGGGGTATCTCATCATACATAAGCTTGGTTGGAAAAATAACCTCATATCTCATATCATAAAGATCATGTACACACGAGTGGGATTTACACATATAATGGTCAAGCACAACTCTAACCTCAATATCCAAATTACGTAACATAACTTACAATTCTTTTACATTACAACATACACATTTGTCATGTCCACCATCTATCTATTACATAATCATAACTTCATGACTCTGGCTAACCTCCTGGTCTACCCTGTACCTGCACATCTGGGGTTAGGGGAGAGGGGTGAGCTATAAAGCCCAGTGAGCAGAATAGTAAAAATATTACATTTTAAAATCATGCCTTTCATGGAATGCATCATAACACAAACATATCACATCAAGGATGGACTTGTCACTAAGAGCCCTCTACATAATCCAACAGTGCCAAGGGCGTAGTCAGAGGCCACACCTGGTCTTTCTCTTACATAACATAACATAACATAATCCAATAGTGCCGGGGGCGTAGTGCAGGCCACACCCGGTCTTTCACTTACATAATGCCGGGGGCGTAGTGCAGGCCACACCCGGTCTATCCATAACATATCACATCCTGTCATATTGAGGGCTATTAGATCATCCAACATCCATCCACATCAACAACATAATATGCAATGCAACACCTTCGTGAATACTAATGCAAACACCCTAGAATATCACATGGCATAAATGATGCATGAACATGCTCAAAATTATATTTCATTATTTAAAACTTAAGAGTTTATTCTACTCACCTCTGGCTAGCTCTGACAAAACTCTGTAGCAGCTGACTCACTGCTAGGGTCCTCGGTTCCTCGGGTCCGAACCTACATAGGTGGACTCAAATGAGGGACCTAACATATGTGAACATAACTCTAAACTACTCCCCAAAAACCCCCTAAAACACCCTGAAACAATCATAGAAAAACATGCAAAGGAAGGCTGGACAGGGCAGGTTCGGCGGCACCTTCGGCGGCCGAAAGTCCCTCCAGAGCCGAAACCCAGGCAGGTTCGGCGGCACCTTCGGCAGCCGAAAGTCCCAGACAGAGACGAAAGTCTCTTTTTGGGGGCAACTTCGACAGCTGAAAGGCCTGCCTTCCCAGCCATGTTCGGTGGCCGAAAGTCCTTCGGCTGCCGAACTTGGTTTCTGCCGAAGGGCAGAAACTTGGCTCCTCTATACACATTTGCCTCCCAACATACTAATCATGCATATAGCTCATTCGAATCATGCAAAAATACATACATTGGCTCCTAGGGGCTTCAAACTAACTTAAACCCCATCTACAACACACAACAACAACACAATCCAAGCCACATTGTCCAAAAATCATCAAAAACCCATAAACCTAAACATAAGTTAAACATGTATTCTACCCCATGGATCTTGCATAAAACTTGTTTAAAACTTAATATAAGCTGGAGATCGACCCTTACCTCTTGAAGATCGAGAGTAGAGGCGATCAAACTTGGAGTTGGGTGAGATTTGAGTTCTTGAACCTCAAAGCTCCAAAACTAGCTTAAAAACTTGGAAATCTTCAAAACAAGTTAAAAATAGCTTAAAATCGTGAAAGATTTGAAGGAAAAGATTCAAGATTGGTGAGGGGTGGCAGAGAACTCGCCTTGGCCGACAACGGGGAGAAAAGCTCGCCCGTTTTCGGCTAAGGGACCCTTTTATAGTGGCTGGCCAGGCCACGTTCGGGGGCCGAAAGAGCTTCCGCAACACATGCAAGTTCGGCGGCCGAAAGTGAACTTCGGCGGCCGAACCTGGACTTCCTTCGCTTATGCTTTCGGGGGCCTAACGTGCCTCCCAAAGCCCATGCATGTTCGGCGGCCGAACTTGACTTTCGGCAGCCGAACCTGGATTTTCCTCCAAAGACTTTTCATGCAAAAACTCATTTAAAAACATACTTAAAACCATTAAAAACATGAAAACATTTCATAAAAACATGCTTTTACCCTTCTAGAGGTTTCCGACATCCGAGATTCCACCGGACGGTAGGGATTCCGATACCGGAGTCTAGCCGGGTATTACATTCTCCCCCCCTTAAGAACATTCGTCCTCGAATGTTCCTCAACTAGTACATGCATAACATAAAACATAACATACGTACTAAACACATCGAACACATAAATACTAACCTTTAAAAGAGATGGGGATATTGCTGGAGCATGGACTCCCGTGTCTCCCAGGTGCATTCTTCCATATTGTGGTGGTTCCAAAGGACTTTCACCATCGGGATTTCCTTGTTCCTCAACTTTCTGATCTGGGTGTCAAGAATCCGCACTGGCTGCTCTACATAGGTGAGATCCTCTTGGATCTCCACATCAGGCTCACTAAGAACCTTGCCCGGATCTGACACAAACTTCCTCAACATGGAAACATGGAAAACCGGATGGATTCTTTGCATTGAAGTAGGTAAATCCAGCTTGTACGACACATTCCCAACCTTTTGCAAGATTTCAAAGGGTCCGATGTATCGTGGAGCTAGCTTACCTTTCTTACCAATCCGAACCACCCCTTTCATTGGAGACACCTTGAGCAATACTAGATCCCCCTCCTGAAACTCTACCTGTTTCCTGCGGGTGTCTGCATAACTCTTCTGCCTGCTTGAAGCAGTCTTGATCCTTGCTCTGATAATGGGAACCA
This sequence comes from Manihot esculenta, assembly GCF_001659605.2. Taxonomy (NCBI): domain Eukaryota; kingdom Viridiplantae; phylum Streptophyta; class Magnoliopsida; order Malpighiales; family Euphorbiaceae; genus Manihot; species Manihot esculenta. The sequence continues at coordinate 3,721,655 of NC_035169.2, read as the reverse complement.
CCCTGCTGGTGATCTCTACTAGCTCAGGCCCTGCCAAGGCCTTCTCTCCTACTTCTTCCCAACAGATGGGTGATCTGCACTTCCTCCCATACAAAGCTTCATATGGAGCCATCCCTATGCTAGCATGATAGCTGTTATTGTAGGCGAACTCCACCAAGGGTAGATGTTGCCTCCAAGAACCGCCAAAATCTAGTACACATATTCTTAGCATATCTTCTATTGTCTGGATGGTCCTCTCTGACTGTCCATCAGTCTGTGGATGGAAGGCAGTACTGAAATCTAACCTGGTACCCATAGCACTCTGCAGACTCCGCCAAAACCTGGAGGTAAACTGGGGTCCTCTATCTGACACTATAGATACTGGAACCCCATGCAGCTTGACCACTTCATCCACATACACCTGTGCCAATTTATCCACAGAATAGTTGCTCCTAATAGGGATGAAGTGAGCAGATTTGGTGAGTCTGTCCACAATCACCCATATGGAGTCTAATCTGTTGGATGTTGCCGGTAACCCCACTACAAAATCCATGGCGATATTCTCCCATTTCCACTCTGGAATTGGCAGTGGGTTAAGCATTCCAGCCGGCTTCTGATGTTCCAGCTTCACCCTCTGACACACTTCGCAGGCTGACACAAATTGTGCCACTTCTCTTTTCATAGCTGGCCACCAATACACTCTTTTCAAATCTTGATACATTTTGGTGGCTCCAGGGTGAATGCTATACCTGGCATTATGAGCCTCTCTCATAATGTCTCCTTTCAAGCCCACGTCATCTGGTACACATAATCTGTTCCCATAGCGGAGGATCCCTTTATCATCAAATCTGAACTCTTCATTCTTGCCTGACTGAACAGTCCTGGCAATCTTCACTAGCTCTGGGTCCTCATGCTGTTTCTGAGCCACCTGCTCCAGAAACACGGGTGCCACTCTCATCTGTGCAATCAAAGCACCTGTACCAGACAAATCCAATTGTAGACCTTCATCAAAGAGCTTGTAAAACTCCTTCACCACCGGTCTCCTCTCTGCTGTGATGTGGGAGAGACTGCCAAGTGATTTCCGGCTTAAGGCATCAGCTACTACATTAGCCCTACCCGGATGGTACTGAATTTTGCAATCATAGTCACTGAGCAGCTCTACCCATCTCCTCTGCCTCAAGTTCAGCTCTCTCTGGCTCAAGATGTGCTGCAGGCTCTTATGATCGGTAAAGATCTCACATTTTACCCCATAGAGGTAGTGCCTCCACATCTTGAGTGCAAAGATGACTGCTGCCATCTCGAGATCGTGTGTGGGGTAATTCAACTCATGCCTCTTCAGCTGTCTAGAAGCATAAGCGATCACCTTACCATTTTGCATCAACACACAACCCAAGCCTACTCTGGATGCATCACAGAACACTGTGAAGTCCCCATTGCTAGTTGGCAGAGCTAACACTGGTGCTGAAGTCAACCTCTTCTTAAGCTCTTCAAAGCTTTCTTCACACTGATCGGTCCATACAAACTTCTGATTCTTTCTGGTTAATCTGGTCAAAGGAGCTGCAATCTTCGAGAAGTCCTGAACGAACCTCCTGTAATAACCAGTCAAACCCAAGAAACTTCTGATCTCTGTCACCGTAGTGGGTCTAGGCCAGTTAGTCACAGCCTCTACTTTCTTGGGGTCTACCTCTATTCCATTCTCTGACACTACATGCCCCAAGAATGAGATGCTCCTCAACCAGAACTCACACTTGGAGAACTTGGTGTACAAGCCATGTTCTCTCAAGGTCTGCAGAACTATCCTCAGATGATGGGCATGCTCCTCTGCATTCCTGGAATACACTAGGATATCATCTATGAAGACAATAATGAAGCGATCCAGGTACTGTCTAAACACCCTGTTCATGAGATCCATGAATGCTGCAGGGGCGTTGGTTAACCCGAACGGCATCACAAGGAACTCAAAATGCCCATATCTGGTCCTGAACGCCGTCTTCGGCACATCTTCTTCTCTTATCCTTAACTGATGGTACCCGGATCTCAGATCTATTTTGGAGAAACAACCTGCTCCTGCTAGCTGGTCGAATAGATCATCGATCCTTGGCAACGGGTACTTATTCTTAGTGGTGACTTTGTTCAACTGCCTGTAGTCGATACAAAGCCTGAGGGATCCATCCTTCTTTCTTACAAACAGCACTGGAGCACCCCAAGGTGAGGTACTCGGTCGGATGAAACCCTTGTCCACCAGTTCTTGCAACTGTTCTTTAAGCTCCTTCAGTTCTGCTGGTGCCATCCTGTAGGGAGGGATAGAGATCGGTATGGTTCCAGGCATCAATTCTATCTCAAACTCTATCTCCCTAGCAGGTGGTAATCCTGGAAGCTCGTCTGGGAAGACATCTAACAACTCTCTGACCACTGGCACTGAGGCGGGCTCTCTAACCTGACTGTCTAGCTCTCTCACATGAGCCAAATACCCCTGACATCCCCTCCTAAGCAACCTATGAGCCTAAAGAGCTGAGATCAGACCTCTAGGTGTACCCCTCCTGTCTCCTCTGAAGACAACCTCTGACCCATCCTGACCTCTGAACCTGACTACCTTGTCCCTGCAGTCCAAGGTAGCACCATGGGTAGATAACCAGTCCATCCCTAGAATGACGTCAAAATCTGTCAAATCTAGAACCACAAGGTCGGCGGACATGCATCTCCCCTCTATGAAAACTGGACTACATTGGCAGACTGACTCTGCCACTGACGGGTCACACTTGGGTCCACTGACCCATAGGGGACACTTTAACTCAGAGACCATTAGTCCCAACCTCTCTACGGCCCTCGGAGCAATAAAAGAATGAGATGCACCAGGGTCCATTAATGCATACACATCAGAACACCCAATGACTAAGTTACCTGCCACCACGGTGTTAGATGCATCTGCCTCCTGCTGTGTCATGGTGAAGATCCTTGCTGGAGCTGACGGACCCTCACCTCTGAACCCTGCTGAAGAAGAGGCTGACCCTCTCCCTCTGCCTCTGCCACTGGCCTGTGTAGCAGCTGGAGCTACTGGCTGTGCTACACTACCTGATGCTGTCTGCTGAGGCTGTGCCATAGGAGCTGCTTTAGGACACTCCCGTGACATATGTCCCTCTTGCCCACATCTGTAGCAGGCTGTTGTCCCAAACTGACATACTCCCCAGTGTGGCTTTCCACACTTAGCACATACGGCATTATCTGCACCAGAGCTTGAGCCACTTCTTAATCCCAAACCTGATTTGATCTTGCTCTAGAACTTGTTCTTCTTGGATTTCCTGAGGCCTCTGTCCCACTTTTTACTACCTGAAGCTGTTGCACTCAGAGATGAAGAGCCTGGGGTCTTAGAACCAGAAGGCTGTGCCACTGACTGCTTGACTTTCCCCTCGATGATAGCACTGGCCACCATCCTCCTGGCCATATCCACTATGGCGTGGAAACTCTCCCTCTCTGCTGATTGGATCAAGGAGGAATACCTGGAATGTAGCCTCATGATATACCTCCTTGACTTCTTCTGGTCTGTGTCAAAGTTCTGCCCAGCAAATGGCAGCAACTCCATAAACCTGTCAATGTATTCATCCACACTCATATCATCAGTTTGTCTCAACTGCTCGAACTCTATCATCTTCAGCTCTCTGGAGCTTTCAGGGAAAGCCCATCCTGCAAACTCATTTGCAAACTCCTCCCAAGACATACTGTCCACCCTCGGGTTCACATAGTTCTTGAACCATTCACGTGCCTTTTTGCATTTTAGTGTGAACCCAGCCATCTGAATGGCTCTACCGTCATCCGCCCCTATCTCATCTGTTATGGTTTTGACCCTCTCCAGATACACAAACGGGTCCTCACCTGTTTCAAACTGTGGAGCACCCAACTTCATATAGTCAGTCATCTTCACCTTGCTCCCTCCAGATGAGCTAGGTTGAGGTATTTGGGTTTCTGGGACAGTAGGTGCTGCTGGTGGTGGAGGTGGTGCAACATCCCCTTGAGTAGGGTGTGTTGTACCTGGGTAGTATGGTGGAGGTGGGTACATGGGGTACTGTGGATATGGTGGGTAGTATGGTGGGTATGGCATCTGTGTGGGGTAAGGGCTAAAACTAGGGTAATCCGATGTACCTCCCATCGAATACCCGGGATTATGGGGAAAATGTGGGTAGTGGGGTGGCTGAACAAATCCCGAGGCCTGGGTGCCTCCTTGGGACTCTCCCACGCCCTCTTCTGTCATACTTACTCCCAAACTGCCATCCCTTCTCTGCTCTACATCCATATCATCCCCCATGCCTTCTGACATACCATCTTGCACTGTTCCTCTTACTGATCTGCTTCTTCCCAGATCTAAAGACCTTCTAGGGTCTCTTGCCACTCTGTCCCTGTTGGACCTACTAGACATTGCCCTAGGCAATGCTGGAGGACGGGCACTCATGCCCTCATCCTCAGGTGGTACTCCAGTCAATCGTGCAGATCGACGGGTTCCTCTCATCCTTTTTCTGAAAAACAGCACATAATTTACAAGCATTAGCATCATATGGTTCATGTGGAAACACATGAACCTGCATCACATACATAGCACACATAACATATCATTTATGCACATGCATATAATCATGGCATATCACATCATCATGCAAGACAGGACTCATATCCTATCCTAGTGGACATGACCTTTTCCTATTGTGCTTGACCTTCTATAACATCTATGAGCCCGACACTCTAGGTCCGACCATATTAACCTAGGGCTCTGATACCACTCTGTAACAGCCCGGAAATCCGGACCGCTACCGGCGCTAGGATCCAGGTCGGCGTAAGGCTGCCGGGACCCGTAGCAAGCCTGACATTCAACCTGTAAACCTGTTTAATCCCATACATGATCATACATACGCATAAACATAACATAAACCTGTAAACTCTCTCATACTCAACCAAGCTCAACCTGTACATAAACATAAACATAATATAAACCTCCACTGGAGCCCTCATCAAAAGCTCCAATGGGGTATCTCATCATACATAAGCTTGGTTGGAAAAATAACCTCATATCTCATATCATAAAGATCGTGTACACACGAGTGGGATTTACACATATAATGGTCAAGCACAACTCTAACCTCAATATCCAAATTACGTAACATAACTTACAATTCTTTTACATTACAACATACACATTTGTCATGTCCACCATCTATCTATTACATATTCATAACTTCATGACTCTGGCTAACCTCCTGGTCTACCCTGTACCTGCACATCTGGGGTTAGGGGAGAGGGGTGAGCTATAAAGCCCAGTGAGCAGAATAGTAAAAATATTACATTTTAAAATCATGCCTTTCATGGAATGCATCATAACACAAACATATCACATCAAGGATGGACTTGTCACTAAGAGCCCTCTACATAATCCAACAGTGCCAGGGGCGTAGTCAGAGGCCACACCTGGTCTTTCTCTTACATAACATAACATAACATAATCCAATAGTGCCGGGGGCGTAGTGCAGGCCACACCCGGTCTTTCACTTACATAATGCCGGGGGCGTAGTGCAGGCCACACCCGGTCTATCCATAACATATCACATCCTGTCATATTGAGGGCTATTAGATCATCCAACATCCATCCACATCAACAACATAATATGCAATGCAACACCTTCGTGAATACTAATGCAAACACCCTAGAATATCACATGGCATAAATGATGCATGAACATGCTCAAAATTATATTTCATTATTTAAAACTTAAGAGTTTATTCTACTCACCTCTGGCTAGCTCTGACAAAACTCTGTAGCAGCTGACTCACTGCTGGGGTCCTCGGTTCCTCGGGTCCGAACCTACACAGGTGGACTCAAATGAGGGACCTAACATATGTGAACATAACTCTAAACTACTCCCCAAAAACCCCCTAAAACACCCTGAAACAATTATAGAAAAACATGCAAAGGAAGGCTGGACAGGGCAGGTTCAGCGGCACCTTCGGCGGCCGAAAGTCCCTCCAGAGCCGAAACCCAGGCAGGTTCGGCGGCACCTTCGGCGGCTGAAAGTCCCAGATAGAGACGAAAGTCTCTTTTCGGGGGCAACTTCGGCAGTCGAAAGGCCTGCCTTCCCAGCCATGTTCGTCGGCCGAAAGTCCTTCGGCTGTCGAACCTGGTTTCTGCCGAAGGGCAGAAACTTGGCTCCTCTATACACATTTGCCTCCCAACATACTAATCATGCATATAGCTCATTCGAATCATGCAAAAATACATACATTGGCTCCTAGGGGCTTCAAACTAACTTAAACCCCATCTACAACACACAACAACAACACAATCCAAGCCACATTGTCCAAAAATCATCAAAAACCCATAAACCTAAACATAAGCTAAACATGTATTCTACCCCATGGATCTTGCATAAAACTTGTTTAAAACTTAATATAAGCTGGAGATCGACCCTTACCTCTTGAAGATCGAGAGTAGAGGCGATCAAACTTGGAGTTGGGTGAGATTTGAGTTCTTGAACCTCAAAGCTCCAAAACTAGCTTAAAAACTTGGAAATCTTCAAAACAAGTTAAAAACAGCTTAAAATCGTGAAAGATTTGAAGGAAAAGATTCAAGATTGGTGAGGGGTGGCGGAGAACTCGCCTTGGCCGACAACGGGGAGAAAAGCTCGCCCGTTTTCGGCTAAGGGACCCTTTTATAGTGGCTGGCCAGGCCACGTTCGGGGGCCGAAAGAGCTTCCGCAACACATGCAAGTTCGGCGGCCGAAAGTGAACTTCGGCGGCCGAACCTGGACTTCCCTCGCTTATGCTTTCGGGGGCCTAACGTGCCTCCCAAAGCCCATGCATGTTCGGCGGCCGAACTTGACTTTCGGCGGCCGAACCTGGGTTTTCCTCCAAAGACTTTTCATGCAAAAACTCATTTAAAAACATACTTAAAACCATTAAAAACATGAAAACATTTCATAAAAACATGCTTTTACCCTTCTAGAGGTTTCCGACATCCGAGATTCCACCGGACGGTAGGGATTCCGATATCGGAGTCTAGCCGGGTATTACAGCTACGGGTACCAGGTTGGATTTCAGTACTGCCTTCCACCCCCAGACTGATGGACAGTCAGAGAGGACCATCCAGACTATAGAGGATATGCTCAGAATGTGTGTGCTAGATTTTGGCGGTTCTTGGAGGCAGCATCTACCCTTGGTGGAGTTTGCCTATAATAACAGCTATCATGCTAGCATAGGAATGGCTCCGTATGAAGCTTTGTATGGGAGGAAGTGCAGGTCAACCGTTTGCTGGGAAGAGGTTGGAGAGAGGTCCTTAGCAGGGCCTGAACTAGTAGAGATCACCAGCAGGGTGGTACCCATGATTAGAGAAAGAATCAAGACTGCTACAAGCAGACAGAAGAGTTATGCAGACCTTCGCAGAAAACAGGTGGAGTTTCAGGAGGGAGATCTGGTATTGCTTAGAGTGTCTCCTATGAAAGGAGTGGTTCGTTTTGGAAAGAAAGGTAAACTAGCCCCACGATACATCGGACCCTTTGAGATCCTACAGAAGATTGGGAATGTGTCGCACAAGCTGGATTTACCTGCTTCTATGGAAAGAATCCATCCGGTTTTCTATGTTTCCATGTTGAGGAAGTTCGTGTCAAATCCGGGTAAGGTTCTTAGTGAGCCTGATGTGGCGATCAAAGAGGATCTCACTTATGTTGAACAGCCAGTACGGATCCTAGACACTCAGATCAGAAAGTTGAGGAACAAGGAAATCCCGATGGTGAAAGTCCTTTGGAACCACCACAATATGGAAGAATGCACCTGGGAGACACGGGAGTCCATGCTCCAGCAGTACCCTCATCTCTTTTAAGGTTAGTCTCTTATGTGTATGATATGATGTACGTCTTGCATGTGCTAGTTGAGGAACATTCGGGGACGAATGTTCTTAAGGGGGGGAGAATGTAATACCCGGCTAGACTCCGGTATCGAAATTCCTACCATCCGGTGGAATCTCGGATGTCGGAAACCTCTAGAAGGGTAAATTCATGTTTTTATAAAATGTTTTCATGTATTTTATGGTTTTAAGTATGAAATAAAATGAGTTTTTGCATGAAAAGTTAGTTGGAGGAAAACCCAGGTTCGGCCGCCGAAACTCAAAGTTCGGCCGCCGAACTTGCATGGCACTTCGGGAGTGCTTTAGGCCCCCGAAGGCATAAGCGAAGGGAATCCAGGTTCAGCCGCCGAACTTCATTTTCGGCCGCCGAACTTGCATGAGTTGCGGAGGCACGTTCGGCCCCCGAATGTGGCCTGGCCAGCCACCTATAAAAGGGACCCTTAGCCGAAATGGGCGAGCTTTCTCCCATTTTCGGCCACAGCGAGCTTCCGACCTTCCTTCCACAAATCTCTTGTTCTTCCTCCAAATCCCCACCATTTTCTTGAGTTTTTAACCTTCCATTGAGGATTTTAAGCTTTTAAAACAAGTTTTGGAGCTTGGAAGACTCAGGGGCTCATTTCCTTGGATCTCCAAGTCTTGGTCGTCTCTCTCTCGATCTTCAAGAGGTAAGAGCCGATCTTAAGCCCATTTTAAGTTTTAAAGAAGTTTTAAGTTGATTCATGGGGTAGAAATGCATGTATGGGTTAGTTGAGCTTGGATAGGGTTTATATTTTGTAAAAGAACAATGTATGTTGGATGTGTGTGTTTGAAGTGTTGTAGATGGGGTTTAAGGTAGTTTGAGACCCCTAGGTGATGATATATGTATGAATGCATGTTTTGGTTGAGCTAAATGCATGATTTGAGGTTTGGGAGGCGAAATGTGCATGAGAACCGAAGTTTCTGCCCGTTTGGCAGAAACCAGGTTCGGCAGCCGAAAGGAGTTTCGACCGCCGAACCCTCTTGTGGAGGCAGCATTCGGCTGCCGAACCCCTGCCCCGAAAGGATACTTTCGGATCTGTCTGGGAGTTTCGGCCGCCGAAGGTGCCCCCGAACATGCATGACTTTCGTCTCTGTCTGGGACTTTCGGCCGCCGAACCTGCCGCCGAAAGTGCCCTGTTCAGCCATTTCTTACATGCTTTTCTATGTTTGTTTCATGATGTTCTAGGGGGTTTTTGGGGAGTAGTTTAGAGATATATTCTAGTATGTTTGGTCCCTCATTTGAGTCCACCTGTGTAGGTTCGGACCCGAGGAACCGAGGACCCCAGCAGTGAGTTCAGCTGCTTCGGTGTTGTCAGAGTCTGCCAGAGGTGAGTGGAACTAAACTTAATTATTTAAATTAAGAAATTAAATGTTTTTATCATGTTTCATGCATCATGATTATGCAGTAGGATGATTGCATTAGTTTCACGAATATGCCGCATTGCATCATTTGTTGTTGATGTGGGTGAATGTTGGATGACCCAATTAGTCCATGACAGGAAGACCAGGACCCCATTCTACGGCCTGGCACAGAGTAAGGAAAGACCAGGACCCCATTCTACGGCCTGGCACGGTTATGGGACTCGAAGACCAGGAGCCCAGAGGAGGCCCTGGGAAAATGGTAAGTAATGTATGTTATGACAGGAAGACCAGGACCCCATGCTACGGCCTGGCATAGAGTTAGCTTGGACTAATTGGTGACAAGTTCACCCAGCCCTTATGTGAATTGTCTGTGTTGTGATGCATTTCATTGGAGCATAGTTTTAATATGTTTTGTAGTTCTACTCACTGGGCTTTTTAGCTCACCCCATTCCCTTAACCCCCAGGTGTGCAGGTACAGGGTAGACCAGGGAGTCAGCAAGAGTAAGGATGAATTCATGTAATAGCTAGTTGTGGACATGATGAATGTTGTAATGTAATAGTCATGTTATGTATAATGATTTTGAGGATTAGAAATTGTGCTTGACCCTATTGGTATTGTTATTCCTTGTAATACATGATCTTAGAGATTTTTATGATGTTTATGTAAGTCAACTCAACACATGGATGTTGCCCATTGGGGCATTGATGAGACCCCACAGAGGGATCAATGTTATGATTTATGTATATGCACAGGTTGAGTTGGTGTATGAAAGGAAAGGAAAGTTTTATTTTCTATGTATGTTGTTGATCATGTATGGGATTATACAGGTTTACAGGTTATATGTCAGGCTTGCTACGGGTCCCGGCGGCTTTAAGCCGATCTGGATTCTAGCGCCGGTAGCGGTCCGGATTTCCGGGCTGTTACAGGATGTGTCTCGTTTTTGTATTGATTGCTTGCATTCAGGTTCTCTCCCCTCGAAATTGAATGAGACTGCTTTAGTTTTGATACCTAAGAAGGGTGTCCCTGAGCGAATGAGTGATTTGCATCCTATTGCTCTCTGTAACGTGGTTTATAAGATCATGACTAAGATGATAGTTAACCGGCTTAAGTCCATCTTGCCGTCTATTGTCTCGGAAAGCCAAAGCACTTTTATTTCTGGGCGCAGCATTCAGGACAATATAATCTTAGCTTTTGAGGCTATGCATGGATTTAATATGTTTCATCAAAAGAAAGAGTTATCTGGGGCCCTTAAAATGGACATTAGCAAAGTCTATGATAGACTGGTGTGGGATTTTATTCGTGACATGCTCATCGGGTTTGCACAGCGATGGGTTGCTTTGGTGTTTTCTTGTATCTCCACTGTTCGTTATTGGATTCTGCATGATGGCAAGGAAATCGGCCCTATCTTACCAACGAGGGGACTAAGGCAAGGAGATCCCTTGTTGCCTGATTTATTCATTCTTAGTGCTGAGGGGCTATCCCGCCTTCTGCAAGACAGTATAAACCGTGGCAGTCTTCAAGGGTTCAGGATATCACGGGGTGGCCCGCAGATCTCCCACCTTTTTTTCGCGGATGATAGCTTGATTTTCTTCAGAGCAAATGTTCAAGAGGCGTTGGAGCTCAAGCGTATTCTTCGCATCTATGAGAACGCATCTGGACAATTGGTTAACTTTCAAAAATCATCTATATCTTTCAGCAAGTATACTCCTGTGTAGGGCTGAGCAGAATCCGGTTCAAACCGAAAAAACCGACCGAACCGAACCGATTTGAAAATTTGGTTCGGTTTTTTATATATTTCGGTTCGGTTCGGTTTTAAATTTCAGAAATTTTGGTTATTTCGGTTCGGTTCGGTTTTGATCAGAAAAAAACCGAAAAAACCGAACCGAACCGATTAGGGATAATAATATGTTTTTTCAATAATATAGAGAAATTAAATTATATTAAAATTAAAATATTTTAATTAAATTTTAAAATATTAAAAATAAAGTGTAAAAAATTAAAAAAATATTAAAAATCGAAACCGATCAAACCGAACCGAATCGAACCGAATCAGACCGGTTCGGTTCGATTCGGTTTCTGACCAAAATCGGTTCGGTTCGGTTTTCATAAAAACTAAAATTTCGGTTTTCGGTTTATTCGGTTCGGTTCGGTTTTGAACCGAACCGACCGAATGCTCACCCCTACTCCTGTGGCTCTTCGGGATTCTATCTGTTTAGTGCTTCATATTGAGGAGAAGCCGGATTTGAGTAATTATTTGGGACTCCCTTCTCATGTTGGTAGTAATAAGAGGGAAGTGTTCAGTTTTGTTAAGGACCGTTTGTGGAAGCGGCTGAATTCATGGACTTATTGGAGAATTGGGAATGGCAGGTCAGTTTCTATTTGGTCTCACCCTTGGTGTAACAGCCCGGAACCGGTACCCCTCCGTAACGGCCCGAACCGCTACCGGCGCTAGGATCCAGATCAGCTTAAGGCCGCCGGGACCCGTAGCAAGCCAAACATACATCCTATCACCTGGTCAAATCCCATACATGATCAAAACTTTGACATAAAAACTCAAACATCTGATGTAGATACCGAGCTTGATCTGTATGCAACATAACTGAAAAACATAAAGAACCCCTTGCTAGAGCCCTCATCAAATGCTCTAGCTGGGTAAACATATCATACATCAAGCCGGAGTTACATCCAAAGAACTAGGACCTAACCTGTGCATGCCTCAAACCACAAACATAAGACCTCTACTAGGGTCCTCATCACACTCTAGCGTGGTAAACAACACATGCCACAAGATTAGTTCAAACACAACTCAACATCTAAAACATTACATACATCATGTACTACAAAGGGACTAACCAAGTCTTAGGGCCAAGCACAACACTAATCCATAAACATATCTCTGACAAGCTATTACATTACATCAATCTAAAATTACATGTCCACCTCTAAAACTACTAAAACTATTATAAGCATAACGTAACTTAGCCTTTACCCTGCTGACTTCAGAGCTCTGACTCAAACCTGCAAACTGGGGTTAAGGGAATGGGATGAGCTAAAAGCTCAGTGAGTAGAAACAAAGAAAACAGTTCATTAATTACATGCTTTCATGGAATGCATCATAACACAAAGAAATCACATAACTGGTCCGTCTCAGGGTTCATGCAAACCTCTATACCCTACGGACGTGTTTTTGAGAGTACCTTTCTTTTGCATGCATCATTACTCTCAAGGATCGGACATGACTCCAAAAATCCCTCTGTCGGTGCCCGGCTCCCCAAAGAAGCTCACAGGACTATAACATACATGACAGGGTACCTAGTCCACAGAGAGCTCACAAGGACTTTCCTACATGTACTTGTCCGGTTCTCAAAGGACTTACCCAAGACTCAATGACAAATATGGGCTATTGAAGTCGCCTTGGTCCAAACCTCCTCATCACATAAACAGCAATATATGCAATGCATCACATTCGTGAAACTAGTGCAATCATCCTATTACATATAAACATGATGCATGAGCATGCTTTAGGCGTTCGATTTTCTTAAAATAAAAGATTAGGTTAGTTCTACTCACCTCTGGCAGACGCCTGACTGACTCTGCAAAAGCTATCACTGATGGCCTCCTCGGTCCCTCGGGTCCGATCCTACACAGGTGGACTCGAATGAGGTGCCAAACACACTCTAACAACTCATAAACATATCCCCAAAAACCCCTCTAAACATCACTTAAACATGCATAGAAAACACCCAAGAAACGGCTGGACAGGGCACTTTCGGCGGCACCTTCGGCGGCCGAAAGTCCCCTCCAGAGACGAAACTCAGGTAGGTTCGGCGGCAGGTTCGGCGGCCGAAACTCCAGGACAGATTCGAAACTCGGCCTTCGGGGGCACGTTCGGCAGCCGAAAGACTGCCTCCCATGCAGGTTCGGCGGCCGAAACTCCTTTCGGCGACCGAACCTGGTCCCCTCTGGACGACAGGTCCAATTCTGCCTAGCCACAAACCAACTCAAAAACACCCCAAATCCTTACACACTCTCTCCCAAACATGCATACTCACTCCCACATGCATAAAAAGAGCATAAACTCAACATAGCATCATAAAAACATACATTTACATACTTTGGGCATAAAACCCACATAAAACCTAACATTGGGGAAAACCCCAACACATGCATATCTACCCATCCACATGCATCAAAACTCATTAAAACTTACTTAAAACATAATAAAAAGCATAGATCTACACTAACCTCTTGGAGATCGAGGGTTGGTGTGACCCGAACCTTGGAGATGTGGAGGAAACTAACTCCGGGGTCTCCAAGCTCCAAATCTTCGATCCAAGCTTAAAACAATCATAAAACTCATCAAAATCCTTGATGATGGGAAGAAAAACATGAAATCGACCAAGGGAGGACAAAAACTCACCTGAGCTCGAGAATGGGGAGAAAACTCGCCCATTTTCGGTCTGAGGCCCTTTTTATAGGTGACCGGCTGAACTACCTTCGGCGGCCAAACCAGCACCCTAAACTCCCCCATGTTCGGCGGCCGAACTTGAGGTTCGGCGGCCGAACCTGGTCTGTTCAAACTTGACTTTCGGAGGCCAAAAGCGCTCCCAAAACCTACTCATGTTCGGCGGCCGAACTTTACTTTCGGCGGCCGAACCTGGCAAATGCCTCCTTGGTCTTTTCTTTTAAAAACTCATACTCTTTTCATTTAAAACCATAAAATCATACGAAAACATTTTAGAAAACCTTTGTTTTACCCCTTCTAGAACACTACGACATCCGAAACTCCACCGGACGGTAGGAATTCCGATGCCTGAACTAGCCGGGTATTACATTCTACCCCCCTTACAAAAACATTCGTCCTCGAATGTTAAAACAACAAATAAACAAGCAAGCAAGTCACACGTCAAACTCACTCCTGAACTCCACAGACTTCTGTTGCGCTACTCTGGTCCTTTCCTTCTTCCTCCTTCTCTGCTTTTACTCTTCTCTTCTACTTTCTTTTCTACTCTTACTCTTCTCTTCTACTCTGTACTAACCTATCCTTTGCTCTAGCCTTCCCCTATCTAAACCCGAATCTTTGATCTATCCTAGGAAACAACCGGCTTTCGCTAGCTGATCCAGTAGATCTTCGATCCAAGGTAGAGATTACCTACTCTGGTAGTGACTTTGTCCAACAGCTTACCATCGCATACAAAGTCTCAAGGATTCATCCTTCGTTTCCCGCAACTATACTGGAACACTCCAGGGTGAGGTACTAGGTCGGATAAAATCCTTGTCTACCAAGTCTCATCACTGTTCCTATAACTCTCTCAACTCTGCAGGTGCCATCCTGTAGGGAAGAATAGAAATGGTTCTGCGTCCAGACACCACTTTTACTCCAACTCTATCTCCCTGACAGATGGTAAACGTGACAGCTCGTCTGGGAAGACAGCTAGGACTCTCTCTCTAACACTGAGGCTGGTTCCCTGACCTGACTACTAAACTCTCAAACAAGAGCTAGAACCATCTGACAACCCCTCCTACGCTCCCTACGAGCCTGACAGGCTGACATCAAACCTCTAGGCATCCTGCACTGTCCCCTCAACAGACTATCTCTGACCCATCCTGTCCTCTGAACCTGACTACTTTGTCTCCACAGACTCGGTAGCATCACAAGTAGAAAAGCCAATCCATTCCTAGAATGACGTCCAGACAGTCAAGTCTAAGACCTCAAGGTAGGGTGGAAGGCATCTACCCTCTACAGGCACTGAACTGAACTGGCAGACTGACTCTGCCATAGATGGATTACACTTGGGCCACTGACCCAAAGAGGACACTCTAACCTAGAAGCTGTCAACTCAACCCCTCAACGGCTCCTAGAGCAACTAAAGAAAGAGAAACACCAGGGTTCACAAAAACATACACATCAGAACATTCAAAAGTGAGCGTACCTGGCATCACTGTGTTTGATGTGTCTGCCCCTTGCTGAGCTTGAGTGAAGATCCGAGCCGGAGCTGACGGACCTTCTCCACGGGAACCTGCTGAAGAAAAGGCTGCCCCTCTTCCTCTGCCTCGACCACTATCCTGAAACAAGGCTGGAGCTGCTGGCTGAACCACATTACCTGGAGCTGCTTGCTGGAACTGAGCCATCCAGGATGCAGTAGGACACTCACGTGCCATGTGCCCCTCCTGTCCGCATCTATAACATAGGTTAGTCCCATAGCGGCAGGCTCCCTTATGCGGTCTTCCACACCTCATACAATTAGTAGTAACTGAACCAGAGCTCGAACCAGCACCACAACCTAGACTATCCCTCAACCTCTTCCACAGTCTACCCTTCCTAGTTCTGCCCCACTGTCTAGGGGTTCTTCCCCGCCTATTACCTCTCTTGGCAGCTGTACTCAGAATGGAGGGATCAACTTCTCCTGAACTTGAAATCTTGGAATCCTTAGTCTGCGCGTCATCTTTAGACCCTCCCATACTTTCCTCATCCATGTTCACTTGCAGACCTACATCCCTCCTCTGCACCATTCCTTCTCTGCTCTCATCGAAAAGCCTTCCAGGGTCCCTTGATGTTCCCCATCTGCAGACTCCACACGACTGTGCTCTCGGCAAAACAGGGGGAAAGGTATCCATACCTTCCCTCTCAGATGGAACTCTGGTCGAATCCGCAGATCGACGAGCACCTCGCATCCTGACTCCTCTGAAGCACACACACAAGCATGCAAACAACATCAGTATCATACGGTCCTTGCTGAGCTTGAGTGAAGATCCGAGCCGGAGCTGACGGACCTTCTCCACGGGAACCTGCTGAAGAAAAGGCTGCCCCTCTTCCTCTGCCTCGACCACTATCCTGAAACAAGGCTGGAGCTGCTGGCTGAACCACATTACCTGGAGCTGCTTGCTGGAACTGAGCCATCCAGG
This sequence comes from Manihot esculenta, assembly GCF_001659605.2. Lineage (NCBI taxonomy): Eukaryota > Viridiplantae > Streptophyta > Magnoliopsida > Malpighiales > Euphorbiaceae > Manihot > Manihot esculenta. The sequence continues at coordinate 3,705,510 of NC_035169.2, read as the reverse complement.
ATGCAGTAGGACACTCACGTGCCATGTGCCCCTCCTGTCCGCATCTATAACATAGGTTAGTCCCATAGCGGCAGGCTCCCTTATGCGGTCTTCCACACCTCATACAATTAGTAGTAACTGAACCAGAGCTCGAACCAGCACCACAACCTAGACTATCCCTCAACCTCTTCCACAGTCTACCCTTCCTAGTTCTGCCCCACTGTCTAGGGGTTCTTCCCCGCCTATTACCTCTCTTGGCAGCTGTACTCAGAATGGAGGGATCAACTTCTCCTGAACTTGAAATCTTGGAATCCTTAGTCTGCGCGTCATCTTTAGACCCTCCCATACTTTCCTCATCCATGTTCACTTGCAGACCTACATCCCTCCTCTGCACCATTCCTTCTCTGCTCTCATCGAAAAGCCTTCCAGGGTCCCTTGATGTTCCCCATCTGCAGACTCCACACGACTGTGCTCTCGGCAAAACAGGGGGAAAGGTATCCATACCTTCCCTCTCAGATGGAACTCTGGTCGAATCCGCAGATCGACGAGCACCTCGCATCCTGACTCCTCTGAAGCACACACACAAGCATGCAAACAACATCAGTATCATACGGTCCATGTGGAAACACATGAACCCACATCACATACATAGCATACATATCATAGCATATCATTGATGCACATGCATAATGTCATGGCATCTCACATCATCATCAAAAGACAGGACTCTACATCCTATCCTAGTGGACATGATCTTTGCCTATTGTGCTTGCCCTTCTATGACTTCTATGAGCCCGACACACTATAGGTCCGATCATGTGAACCTAGGGCTCCCCATACCCTATAGGTCCGATCATATGAACCTATAGCTCTGATACCACTCTGTAACAGCCCGGAACCGGTACCCCTCCGTAACGGCCCGAACCGCTACCGGCGCTAGGATCCAGATCAGCTTAAGGCCGCCGGGACCCGTAGCAAGCCAAACATACATCCTATCACCTGGTCAAATCCCATACATGATCAAAACTTTGACATAAAAACTCAAACATCTGATGTAGATACCGAGCTTGACCTGTATGCAACATAACTGAAAAACATAAAGAACCCCTTGCTAGAGCCCTCATCAAATGCTCTAGCTGGGTAAACATATCATACATCAAGCCGGAGTTACATCCAAAGAACTAGGACCTAACCTGTGCATGCCTCAAACCACAAACATAAGACCTCTACTAGGGTCCTCATCACACTCTAGCGTGGTAAACAACACATGCCACAAGATTAGTTCAAACACAACTCAACATCTAAAACATTACATACATCATGTACTACAAAGGGACTAACCAAGTCTTAGGGCCAAGCACAACACTAATCCATAAACATATCTCTGACAAGCTATTACATTACATCAATCTAAAATTACATGTCCACTTCTAAAACTACTAAAACTATTACAAGCATAACGTAACTTAGCCTTTACCCTGCTGACTTCAGAGCTCTGACTCAAACCTGCAAACTGGGGTTAAGGGAATGGGATGAGCTAAAAGCCCAGTGAGTAGAAACAAAGAAAACAGTTCATTAATTACATGCTTTCATGGAATGCATCATAACACAAAGAAATCACATAACTGGTCCGTCTCAGGGTTCATGCAAACCTCTATACCCTACGGACGTGTTTTTGAGAGTACCTTTCTTTTGCATGCATCATTACTCTCAAGGATCGGACATGACTCCAAAAATCCCTCAGTCGGTGCCCGGCTCCCCAAAGAAGCTCACAGGACTATAACATACATGACAGGGTACCTAGTCCACAGAGAGCTCACAAGGACTTTCCTACATGTACTTGTCCGGTTCTCAAAGGACTTACCCAAGACTCAATGACAGATATGGGCTATTGAAGTCGCCTTGGTCCAAACCTCCTCATCACATAAACAGCAATATATGCAATGCATCACATTCGTGAAACTAGTGCAATCATCCTATTACATATAAACATGATGCATGAGCATGCTTTAGGCGTTCGATTTTCTTAAAATAAAAGATTAGGTTAGTTCTACTCACCTCTAGCATACGCCTGACTGACTCTGCAAAAGCTATCACTGATGGCCTCCTCGGTCCCTCGGGTCCGATCCTACACAGGTGGACTCGAATGAGGTGCCAAACACACTCTAACAACTCATAAACATATCCCCAAAAACCCTTCTAAACATCACTTAAACATGCATAGAAAACACCCAAGAAACGGCTGGACAGGGCACTTTCGGCGGCACCTTCGGCGGCCGAAAGTCCCCTCCAGAGACGAAACTCAGGTAGGTTCGGCGGCAGGTTCGGCGGCCGAAACTCCAGGACAGATCCGAAACTCGGCCTTCGGAGGCACGTTCGGCAGCCGAAAGACTGCCTCCCATGCAGGTTCGGCGGCCGAAACTCCTTTCGGCGGCCGAACCTGGTCCCCTCTGGACGACAGGTCCGATTCTGCCTAGTCACAAACCAACTCAAAAACACCCCAAATCCTTACACACTCTCTCCCAAACATGCATACTCACTCCCACATGCATAAAAAGAGCATAAACTCAACATAGCATCATAAAAACATACATTTACATACTTTGGGCATAAAACCCACATAAAACCTAACATTGGGGAAAACCCCAACACATGCATATCTACCCATCCACATGCATCAAAACTCATTAAAACTTACTTAAAACATAATAAAAAGCATAGATCTACACTAACCTCTTGGAGATCGAGGGTTGGTGTGACCCGAACCTTGGAGATGTGGAGGAAACTAACTCCGGGGTCTCCAAGCTCCAAATCTTCGATCCAAGCTTAAAACAACCATAAAACTCATCAAAATACTTGATGATGGGAAGAAAAACATGAAATCGACCAAGGGAGGACAAAAACTCACCTGAGCTCGAGAATGGGGAGAAAACTCGCCCATTTTCGGTCTGAGGCCCTTTTTATAGGTGACCGGCTGAACCACCTTCGGCGGCCAAACCAGCACCCTAAACTCCCCCATGTTCGGCGGTCGAACTTAAGGTTCGGCGGCCGAACCTGGTCTGTTCAAACTTGACTTTCGGAGGCCAAAAGCGCTCCCAAAACCTACTCATGTTCGGCGGCCGAACTTTACTTTCGGCGGCCGAACCTGGCAAATGCCTCCTTGGTCTTTTCTTTTAAAAACTCATACTCTTTTCATTTAAAACCATAAAATCATACGAAAACATTTTAGAAAACCTTTGTTTTACCCCTTCTAGAACACTACGACATCCGAAACTCCACCGGACGGTAGGAATTCCGATGCCTGAACTAGCCGGGTATTACACTTGGTTGAAAGAGGCGCCTGACTCATTGGTTTCTACACCCCCTCCTCCGAATTGTACTCTTTCTGTTGTTGCAGATCTTATGATTGGCCATAGATGGAATGAGAGTTTAATAGCTCAGTTGTTCAATGACAGAGATAGGAGTTGTATTTTGAACATCCCTCTAAGTCTTTCTTCGCACCCAGATGCGTGGTGCTGGAAGTTTGCGTCCAAGGGTCACTATTCTGTCAAGAGTGCTTACAGATTTCTGGTTGCTGGGTTTCGACATAGGGAAGGTAGTGAGATATGGAGTCGTTTTTGGAAGACGAAGGTGCCTCCTAAAGTGCTTAATTTCTGCTGGCGTGCTTTAGTTAATGTTGTTCCTTGCCTCTCTTTGCTTCAGTCCAGGAGAGTTCCGATTGATTCTATGGGTCCGTTGTGTCATGAGGCTCCTGAGACTATCTTGCATATTCTTGTTCAATGTCCTTTTGCCCGCTATTAGCAGTAACAATTAGCCTAAGATAAGATAGATTAATTCAAAGTGTATTTATATTTTGTAGATTCCTTAGAATCATGAGCTTCTCTCTGTATTTAAACACTGTACACATTCATATCAAGATATACAAAAATACTCATCTTCCTTCCTAAGTAAATTTGGTATCAGAGCCATAGGAAAGAAAAAAAATAGCTTCAGATTCATCAACACCTTCTGATGTTTCTCATTCTTCTCCCCTTCAATCTTCGAATTTATTTTCTACCCCACCACACGCCCAACTTTCTTTTTCCTTGAAACTAAAGGAAACCAATTATTTAGCATGGAAGACACAATTTCTTCCTATCATCAAGTGTTATAATTTGAACCGACACATTGATGGAACTCCTGAACCAACACCAATTATCACAAATTCCACTACTTCTCAACCAGAGCCAAATCCAGAGTATCTCAAATGGATTCAAGAAGATCAGCTCCTTCTTAGCTGGATCTGTTCCTCTCTTACGGAGGAGGTGATGCCATATGTTACCGGTCTTGAAAGTGCTTTTGATGCCTGGAATTCTTTATCTGACGCTTTTGGTGCGAGTAATAGTGCGAAGAGGGTTCAATTACATATTGCCCTTCAGAATCTATCTCTAGGTGACAAACCTATATCTCTCTTTTTGCGAGAAGCAAAAGTTATTGCAGATGAGTTGGCAGCGGCTGGTACTCCCATTTCCACCGATGAGTTCAATGCAACAATTTTCCGGTTACTGCCTTCTGACTATCATCCAGTCATTGCTACTCTATCTGCTAGCAAAACGAAGGTACCATTCTCTGACCTGTCTGCTCAGTTGATGTCTCATGAGATTCTCTTGCAAAGTAGCAATCGTTCGACCACCACTACGCCTATTCTTGCGAATTTCTCTCGCCAAACTCAGTCTGGATCACGATCTAATCAACGTGGTCCGAATGCAAGACGTTCAGGTTCTAACTCCAAAGGGTCAAAGCGATGGTTTCCAAACCCTTGTCAGATTTGTGGCTTGAACAACCATCAAGCGAAATGGTGCCGCAAGCGCTATGATCAGGATTCTACTCCGATTACTGCCAATACAGCTACTACTATGACATCTGCTGATTCCACAACTTGGTTTGCAGACTCTGCTGCCTCACATCATATGACTCCCAATCTCTCTGCACTTGAGATCACTGATGAGTATAAGGGACCGGACAAGGTTACTTTAGGTAATGGATCGGATTTGGATATTCAGCATATTGGTAATCATATTATTCAAACTCCTGCTGCAAAACTTCATTTGAATAATCTTTTACATGTGCCTACACTGCAATCTCATTTACTATCTGTTAATAAGTTTGCCAAAGATAATGATTGCACCTTTAAATTTGACTCTTGCGGCTTTGTTGTGAAGCACAAACCAAGTAAGCGGGTTTTGATTACTGGTCCAGCCGAGGATGGTATTTACAAGTTCAGATTTCCACCTCCTGTTTCGCATCCTACAGCTATGGTTTCTGCGAGGACTACGCAACCAGATTGGCATTCAAGACTTGGTCATCCTTAACACTCAACAGTATCTTTTCTTATTTCAAAGTTTAATTTGCCGCATTCTTCAATAAAACAGTCATCCAACAGCCTTTGTGAAGCTTGCTGTTTGGGGAAGAGTAAACAACTTACTTTGCCTTTGACTGGAACTATTGCAAATAAACCATTAGCCTTGGTTCATGGTGATGTCTGGGGTCCTGCCCCCGAATTATCGTTTTATGGAGATCGATATTTTGTCATTTTTGTAGACGATTTTTCAAGATATTGTTGGTTATTTCCTATTAAGAAGAAAAGTGATGTTTGTTATGTTTTCATAAATTTTCGTAAACTTGTTGAAAGACAGTTTCAAACTCCACTGCTTGAATTTCAATCGGATTGGGGGGGGAGTTTCGCACTGTCCATAATTATTTGAAGGAATAGGGTGTTCATCATCGTATTACATGTCCGCACACTCATCAACAGAATGGTACAGTTGAGCGGAAAATTCGACATGTTGTTGACACTTGTCTTGCATTACTTGCTCACTCCTCGGTTCCCAAACGATTTTGGAATTTTGCAATGTCTACTGCTGTGTTCTTGATAAATCGATTGCCAACTTCAGTTTTACAAAATATTTCACCATATCAGAGGTTATTTTGTAAAGCTCCGGCTTATCAGTTTCTATGGGTCTTTGGTTGTACGGTTTATCCATTACTTAGGCCCTACAATCAGCATAAGTTTTCATACAGAACTGCTGCTTGTCTTTTTCTTGGCTATTCTCATGATCATTTGGGATATCTTTGTTTTAATCCTAATGATAACAAGTTGTATGTCAGCAGGCATATTCAATTTGATGAGTCCCGATTTTCATACAAGGAAACTCTTTCCACTGGTGCTTCGATTCTTGGTAAACCACATTCAGAAATAGATTATGTTCCATGGCTCACACTTTCAGTGCCGACTTCTAAGCCAATTAATTCAGAAAAGCAACCAGCTGCTGGATAAGTAGACACGCCATCTTCTGCTAGTCAGGAGAATCTTCTGCTATCGACAACTGAATCTGGATCAAACCCATGCTTGCCACAGCATATTCAGTCTTCAGATAGTTCTCTGCCGCAACAATCATCTGGAACAGGACTTGAACTTGCTTTGGTTTCTGAATCCAACACTACAACAACTGCTTCTTTGCCGTCGGAACAGCCACTTGATCCGATTTCTGCACCCACACCCGTCCACATCCTACAATGGTCTTGAGACCCAATCCTAAGAAGAAAACATTTGCTTACACTACAACTGTAAGTTCCCACTCCTCGCCTATGGAACCTTCTTGTTTTAGTAAAGCAATAAAAATACCCATTTGGAGAGAAGCAATGAGTAGTGAAATTACTGCTCTAATTCAACATCAGACTTGGGAATTGGTTCCTAAACCTTCGAATATTAATGTTGTGGGATGTAAGTGGGTCTTTAAAGTTAAACGGCATCCAGACGGTAGTGTTGAACGATGCAAAGCTCGGTTGGTTGCCAAGGGTTATAATCAAGTTGAAGGGCTTGACTATGCTGCCACTTTTAGTCCAGTGATCAAACCACCAATAATCCGTGTTGTTTTATCTCTAGCTGTTATGAAAGGATGGGATTTGCGGCACTTGGACATTTCCAATGCGTTTCTGAATGGGTTTTTGGAAGAAACTGTATATATGACCCAACCTCCTGGGTTTACTGATTCCCGATGTCCTACATATGTTTGTAAATTGAACAAATCCATTTATGGTCTTAAGCAGGCTCCTCGGGCGTGGTTTCAGAGATTAAGTTCTTTTCTATATGGCCTTGGTTTCTCCGGATCTCACACTGATTCTTCTCTTTTTATTAAAGAAGCCAACAGAGTTGTTTTATATAATCTTTTATATGTCGATGACATTGTCATCACTGGTAGTTCTTCTACTATGATTCAAGATTGTATACAGCAGATTGCTCATGAGTTTAAATTGTGCGATCTTGGCAAATTAAGTTACTTTCTTGGAATAGAAGTCCATCATCACAAAAATGGCATTCTTCTTTCTCAACACAAGTATCTTCAAGATTTGCTTCAGCACACTAAAATGGAACATGCAGTGGCTGTAAAAATGCCTATGGCTACCAATTGTCAATTACATCTTGAAAATGGTGAACCAATGGCTGAACCAGATTTGTATCGACGAACGGTAGGTGCTTTGCAATATGCTTGTTTGACACGACCCGATTTGGCATTTTTTGTCACCAAACTTTGTCAATTTCTCTCGAAGCCAACGATGACTCATTGGACAGCATGTAAGAGAGTCCTTCGCTATGTTAAGGATACAATTCAACAAGGGTTATTTATTACACCATCTCCTAATAGCAGACTCCAAGCCTTCTGTGATGCTGACTGGGCAGGAAGTTTGCAAGATCGTCGATCTACCGGTGGCTTTGCCATCTATTTTGGGACAAATTTAATTTCTTGGTCCGCTAAGAAACAACCTACCGTTGCAAGATCTTCCACAGAGGCCGAATATAGAGCTGTTGCGAATACGACAGCTGAACTGATTTGGCTTCTGTCTTTACTTAAGGAATTGTGACAACCTTTGCTTAACCCAACAATCATTTGGTGTGATAATATTGGCGCTTCATATTTAGCTGTCAATCCATGTTTTAAAGCCCGAACGAAACACATAGAAGTAGATTTTCACTTTGTTCGGGAGCAAGTCAAGGAAGGAACTATCATTGTACAGTTTATTTCATCGGTTGATCAATTAGCCGATATTTTTACAAAACCCCTTAGCACCAGTCGATTTCAGCAGCATAAATACAAGCTTCGACTTCTCACCCGAGATTCTAAGCTTGAGAGGGGGTATTAGCAGTAACAGTTAGCCTAAGATAAGATAGATTAATTCAAAGTGTATTTGTATTTTGTAGATTCCTTAGAATCAGGAGCTTCTCTCTGTATTTAAACACTGTACACATTCATATCAAGATATACAAAAATACTCATCTTCCTTCCTAAGTTAATTCCCGCAGTTGTTGGTTGAGTTCGCCTTTGGGTTGGCCTGCATTCTCCGCTGCCTCTCTTAGGGAATGGTTCTCTTTAGCCTTCCTTACTGCTTCTACGGAGAATGCTTTCCTTATTCTAATGATATGTTGGGCTTTGTGGCATAACAGAAATAATGTTGTTTGGAAAGCTCAGGGTTGAACTGCGAGTGGTGTGTTCTTCATGGCACTGAATTTTTTGCAGCAATGGAGGGGGGCCTGCTCTGATTCTACCAGCTGCACCAATGTTGTGTCGGCTTTGACTGTCTGGTCTCCTCCACCGCAGGGTTGGATTAAGGTTAATATTGATGCCTCTTTAAACTCGCAACGAAGTTCACTAGGCTTCGGCTGTGTAGTCCGAGATACTAATGGTAGATTTATGGCGGCTAAAGCAGGCTGTTTTTGCAGTCAGATGGAGGTTAATTGTGCTGAGGCAATGACTTTTCGAGAGGCGTTGAGCTGGATTAAAGAGTGCGGATGGGATCAAGTTCTTTTCGAATCGGACGCTCAGGTTCTTGTTGTGTCCATTAACAATGTTTCGTTAGATGATTTATCACCTTTTGGTCTTTTGGTTCAAGATTGTAAATTGCTTCTATCCAGTTATGAAGAAGCAAGATGTAGTTTTATTCATAGGTCTGCGAATGATGTCGCTCATGTTCTAGCAACATCGGCTCATTCTGAGTCAGGTCAAGGAGTTTGGGTTCATGTCCCTCCTTCTCATATAGTTTCTTTGATCGCTTTGAACTAATGATATTTCTCTCCTTTTCAAAAAAAAATAATTTGATTGGTTATTTAAAATATTTAATTTGATTGGTTAATTATATTAGTTTTCTATTAAAATTTAAATCAAAATTTTATTATAATCTAATAAAAAAAATAACTAAAATTTAAAACTTCCAACTTAAAAGATCATCAAAAGTATGAATATTTTTAATGCTGAATATTTGAGTTTGTGGCTAAAATTTTTGGATTAAATAATTCATACTAATAATTTTTAGCAATAAACATTTAATAAAAATATTAAATTTTTGATAATTTTATATTTTTATGATTAAATTCACACAGTAATTTAATTTTCTAATTTAACATTTATTATGTAATCTTATAGATAAAATGTTTATAATTTTAATTTTTATGAAATTTTGTACATAAATATATTCATACTTTAAAAATATTTTTTTTATATAATTTATAATACAATATATTGTATATTAAATGCATAGAAATAATTTAAATATTATAAACTTACGTTAATATTATTAATAATAAAATGAAATAACAAATAAAATTTAGAATGCAAAATACATTTAGTGAGTTTAACATTTCAAAATTTTATTATTTTGAAATAATTTTATATATTAATTTTTTACTGATATTAATTAAAATTGTAATATTTTTATATGAAAAATTAATAAAAAAAAATTATAAAATGTGGCGCATATAAACAATTCCCAATTTCCTTTTGTTATCCTTACCACTTTACCAGCAGGCAGAGAGCCTTCCTTTTCCGATTCTCTATTTCCATTCCTCATTCCCAATCTCCGATCCATCCCTAAAAACAACTGACAAGAGATCGATGATGATGAAGATGCCTTGGAGGAGCAGGAGCTTCCATCTTCAGCTACAAGGGGCAATTGGTACCATTCAATCTCCATTCCTATTCTTATTTACCAATTATTGCCATTCTTCTACTTCCACACTTGAAGATGCACGCTTCTTGACAAATAACTTCAAATCTGCTTCTTTTACCCACATTGATGATGCCATTGCTTCCTTCAATCATGTAATTCATAAGCATCCTCTGCCTTCTAGGGTTCCATTTAATAGATTCTTATCTGCCCTTGTGAAAATGAAACAATACCACACTGTCCTTTCCATGTCCAAAACAATTGAATTGCTAGGAATCTCTCACGATGTTTATTCTCTTAACATCTTAATTAATTGCTTCTGCCGTTTACATCTTGTGGATTTTGGCTTCTCTGTTTTTGGTAAGATGCTCAAATTCGGATTGGAGCCTACCACTGTGACATTTACTACCTTAATTAATGGGCTTTGTAAGGGGAGTAAATTCGATAAAGCAGTGGAATTTTTCGATGATATGGTTGCACATGGTTATCAACCTGATGTTTATACTTACAGTACGATGATAAACGGAATGTGTAAATTTGGGAAAACAAATGTGGCTATTGGGCTACTAAAGGGAATGGCTGATAGAGGTTGTGAGCCAAATGTTGTGACATACAATGCAATCATTGACGCTCTTTGCAAGGATGAGCTAGTTGGTGAGGCTTTAGAGCTCTTCTCTCAAAGGAGGAATAAGGGCATTTCACCTAATGTCATCACTTACAATAGTTTAATTCATGGTGTTTGCAAATTAGGCCAAAAGAACCAAGCTTTGGCCTTGATGAATGAAATGGTGGAGCAAAACATATTACCAAATGTTTATACCTTCAGTGTATTGATCGATGCTCTTTGTAAGGATGGAATGGTTTCAGAGGCTCAAAATACATTCAATGTAATGGTTCAAAGAGGTGTAGAGCCTGATGTGGTCACCTACAATTCCTTAATTGATGGTCTTTGCATTTCAGACCAATTCAAGGAAGCTTTGGCCTTGTTGAAAGAAATGGTGGGGAGGAACATATCCCCTGATGTTTTTACCTTCAATATATTGATTGACACTCTTTGTAAGAAAGGACTGGTTTCAAATGCACAGAATATAATCAAGATAATGATTCAAAGAGGTGTGGAACCTGATGTTGTCAATTATAATTCATTGATGGATGGATATTGTCTGTTCAACCAAATTGATAAGGCTAGAAAGCTATTTGATCTGATGGTGACCAATGAAATAGCTGACATTTTTAGCTACAGCATTTTGATCAATGGATATTGTAAGTGCAAAATGATAGATGATGCAAAGGAAATTTTTGATGAAATGTATCATAAAGGTTTAGTTCCTGATGCTGTTACTTATCATACTCTTATAAAGGGTATGTTTCAAGCAGGAAGGCCCCAAAATGCAAAAGAGCTCTTTAAGGATATGTGCTCTCATGGTCAACAACCAAATATAGTAACCTTCTCAATTATGATTGATGGCTTGTGTAGTCAAGGGAATCTCGATGAAGCACTCACCCTGTTGAAAAAAATTGAGGAAAGCCAGTTGAAGCCTGATCTTGTGACCTATTGCATTCTGATCAATGGTATGTGCAAAGCTGGCAAGATTAATGATGCCAAGGAACTGTTTTCTAGTCTTTTTGAAAATGGTTTACGACCTAATGTTTATGTATATAGTGCAATTATGAAAGGACTTTGCCGAGAAGGATTAATAGACGAAGCGTATAAGGTATTTAGAGACATGGAAAAGGGAGGATGTTTACCGAATAATTGTTGTTATAATATCATCATTCAAGGGTTTCTCAAGCATGAGGATTTACCAAAAGCAGCAGAACTAATCAATGAAATGGTTGACAAGGGATTCTCTGCCGATGCTACTACCATCGAATTGGTAGTACGTTTATTGTGCAATGATGATCTCATTCTGAGGCTTTTAAAGGTGCGCAATGAGGGATCAGCAAACTAAAGTTGTTATATCTTGACCATTCAAGTGTGTCTTGGAGCGCAACTTGGTAATTACCTTTTTCAAATATAATAGATATGTAATTTAACTAACTTCTTCAAATATCGTTTTTAATTTCAATCAGCTGTGATTCTCTTCCACAAAACGAAAATTTCTAACACTGCAAATTACCTGTGGTGGAAACCATGATATGTGTGTGCCTTTCGCTTGAATTCAGACATGGACTAGATCTCTTTGATATAAGATTGTTGATGAATGGAGGTCATGGATTTCTAATCATCAAGTTGCTGGTAAACCCACCCTCTCTATTACAATTTTTTTATGGCTGCTACTACAGCCTTAACTCGAGAGCTCAGTCCTAGAATTGAGTTGAGAACTAAAACTACTTGGTTCCATACTACAATGCCTAAGAATCTTTATCTATTTTTGTTTTTGTGCTCAATGACCTTTCAAAATGCTATCATTTCTCTTGTAGGTACTTGTAAGGATATGACTACAACTTCACCTTTCTAACCATAAAGGTATAAGCAATCCATTTTTGCTTCGTTATTATAATTTTTAATAATAATGAAACTAATGATTATAAACCAGTGTGCTTTAATTGAGAATTGATTTAACAATTATACTACACTATAAATGCAGGGTGCAGGATATACAGTCCCAGAATACAAGGTAAGAGAATCACTAGACTTCTACAGCTGTTGGTTGGATGAAATGTCACTAAAATTATAGACAACAGAAAATGTTATGGGAATTGAGGGAAAAGCAAACATCCTCTTTGTCAATGTGGTATATAACGGATATATTTTAGTGTTGGACCACCATTTGAGTTATTTATATGGTGCATTTTGCGATACATTTGTGTGGTGTTATGAATGGGAAACGCATTGTTTCTTACTGTTTGAGATGTTAGTTAAGTTAGGCAAGAAAAGTTGTTTTGGTTGTTTCTTTTCTCCTTTCAGCAGTATATAATGAGACATCTTATGATTTTACCACTTTCTAAACCTTGTAGTATACTCAATAAAATTTTCTTTGGGCTCTTGTTTGTACATGATATTTTTCTTTTTGCAAGATGCATCATTCTTGAAGTTTTTGTGACTGCATCCATGGGAAATGGTTTGTTAGAGAAGGTGGGGCTGACAGGGTACATATTGAGAGGTAGGAAACCAATTGCAAAATGATTCAGATCCTTTGACTCTTCAAAACTCAGATAATCCAAGTAGGATTCTCATATCTATCTGCACCGTTAAATTTAGTAAATTATTCGACTTGGAGTATGTCTATGACTATGACAGTTGCTTTAAAGAAAGATTTGGGCAACTTATACACCAATTAAAGAAAGAAATAAGTCAAGAATGTATATCAGTTGTTGTTTACTTTAGAAAATTGAAGAAACTATGGGATAAACTTGGTGTTTTAAAGCATCATTAAAGATATGAGTTTGTTTTTAGTATAATTCTATGTTCAGCTTCCTCATTCTTAAAAGAAAAGTTAAGAAGTTAGAAAGTTGGGAGTGGAGGAAAGAGTTTCATATAGATTTTGTGACTTTTGGAAAGCTTTTGTGCATGTTAGAGATACTTGCTGATTGGTTTAGAAATTATAAGCAAAAGAAAGAGGATGAAAATCAGACATATGCAGCCACTGAGACAAGCAACTGCAATTGGTCCTACTAGCGATTGGAATGCTAGTTTAGCAGCCTTCAGCTATTTAACAGGACTTTTTGTCCAAATTTATTTATGAACAAGTTCATAAAAGGCAGGTTAGCTCTATATATAACACAGGTATAATCAAAGAAGGTGGCAGGAAAAATTGAATCTCACATTAGATCTTTCTTGTGGTCCAGTAGTGTCAATTATAATTTATTTTTATTAATATAATTTATTTAATTAATTTATAATATAATATTTTAATGGATTAAAAAATTATATAAATATACATTATTTAAAATATTTTAATTTCATTTGTTCGATTAATTTACTATTTTAATTTAATTTATGTTCTATTAACAAATATAATATGAAAATTTTAATAGATTGAGTATTTTATTGAAACTATTTTATGTTTTAATAATTTACTTATATTAAGACTATTATTAATAATTAAAATTCTAATGCTATTATAATAACATATCAAAATAAAAAGTTTTAAATTTTTTTAATAAGAGTACAGTTTTATGAATAATATTTTTTTATTATATTAAAATCATATTATAAAGAAAATAATTAATAATAAATATTATACATGTTAAAAAATTAGTTATACCTTTCAAATTATAAATGTTTAAATATAATTTATTATTGAATATCTATAATTTTACGTAAAATAAAAATATAAAATTATTTAAAATTTATTCGTATCTTTCAAATTATAAATTACTAAGTATAATTTATTACTGGAAATTACTAATTTTAAATAAAGTAAAAATATATTATTATTATTATTATTATTATTATTATTATTATTATTAATTTTGAAATTCATATTGTATTAGGATAAAGTTTTTTTGCAATTATAATTTATATATAATTGGACTATAATAATTTTCTTAAAAAAATATATGTTAATGATAATTTTATTAAATAACAGATATTAGCAAATAGAAAGTTGAATATTTCAATTATAATAAAAAATCAACTAAAATGATATATTTTCTTAATTTTATTTATTATAATTTTTTTAGATAACTTTGATTAAATATATTCATATAATAATGTGATATTAAGATAATAGGAACCCAAATTTAATTGCCTATTTGCAATAATAATAATAATAATATAAAAAATTAATAAAGAGATAAAATAAAAATAACAGTAAAATATTGTTTAATTTGTGAAAGTGTTAAACATGGTTGTAGAGAAATAGAGTGGTTTACTGGAGTTTTTGGAACCAGAGGAATATTTATATTTTTTGAAAGGCAAACTCAAAGCGGCCCTTTAAAAAGAGAGATTAATGTCGATTAGACTATGAATTCTATTAAAGGTTCTTATACTCCATTTCTGATTAGATTGATAGGAAAAGGAAAGATAGACGGATTTGTTTGTATCTATTTAATTTTATAAATTAATTAAATGTTTATTTACAAATATGTTGGTAATTCACTAACAATGTCAATCTGTTAGTAAATTTAGGGATGTAAATGAAATAAACTGTTCGTGAGCTATTCGAGATTCTGTTTGATAAAAACTCGACCGAGCTCAACTTGATTTCTAAACGAGTCAAATTCG
The DNA here is from genome assembly GCF_001659605.2 of Manihot esculenta. Lineage (NCBI taxonomy): Eukaryota > Viridiplantae > Streptophyta > Magnoliopsida > Malpighiales > Euphorbiaceae > Manihot > Manihot esculenta. The sequence goes on along the minus strand of NC_035169.2, from coordinate 3,690,380 downwards.
AACGAGCTCAATTCGTTTTCTAAACGAGTCAAGCTCGAACTTAATTTTTAGACTTGTTTAGTAAATGAGCCAAATTTAAGCTCCATAGTATTCGACTCATTAAGACTCGTGAGTTCGGCTCGTTTTCGAATTCATGAGCAGTAGATTCGTGAACAGTCTCGTTACGCAAATTAAGATTAATATCAGAATAGAAATAAATTCAAATCCTACATATATTTTCATGAGTTAAATATAAATTTTCTAAAGTCATTATAAAAAATTTTTGGATTTCCAACGGATTTTACTAATAGATTTTATCAATGTACTTTAATTAATTAGTAATTTTAACGGTTTTCTAATGAATTTAAAAATTTATCGATAATTCTTAATATAAACAAATTATGTAAAAATTTACCAACATATTTAAAATTTAAAATTTGTCGTTAATCCATTGGTATTACTAATAGATTTAAAAATTCGTTGAAAATTTATAAATTTATAAAATAATTAGTGTTAAAATTTATTAACAGATTTAAAATTTATTAGTAAATATTCAATATTCGGTTTGATAAAAACTCGATCGAACTCAACTCGATTTCTAAACGAGCCAAACTCAAACTTAATTTTTAGGCTTGTTTAGTAAATGAGTCAAATTTAAGCTCCATAGTATTCGGCTCATTAAAACTCGTGAGTTCAGTTCGTTTCCGAGTTTATGAGACTCATGAATAATCTCGTTAAGCAAGTTGAGATTAATATCATAATAGAAATAAATTCAAATCGTACATATACTTTCATGAGCCAAATCTAAATTTTCTAAAATCACTACAAAAAATTTTCGGAATTTTAACGGATTTTACCAATAAATTTTATCAATGTAATTTAATCCATTAGTAATTTTAATAGTTTTCTAATGAATTTGAAAATTCATCGGTAATTATTAATATAAATAAATTATGTAAAAATTTACTACTGGATTTAAAATCCGCAGGTAATTTATAAATTTATAAAATAATTTGTATTAAAATTTACTAACAAGCTTAAAATTCATTAGTAAATTTGTTGGTAATTTATTAACAATTTCAATATGTTATTAAATTTAGGACTATAAATGAACCAAATTATCTGTGAGTTATTTGAGGTTCAGCTCGACGAAATCTCGACTGAATTTGACTCGATTTCCAAACGAGCCAAGTTCAAACTTAATTTTTAAACTTGTTTAGTAAACGAACTAAATTTAAGTTCCATAGTATTCGACCCACTAAGACTCGTAAGTTCGGTCTGTTTTCGAGTGCATAAGCAGGCTCGCGAATAGACTTGTGAACATTCTCATTAAGCAAGCTGAGATTAATATCATAAGAGAAATAAATTCAAACCCTGCATATATTTTCATGAGCGAAATCTAAATTTTTTAAAGTTCAGCTCTATATATTTTAATTATACACTTAAAACTTGCATATGTTTGGATCGTTAAGAGCTCATCTTTATAAGTTTATGAGCGAATTTGTATATATACTTATTTAGTTTTATATTTATTAGTTTTAAAGTAAAACTCATTATACATGTAAATAAATTGAACTATTCGTGAACTATATGAAACTAAACTCGATAAAAACTCAACTCGTCTAAATTCGTTTGCTAAACGAGCCAAATTTAACCTTATTAGTATTTGACTCGATTTTGAAATGAGTAAAACTCGAGTTCATCTCGAGTTTGAAAAATTTTTAACGAACTAAATTTGAACTATTCAAAATTCGGCTATGCTTGGTTCATTTGTAACTCTAAGTAAATTTTAGAAATCCCTCAAACAAACTCCCCTTCTCTTTCTCATTTCATCTCCCTCAAACTTCTCTTCTCCGTTTTTACAATTTCCACGAGTAGGATTATCATATTAGGGAGGGCGCAGGATGGTTAAATTCTATAAACTTTTCATCTCTCTTAGAGATTGCTTGTGGTAGTAGCAAAAATGGTTTAGTTGTATAAAGTGTTTGAATGAATGAAAGTAGTTATTTTGTAATGTTTGTTTTGATTGAAAGATATGAGAAATTGAAAATAGTGAAAATTATTATTATTGAAAATGTAATTTATTATTGAAAATCATAATTTTAAATAAATAAAAATATATTATTTTAATTTTGAAATTCATATTGTGTTAGGATAAAGTTTTTTTTAACTTACAATTTATATAGAATTGGACTACAATAATTTTTTAAAAATTATATTTAATGATAATTTTATTAAATAACATATATTAGCAAATAAAAAATTGAATATTTCATTTATAATAATAAAATCAACTAAAATAATACATTTTCTTAATTGTATTTTATTACAATCTTTTTAGATAGCTTTGATTAGATATATTCATATAATAATGTGATATTAATTATCGCAATAGGACACCAAATTTAATTGTCTATTTAAAATAATAATAATGATATTATTATATTATATATTATATAAAAAAATTAATAAAAATATACAAAAATGAGGGTAAAATATTGTTTTATGTGGAGATGAAATCTCTACTTTAGTATCTATATTTTCAAAATCCATATTGAGTTTTTAATGGTTTAATAAATAGATTAAATGGTCAATGCCATTAATATGTTAATTGAATATTTAGCGGTACACATTATCTGAAAGTTAATATAATGAAAAACTCTAATATCCAAAATTCTTATGACACTTGGAAAGAGAAATAAGAGCATTTCCCTCTATTAACTTTGTCTATATAAAACACATCATTATCTGTCCAAAGAGAGTGGGACAGAGCAATGAGAGAAAACATCCATTTCTTTAAAAGTTTTAAATTTGGTTGCACAAAAATAGAATGGAGCTTTTGGAATTAGAGGAACACTTGTGTTTTGGAGGCAAACTCAAAGCGGTAATACGGTGATTCAAATCACCTGGCTTTGAGAAGGAGATATCTCAACGTCAATTAGACTATATATGAGTCCTACCATATATTTTAATGTTCTACTTTTGATTAGATCTTAAAGAAGGAGAGATAGTTTGATTTCAAGAAGTGATTTGTTCAGAGATCACGTAGGCAACTAGTTTAGGGTTTTGCTATCGCTTTTCTCGAAGGAAAAGCTACAGCGAAGGAAGTACATGCCCATAAAGATACACTTCTCCATATTCAATTTAGTACTCTAGTTATAAATGTGATAAATTGAAAATATTTAATTTTATTATCTAAAAATTTAAAATTTTGAATATAAATATAGATTAATCTAAATATTTAGATTATTTATCATTTTGCGAATCATTTTGCTTCCATTTAATTTTACAAACAGATTTTATGTTCGTTTACAAATCCAAACATATCCGTTTAATTTTACAAGCAAATGTCTATAACTTCTAGGATTGCCTTCAAAATTCTAGAATATAAAGATGTTTAGTAAAATAGGATCATTAATAAAAAATGTAAATATTTTTAGTATTGAGTCAAAACACAATTCTAATTCATAATAAGATAATCAACACTCAATATTTTAGTTTGTGGCTAAAATTTTTGAAATAAATAATTCATACTAATAATTTTTAGCAATAAACATTTAATAAAAATATTATATTTTTTATAATTTTATATTTTTATGATTAGATTCACACAGTCATTTAATTTTCTAATTTAACATTTATTATGTGACCTTATAAATAAAATGTTTATAATTTTAATTTTTATGAAATTTTGTACATAAATATATTCATACTTTAAAAATATTTTTCTTATAATTTATAATACAATATACTGTATATTAAATGCATAGAAATAATTTATATATTATAAATTTACGTTAATATTAATAATAATAAAATAAAATTTAAAATGTAAAATATATTTAGTGAGTTTAACATTTCAAAATTTTATTATTTTGAAATAATTTTATATATTAATTTTTTACTGATATTAATTAAAATTGTAATATTATTCAAATAAAATGTCAAAATAAAAATGTGCCAAACAGTTCTCATGAGAGTTAACCTTTGTAAAAAAAATTAATTTTTATTATACTAAAATAAAGTAATTAATAATAAAAAATTATATAACGTTACTCATCTTAAATTTCTAATTATATTATACAATTAGACTATTTATTCTCTCCTCATCTATATTATATACAATTAGACTATAATAATATTTTTAAAAATATACATTGATAATTATTTATTAAATAAGGAATATTATTTAATAAAATAAAAAATCATTATTCTACAATTATATTTATAATATTTTATTTAAAAAAATAAAATTAACAAAATTAATTAATTTTTAAATAAATTTAATTAGATATAAGGTACGGTTAAAATAAAATATTATTTTTATGAAAATAAATTTAATTAAGTCTATATATTTTTATTAAGAGTCAAATAAATTTAATTTAAAATTTTTAAAATTTTAAGTTAATTAAACTATGAGTTTTATTAAAGGCTAAATAGATTCTAACTTAATATTATTTTTTAATAATAAAATATTATTTTTATAATTTAAAACATTAAAATTTTAGTATTTTAATTATCATAAAAATTTTAAAAAATATATAAATATAATAAATAATTTTTAAAATTATAAAATAAAGTTTTATCATATAAAAATTTTTATTATTAAAAAATAATATTATGTTAGATTATGATTTATTTGATTTTTGAGTAATAATATAGAGGCTTAATATTTTTATATGAAAAATTAATAAAAAAAATTACAAAATGTGTTGCATATAAACAATTCCCAATTTCATTTTGTTATCCTTACCACTTTACCAGCAGGCAGAGAGCCTTCCTTTTCCGATTCTCTATATCCTTTCCTCATTCCCAATCTCCGATCCATCCTAAAAACAACTGACGAGAGATCGATGATGATGAAGATGCCTTGGAGGAGAAAGAGCAGGAGCTTCTATCTTCAGCTACAAGGGGCAATTGGTACCATTCAATCTCCATTCCTATTCTTATTTACCAATTATTGCCATTCTTCTACTTCCTCACTTGAAGATGCACGCTTCTTGACAAATAACTTCAAATCTGCTTCTTTTACCCACCTCGATGATGCCATTGCTTCCTTCAATCATGTAATTCATAAACATCCTCTGCCTTCTAGGGTTCCATTTAATAGATTCTTATCTGCCCTTGTGAAAATGAAACAATATCATACTGTCCTTTCCATGTCCAAAACAATTGAATTGCTAGGAATCTCTCACAATGTTTATTCTCTTAGCATCTTAATTAATTGCTTCTGCCGTTTACATCTTGTGGATTTTGGCTTCTCTGTTTTCGGGAAGATGTTCAAATTCGGATTGGAGCCTACCACTGTGACATTTACTACCTTAATTAATGGTCTTTGTATAGAGAGTAAAATGGACAAAGCTGTGGAATTTTTCCATGATATGGTTGCACGTGGTTATCAACCTAATGTTTATACTTACAGTACGATAATAAACGGAATGTGTAAATTTGGGAAAACAAATGTGGCTATTGGGCTACTAAAGGGAATGGCTGATCGAGGTTGTGGGCCAAATGTTGTGACATACGGAGCAATCATTGACGCCCTTTGCAAGGATGAGCTAGTTGGTGAGGCTTTAGAGCTCTTCTCTCAAATGAGGAATAAGGGCATTTCACCTACCGTCATCACTTACACTAGTTTAATTCATGGTGTTTGCAAATTAGGCCAAAAGAACCAAGCTTTGGCCTTGATGAATGAAATGGTGGAGCAGAACATATTACCGAATGTTTATACCTTCAATGTATTGATTGATGCTCTTTGTAAGGATGGAATGGCTTCAGAGGCTCAAAATACATTCAATGTAATGATTCAAAGAGGTTTAGAGCCTGATGTGATCACATACACTTCCTTAATTGATGGTCTTTGCATTTCCGACCAATTCAAGGAAGCTTTGGCCTTGTTGAAAGAAATGGTGGGGAGGAACATATTCCCTAATGTTTTTACCTTCAATATATTGATCGACACTCTTTGTAAGAAAGGACTGGTTTCAAATGTAGAGAATATAATCAAAATAATGATTCAAAGAGGTGTGGAACCTACCGTTGTCACTTATAGTTCATTGATGGATGGATATTGTCTAGGCAGCCAAATTGATAAGGCTAGAAAGGTATTTGATCTGATGGTGACCAATGAAATAGCTAACATTTTTAGCTACAACATTTTGATCAATGGATATTGTAAGTGCAAAATGATAGATGATGCAAAGGAGTTTTTTGATGAAATGTCTCATAAAGTTTTAGTTCCTAATGCTGTTACTTATAATACTCTTATAAAGGGTATGTTTCAAGCAGGGAGGCCCCAAAATGCAAAAGAGCTCTTTAAGGATATGTGCTCTCATGGTCAACAACCAAATATAGTAACCTTCTCAATTATGATTGATGGCTTGTGTAGACAGGGGAATCTCGATGAGGCACTCACACTATTGAAAGCAATGGAGAAAAGTCAGTTGAAACCTAATGTTGTGATCTATAGCAGTCTGATCAATGGTATGTGCAGAGTTGGGAAGATTAATGATGCCAAGGAACTTTTTTCTAGTCTTTCTGAAATTGGTTTACAACCTGATGTTTATGTATATAGTGCAATTATGAAAGGACTCTGCCAAGAAGGATTAATGGATGAAGCGTATAAGGTATTTAAAGACATGGAAAAGGTAGGATGTTTACCAAATAATTGTTGTTATAATATCATCATTAAAGGGTTTCTCAGGCATGAGGATTTACCAAAAGCATCAGAACTAATCAATGAAATGGTTGATAAGGGGTTCTCTGCTGATGATGCTACCACAGAATTGGTAGTACATTTATCGCGGAATAATAATCTCATTCTGAGGCTTTTAAAGGTGCGCAATAAGGGATCAACAAACTAAAGTTGTTATATCTTGACCATTCAAGTGTATCTTGGAGTGCAACTTGGTAATTACCTTTTTCAAATATAATAGATAAGTAATTTAACTAACTTCTTCAAATATCATTTTTAATTTCAATCAGCTGTGATTCTCTTCCACAAAACTAAAATTTCTAAAACCGCAAATTACCTGTGGTGGAAATCATGATATGTGTGTGCCTTTCGCTTGAATTCAGACATGGACTAGATCTCTTTGATATAAGATTGTTGATGAATGGAGGTCATGGATTTCTAATCATCAAGTTGCTGGTAAACCCAACATCTCCATTACAATTTTTTTTGGCTGCTACTATAGCCTTAACTCGAGAGCTCAGTCCTAAAATTGAGTTGAGAACTAAAACTAATTGGTTCCGTACTACAATGCTTATGAATCTTTATTTTTATTTTTGTGCTCAATGACCTTTTAAAATGCTATCATTTCTCTTGTAGGTACTTGCAAGGATATGACTACAACTTCTCCTTTCTAACCGTAAAGGTATAAGCAATTCTTTTTTGCTTAATTATTATAATTTTTAATAATAATGAAAATAATGATTATAAACCAGTGTGCTTTAATTGATAATTGATTTAACAATTAGACTACACTATAAATGCAGGGTGCAGGATATACAGTCCCATAATACAAGGTAAGAGAATCACTCTACTTCTACAGCTGTTGGTTGGATGAAATGTCACTAAAATTATAGAAAACAAAAAATGTTATGGGAATTGAGGGAAAAGCAAACATCCTCTTTTTTGGTTTCTTGGTTTACAGAAATCTACCAATTTTATTTGTTGAGATTGTTGAATCGTGTGATAGTAAATTAGTTTCAATAGCTGTATATTAAGGAAAAATACTTAGGAAATCATTTCTGTATGATATATCTTTATTATATAATAATAATACAATCAAGTATGACCATTTTGTCAATATGGTATATAACAAATATATTTTAGTGTTGGACCACCTATTGAGTTATTTATGTGGTGCATTTTGTGATACGTTTGTATGTTGTTATGAAGGCGAAACACATTGTTTCTTACTGTTTGAGAAAAGTTAGGCAAAAAAAGTTGCTTTGGTTGTTTCTTTTCTCCTTTCAGCTGTAAATTATGCGAGATTTTGTGTTTAGCACGTTGTAAACCTTGTAATATACTCAATAAAATTTTCTTTGAGCTTTTGTTTATACATGGTATTTTTCTTTTTGCTTGCTGCGTAATTCTTGAAGCTTTTTTTTTTTTTTTTATTCTGCATCCATGGCAAATGGAAGTGTTAGTTTTGTCAGAGAAGGTAGGGTTCGACAGGGTACATATTGAGAGGTAGGAAACCAATTGCAAATAATTCAGATCCTTTGATTCTTTAAAACTCAGATAATCCAGGTATGATCTTTATATCTGCACATTTAAATGGACTAAATTATTGGAGTTGGAGTATATCTATGATGCTTTAAGAGCAAAAGACAAGTTAGGATTTGTAAATCGTTGTGTGCAAATTCCTCCTGTTGGCTCCACTGGTTTTGAGAAGTGGATGAGAGTTGATAGCATGGTGAGTTAGATATTGAATTCCATCTCTAAGGATCTAGTGGAGGTTTTTTGTATGCATATAGTGCAAAGGATTTATGGGAGGAAATTAGAAGAAAGATTTAAGCCACTTATATACAAATTAAAGAAAGAATTAAGTAGTTTCAGTCAAGGATCTATATTAGTTGTTGTTTTCTTTACAAAATTGAAGAAACTATGGGATGAACTTGGTGTTTCAAAGCATCATTTAACTATTTGTGAATGTGGTGCTTTTGAAGTATAGCTTGAGAGTGAGAGAATTAATCAGTTGTAAAGCTTTTATAAAGAGTTTCAGATAGAGTTAAGATAGATTATGTGACATTTGTAAAACTTTTGGGCACATAGATACCCTGGTTGGTTTAAAAATTATAAGCAAAAGAAGATTGGCTTTAACAATGAAAATCAGACTTATGAAACCACTGAAGCAAAAGAAGATTGGCTTTAACAATGAAAATCAGACTTATGAAACCACTGAGGACCTTCGGAACTCACATTAGTTGTAGAGTGTGCGTGTATAGGATTTAGATGAAATTAAGGACTTTGTCAAATATATTTTTGATTCTAGGCCGGTTAGGTGAAATGGATTTCTCTGACTTTGCAGGTAACTCTATGTATAACACATGTATAATCTTGCAATATACTTGATAAAATTTTCTTAAATTAGTTGGAACGGATAATTTAGGTGAAATGGATTTTCATAACACAAGTATAAGAGTAAAATTTTGTATATAGTATTTTGTACTATATTAAAATCAAATTCTAAATAAAATAATTAACAATAAATGTTATATATGCTAAAAATATTATTAGTATCTTTTAAATTATAAATGTCTAAATATAATTTATTATTAAATTTTCATAGTTTTATGTAAAATAAAAATATTAAAGTATTATAACTTTAGTCATATCTTTCACATTATAAATCACCAAATTTAATTTATTATTGAAAATTAATAATTTTAAATAAAATAAAAATATATTATATTAATTTTGCAATTGTTATTGTATTAGGATGATTTTTTCTTTACTTATGATTTATATATAATTGGGCTATAATAATTTTTTTTAATATATGTTATTGATAATTTCATTGAATATCAGATATCAACATATTAATAAAAAAGTTTTTAAATATTTCATTTATAATAATAAAATCAACTAAATTAATGTATTTTCTTAATTTTATTTTATTATGATCTTTCTAGATGATTTCGATTAAATATTTTCATATAATAATGTGATATTATGATAATAAGAGACCAAATTTAATTTGCTATGTTAAATAATAATAATAATAATTGTTATTATTATATTATTTTATATATAAAAATTAAAAAATATAAAAAAAATAGTAAAATATTGTTCAGTCTTTGAAATATATTAAAATTTCCACTTTAGTGCATGTAGTTTGAATGTTCAGCCCTACAGATTATGTGAAAGTCAATATAATGAGAAACTTTAATACCCAAATTACTTATGGTAATCGGAGAGAGAAGTAAGAGCATTTTCCTTTATTATCTTTGTCCATATAAAACACATTAGCACCTGTCTAAAGAGAGTGGATCAGAGCAATGTCAAAAAACATACATTTCTAAAGTGTTAAATTTGGTTGCACAAAAATAGGGTGGAGATTTTGAAACTAGAGGAACACATTTTTTGGAGGGCAAACTCAAAGCGCCAATATGGTGATTCATCTAACTTTGAGAATGAGAGATATCTAAACGTCAATCAGACTAAGAATCATACTAGAGGTTTTTATGCCCTATTTCTGATTAGATTCGTAAGAAAAGGAGAGACAGTTTGACTTCGGAAGGTTGTTTGTTTAGATATTACATAAGCAATTAGGGTTTTTCTATCGCTTTTGTCAAATCGATAGTTTTAGTAATCATATACATTTTCTCTATTGCTAATATTCATTTAAGACCTTAAAGACTTTTAGGTCCAATCGAGCCATCAACTTTCAATTTTAGTTTAATAACTCTAAATTTAACCGTGTTAATTAACAAAGTCAAATAAGTTTTTAAGGAATCAAATATTAGTTTTATGTTTTAAGTAATTAAAATAAAACTAAATAAATCATTTATAAAAAAAATGAATATATAAAATCTAATCCCATTTCATTCCATCCTCATCTCTATCATCGTTTACTTACCCACCCAATCTCAAAGCATTATTACTCAATATCTTTCTACTTGCATCTCTAGCATCTCTCCTCTTAATTCAGCTAACACAAATGACTTAGAAGTGCTCTTTAAGCTTCCTTTATATGCCACTGTCAATATACACCCTCCAAACTCAAGAACTACTTTCATGTTAGTTGAAAATACTAATGATACTATGGTCAAGATGTTGAGTTCAAGATGTTGAGTGGGTTTGTGAATTTATGTTTGATGACAATGTGGATCTTTCTTCCATGGCGGTTCATGAAGGTGAAATGATAAATATGGTGAAACGATAAGTATCAACTTCCAAGATGAATGACATGAAAGCATGACTCTCCATACATCGCTAATTAAGAAAACATGTCTAGATTTTTTAGGTTAGTTTTGAAGGTAAGAGGTTACTGCAGTTTTGGAGATAATGTTCTTGATTTTTCAATTTTAAAAATTTTAAAATATTTTAATGGATGAATATTTAATAAAGTTATGTTTCAATTATTGATTTGGATTTAATTTGCTTAAAATTATAATATGTAGGATAATTAGGTCAAAATTGAAAGTTAAGGGGCTTGATTGGACCCAAAAAATCTTTAAGAACTTAATTGACTATTGGCTAGTAACTAAAGGGCTAAAATGAGTCTTTTGCCTAAAAAAAAATTGGGCAGGTTTATTCTCTTAGAATAGGAGTAGGCATCCAGAGAGGAATTACGATTATTCAGAGCGATAGATGTGTAGAGTGAATATGTGAGATAAAGAAATAGGTTGATAAGGAGTATATTTGAAATGAATCATTGAGTTCAAGGAATTGAGAGTTTCGCTATGAGCAAATAGAAGAGGTGTAGTCTAAACTCTATCTCTTTTATGAAAGATAATATTTACTAGTTTAACTTCCAACTTGAGGAGAGAAAGAGATGAGTATTTGAGGAGAGAAAGAGATGAGTATTTGAGAATAGACTTTATATCTTTGATAAAAAAAAAAAAAACCCCTTAATTTTGATGTAATGGAAGCTGATGTTGAGAATTGACTTGGAATCAATGTAAAAAATGTCTATATAAGTACAACTCCCAGAGTTGCCTTGGAAGTTCTGGAATGTAGAGATGCTGAGTAGATAGGTAGCACGATGGGAAACTGTGAAGAGGGCGAAGTGGGTTATGCAAGAATATCAGTAAAAATGGACTTGTTAAGGGGTGTTCCTTGAAGCTGTTATTCTAGAAGATAGAGTAGCCATCAATTCTCTCAACATGTGATTTATGAATGGAGGCCTGCTTGATGCCAGAAGTGTAGGAACTTTGAAAATCATGAATCTCAGTGTAAGATAAGGCAGAAGAGATAAATCTGACAACTTAAGAATAAAAAAAAAGGATGGTAATAAGGGTGACAATGTTGAAGAGGTGGTAATGGTGGTAGGGAATATAAATGAAGGAAAATGGAAGAGGAGAGTGGTGGGAAGTGGGAAAGGAAAAGAGAAAATGTACAGTGGCACAAGAAAAAGTCATTAATTATATAATATTGTAGACCCGCCTACCCTAGCCTGGAGAGGATCAGAGACCGTTATGCATGGGGCAGAGATTTGATCCCTTTGTACGTCCGTATCAGCGTGGCAGGGACAGGTGGACTACTGATATTCGTTCTATCGGCACGTCACTAGCGGACAAAAGGAAACCTATAAAAGGAGAAATGCTCTCTTCTAGATTTAAGTTTTTTCTAAGTTTTACAGAGCCCATTGTGAAAACCCTATTTCTCTGGATCTCAGATCATCAATTGGCACCGTCTGTGGGAAACGAAGGAGATCTTTTCATCACCGAGTTCCACTCTTAACCAAACCCACTGAGATCCACGATGGCCAATCATAACGAAAACAACCTCAACATCCCAAACGACTTGAACTCTGCCCAAGAAGGACAGCAGTTCTCTTTTCCTAGTCCTACGACTACCAATAACCAACCACCCATTTCTTTCAACCCCTCGCCAAGCTTGACAGGGAACGCGCCCGCAGTGGCCTTGTCCAACCAAGACCTCCAAACTATCGCATTCCAGCTACAAAGCACCACCCACTGGTTGGGGCAGATAATGCAGCAAAGGGGCCTTGGCACCCAGTGAACGCACTCCCAGTAGTAGAAGAACCCCAGACCAATGAGCCCTAACCGACCCCTGATCGCCTTCAAACCAGCAGCCGCGGCGCCGGGGTAAGGGAGAGAAGAACCGGAGAAGAGGAAGAGCCGGAGGCCCGAGTCCACGGAAGAAGGGCGAGGGAGATGATAGAAAATGAGGAGGCCGACAACTATTCCGCCGAGACAACCAGGTGGACCAGGAGTGAAGCAGAGGAAGAGGAGTATCGCCTGGAGAAAAAACCCAGGCCGGAAGAGGAAGATGTGGACCAAAAGCTGCAGAAGTTGAGAGAGCAGCTTTTGGTCGAGCTGGGAAAGAAAGATCAAAGCCAAACCTTTCTGCCCACTTCTTCGCCTTTCTCGAAGTGGGTGCAGCAGGAAACTGTCCCTAAGAAGTTTATGATGCCGTCCATGGCAGCCTACGACGGCGCTGGTAACCCAAGGGAGCATGTCATGAATTACAAGACCTTCATGGAATTACAAACTTTATCGGATGCCTTGATGTGCAAGGTATTCCCAACGACACTTTTAGGACCAGCGCGAGCGTGGTTCAACAGCCTGGAGACTGGAAGCATTAGGAGTTTTGGAGACCTAGCCACTCGTTTCATTAGCCGGTTCATCGCCGGGGCACCAGCGGATAGGAAGACGAGTTATCTGGAAACAGTAAGGCAAAGACGGGAAGAATCGCTTAGAGAGTACGTAGCTCGTTTCAATACAGAAGCCTTGCAGATTCCCGAGCTCGATGAAGGAAGGGCGGTGGAGGCCATGCAGAAAGGGATGACCTCCGCCGAGTTTTTCGGTTCATTAAGCAGGAAGCCTCCGACCTCACTGGCCGAGCTAATGAAGAGGGCTGAGAAGTATATAAGACAGGATGACGCTCTCGTGACAAGTCGATTCGCCAAGGGAACGACAGGCAAGGAGAAAGCCCCAGAGGAAAGGAGGCCGGAGAAGCATGAAAAGAAACATGGCAAAAGGTCCGAACCTTACAGACAGCCTTGGGAGTGAAGGGACCAAAGACCTTTTTCTCCTCGGTCCTCAGAACAAAGGCCACTTCCTTCATGGGTTCCAGAGAAGCCAACCCCACTTAATGCCTCTAGAGCCGAAGTGCTCGTAGCCGTTCAGGACAAAGAATTCTTGCAATGGCCCATGCCCCTGAAAACAGAAGCTGACCAGCGAAATCCTGACAAATATTGTCAGTTCCACCGAACTCACGGTCACGACACCAACAATTGTTTCCAGTTGATTGCAGAAATTGAGAGGTTGATAAAAAGAGGGCACCTAAAGAACTTTGTAAAGAAACCGGAGGGACAGAGACCTCAACCCAGTCCGGCAGCTCAAACGCTGAGAAGAACAGGAGCTAACGCTGTGAATGATGGGTCCAGTGGAACTATCAACATGATCGTAGGAGGCACGGGAGGTCGGATGAGCCGAAGGGGAAAAAAAGAGAAGCAGAGAAGGAGAAACTAGCAACGCCGAGGTCATGCAAATTGTTGAACACTCTTCAACAACCATCACTTTCTCCTCGGAGGATGCTCAGGGTGTTCAGATGCCTCACGATGACGCCCTTGTCATTGAAGTTGTTATTCATAATTATCGGGTAAAGAAAATCTTGGTGGATGACGGAAGCAAGGTAAATTTGTTGCCTTATTGAGTCTTCCAGCAGATGGGCATTCCGGAAGAGCAACTGGTTCGGGATCAAGCGCCGATTAAAGGGATTGGAGGAGCACCAGTAACAGTGGAAGGGAAAGTAAAGCTAGCCCTTACTTTGGGAGAGGCCCCGAGGGCTCGCACCCATTATGCGGTGTTCTTGGTGGCTAAACTCCCTCTGAGCTACAACGCGATTCTGGGACGACCTGTGCTGTTCGACTTTGAAGCTGTCACCAGTATCAGGCACTTGGCAATGAAATTCCCCACAGAAGCAGGGGTGGGAACAGTTCGGGGAAGTCAAGAGAAAGTAAGGGCAGTGTACCTGGCTATCGTAGCAGAGCCGAGATTAACAGCAGAAAAGATGGATTCAGAAGTCCTGGAGGTCCGGGATGAGAAAACAGAAGCCAGAACAGAATCGGTGGGGGAACTAGAGACTTTCTCCTTATCAGAAACGGAAACAAACAAAACCTTCAGTCTCAACGCCGGCCTCACCAAGGAGCAGAAAACCGAGGTGATGTCCTTGATTCGAGGTCATGCATCAAGCTTCGCCTGGAAACCCTCGGACATGCCCGGAATTGACCCCGGGGTGATGACCCATAGAATGAATGTCCTCCCTGAAACCAGACCAATAAAGCAGAAAAAGAGGGTAGTAGGAAGGGAAAAGTAGCAGGCCACCAAGGAGGAAGTACAGAAGCTAGAGGAGGCAGGCTTTATTAGAGAAGTTATGTACCCGCAGTGGTTAGCCAATCCTGTATTAGTCAAAAAAGCCAATGGCAAATATAGGATGTGCATAGACTTTACTGATCTGAATAAGGCCTGCCCTAAAGATTGTTATCCCCTCCCTGATATTAATAAAATGGTCGACTCTACGGCCGGTTTTGATTACATGTCGTCCTTGGATGCAATGTCTGGTTATCATCAAATCCCAATGTATAGGTCGGATGAAGAAAAAACCTCGTTCATAACGGAAGATGGGACTTATTGCTATAAAGCCATGCCTTTCGGATTGAAAAACGCCGGGGCAACTTACCAAAGACTGATGAACAAAATCTTCAAAGAGCAGATCGGCAGGAATGTAGAAGTTTACGTAGACGATATGGTGGTCAAGAGCCTAACTTTCCAACAGCACGTGGCAGATCTGAAGGAGGTATTTGGAGTATTAGATCAGTACAGAATGAAGTTGAATCCGGCAAAGTGCGCCTTTTTTATCAGAGGAGGAAAATTCCTGGGGTACATGGTGAGTGGGAAAGGCATCGAGTCCAATCCGGAGAAAGTAGAGGCCATATTAAATATGTCAGAACCAACCTGCGTAAGGGACGTCCAGAAACTGACAGGGAGAGTAGTGGCACTCAATCGATTCATGTCACGGTCGGCAGAAAAGTGTTTACCATTCTTCAGAAAATTGAGGAAAGTGCCAAACTTCGAATGGACAGAAGATTGTCGTGAAGCCTTCAAAGAGCTCAAAAGTTATCTCAGCTCGCCCCATGTGCTCAGTAGCCCCATAGAAAGTGAAGAACTTCTGATATACCTGGCAGCCTCTGAACAAGCAGTTAGTGCCGTATTGGTAAGGGTGGAAGAAGGGGAGCAGAAGCCTGTATTCTATGTTAGCAAGGTGCTTAAAGATGCCGAGGTCAGATATATGAACATTGAGAAAATAGCATACGCTCTATTGTTGGCAGTCCGGAAGTTCAGGGTTTACCTGGAAAGCCACCAAGGAGTAGTGATGACGGATCAACCATTAAAGAAGATTCTGCATAGACCAGAAACTTCAGGTCGGATGCTCGCATGGTCCCTCGAGATTAGCCCATACTGCCTGGAGTACCGACCTCGAACAGCTATAAAATCTCAAGCCCTTGCCGATTTCATAGCAGAATGCACGTTCAGTAAGGAACAAGGGGAATCATCCTCCGAAGCAACGAGAATGGAGAGGAAGGAAGAACCTTTCCAAAAGTTCAATTGGAGGTTATACGTAGACGGGGCTTCAGGCGCTGGAGGCAGCGGTGCAGGAATCATGCTTAAGGGGCCTGGAGACTTTAAGGTTTGCTACGCCCTGCGCCTAGAATTCCAGGCTTCCAATAATGCGGCGGAGTATGAAGCCCTAATAAACGGAATGATGGTGGCAATGGAGGTAGGGGCAACCGACCTCGAAGTAAATAGCGACTCACAATTGGTGGTCAATCAGGTTACTGGGGCGTATCAGGCTAGGGATCCAACCATGCAGAGTTATCTGGCAAAAGTAAAAGCAATAGAGGCCGAGTTCATAGATCAGGGAGTTACCATCAAATTCCAAAGAATACCACGAGAAGAGAACGAGGAAGCCGACCTGCTCAGCCGATTGTCCAAAGAAGAGCTAGAACAGCTCCCTGATGAAGTATACATACAACACGTTCTCGTGCCTGCTTTTAGTAAAACTAACACGGTGTTGCAGGTGGAACAAAGCCCAACTTGGATGACCCCATACCTAGAGTACCTGGAGAAGGGAAAACTCCCTGAGGATAAGGAGGAAGCCAAGAAGATAGCAACTCGAGCTGCCAATTACCAAGCAGTAAGGGGGACCTTGTACAGAAAAGGCAAGTCCAGTCCATGGCTCCGGTGCGTGAGCCCGGAGGAGGCTATAAGGGTGATGGAAGAGATACACAGGGGAGTATGTGGAGCTCACGAAGGGGCAGAGACGTTAGCCTATAAAATATTCAGGCAAGGATACTACTGGCCCACCGTCAAAAGGGAAGCAGAAGAGTTCGTCCGAAGGTGTGACGTATGCCAAAGATTCGCTAACGCCATCAAGGTTCCAGCCACTCCACAAGCCAGCATATCCAGCCCATGGCCGTTCTCACAATGGGGAATAGACATCCTGGGACCTTTCCCCAAGACCACGGGGCAGAAAAAGTTCGTAGTAGTGGCTGTAGAATACTTCTCAAAATGGCCAGAGGCAGAAGCAATAGCCACAATCACAGCTCGCAAGATGATAAGACTTCGTATGGGGAAGCATCATTTGCAGATTTGGTATACCAAGAGTGCTTATCTCAGACAACGGCAGACAGTTCGACTGTAGTACTTTCAAAGTATTTACAGCAAACATGGGCATATGGCACAAATTCTCCTCCGTGGCTCATCCCCAGACTAATGGCCAAACAGAGGTTACTAACAGGGCTATCCTCCAGGGATTAAAGAAGCGGCTGGATGGAGCAAAAGCAAACTGGGCAGAAGAGCTCAACAGTATCCTGTGGGCACTTCGGACTACCCCCAGAACGTCCACTAAAGAAACACCTTTTGCACTTGCCTACGGCACAGAGGCGGTAGTCCCAGTGGAGTTGCAGATCCCCACTCATCGAGTCCAATTCGTCAGTGAGAACACTAATGATGATAAGATAAGGAGCAACCTGGATGCTCTCGAAGAAATTAGAGAAGAGGCTCAAATCCGAACTGCAGCTTATCAGCAACGGGCAGCACGATATTATAACCAAAAGGTCCGAGAAAGAAACTTGAAAGTGGGGGACCTAGCCTTGAGAAACCTGGAGGCTACGGGAAAAAGAGCGGCGGTAGGCAAGCTAGCACCGACCTGGGAAGGCCCATTCCGGGTAACGAAAGTAGTCAAACCAGGAGTATATCGAATTGAAGATATGAAAGGAAATCCCGAGCCCCATGCTTGGAATATCCAACACTTGAAGAGGTATTTCCCTTGAAACATTTGTAAAAAAAAAAAAATGTTATTATACTTTGAAAAACACAACTGAATAAAATAATGACATTCTTTATACGATAATGTTATTTCTATTATGAATGTCACTTTTCAATAAGAAAAACAAAATACGAAAACCATGAAGACCGGGATCCCCCAAGAACTCCCGGGAAAACAAAGAAGACTGGGATCCCCAAGAACTCCCGGGAAAACAAAATAAAAACGGCTGGTGAGGATCTTAAAAGACCTCCCGGAGCATGAAGACTGGGATCCCCCAAGAACTCCCGGGAAAACAAAGAAGACCGGGATCCCCAAGAACTCCCGGGAAAACAAAATAAAAACGGCCAGTGAGGATCTTAAAAGACCTCCCGGAGCATGAAGACCGGGATCCCCCAAGAACTCCCGGGAAAACAAAACAAAAACGGCCGGTGAGGATCTTAAAAGACCTCCCGGAGCATGAAGACCGGGATCCCCCAAGCACTCCCGGGAAAACAAAGAAGACCGGGATCCCCAAGAACTCCCGGGAAAACAAAACAAAAACGGCCGGTGAGGATCTTAAAAGACCTCCCGGAGCATGAAGACCGGGATCCCCTAGAACTCCCGGGAAAACAAAGAAGACCGGGATCCCCTAGAACTCCCGGAAAAAAAGAAAAAAAAAAAAAGAAGATAAATCCTAAGTTACTGATGAAAAATCAAATTCCGACCTCCCGGAAGAGCTCGGGGCAAAATCGCCAAGAGCGTCATAGCCCCAGGCCAATCTCCAAAAAGCGAGCTCGGCGCAACATTAACCTCACAAATCAACTTCTAGTGCTGAGTTCGCTAGCCTAGAAAAAGGTCCGAACTGCAACGCGTCCTGACAATACTCAGAAGTATAGGACGAGCTGCAAATTGCAGGTATAAAAGCCTAAAGCAAAAAGCAAAGAACCGATCTCCTAGCTCGGATAGTTTCGCAATATGTGACATTCAGAAGGATGGATACAGGCAAAAGAGCGCGTTCCTAGCTCGAGCCAATTGGTCATAAGCAGACATTTAACAAGAACAACCCAAACAAGAAGCAAAAACGACAAAAGCCGACCTCCCCGTGGAACACACAGAAAGGCAAGCGCCAGACAGCCGATCTCACAACCAAAAAAGGCAAAATAAAATCGCCTAAGGGGAGGCCATGCGAGCGCAAATAAAATACAGAAATTTACTTCCTCACTACTAATGTAATAAATATTGCGGAAGTAAAGGGGCAATCCGAGGAAAATTTAGCATCAAACAGAGAATACCTCAGCTACAATCAGCCCTGTTATTTACCATTAAAAGGTATGCGATCTGAAGTTTCTTAGTGAAATATCTCAGTCGAATATAAAGGTTAAGTACTCCAATTACGATAAGAAAAGATAAGTTCAAGAAGAAAATAAAAGCAACAATAGTTCAAGTAAAAGAAAGTAAACTCTCATTAGAAGAAGAAGATAGTACAACTTATTTATCTGATACATCTGAAGGAAAAACAGTCCTCAAGGGACTTACATCTCTCAGAATATCATCACCTATAGTATCTCTATCCACATTTACATCCAGAGGAGATCTGGCACCCTCCAACCCTGGGTCAGGGCCTCCCGTCTCAGGCTCGAGGTCTTCGCCTTCAGTCCTGAAGTCCTCCATATTGTCCCCATGTTGCTCGGACTCTTCCCCAGGAGACCTAGCCGCAATACGAGAGGTCCCCCTAGGCAAGGGGAAATCATCCTCCCCATACAGAACCTCTTCTCCATCAGAATCCATTTCTCTAGCTCGAAGTTTTGTCAGAGGAGTATCAGGAGCACGTCTGGCTTCCCTTAAACCCCTATTATAGCCAGATCTAAACATACGAAAGGCTTTTTTCCAAATAGCAGCCTTCATCTCCTCGGAGGCTTTATACTCGTCCAGATGCACCTCGCAGGTCTCAGCTATAACCGCCTTCAATTCAGAAGAATCCTTATAGTCTTGGAGGTGAGCTTCACAGGCCTACTCAATCTTTCCTTTCAGCTCATCCGACTCCTGATACTCCTCCAGCCGCCTCTCACATTCCCGCTGGATCTTCTCCTCCGAATGTTTAACCACCTTGAGCAGGGCTGAACATTTACGCTCTGCAGCCCTGACTTCATGGCTAAGCTGTTGATTACGAAGCGTAGACTCCTCGGCTGATGAAGCCAGGTCTCTGATACGCGCAGAACTCGTGCTCAGCTCCTGCTCAAGGATCTCCACCCGAACCAAGGCCCCCTCCTTTTGAATATTCACCTTATTTAGGTGAACCTGAAGCCCTTCAAAATCAGCCTTCAGGGCCTCATACTGGCGCTGGACCGCCTCCTTCTGGCTTATCGCCTCATCCCTTTCACGAAGAGTCTCCACCAGGGAGGACAGCTGCTTTAAAACTTCTTCACTCCGAATCTCTGCTGCAGCCGCCCTCTCATCAGACTCCTTGAGAACCTTGCGAGTATGAGACAACTCTACCTCCAAGGACTTAGTATGCTCTTGTGCCTCAGCCGTCCTCTCGTCGGCTCTTTTGAGGGCCTCCAAGGCAGAATGCAGCTCCGCTTGGAGGAACTCAGTATGAGCTCGAGCCGCTGTAAGGTTACCCCTGGCATCACTAGTGGCAGACAAATTCTCCTCCAGGCGCGCCTCCTCTATCCGGCGGTCCACAGACTCCCGAAGCAAGTGATCACGGGCATCCACCTCCATGAAGAGGCCCATCACCTAAAGCAAAGGAAAAGACTGTTAACACAAAAAAAACCAGAATAAAAGCAAAGGAGGTAGCTTAGCTTACCATCAGGAGCATCTCCCTGATCGTAGCTCCGAGCTCCTCGCGAGGTCGGGAACGGAACGCTGCTTGCTCCCTAGTAGAGCTGGCCAAAAGGCCAGTGAGAGCAAGCAAGCGCGGATCTGAAGCCTCCAAGACGCCACCGAACATCCGTTCCTTGACAATCTCAGCAACCACGCTAGCCGGAGACTGATGAGTGATATCCTTTGCATTCAGAATGTCGTTATCAGGAGCAGACAGCAGTGGTATCACAGGGACTTCTTTCTCTTTCCCAATGGGAGGGAGAGCTGGAGCTGATCCCTTAGAAGCCTTGGATCTCTTTTGAGCTGGGGCCGGGGATGGCACTTCGAGGGAGGCAGGACGTTTGTCCCCTACCTTCTCTATGACATCCTCGCCCTTGGCAAGGTCAGACCTCACCTCCTCAGGGGCACCCCTGGTAGGAACCTCTGGGGCACTATCGTCAACAAGAACGATCTCCAGTCCTGCTCCAGGATCCCCCTCTTCAATAATAGGGGATTCAAGCCTCCCCCCTGGTGCCTCCTCAGCAGAAAGAGCAAGATCCGTCCTCATCTGTCCAATATCCCTGGCCTGCTTCACAACAGTTAGGGGAGCTCCTTCCGCATCCTCTGTAGAACCCTGACCAGATTTAGCCTCCTGAACAGGTTTCAAGGCAGGGTCCGACCTACCCTGACGAGATGATCGAGAGGGTCTGGCACCATGGGAGCTCGACTTTGGAGCCCGAGAAGGAGCTCTAGCAAGAGACCGGCTAACCTTCTTGGTAGAAACAACCCGAGCCACCTCTGCAGCGACCTCAGGCACGGGGCGCCCAGCCAGGAGGGCATCTAAAGCAGCGTTCATACTCTCCCTAGACAGAACTAAGTTCTTCGGGGGCTTGATCTCATCCATTTTAACGTTAGAAGCTGCCAAAAAACACAAAGTCAGAAAGAGTTAGCGTACTTTCTAATGTCACTTACGAAGAAAAGCGGAGTTGCTAAACAAGGCATTATACCCGTGTCCCGGATATTCCTAAGATTAGACGCGAACATACATCTCTCGACGTCATACTTCTTGTCGAAGAAGTCAGTCGGAGATACCCCACCTGCTCGGTGAGACTTAGTTGGGGCAGGTCGTTGATGCCCGGGGGGACATCCTCCCAGTCTAGCCCCACTCCCCATGACACGCCGACATCTTTTCTTAGCTCCGCCACAAGGAAATTCTCTACCCATCCCTTTATTGAATCCTTGTAGCCCGTGAAAAGAGACAATCCACCACGGGGAGAAAAATAGTAAAATTTCTGAGTTGCCCTAACAAGGCGGAAGAAAGTGACAAATAGACACGCTGTGGGTGTAAAACCCCAACTCAGGCAAATAGATTCAAAACAAGCCATAAACAAAATGGAGTTCGGGGACAACATCCGGGGGGTTATCCCAAAATATTGAAAAACCTCGATGAAGAAAGGGGTGAAGGGGAAAGTCAGACCAAAATCCCTCTGTTTAAGAAAGAAGACTATGCGAAGACCCCTCTGGGGATCTACCAAACCAGGAGGGGCAGGTTTAGGGAGAACTATCCTTTCATTCCGGAGAGGAGCGCGAATAAGGTAAAGAGGAGTATCTAAATAACTCCGAGAAATATGCTTGGTTATGGAGGAAGGAGTAATGTGCGACTCGAGATTGACAACATCGGGAAGTTTAGAATCCTCCATGGAAGAGTAAAAGAGCGTACCTGAAAAGCAATAAGGTCGAGGAGGCAGAAGAAGTCGAAGGAAAACAGAGAGCAGACGAGAACAAGTTTCTTCGAGAGACAAAGAGGCAATAATGAAACGCAATGTCACTCTGAACAATTTTGTCTTGGAGCGGCGCGGTCATTAATTACTCTCGAAGTTTACCCCCTCATCAGTTATACAATAACTGACGCGAAGGTAAAGGGACAATAATCGAAGGTAAAGGGGCAATAACCGACGGCCGCTGGACTTCGCCACCTCTATTAAGGGTTGGGCCCACGGCAATAGCCCATCGCCCGAAAGCAATTGACGGACAGGCCCGAAAGCCCACATGCCATCTGCATAGAACAAATCCAACTCGCTCAAACCGTAAGACCAGGCTCCACTTGGACCTCTCACCCGGTGATAGAGATCAGCCTTGTTCATTACCTAAGTAGGTCGGAAGCTTGGCTCATAGGGTAAAAGCAGAGCTCAGGGTTACGACTGATCCAGCTCAAATAAAAAGCTCAAAGACACAAGCAGATGAAAGCACGATAAAGACCAGCCCTGCTTATTACCTAAGAAGGTCAAGAGCTCGGCTCAGAGGATTAAAACAGAGCTCACGAGTACGACTAGTCCAGCTCAGAAAAAAGTAAGTCAAAAGCTCAGTTGACTGAATGAACTCTAGCTTTGAACGATTAAAAGGGCAAGAAGGAGAAAGCAATACAGCAGATCCTTCGGGAAAAGTTACAGAGCAAGCAATTTAAGTACTTTATTTATGATAAAGAAAGGACAGTTCGAGTATGAACGCAAAATAAAAATTTCATTAAAAGAAAAACACATTACAGCATGTCACAAATACCAACACTACGGGATAAAAGGCTATCCTTAAAGGATTTACACGCCCAGATACATCATCATCTACGTTTACATCACTATCGCCTACCCTACTACCTTAGCCTTCGATTCCGAGGAATTCTTATAGTTCGGAAAATCGACTTCGTAAACCAACTAAGCTCCGCCTCGAGATGTGATTTGCGATACATACGAACGAGCTCAGATATTATATGCCGATCTCATGAAAAACATAAGTCTTCGAGTTAAAGTCCCAGGGAGATCGGCATCATTACCCGTTCACCTGCCCGAAGCACCAACAAAAAACCAGCAAGGCATTCTGAAGGGCAATGGAACAAGTGAAGGCAACACCAGAAAATTAGCGAAACATTCTGAAGAGCAATGGAACAAGTGGAACTTTCAACATCGTAAAACACATACGGAAAGACATCATCAGGAGATAGAGCAAACTTTGATCCTGTTGACCTGAAATTCGCGATCGACTTCAAAGTCCGAGAGGACCTAAAAGTTCGAACAATTGAAACAATTGAGACTGACTCGACACAGGTGTACAGCCTTGAAGATTCGGAACCTCGAGAGCTCGGCATGGAAGCCCGAGCTGGGGCAAGGGAAAAGCAAACCATCGAGAAGAGAAATCTCGCTGTTTTGTTAACAACCCCAAAGATAAGAAAGAAAGGTTAGTAATATATAATCAGAGGCTAACCCTTTAATGTGAGACAGAGCGACTTCATACTCTAAGCTAGTAGCATCAGAATCCTTAAAGGCTATTCACCAAAAAGGAAAGAAAATGTACCGGGAAGATAAAAGTAAGAAAACGAGGGTAACAGTGTGCACAAATGGCCGAGAAAAGCTAAATATAGAAAAAGGTAGGAAAGATTTAAAGCTGCAAGTGACAATAAGATGAAAGGGCAAGCCGAATTTCAACAGACGCGGTCATAATGATTCTAGGGGTTTACCCCCTCGACAGTTGGAGCAATAACTGCCGAGAAGGTAAAGGGGCAATTGATGACCCCTGAGTTCACCTCATCCCCGTCTAGGGCTAGGCCCATGAAAATAGCCCACTGATCAGAGATTCTCAAAGCCATTCCCGCCAATTGGGTTCAGTCCACTAAGCCTCATGACCAGGTTCATCCGGCTCCCCTCATCAGGCCAGCCACGCCACCTCTACTCCTTAGGCCGATTCCATTTAGGCCCTGCTCTATCTTCGCTCTCCGGCCCAGCCCAGAACCCGAAAGAGGATCCGTCCACCCATCTTGTAGACCCGCCTACCCTAGCCTGGAGAGGATCAGAGGCCGTTATGCATGGGGCAGAGATTTGATCCCTTCGTACGTCCGTATCAGCGTGGCAGGGACAGGTGGACTACTGATATTCGTTCTATCGGCACGTCACTAGCGGACAAAAGGAAACCTATAAAAGGAGAAATGCTCTCTTCTAGATTTAAGTTTTTTCTAAGTTTTACAGAGCCCATTGTGAAAACCCTATTTCTCTGGATCTCAGATCATCAGTGTAAATTTGGGAAAACAAATGTGGCTATTGGGCTACTAAAGGGAATGGCTGATAGAGGTTGTGAGCCAAATGTTGTGACATACAGTGCAATCATTGACGCCCTTTGCAAGGATGAGCTAGTTGGTGAGGCTTTAGAGCTCTTCTCTCAAATGAGGAATAAGGGCATTTCAGCTAATGTCATCACTTACACTAGTTTAATTCATGGTATTTGCAAATTAGGCCAAAAGAACCAAGCTTTGGCCTTGATGAATGAAATGGTGGAGCAGAACATATCACCTAATGTTTATACCTTCAGTGTATTGATTGATGCTCTTTGTAAGGATGGAATGGTTTCAGAGGCTCAAAATACATTCAATATAATGATTCAAAGAGGTGTAGAGCCTGATGTGGTCACCTACAATTCCTTAATTGATGGTCTTTGCAATTCAGACCGATTCAAGGAAGCTTTGGCCTTGTTGAAAGAAATGGTGGGGAGTGTTAAATTTGGGTCAGTCCTAACTCATCTCAAAAGCTAGCTCAAGGGGGAGGAGTGCCTGTGACCCATATAAGGGGCACATTACCCCTTTTCATAACCGATGTGGGATTCAACAGGGAGGAACATATCCCTTGATGTTTTTACCTTCAATATATTGATCGACACTCTTTGTAAGAAAGGACTGGTTTCAATTGCACAGAATATAATCAAAATAATGATTCAAAGAGGTGTGGAACCTAATGTTGTCACTTATAATTCATTGATGGATGGATATTGTCTGTGCAAGCAAATTGATAAGGCTGGAAAGGTATTTGATCTGATGGTGACCAGTGAAATAGCTGACATTTTTAGCTACAACATATTGATCAATGGATATTGTAAGTGCAAAATGATAGATGATGCAAAGGAACTTTTTGATGAAATGTCTCATAAATGTTTAGTTCCTGATGTTGTTACTTATTCTACTCTTATAGAGGGTATGTTTCAAGCAGGGAGGCCCCAAACTGCACAGGAGCTCTTGAAGAATATGTCCTCTCATGGTCAACAGCCAAACATAGTAACCTTCTCAATTATGATTGATGGCTTGTGTAGACAGGGGAATCTCGATGAGGCACTCACACTATTGAAAGAAATGGAGAAAAGTCAGTTGAAGCCTAATTTTGTGATCTATAGCAGTCTGATCAATGGTATGTGCAAAGTTGGGAAGATTAATGATGCCAAGGAACTTTTTTCTAGTCTTTTTGAAATTGGTTTACAGCCTGATTTTTATGTATATAATGCAATTATGAAAGGACTCTGCCAACAAGGATTAATGGATGAAGTGTACAAGGTATTTAAAGACATGGAAAAGGTAGGATGTTTACCAAATAATTGTTGTTATAATATCATCATTCAAGGGTTTCTCAAGCATGAGGATTTACCAAAAGCATCAGAACTAATCAACGAAATGGTTGATAAGTGGTTCTCTGCTGATGCTGCTACCACAGAATTGGTAGTACATTTATTGCGGAATAATGATCTCATTCTCAGGCTTTTAAAGGTGCGCAATGAGGGATCAGCAAACTAAAGTTGTTATATCTCGACCATTCAAGTGTGTCTTGGAGCGCAACTCGGTAATTACCTTTTTCAAATATAATAAATATGTAATTTAACTAACTTCTTCAAATATCATTTTTAATTTCGATCAGCTGTGATTCTCTTCCACAAAATGAAAATTTCTAACACTGCAAATGACCTGTGGTGGAAACCATGATATGCGTGTGCCTTTCGCTTGAATTCAGACATGGACTTGATCTCTTTGATATAAGATTGTTGATGAATGGAGGTTATGGATTTCTAATGATCAAGTTGCTGGTAAACCCTCCATCTCCTTTACAATTTTTTTTTTTGCTGCTACTGTGCCTTAACTCGAGAACTCAGTCCTAAAATTGAGTTGAGAACTAAAACTAATTGGTTCCATACTACAATGCTTAAGAATCTTTATCTATTTTTATTTTTGTACTCAATGACCTTTTAAAATGCTATCATTTCTCTTGTAGGTACTTGCAAGGATATGATTACAACTTCACCTTTCTAACCATAAAGGTATAAGCAATTCTTTTTTGCTTAATTATT
This sequence comes from Manihot esculenta, assembly GCF_001659605.2. Taxonomy (NCBI): domain Eukaryota; kingdom Viridiplantae; phylum Streptophyta; class Magnoliopsida; order Malpighiales; family Euphorbiaceae; genus Manihot; species Manihot esculenta. The sequence continues at coordinate 3,663,439 of NC_035169.2, read as the reverse complement.
ATATTTTTAATAATAATGAAAATAATGATTATAAACCAGTGTGCTTTAATTGAGAATTGATTTAACAATTAGACTACACTATAAATGCAGGGTGCAGGATATACAGTCCCAGAGTACAAGGTAAGAGAATCACTAGATTTCTACAGCTGTTGGTTGGATGAAATGTCACTAAAATTATAGACAACAGAAAATGTTATGGGAATTGAAGGAAAAGCAAACATCCTCTATGTCACCTTTTTTTTTTTTCTTCTAGTCATCAAGTTATAGGTCCTTAATTTCTTTTATTTTCCTTCAAGTTAAATTAGTGAAATCATTGCATTAGCATCTAATAATATGAAGTTCACAATCTTTTCCAATGAAATCAATTTTTTAACATGAAAATTTGAATTTTAGAAATGCTTGTGGAAGGTATATATATATTCTTCCCTTTGAGATTCTTTACTTTGTGCCAGTTGATTGGATATACTGTTTGAGATGTTAGTTAAGTTGGGCAAAAAAAGTTGTTTTGGTTGTTTCTTTTCTCCTTTCAGCAGTATATAATGAGACATCTTATGTTTTTACCTCTTTGTAAACCTTGTAATATACTCAATAAAATTTTCTTTGGGCTCTTGTTTGTACATGGTATTTTTCTTTTTGCTGGATGCATCATTCTTGAAGTTTTTGTGACTGCATCCATGGGAAATGGTTGGTTAGAGAAGGTGGGGCTGACAGGGTACATATTGAGAGGTAGGGAACCAATTGCAAAATGATTCAGATCCTTCTACTCTTCAAAACTCAGATAATCCAAGTAGGATTCTCATATCTGCATCGTCAAATTTAGTAAAAATGGAGTATGTCTATGACTATGACACTTGCTTTAAAGAAAGATTTGGGCAACTTATACACCAATTAAAGAAAGAAATAAGAAGTTTCAGTCAAGAATCTATATCAGTTGTTGTTTACTTTAGAAAATTGAAGAAACTATGGGATAAACTTGGTGTTTTAAAGCATCATTAAAGAGTAGGTTGAATATGAGTTTGTTTTTAGTATAATTCTATGTTCAGCCTCCTCATTCTTAGAAGAAAAGTTAGGAAGTTAGAAAGTTGGGAGTGAAGGAAAGAGTTTCATATAGATTTTGTGACTTTTGGAAAGCTTTTGGGCATGTTAGAGATACTTGCTGATTGGTTTAGAAATTATAAGCAAAAGAAGATGATGAAAATCAGACATATGCGGCCACTGGGACAAGCAACTGCAATTGGTCCTACTAGCGATTGGAATGCTAGTTTAGCTTCAGCTATTTAACAGGACTTTTTGTCCAAATGTATTTATGAACAAGTTCATAAAAGGCAGGTTAGCTCTATATATAACACAGGTATAATCAAAGAAGGTGGCAGGGAAAATGTCAATACAAAGAAACTTCATCTGATTAAATGGAATACTCTTTTGTTGCCTAAAAAGAATGGAGGCTTAGGCATGAAAGAGATCTCTCTTCAAATTCAAGCTCTTTTGTTCAAATGGCTTTGGAGATTTGAAAATCATAGGGATTCGCTCTAAGTTCAACTTTTATCCAAATATTCTTTCAATTTGGAGAAGGGTATCTCTCTTGCTCCAGGAAATTGCATTTCTTCCCTTCAGAAAGACATTCGAGGCCATGCTACTTTCGATGAACTCTTACTTCTCTCCTTTAATTCATATCAGATTTGCTGTGGGGAATGAGATGAAAATGAAACTTTGGAATGAGAGACGATCGGTTGGTAATATTGCTCTCAAATTCTCCTTTAGCAGACTATTAAATGTAGCAGCTAACCTAGATGTGTTGATGTTAAATATGGGCTGTTGGGTAAAGAACAAATGGGAATGGGAAATAATTGAATTGTCAAAATTATACTTGTCAAAATCTCTAATGTGATTGATCTTGGTAACCTGCATCCCTTTCTTCTTTCTATGATTGAGCGTTTATAAATGAGCAAGGTCTGTCTACTAACAGTAACTCATATGCATCCTTTGCCTTGTAGGCTCAATTTAATAGATTCTTATTTGCCCTTGTGAAAATGCTATGCAACAATATTACGTACTTTGCCATTTCCTTGTTTAAAACAACTGAATTGTTGATATTTAATAGATTCTTAAATGTTTCTTTTTCCATTTACACCTTCTGGATTTTGGCTTCTTTGCTTTTCGGAAATTTATATATATATATTTGAAAAAGATAAAAATTGAATACAACTAAATAGTCTCTATCAACTCTCCCGAAACATGTTATATTTTATTTAAAGGAATGAATTGATCAACCCTTATTTTTATATTTTTGAAAGAGATAAAAATTAAGAACAACTGATAGACTGCATAATCTTAACAAACTCTTCAATTCTTCTGATATAATTTGTTTAATTGTTTTGGAAAGATTAAATTTATAAATGACTTACACATTCGTTTATAAATTTATTTATAGCCATTTAATTTTATAAACGTATTACATATCCATTTGTAAATTCATATATTCTTTTAATTTTGCAAAAATAGTTACACTTATCCATTTAATTTTACAAACATATTCAAAGTTCATTTACATATTCATCTATGTTTATTTGATTCTACAACGGTTAAACTTCTGTTTGCAAATCCGTGTGTTCATTTAATTTCATAAGTTAATTATAAGTCCATTTGCAAATTATTTTATGTTCATTTAATTTTACAAACAACTTTCATATCTATTCGTAAATCTGTTTGTAGTCCTTTAATTTTAGAAAAGATTAATACTTAGTCTCTATAATAACGGAGTGACTAATTAGTAGATTTTTTAAAATTTTAAAAATATTTTAATATATCTTTTAAAATGGAGGGATCAACTAGTGAATTTTATCATATCATAATAACTAAATAGTTAATTTTTCTTAATTTTACAGATCAATTGCATGTCTGTTTGCAAATCCGTGTGTCTTTTTAATTTTACAAATAGTTACACTTTCATTTGCAAATTCGTGTGTACATTTAATTTTAAAAATGGATTATAACTCCATAGCAAATTCTTTTGTATTCATTTAATTTTACATATGGTTTACATATACGTTTGTGAATTTATTTATGGCCATTTAACTTTACAAATGGTTTATACATTCAATATCTTTTTAATTTTATAAACGGTTACACTTTTATTTACAAATGATTTATACATCTATTTATAAATCTATGTGTGATCATTTAATTTTACAAACAGATTACACATATATTTATAAATTCGTGTGTCATTTTAATTTTATAAATAAATATAAGTTTATTTGCAAATTCAAGTATGTTTATTTAATTTTTCAAATAGATTATAGATTTGTTTGCAAATTTTTTTTATCCATTTAATTTTACAAAAGATTTACACATGTGTTCATAAATTTATTTATAGCTATTTAATTTTATAAACCAATTATAAATCCATTTGCAAATTCTTCTGTGTTCATTTAATTTTACAAAAAGAATATACGTTTATTTATAAATTTATTTGTATCTATTTAATTTTATAAATTAATTAAATATCTATTTACAAATATGTTTGTATTCATGCAAATTTATTTTTATCCCTTTAATTTCCTCCTGCTAATAGTCTAATCTTTCTCCCCATCTCTTTTTAACGTTTAAAAATTTAAATAATTGGCAATTTCTTCATAAGCTTGCCTTTAATAGACCCATCCCATCTGAGTCAATCTCAGCTCCTCATAGATCCACCGATAATGAAGAGCATCCGAGTAATTCTATTGACCAGAACCACCACATAGATTCACCTATAGATATTTTGTTCGGACAATTTTTACTATAAGAAATTTTCGGATTATTAATGAATTTTACCAACAGATCTTATCAATGTACTTTAATTCATTAGTAATTTTGACGAATCTATTTAAGAATTTAAATATCCATCGATAATTCTTACTATAAAAAAGTTATGTAAAAATTCATCGACAAATCATATAAAAATTCACCAACGGATTTCATACTAATGGATTTAAAAATCCGTTGAAAATTTATAAATTTATAAAATAATTGGTGTTGAAATTTACTAATAGATTTAAAATCTGTTAGTAAATCCGTTAGTAATTCATTAACAATTTCAATTAGTTAGTAAATTTAGGAGTGTAAATGAAACAAACCGTTTGTGAGTTATTCGATATTCGACTCGATAAAAACTCGATCGATCTTGACTCGATTTCTAAATGAAGCAAGTTCAAACTTAATTTTTAGGTTTATTTAGTAAACGAGCCAAGTTTAAGTTCTATAATAGTCGACTCTTTAAAACTTGTGAGTTAAGCTCATTTTTTAGTCCATGAGCAAACTCACAAATGGGCTCGTGAACAATTTCGTTAAACAGGTTGAGATTAATATCATAATAGAAATAATTTCAAATCCTGCATATACTTTTATGAACCAAATTTAAATTTTCTAAAGTTCAACTCTATATAGTTTAATTACAGTTTTAAAACTTGCATATATTTAGATCGTTAAAATTTAAGATCTCATCTTTATAAGTTTATGACCTAATTTATATATATACTTATTTAGTTAAAATTATTTAATTTTAAACTTATTAGTTTTAAAGTAAAACTCATTATACATTTGATAAAACTTATTAGTTATAAATAAATTGAACTATTCGTGAATTATTCGATATTAAATTTGATAAAAACTCGACTCATCTAAGTTTATTTGCTAAACGAGTCAAGTTTGAACTTATTAATGCTCCACTTGAGTTCAACATGATTAAACCTTGAGTTCAGCTCGAGCTTGAAAAATTTTTAACAAACCAAATTTGAACTTTTCAAAATTCAGCTCTACTCAATTTGTTTACACCCAAAGTAAATTTTAAAAAGTGTTTAAATTACTAACGAATTTGGAAATCCATTACTAAACTTTATCATCAAATTAATAAGTAAAAAAAAAAAAAAACTGTTGAATTTATCATGCTATTCACCGGTATATCTATTAGTAAATTTAAAATAAAATTCGCATAAAATTTCTACATCTTTTTTACTACTTACATTTTTCGGTCACCAACGAATTTATTAATAGATTTGCAATCAGTTAATAATTTTTAGAGAGAAAAAAGGTTGCTCTTTTTTTTTCAAAATTTAGTAATAAATTATAAATTCATTAGTAATTCGCATTTATAAATATAGCTCTTCTGCTTTTATCATTCATTCATCTTATTATTTTACTTTCATCCAGTTTTTTCCCTTTCTCTCATTTTCTTTCTTTTTCTATTACTTTCTTTTATTTCGCTTTTTTATCTCATAAGTTTTTTTCTTTTTTTTTATTTTTCTTTTATCTCTTATCCTATTTTTTCTCATTCTCTTTTCTCTTCTATTATTTTCTTGGTTCTTCATAATTTTCCTTTCATTTTCTCCATTTTCTTTTCCATCTTTTTCTTTTATTTTCTCATCATTTTCTTCATTTTCTTTATAATTTTCATTCATATTAGTTTTTCTAATATTATTTTCTTCTGTCATTTTCTTTCTATCTATATTTTTCTCTCTTTATTTATTTTCTTCTCTAATCATTTGTTCACTTTTTTCGTTTCGTTTCTCTAATCATCTTTTTACTCTACTCTCATTCTTCTTTCTTTTTTATAATTTTATTTTTCTATCATTTTCTTTATTTTTCTCTTTTTTCTTTCTCTTTTATTATTTTCTCTCATTTTATACCATTTACTTTTCTCTTATTTTCACTTTCTATGTATTACTAATAGATATTGGACATAAATTAAAAACTTAGTAACAATAATAATATAATTTTAAATCTTTATTAAATTAATAAAAAATTATTTAAACTCTCAATAGATTATTAATGGATTACAATACGTTGGTAATTTTCTAACATATTTCACGTTTATTAGTAAATTATTTTTCTCTTAGTGTACTAATAGATTTAAAATCTGTTATTAATAATAATGAAAACTCTGTTAGTACATCCATTAGTATTACTAACGGACTTGAAAGCCATTAATAAAAATTTATCACCGAACTTTTTAATATCGGATTGTAATCCATTAGTAATTTATTTACCAACGAATTTTTATTAGATTACAAATAGAAAAATCACTGCATTATCAATACAAATTAAGAAGTCATGTTGATTCTTATCTTGACAATAAGATTCCTTTTAAACTCTTAAGACTTTTGAAGTTAAAAATGAAGAAACATTCATGATGTTATATTTCTCCTTTGGTTGAAACTGTTATTGGAACGCATATGATTGTTTTCTTTTTTTTTTTAATTTTTTGAGGAGACGTAATCTCAAAGTATGCTATTGAGATCTTACTATATATTACTCGAATAAGAGCCCTTCTCCCAACTAAAGGAAAATTTATCACAGCCAACAGAGGGTTTCAATGAGCCAACTCACATGGATGAGGCTCATTTATATTATGAGGCCGTTGGTTGCAAGAAGTGGGTATATAGATTAGGTTCATAGGCATGTGCGCATGTGCATTTCGAAGTTCAAAAGAATTTTTGGTTTATTGTAATTGAATAATTTAGACTTTATAGTTGAGATTGTTTTATACATTTAATATGTTGATTTTGTAATATTTGTAATTGAAATTATAAATAGAAATACAAACTGAAAGTATGTTTGTAAATTTACTAACAAATTTGCAAACGAACATTCATTACATTTACAAATGGACATGCTGTTTAAATAAGAAATGGAATTACAAATGGATTAATCGTTTAGATTATTAATAGATTCATAAATGGATTAGCCGTTTGAATCACAAACGGATTTACTAATAGATTAGTCATTTGAATCACAAACATAGTTTAACCGTTTATATCATTAATGAATTTATAAATGGATAAGTTATTTGTATTACAAATAGATTTATAAATCGACTAGCCATTTAAATTACAAATGAATTATTCATTTGTACATGAAATGTGTTTATAAATAAAAGAGATTATACAAACAAAGAACACAAATTAATATCAAACCTGTTTATATCACAAACGGATTTATAAATAGTTTAACCATTTATATTATGAATGAATTTATAAACACATTAGCATTTTATATCACAACCTTTTGTATCACAAACCAATTTATAAATGAATTTTTCGTTTGTACGTCAAATTTCGTTTGTAAATGTGAGAGAATATGCAAACGAAAAATATAAACAGATACTAAATTCATTTGAATTACAAATAAATAATATGTTTATAAATTTATTTGTAATGTAAATGGCTCATTTTTCATTTGAAAAAATTTACATACAAAGTTTATATAAACGATCACAGATTTGTGATCCGTTTGTAATTCAAATTACAAACGGAATTCATAATTTACAAATGGATTCTGTTCGTAAATTCAATTTTTTTTTTGTAGTGATAATTTGAATATTCAATTCAGTTCCTATTGTTTTTCATCAGTTTGAAAATGATAACAATTTTACAGTCAATTATTATATTCTAGTTCTAACTCTATCTTTTTGTGTAGTTATTCATTGATTTAGATATAAAATTAATTATATTTTTTTCTATTATTAGAAATATAATATATAATATCTCAAGTCATTTTTTTTATTTTAACTTTTTTATTTAATCTTTAGTTTGTTTTTATAGTAAACTGTAGTTTAATACTTGTAATTAGTGAAATGTAAGGTTTGGTTTTTATGTTTTTAAAATTCTATTGTTGAGTCCTTACATTTGAATCTTTTGTTAAACCAGAATTAACTTGTTGTTGAATCTATTAAAAATGACCATAATACCCTCTAGGATATATTTTCATCTAAAACAATCAAATTTCATGTGTTTAATTAGATTTATAATTTAGTCTTTTAATTTAAATTTTATATTTTTTAACTTATCCTAATATTATTATAAATTTAACCATAAAGTTTTTGCTCTTTATAAATAAGTACCTACAATTTTACAAGTTGATCCTAATAATATACTTATTTACAAATTAATTCTGAATATTTTAATTATTGACAAATAATTTCTATAACTTTACAAATTAATCCCTACATATTATAACTCTTTATGAATAAGATTGTATATAATAAGTATTTCAAGATCAATTTGCAAAAGGGATGGTGGCAAAAAAAACTTTAAACTATTCGCGTTTTAACAGATAAACTTCAAATTATAAAAATTAACTAATATACTCTAAACTAACTATTTAATTACACTTTTAAAATTTGTAGATATTGGGATCGTTAATATTTAAAAACTCGTTCTTTACAAGTTTGTAAATTAATTTTTATATATATTTATTTAACTAAAATTATTTAATTTTAAACTTTTTAGTTTTAAATTAAAACTTATTATATAAGTATATAAAACTTATTATACAAGTACATAAATTAAAATTAACTATTTATTTTGATTTATTGAAAAAAATAAAAAAATATTTTATTCTCTAAAATATTTAATTTATTTGGTTAAAATTATTTTCTATTTATTATAAATTTTATTTTATAATATATATATATGTATATATATATATATATTGAGATATGAAAACTAATAATATATTATAAATGTACACTATACTCTAGGATTATGAATTTTTTGAGAATTTTTATATTTTTTTATATTTTCTTGGACATACAAAGATATAATATTTTTCTAGTGTATTATATTTGAAAATTCACAGAAAAATAAGAAAAAAATTAATCGTTATGAATTTTATCAAATTGATGAATCACATTAAATCTGTGTATTACTTATTTTTTTTTGTCTGTGATTATTTGATTTTTAATAATATACACATATATATTTATATAAATGGAAAGTAAAGGGAAATAATGAAATTTGCAATATAAAAGGTGGTTAAATTTAATAATTATAAGTAACTCTTTATTTTAATTGATTAAAAATAAAATATTTAATTTAATCGGTTAGAATCTTTTTTATTTAAATATAAATTCTATTTTAAAAAATATAATTTTAATTAAATTAAATATATAACTTTATTATAAAGAAAACTCTTACATAAATTAAACTCTTATATATATATATATATAAAAGGTATTTTTACTTTTTATTATTTATCTTATTATATAAAATTAAATAATATAAAATTAATATAAACATCATTATTAATAAAACTATAATTAAAATTTTCCATTAAATATTATTTTGTAATGTATGATAGTTAATAAACTACAAAAAGAAAATAAATTCTAGTAAGAAAAAAAAATTGAAGGGAATCAACATAAAATTTACAAAAAAAGAAAAGAAAAATTGAATCAAAGCAGCTAATTCTAGTTTCAATGGCCCCACTTTTTGTTAAAAAATAGTTATCTTCATTTCTTTAAAAAAATTAAATAACAAAAAGAAAAAAATCAAAATCTTTCTGTTAATTCAATATTTTCACTCATTATTAATTTTAGTTAATTTATTCAATAATTTTAATAATTTTGTTATTTTTAACAAAATTCGTGTTGATATAAAAAAATAAAATATTTAATTTTTTATTATAACCATTTCTTTTTTTTAATCAAAGATAACCATTTCAACATTCTGTATGAAAAATTTAGAGAATTAATTAAGTGTGAATATTGCATATAATTTGTGATAATCTCTCCCATTTCAAACTCCTAACAAAAAATCTACTGACCTATAAACTAATTCTGCCATTTTAAGAAACTAAAAACCATAAAACTGAATAAATATTATCGTCATATCTTATTATTCTCAAAATTATAAACTTAAGCATCACTTAATTACCATATTTAGCAATTACCATTAATAAATCAAAATGTAAATAATTATATAATTAATAAAGATTCTTTTTCACTGCCTTAATTTGTATCTTTTTTAAACCAATTAATAAACTAATCCAGCTAAAAAACTTTACTTACTGCTGGAAATCCAAATTTCATCAGGAAAACTCATTCATTCTATATATAAATTGAATCCCAACTATTATTCTTTGTAATACAATTTTCTTTCGGATTCTTTAACTCTCAAATAGTTTTTTTAACTTAAAAAAATTTCATCAATAATGTCATCGTCGAGAGCTTCTAGCAGGAAAATGGATTTTATTTACAAAATTTTAGATCAACGTTAAGCAATCTAGTCATTTTTTTCTTATAAATTGCTCTCCAGTTCCACTGATCAAAAAGTCAAAACTCCACAAATTCGAAAAGGCTATGTAGCCATATACGTGGGTAACGAGAGCAAGAGATATCAAGTTCAAGTAGAGAATCTGAAGTTTCTGGCATTACAAGAATTGATTAAACAATATCAGAATGGTGATCTCGACTCCAAAATTGATGGGCCAATTATACTTACTTGCACTACTGATAAGTTTGATGAAACTTGCAAGGGGATTCTCACTGTTTGATGAAACTTTAGAGAGTTTTGAATAATTCTTTTTTATAAGATTAAATTGTTAATAGATCGTTGTATTTTATTAAAATTAACTATTCAATTTTTATTTTCAAATCACTCAATTTTATAAAATCAAATTCTTTGATATTTTTATCGAATAAAATATTAATAAATATATTTTTAGCTTTAATTAGAAGAAATAAATTATATATATATAATTAAAAAAATAAATAATATAATGATTTATTTTAACCGAATGACATAGAAATAAAAAAATTAAAATAATAGAAGAATCAAATAATAATTTACTCTTTTATATTTTAATTTCTTAATTCACTTTCTACACACTTGCACTCATATATATATATATAACGACTAATTTAAAGTGCATTTAGTATCACTTCATGATTTTTATTTTTTTTTTTCACAAAATTAAAAATAATTTTGTAATTTTTCAATAATCAACTTTTAATATTTAATGATAATTTTTTCTCTCATTAATGAATATTTTTCTTGTAGTAATTGTCCATATTTTCGAACATTCAAAACACTCTTAAAATTTAGTTAATAGAAAATATTTTTTATTTAAAATAAAAATTAAGTTATTTTAAGAAAAATAAATTTTAAAAAAAAATCATTGTCTGCATTTTGGGTATCTTATTAAGACTGCTATATAAATTAGTTTATAAATTTTATTTTTAAATTAAAATTAAATAAGAGAAAATAAGTTATTTTATTAAAAAATATTTTTTAATATTATTCAAATAGTAATTATTTTTTGTAAATAAGTGGAGTCAAAATTATAAATAAAATATATGAAAGTAGTTTAACTTAAGAAAATAATTTAATTTTTGTGGATATAGTTTTTTTAATAAAGTTTAGAGATGCAAATATACATCTAGTTTTTCTTAATTTAATAAGTTTTTTTTTAATTTTTAAAAAAAATAATAAAAAAAGTCTTTAGTTTACCATGTTTCAGCTTCTTTGTAAACAATATGAATAAAGATTGGTTTTATACTTACTAAAATATGAATTCAGATAAATCCATGTATAGATTTGTCCTAAAATATATGTAAAATGTAGTGTAATTAATATCAATAACCATTTTTAATAATAGTATATTGATCTTCTCAGACTCAATAGATATAACGTCAGATATGAATTATTGTGGGTTATCTTTTTGATACTTAAATTAGTAAGTGATCTATCATAAATCTCAAAATAAAGGTATAGAGAATGGTTTGATTAAAAGATAACTTAACATACTTGAGGTGTCTTTTAGATCTAAAGCTGGTCGACTCTTGGTAGGACTATTTGAAATCTATATTGGTTCTAGATTGTAATTTTTGAAATCTATATTGGTTCTAGATTGTAAAATTTTATTCCGAGAACATTTTTACTCATATGTGATTTGAAGTCTTAATTATCATACGACTTTTACGTGATTTGAATAATATCGTCTATTTGGATTTTGGCTTAGTAGGCCGAAGCCTTCAACTTAATATTCATTACCCTTGGGTTTCAGTCTTGAGTTGACTGTCATATAATCCTTGGGTTTCAAAGGCGGCTGAGACCTCCTGTTGATATTAATTTTAAGGCTGAAATCTTGAGGTCTCAACATCCATTTAACACTTTGAATGACGAAACTCAAGAGTTTTTGATTTTTTGGCTCTAAAATTAAACACCTTTAATTATCTGAATTTTATTTTTTAGTAGAATGCATCGCTCAGAATCATATAAGTTATGATATATTAACTGTGTTGTCTCTCTTATAATATATTTTTAAACTAGTAAAAATTATTAATTATATAATATTATAACATGACGATTAGAGAACAATTTAGTTTTCTTTATATATATATATATATATATACTTTAGTTTATCTTATACAATCTTAGAATTTAAGATATAAAAATGATAATTTAAATATAAATAATTAAGAAGCTATTATTATTTAAATTGTCAAAACTACATTTAATAATTATAAATTTATTGTATTTTATTGCTATTTAAAAATATTTAATTAATTAACTATATTACTTTTTAATTTAAATTGAAATTAAATTTCATTATAATCTAATACAAAAAACTAACTAAAATTCAAAACTTTCTACTTAAAAAATTATTAAAAGTATTAATTTTATAATAACAGATATCTGAGTTTATCGCTAAAAATTCCGCAATAAATAATTCATGCTAATAATTTTATATTTTTATGATTAGTTTCACACATTAATTTAATTTTTTAATTTAAAATTTATTATGTGATCATATAAATAAAATATTTATAATTTTAATGAATTTTAATGTTTTAATTTAATTTTTTAACTTTTATGATATTTTGTACATAAATGTATTCATATTTTAAAAATAATTTCTTATAATTTATAATACAATATACTGTATATTAAATCTATAGAAAAAAATTTATATATTATAATTTTACGTTAATATTAATAACAAATAAAATTGAGAATGCGAAATATATGTAGTGAGTTTGAGCATTTCAAAATTTTATTATTTTGAAATAATTTTATATATTAATTTTTTTATTACATTAATTAAAATCGTAATATTATCTAAATGGATGTCAAAATAAAAATGCGCTAAACAATTCCTATAAGAGTAAAGCTTGGTAAAAAAGTTAATTTTATTATACTAAAATAAAATAATTAATAATAAAAAATTATATAAGCTAAAAATTAATTATATTTTTCATGAAATTTTATTAGTATTAAAAATAAAATTAACAATTTATATAACCTCCTTTAATTAGGTATCTACAAATAGCATGTAGGTTAAAAAAATTATTATTACAAAATGATAAATTTAATTTGCTATTAAATAATATTTTTATATGAAAATTTAATAAAAAATTACAAAATCTGGTGCATATAAACAACAGAGTAATGTATTTCCTTTACCAGCTGGCAGAGAGCCTTCCTTTTCCAATTCTCTATTTCCTTTCCTCATTCCCAATCTCCGATCCATCCCTCAAAACAACTGACGAGAGATCGATGATGATGATGATGAAGATGCCTTGGAGGAGGAAGAACAGGAGCTTCCATCTTCAGCTACAAGGGGCAATTGGTACCATTCAATCTCCATTCCTATTCTTATTTACCAATTATTGCCAGTCTTCTACTTCCACACTTGAAGATGCACGCTTCTTGACAAATAACTTCAAATCTGCTTCTTTTACCCGCCTTGATGATGCCATTGCTTCCTTTAATCATGTAATTCATATGCATCCTCTTCCTTCTAGGGCTCAATTTAGTAGATTCTTATCTGCCCTTGTGAAAGTGAAACAATATCACACTGTCTTTTCCATGTCCAAAACAATTGAATTGCTAGGAATCTCTCACGATGTTTATTCTCTTAACATCTTAATTAATTGCTTCTGCCGTTTACATCTTGTGGATTTTGGCTTCTCTGTTTTCGGGAAGATGTTCAAATTTGGATTGGAGCCTACCACCGTGACATTTACTACCTTAATTAATGGGCTTTGTATAGAGAGTAAAATCGACAAAGCAGTGGAATTTTTCGATGATATGGCTGCACGTGGTTATCAACCTAATGTTTATACTTATAATGTGATAGTAAACGGAATGTGTAAATTTGGGAAAACAAACGTGGCTATTGGGCTGCTAAAGGGAATGGCTGATAGAGGTTGTGAGCCAGATGTTGTGACATACAATGCAATCATTGACGCCCTTTGCAAGGATGAGCTAGTTGGTGAGGCTTTAGAGCTCTTCTCTCAAATGAGGAATAAGGGCATTTCACCTGATGTCATCACTTACAATAGTTTAATTCATGGTGTTTGTAAATTAGGCCAAAAGAACCAAGCTTTGGCCTTGATGAATGAAATGGTGGAGCAGAAAATATTACCAAATGTTTATACCTTCAATGTATTGATTGATGCTCTTTGTAAGGATGGAATGGTTTCAGAGGCTCGAAATACATTCAATGTAATGATTCAAAGAGGTGTAGAGCCTGATGTGATCACATACACTTCCTTAATTGATGGTCTTTGCATTTCAGGCCAATTCAAGGAAGCTTTGGCCTTGTTGAAAGAAATGGTGGGGGAGAACATATCCCTTGATATTTTTACCTTCAATATATTGATCGACACTCTTTGTAAGAAAGGACTGGTTTCAAATGCAGAGAATGTAATCACGATAATGATTCAAAGAGGTGTGGAACCTACCGTTGTCACTTATAGTTCATTGATGGATGGATATTGTCTAGGCAGCCAAATTGATAAGGCTAGAAAGGTATTTGATCTGATGGTGACCAATGAAATAGCTAACATTTTTAGCTACAACATTTTGATCAATGGATATTGTAAGTGCAAAATGATAGATGATGCAAAGGAGCTTTTTGATGAAATGTCTCATAAAGGTTTAGTTCCTGATGTTGTTACTTATTCTACTCTTATAAAGGGTATGTTTCAAGCAGGGAGGCCCCAAAATGTAAAAGAGCTCTTTAAGGATATGTGCTCTCATGGTCAACAGCCAGATATAGTAACCTTCTCAATTATGATTGATGGCTTGTGTAGACAAGGGAATCTCGATGAAGCACTCACACTATTTAAAGCAATGGAGAAAAGTCAGTTGAAGCCTAATTTTGTGATCTATAGCAGTCTAATCAATGGCATGTGCAAAGTTGGGAAGATTAATGATGCCAAGGAACTGTTTTCTAGTCTTTTTGAAAATGGTTTACAACCTGATGTTTATGTATATAGTGCAATTATGAAAGGACTCTGCCAACAAGGATTAATGGATGAAGCCTATAAGGTATTTAAAGACATGGAAAAGGTAGGATGTTTACCAAATAATTGTTGTTATAATATCATCATTCAAGGGTTTCTCAAGCATGAGGATTTACCAAAAGCATCAGAACTAATCATTGAAATGGTTGATAAGGGGTTCTGTGCTGATGCTGCTACCACAGAACTGGTAGTACATTTATCGCTGAATAATGATCTCATTCTGAGGCTTTTAAAGGTGCGCAATGAGGGATCAACAAACTAAAGTTGTTATATCTTGACCATTCAAGTGTATCTTGGAGCGCAACTTGCTAATTACCTTTTTCAAATATAATAGATATGTAATTTAACTAACTTCTTCAAATATCATTTTTAATTTCAATCAGCTGTGATTCTCTTCCACAAAATGAAAATTTCTAACACCGCAAATGACCTGTGGTGGAAACCATGATATGTGTGTGCCTTTCGCTTGAATTCAGACATGGACTTGATCTCTTTGATATAAGATTGTTGATGAATGGAGGTCATGGATTTCTAATGATCAAGTTGCTGGTAAACCCACCATCTCCTTTACAAATTTTTTTTGGCTGCTACTACAGCCTTAACTCGAGAGCTCAGTCCTAAAATTGAGGTTAGAACTAAAACTAATTGGTTCCATACTACAATGCTTAAGAATCTTTATCTATTTTTATTTTTGTGCTCAATGACCTTTTAAAATGCTATCATTTCTCTTGTAGGTACTTGCAAGGATATGATTACAACTTCACCTTTTTAACCATAAAGGTATAAGCAATTCTTTTTTGCTTAATTATTATATTTTAATAATAATGAAAATAATTATTATAAACCAGTGTGCTTTAATTGAGAATTGATTTAACAATTGGACTACACTATAAATGCAGGGTGCAGGATATACAGTCCCAGAGTACAAGGTAAGAGAATCACTAGACTTCTCCCGCTGTTGGTTGGATGAAATGTCACTAAAATTATAGACAACAGAAAATGTTATGGGAATTGAGGGAAAGGCAAACATCCTCTTTGTCACCATTTTTTTTTTTTTTTCTTTAGTCATCAAGTTGGGTATATATATATATAGAGAGATCCTTAATTTCTTTCATTTTCTTTCAAGTAAAATTAGTGAAATCATTGCATTAGCACCTAATAATATAAAGTTCACAATCTTTTCCAATGAAATCAATTTTAATACTCTTTTGTTGCCTAAAAAGAATGGAGGCTTAGGCGTAAGATATCTCTCTTCAAACTGAAGCTCTTTGGAGATTTGAAAATCATAGGCATTTCTTCCCTTCAGAAAGACATTCGAATTGCGGCTGTGCTACTTTCGATGAACTCTTCCTTCTCTCCTTTTAATCTTATCAGATTTGCTCTCAAATTCTCCTTTAGCAGCTAACCTAGATGTGTTGATGTTAAATATTTTTTAAAAAGGTAGTTTTAGAAAAAATAAAATCAATTTTCTAAACAAATTTTTAAAAATATCCATTTCCATATAAATTTAATTAAAAAATAAATATTTACTTCTTTTTTTTTTAACTTTCATGCTTCGTTATTATTTATAAATACTAATAATTACATTGTAAAATTTATAATTTATTTTTATTAATATAATATATTTAATTAATTTATAATATAATATTTTAATGGATTAAAAAATTATATAATTATACATTGTTTAAAATATTTTAATTTGATTTGTTCGATTAATTTACTATTTTAATTTAATTTATGTTCTATTAACAAATATAATATTAAAATTTTAATAGATTGAATATTTTATTAAAACTATTATATGTTTTAATAATTTACTTATATAAGACTATCATTAATATACGATTAAAATAACGTATCAAAATAAAAAGTTTTAAATTTTTTTAGTAAGAGTACAGTTTTTTAAAATTTATTCGTATCTTTCAAATTATAAATTGCTAAGTATAATTTATTACTGAAAATTACTAATTTTAAATAAAATAAAAATATATTATTATTATTATTATTATTATTATTATTATTATTATTATTATTATTATTAATTTTGAAATTCATATTGTATTAGGATAAAGTTTTGTTTAATTATAATTTATATATAATTGAACTATAATAATTTTTTTAAAAAAATATATGTTAATGATAATTTTATTAAATAACAGATATTAGCAAATAAAAAGTTGAATATTTCAATTGTAATAAAAAATAAACTAAACTGATATATTTTCTTAATTTTATTTATTATAATTTTTGTAGATAACTGTGATTAAATATATTCATATAATAATGTGATATTAAGATAATAGGAGCTCAAATTTAATTGTCTATTTGCAATAATAATAATAATATATTATATAAAAAATTAATAAAGAGATAAAACAAAAGTAACAGTAAAATATTATTTAATTTGTGAAAGTGTTAAATTTGATTGTAGAGAAATAGAGTGGTTTACTGGCGACTATGAATTCTACTAGAGGTTCTTATGTTTCGCTTCTGATTAGATCGATAGGAAAATGGAGAGATAGCTGGATTTCAGGAGGTATTTTGTTCAGAAATTACGGAAACAACCGGTTATAAGATTTTGCAATCGCTTTTATCAAAATGTCAATTTTAGAACTACTCATACAAAATCAAATATGAAAGGAAGTTTCTTGTTAATAATTAGATATATTTCTCTATGTTATAAAATCTCAATATCATACAACACATCATTAAGGAGTATACTACTTTTTGATATTTTAATGTTTAGAACCATATTTGGAATTGAATTTCAGTATTTCAGTACAACCTCAATTTGATTTCAATTCTTTTTTTTTTTAATTTTAATTATTATCATTCACTACGTGAATTTATTAAAATGCAAATAAAATTTATAAACATGTATAAATTCATTTATAAATATTATAACAAAAATGATATTTTTTTTATCATTCTATATTTGTTTATAAATTTATTTATATTTAATTAATTTTATAAATAATTTATATATTTATTTATAAATCTATTTGTAACCATATACATATACATCCATTCGTAAATTCATATGATCTTTTAATTTAAAAAATCTTTTAATTTAAAAAAAATGATTATACTTATAAATATTAATAAATTCGTATGTTCATTTAATTTTATAAACAGATTATAAATTTATTTATATATTTATTTATGTCTATTTAATTTTATAAATAATTAAAATTTCATTAATAAATTCCTATGTAGCGTAGTTTTAGTAATGAAACTAATGATTATAAACCATAAAGGTTAATAATTCATTTTTGCTTTGTTATTATAATTTTTAATAATAATGAAACTAATGATTATAAACCAGTGTGCTTTAATTGAGAATTGATTTAATAATTATACTACACTATAAATGCAGGGCGCAGGATATACAGTCCCAGAATACAAGGTAAGAAAATCACTAGACTTCTACAGCGGTTGGTTGTATGAAATGTCACTAAAATTATAAACAGAAAATTTTATGGGAATTGAGGGAAAAGCAAACGTCCTCTTTGTCAATATAACGGATATATTTTAGTATTGGACCACCATTTGAGTTATTTATAAGGTGCATTTTGTAATACATTTGTGTGGTGTTATGAATGTGAAACACATTGTTTCTTACTGTTTGAGATGTTAGTTAAGTTAGGCAAGAAAAGTTATTTTGGTTGTTTCTTTTCTCCTTTCAACAGTATATAATGAAACATTTTATGTTTTTACCACTTTCTAAACCTTGTAATATCCTTTTTCTTTTTGCTTGATGCATCTTTCTTGAAGCTTTTGTGATTCTGCATCCATGTAAAATGGTTTGTTAGAGGTGGGTTTGACAGGGTACATATTGAGAGGTAGGAAACCGATTGCAAAAAGATTCAGAATCCAAAAATCTATATCAGTTGTTGTTTACTTTACAAAATTGAATAAACTATGGGATAAACTTGGTGCTTTAAAGCATCATCTAACTATTACACATTAGATCTTTCTTGTGGTGCAGTAGTGTCAATACAAAGAAACTTCATTGATTAAATGGAATACTCTTGTTGCATCTCTTCCCTTAGATCTTTCTTCTCTCCTTTTAATCATATCAGATTTGCTGTGGGGAATGAGATGAAAATAAAATCTTGGAATGATAGACGATCGGTTGGTAATGTTGCTCTCAAATTCTCCTTTAGCAGACTATTAAATTTAGCAGCTAACCTAGATGTGTTGATGTTAAATATTTTTTAAAAAGAAAAAAATAAAATCAATTTTGTTAACAAATTTTTAAAAATATCCATTTCCATATAAATTTAATTAAAAAATAAATATTTACTCTTTTTTTTAACTTTCAGACCCGTTATTATTTATAAATACTAATAATTACATTGTAAAATTTATAATTTATTTTTATTAATATAATTTATTTAATTAATTTATAATATAATATTCTAATTTACATATAAAATCCACATGTTCACGTCTATTTTAAAATGATTAAAAAACTATACAAATATACAATATTTAAAATATTTTAATTTGATTTATTCTATTAATTTACTATTTTAATTTAATTTATGTTCTATTAACAAATATAATATTAAAATTTTAATAGATTAAATATTTTATTAAAACTATTATATGTTTTAATAATTTACTTATATTAAGGTTAGTAATCAGATATATTTGTCTATACTATAAAATCTCAATATTATACAATACATCGTTAAGAAATATACTACTTAATTAGTTCAAAAGCTAGATAGTATCCTAAAAGGAAAAATTATACTTCTTACTAAAAATCAGAATCAAATTAAATTTTTAATATTTTAATATAGAAGAAAAATTATAGTTTTTAATATAAAGAAAAAATTATAGTTGTTGCTAAGAACTAGAATCAAATCAAATTTCTAATACTTTAATGTTTAGAACCACATTTGAAACTAAATTTCAGTATAGTTCTCATACAGTTCTAAGTAATTTCAGTACAGTCTCAATTTAATTTTAATTTTTTTTACTTTAATTTTAGTTTCATTTCAATTTAAATTTTAATTTTTACAAATAAAATCATAATAGCTTTTTACGTGTATTTTAAAATAGTAAATAATTAATATTAAAAAAATAATATTAATTTTTAAATAATAACTGTAGTAATATATATATATTATATACAAGTACTCTCTATAAGAATATTTTATGTAGTTATTAATTATATAATTTTAATTAAAAAATATATGAAATTAATATATAAATATATATTATATTACTAATTCGTAATTTACTCATATAATTAAAAAATTAAAAAATAATTAATACATTTATGATTGATATAAAAAATACATATATATATATAATTCGATTATAATAATTTTTTGAAAAAAAATATGTTAATAATAATTTTATTAAATAACAGATATTAATAAATATAATAAAAATTTGAATATTTCAATTACAATAAAAAAATCAACTAAAATGATATATTTTCTTACTGTTATTTTATTATAATTTTTTGGATAACTTTGATTAAATATATTTATATAATAATGTGATATTAAGATAATAGGAGCACAAATTTAATTGCCTATTTGCAATAATAATAATAATAATAATAATAATAATATATAAACAATTAATAAAGAGATGAAAAAATATTTTATTTGTGAAAGTGTTAAATTTGGTTGCAGAGAAATAGAGTCAGTTTTAGAGCTACTCATAGAAAACTAAATATAAAAGAAAGTTTCTTATTAGCAATCTGATATATTTTTCTATACTACAAAATCTCAGTATCATGCAATACATCTTTTAATAGTTCAAGCGAGATAGTGGAAAACATTTTAAAAGAAAAAGCTATAGTTCTGATATTTTTATCAGTAGATTTTACAAATAAATTTTATTAATATACTCTACTAGTAATTTATTTATCAATATACTTTATTAGTAATTTTAATGGATTTATTAATGAATTTGAAAATCTTTTAGTAATTCTTAATATGAAAAATTATATAAAAATTTATTGACGAATTTCAAATTTGATAATTTATTAGTATTATTAACCGATTTGATAATTTATTAGTATTATTAACCGATTTAAAAATTTATTGAGAATTTATAAATTTATAAAATAACTGATGCTGAAATTTACTATTGGACTTAAAATCTGTTAGTAAATCACTAACAATTTTAATCTATTAGTAAATTTAGGAGTGTAAATGAAACAAACCGTTTATGAGCTATTCGAGATTCGACTCGATAAAAATTCGATCAAACTCGACTCGATTTTTAAACGAGTCAAATTCGAATTTAATTTTTAGGCTTGTTTAGTAAACAAAGCAAATTTAAGCTCCATAATATTCGTCTCGTTAAGACTTGTGAGCGTGGCTCGCATTCGAGTTCATGAGCAGACTTGCGAATAGACTCGTAAATAGTTTCGTTAAGCAGACTGAGATTAATAATATAAGAGAAATAAATCTAAATCTTACACATACTTTTATGAGTCAAATCTAAATTTTATAAAGTTCAATTCTATATTGTGTAATTATACTATTAAAACTTGCATATATTTGGATCGTTAAGAGCTTATTTTTATAAGTTTAGAGCTAATTTGTATATGTGAAGTTCAGTTGTTTGCTTGATGTGGGACGTCCCTCATCGTCAGAGTACGAAAAATCAAAATTGTATATAATAGCTAACCACGAAACTACTAAATAATTTAGATTAACCATTTTGGACCGAGTGAAAAATGGGTCAAAAGTTATTTAGGTTAATTTGGACCGGACTGTTCTATTTGCTTAATGTAGAAAGACGTCCCACATCGATGGAATACGGAAAATGAAACTACAAGCAGAAAGTGGGCACTTTTTAAAAATTATTAACTCGATAAAAACTTGATTAGTCTAAGTTCATTTGCTAAAAGAGTCGTTTGAACTTACTAATACTCCGTTTGAGTTCGAAAAAAATAAAAACTCGAGTTCGGCTCGAACTTAAAAAATTTTAACGGACTAAATTTGAAATCTTCAAAACCATTAGCTTACTCTCTAAGTTAATTTTTAAAAGTATTTAAATTACTAATAAACTCTAAATCCATTAGTAATTTATATAAAAAATTAATAACAAATTTAAAATTTTGTTACTAAATTTTATCATCAAATTAATAAATAAAAAAATATTAAATTTATCAACAAATCTATCCGATGGTAAATTCATTGATAAATTTAAAATAAAATTCTACATAAAATTCCTTCATTCCTTTTTTACGGCTCACATTTTTCAGTTACCAATAAATTTACTAAAAAATTTCAAATCAATTGGTAACTTTTAGAGAGAAAAAAGTTATTTTTTTCTTTTTTAAAATTTAGTAACGAATTATAAATTTATTAATAATTCACATTTATAAATATAAAACCAACACCTCTGCTTTTATCATTCGATCATATTATCATCTGCTTTTCTTCCATTATTTTCCCTTTCTCTCATTTTCTTTCTTTTTCTATTTTTTTCATTCATTTTACTTTTTTATCTCATAAATTTTTTTCTTTTTTTTCTATTATTTTTCTTTCATCTCTTATCCTATTTTCTCTTCTTCTCTTTCCTCTTCTATTATTCTTTTTCATTTTTCATAATTTTCCTTTCATTTTCTCTATTTTCTCCTTTTTCTTTTCCATCTTTTTATTTCCTTTCCTCTTATCTTCTTCATTTTCTCTATAATTTTCATTCATATTAATTTTTTAATATTATTTTCTTCTATCATTTTCTTTCTATCTATATTTTTTCTATTATTTTACCTTTATTTATTTTCTTCTCTAATTATTTGTTCTTTTTTTTTTCATTTCGCTAATTATCTTTTTACTTAACTCTCTTTCTTTTTTCTTTTTCATAATTTTTATATTTCTATCCTTTTCTTTATTTTTCTCTTTTTTTCTTTCTTTTTTATTATTTTCTCTCATTTTTACCATTTTTTTTATTTTCACTTTCTATGTATTTCTAATAAATATTGAATATAAATTAAAAACTTAGTAACAATAATAATATAATTTTAAATCTTATTAAATTAATAAAAAAATTATTTAAATTCTCAATAGATTTAAATTACAATTTGTTGATAATTTACTAACGGATTTCACATCTGTTAAAATAAATTATTTTTCTCTTATACTAAAGGATTTAAAATTTGTTGATAATTTAAAATCAGTTAATAATTATAGCAGAAACTCCGTTAATAAATTCACTAATTTACTAACAAACTTGAAAACCGTTGATAAAATTTTAATACCAAACTTTTTAACAACGCATCGTAATCTGTTAATAATCCATTATTAATTTATTTACCAATAGATTTTTATTAAATTATCAACGGAAAAATCACTGCATTATTAATATAAATTAAGAAGTGGTTGATTCTTATAGCTAAAATTGAAGAAACATTCATGATGTTGTATTTCTCCTTTGGTTGAAACTGTTATTCATGCAAGATGATTTTTTCTGTTATAACATTTTGAAATAATGTCTATTATTGATTGACCTATATAAAATAGGTATAAAGAAGTATATAGTTAAAAAGATAACTATAATTTTTAGCAATAAACATTTAATAAAAATATTAAATTTTTGATAATTTTATATTTTTATGATTAGATTCAAACAGTAATTTAATTTTCTAATTTAACTTTTATTATGTAATCTTATAAGTAAAATGTTTATAATTTTAATTTTTATGAAATTTTGTACATAAATATATTCATACTTTAAAAATATTATTCTTATAATTTATAATCCAATATACTGTATATTGAATGCATAGAAATAATTTACATATTATAAATTTACATTAATATTATTAATAATAAAATAAAATAACAAATAAAATTTAAAATGCAAAATATATTTAGTGAGTTTAACATTTCAAAATTTTATTATTTTGAAATAATTTTATATATTAATTTTTTACTGATATTAATTAAAATTGTAATATTTTTATATGAAAAATTAATAAAAAAAATTACAAAATGCGCCGCATATAAACAATTCCCAATTTTCCTTTGTTATCCTTACCACTTTACCAGCAGGCAGAGAGCCTTCCTTTTCCGATTCTCTATTTCCTTTCCTCATTCCCAATCCCGATCCATCCTCAAAACAACTGACGAGAGATCGATGATGATGAAGATGCCTTGGAGGAGGAAGAGCAGGAGCTTCCATCTTCAGCTACAAGGGGCAATTGGTACCATTCAATCTCCATTCCTATTCTTATTTACCAATTATTGCCATTCTTCTACTTCCACACTTGAAGATTCACGCTTCTTGACAAATAATTTCAAATCTGCTTCTTTTACCCACCTTGATGATGCCATTGCTTCCTTCAATCATGTAATTCATAAGCATCCTCTGCCTTCTAGGATTCCATTTAATAGATTCTTATCTGCCCTTGTGAAAATGAAACAATATCACACTGTCCTTTCCATGTCCAAAACAATTGAATTGCTAGGAATCTCTCACGATGTTTATTCTCTTAACATCTTAATTAATTGCTTCTGCCGTTTACATCTTGTGGATTTTGGCTTCTCTGTTTTCGGAAAGATGTTCAAATTCGGATTGGAGCCTACCATTGTGACATTTACTACCTTAATTAATGGGCTTTGTATAGAGAGTAAAATGGACAAAGCAGTGGAATTTTTCGATGATATGGTCGCACGTGGTTATCAACCTAATGTTTATACTTTCAATGTGATAGTAAAGGGATTGTGTAAATTTGGGAAAACAAATCTGGCTATTGAGCTACTAAAGGAAATGGCTGATAGAGGTTGTGAGCCAGATGTTGTGACATACAATGCAATCATTGACACCCTTTGCAAAGATGAGCTAGTTGGTGAGGCTTTAGAGCTCTTCTCTCAAATGAGGAATAAGGGCATTTCACCTCATGTCATCACTTACAATAGTTTAATTCATGGTGTTTGCAAATTAGGCCAAAAGAACCAAGCTTTGGCCTTGATGAATGAAATGGTGGAGCAGAACATATTACCAAATGTTTATACCTTCAGTGTATTGATTGATGCTCTTTGTAAGGATGGAATGGTTTCAGAGGCTCAAAATACATTCAATGTAATGATTCAAAGAGGTGTAGAGCCTGATGTGGTCACCTACAATTCCTTAATTGATGGTCTTTGCATTTCAGACCAATTCCAGGAAGCTTTGGCCTTGTTGAAAGAAATGGTGGGGAGGAACATATCCCCTGATGTTTTTACCTTCAATATATTGATAGACACTCTTTGTAAGAAAGGACTGGTTTCAAATGCACAGAATATAATCAAAATAATGATTCAAAGAGGTGTGGAACCTAATGTTGTCACTTATAATTCATTGATGGATGGATATTGTCTGTGCAAGCAAATTGATAAGGCTAGAAAGGTATTTGATCTGATGGTGACCAATGAAATAGCTGACATTTTTAGCTACAGCATTTTGATCAATGGATATTGTAAGTGCAAAATGATAGATGATGCAAAGGATATTTTTGTTGAAATGTCTCATAAAGGTTTGGTTCCTGATGTTGTTACTTGTTCTACTCTTATAAAGGGTATGTTTCAAGCAGGGAGGCCCCAAACTGCGCAGGAGCTCTTTAAGAATATGTGCTCTCATGGTCAACAAACCAAATATAGTAACCTTCTCAATTATGATTGATGGCTTGTGTAGACAGGGGAATCTCGATGAGGCACTCACACTATTGAAAGCAATGGAGAAAAGTCAGTTGAAGCCTAATTTTGTGATCTATAGCAGTCTGATCAATGGTATGTGCAAAGTTGGGAAGATTAATGATGCCAAGGAACTTTTTTCTAGTCTTTTTGAAATTGGTTTACAACCTGATGTTTATGTATATAATGCAATTATGAAAGGACTTTGCCAACAAGGATTAATGGATGAAGCGTATAAGGTATTTAAAGACATGGAAAAGGTAGGATGTTTACCAAATAATTGTTGTTATAATATCATCATTCAAGGGTTTCTCAAGCATGAGGATTTACCAAAAGCATCAGAACTAATCAACGAAATGGTTGATAAGGGGTTCTCTGCTGATGCTGCTACCACAGAATTGATAGTACATTTATCGCTGAATAATGATCTCATTCTAAGCAAACTACGAAATCGTTCTGAGGCTTCTAAAGGGGTGCAATGAGGGATCAACAAACTAAATTTGTTATATCTTGACCGTTCAAGGGTGTCTTGGAGAGAAACTTGGTAATTTGCCTTCTTCAAATGTAGTAGATATGTAATTTAACTAACTTCTTCAAATTTCATTTTTATTTCAATCAGCTATGATTCTCTTCCACAAAATGAAAATTTCTAACACTGTAAATTACCTGCAGTGGAAACCATGATATGTGTGTGCCTTTCGCTTGAACTCAGACATGGACTAGATCTCTTTGGATATAAGATTGTTGATGACTGGAGGTCATAGATTTCTAATGATCAAGTTGCTGGTAAATCCACCATCTTCCGTACAATTTTTGTTGGGCTGCTACTACAGCCTTAACTCGAGAGCTCAGTCCTAAGAATGAGTTGAGAACTAAACTAATTGATTCCATGCTACAATGCGTAAGAATCTTTATCTATTTTACTTTTGTGCTCAATGACCTTTTAAGATGCTATCAATTTTCTTGTAGCTACTTGCTGGGATATGATTACAACTTCACCTTTCTAAACATAAAGGTATAAGCAATTCAGTTTTGCTTGATTATTATATTTTTAATAATAATGAAAATAGTGATTATAAACAAGTGGGGCTTTAATGGAGAATTGATTTAGCAACTAGACTACCCTATAAATGCAGGGTGCAGGATATGCAGCCCCATAATACAAGTGTAGTGGTTCAGAAATCTACCATTTTTCTTTATCGGTTTCTTGGTTGACAGAAATCTAGCAATTTTAGTTGTGAGATTGTTGAATCATGTGATAGTAAATTAGTTACAATGGCTGTATATTAAGGAAAAATACTTAGGAAATCATCTCTGTATGATATATCTTTATGATATAATAATAATACAATCAAGTATGATCATTTTGTCAATATGGTATATAACAAATATATTTTAGACCACCTATTGAGCTATTTATATGGTGCATTTTGTGATACGTTTGTTTGTATGGTGTTATGAAGGCGAAATACATTGTTTCGTACTGTTTGAGAAAAGTTAGGCAAGAAAAGTTGATTTGGTTGTTTCTTTTCTCCTTTCAGCTGTACATTAAGCGAGATTTTGTGTTTAGCACATTGTAAACCTTGTAATATACTCGATAAAATTTTCTTTGAGCTTTTGTTTATACATGGTATTTGTCTTTTTGCTTGCTGCGTAATTGTTGAAGTTTTTTTTATTCTGCATCCATGGCAAATGGAAGTGTTAGTTTTGTCAGAGAAGATAAGCCTTGGGAATTCTAGAATGTAGAGATGTTGAGTAGAATAGATAGCATGATGGGAAACTATGAAGAGGGCAAAGTGGGTTATGCAAGAACATTAGTAAAAATGGACTTATTTAAGGGGTGTTCCATGAAGCTCTTATTCTAGAGGTTGAGAGTAGCAATCAATTCTCTCAACATGTAATTTATGAATGTAGAAACTTTGAATATCATGAATCTCTGTGTAAGAAAAGGCACAAGAAATAAATTTGGCAACTTAAAAATAAAAAAATGGATGGGAATAAGGGTGATAATGTTAAGAGGTGGTAATCGTTGTAGGGAATATAAATGAAGGAAAATGGAAGGGGAGAATGGTAGGGAATATTTTAAATTATTTTATATATATTCCTATTTTAAATTTATTATTCTTAATTATTTTATATATATTACTATTTTAAATTAAATAATATATTTATTATAGAATATTTATAATTATTATTGTAAAATAAATTTAAAGACGCGAACTACATATTTTATAATTAAATTATTTATTTTTAATTTTAATTTTAAAAATTTATCAAAATTACATCTAAATATAAATATTGAGTTAATTTATTCAGAATTTAAGCGTATAAATTAAAATACAAATAATATAAATATTAAGTTTTTTCAATTAATTAATTAATTAAAAAAATAATTATAATAATACATATAGCATACTAATTAAATAATCAAAATAAAATTACACTAAAATATAAAAATTGGACTAATTAAATTGAAATTAAAAAATTTATATTTTACGCACAATTTTTTAAGAAATTAAACATTAGTTTATTTTATATATGTCTATAAATGATAATGGTAGAATTCAAGATATATAATGATTCAAAAAAAAAAAGAATTCAAGATATATAAAATGATAAATAATTAAGCACCAATTTAATAATTATATGGTTATTTTATTTTATTATTATTTAAAATATTTAATTTAATTGGTTAATTATATTAATTTTCTATTTAAATTGAAATTAAATTTTATTATAATCTAATATAAAGAACTAACTAAAATTTAAAACTTCCTAATTATATTAGAGTAAAATTAAACAATAAACTATTTATTTTTTCCTCATCTATATTATATACAAATTACAATTAGACTATAATAATACTTTTAAAAATATACATTGATAATCATTTATTAAATAAGGAATATTATTTAATAAAATAAAAACATTGATAATTATTTATTAAATAAGGAATATTATTTAATAAAATAAAAAATCAATATTCTGCAACTATATTTATAATATTTTATTTTAAAAAAAATAAAATTAACAAAATTAATTAATTTTTTAAATAAATTTAATTAAATATAAGGTATGGTTATAATAATTTAAAATTATAATAATATAAAAGAAATTTTATTTACTTATTCAAAATGAATTTAATACAATATTGTATACAAAAATTAATAATATATATATATAATTAGCATACACAATATCTAGAAATATCAAGTAGGTTAAAAAAATTATGAAAATAAATTTAATCAAGTCTGTATATTTTTATTAAGAGTCAAATAAATTTAATTTAAAATTTTAGATTAATTAAACTATGTAATTTTATTAAGGGCTAAATAGATTTTAGCTTAATATTATTTTTTAAAAATAAAATATTATTTTTATAATTTAAAACATTAAAAATTTAGTATTTCAATTATCATAAAAAATTTAAACATATATAAATATAATAAATAATTTTTAAAAATATAAAAATAAAGTTTTATTATGTAAAAAATATTTTTATTATTAAAAATAATATTATATTATTAAAAAATAATATTACGACTTATTTAATTCTTAAGTAATAATAATAATATATAGATTTAATTGATTTAAAATTTTGAATTAAAATTATTTAACTTTTAAATAAAAGTAAAGACTTAATTGGATTTATATTTAAAAAATTATTATTATAAAATGATAACTTTAATTTGTTATTAAATAATATCTTTAAATTAATAAAAAATTACAAAATGTGGCGCATATAAACAATTCCCAATTTCCTTTTGTTATCCTTACCACTTTACCAGCTGGCACAGAGCCTTCCTTTTCCGATTCTCTTTCCTTTCCTCATTCCCAATCTCCGATCCATCCCTAAAAACAACTGACGAGAGATCGATGATGATGAAGATGCCTTGGAGGAGGAAGAGCAGGAGCTTCCATCTTCAGCTACAAGGGGCAATTGGTACCATTCAATCTCCATTCCTATTCTTATTTACCAATTATTGCCATTCTTCTACTTCCACACTTAAAAATGCACGCTTCTTCACAAATAACTTCAAATCTGCTTCTTTTACCCGCCTTGATGATGCCATTGCTTCCTTTAATCATGTAATTCATATGCATCCTCTGCCTTCTAGGGTTCATTTTAATATATTCTTATCTGCCCTTGTGAAAATGAAACAATATCACACTGTCCTTTCCATTTCCAAAACAATTGAATTGCTAGGAATCTCTCACAATATTTATTCTCTTAACATCTTAATTAATTGCTTCTGCCGTTTACATCTTGTGGATTTTGGCTTCTCTGTTTTCGGAAAGATGTTCAAATTCAGATTGGAGCCTACCACTGTGACATTTACTACCTTAATTAATGGGCTTTGTATAGAGAGTAAAATGGACAAAGCAGTGGAATTTTTCGATGATATGGTTGCACGTGGTTATCAACCTAATGTTTATACTTTCAATGTCATAGTAAAGGGATTGTGTAAATTTGGTAAAACAAATCTGGCTATTGAGCTACTAAAGGAAATGGCTGATAGAGGTTGTGAGCCAGATGTTGTGACATACAATGCAATCATTGACACCCTTTGCAAAGATGAGCTAGTTGGTGAGGCTTTAGAGCTCTTCTCTCAAATGAGGAATAAGGGCATTTCACCTCATGTCATCACTTACAATAGTTTAATTCATGGTGTTTGCAAATTAGGCCAAAAGAACCAAGCTTTGGCCTTGATGAATGAAATGGTGGAGCAGAACATATTACCAAATGTTTATACCTTCAGTGTATTGATTGATGCTCTTTGTAAGGATGGAATGGTTTCAGAGGCTCAAAATACATTCAATATAATGATTCAAAGAGGTGTAGAGCCTAATGTGGTCACCTACACTTCCTTAATTGATGGTCTTTGCATTTCAGACCATTTCAAGGAAGCTTTGGACTTGTTGAAAGAAATGGTGGGGAGGAACATATCCCCTAATGTTTTTACCTTCAATATATTGATCGACACTCTTTGTAAGAAAGGACTGGTTTCAAATGCACAGAATATAATCAAAATAATGATTCAAAGATGTGTGGAACCTAATGTTGTCATTTATAATTCATTGATGGATGGATATTGTCTGTGCAAGCAAATTGATAAGGCTAGAAAGGTATTTGATCTGATGGTGACCAATGAAATAGCTAACATTTTTAGCTACAACATTTTGATCAATGGATATTGTAATCGCAAA
The DNA here is from genome assembly GCF_001659605.2 of Manihot esculenta. Lineage (NCBI taxonomy): Eukaryota > Viridiplantae > Streptophyta > Magnoliopsida > Malpighiales > Euphorbiaceae > Manihot > Manihot esculenta. Next base: position 3,632,509 of record NC_035169.2, on the reverse strand, counting down.
ATGATAGATGATGCAAAGGGGATTTTTGATGAAATGTCTCATAAAGGTTTAGTTCCTAATGCTGTTACTTATCATACTCTTATAAAGGGTATGTTTGAAGCAGGGAGGCCCCAAAATGCAAAAGAGCTCTTTAAGGATATGTGCTCTCATGGTCAACAACCAAATATAGTAACCTTCTCAATTATGATTGATGGCTTGTGTAGACAGGGGAATCTCGATGAGGCACTCACACTATTGAAAGCAATGGAGAAAAGTCAGTTGAAGCCTAATGTTGTGATCTATAGCAGTTTGATCAATGGTATGTGCAAAGTTGGGAAGATTAATGATGCCAAGGAACTTTTTTCTAGTCTTTTTGAAATTGGTTTACAACCTGATGTTTATGTATATTATGCAATTATGAAAGGACTTTGCCAAGAAGGATTAATGGATGAAGCGTACAAGGTATTTAAAGACATGGAAAAGGTAGGATGTTTACCAAATAATTTTTGTTATAATATCATCATTAAAGGGTTTCTCAGGCATGAGGATTTACCAAAAGCATCAGAACTAATCAACGAAATAGTTGATAAGGGGTTCTGTGCTGATGATGCTACCACAGAATTGGTAGTACATTTATCGCGGAATAATTATCTCATTCTGAGGCTTTTAAAGGTGCGCAATGAGGGATCAGCAAACTAAAGTTGTTATATCTTGACCATTCAATTGTATCTTGGAGCGCAACTTGGAAATTACCTTTTTCAAATATAATAGATATGTAATTTAACTAACTTCTTCAAATATCATTTTTAATTTCAATCAGTTGTGATTCTCTTCCACAAAACGAAAATTTCTAACACTGCAAATTACCTGTGGTGGAAACCATGATATGTGTGTGCCTTTCGCTTGAATTCAGACATGGACTTGGATGTCTTTGATATAAGATTGTTGATGAATGGAGGTCATGGATTTCTAATGATCAAGTTGCTGGTAAACCCACCATCTCCTTTACAGATTTTTTTTGGCTGCTACTACAGCCTTAACTCGAGAGCTCAGTCCTAAAATTGAGGTTAGAACTAAAACTAATTGGTTCCATACTACAATGCTTAAGAATCTTTATCTATTTTTATTTTTGTGCTCAATGACCTTTTAAAATGCTATCATTTCTCTTGTAGGTACTTGCAAGGATATGATTACAACTTCACCTTTCTAACCATAAAGGTATAAGCAATTCTTTTTTGCTTAATTATTATATTTTTAATAATAATGAAAATAATGATTATAAACCAGTGTGCTTTAATTGAGAATTGATTTAACAATTAGACTACACTATAAATGCAGGGTGCCGGATATACAGTCCCAGAGTACAAGGTAAGAGAATCACTAGAGTTCTACCGCTGTTGGTTGGATGAAATGTAACTAAAATTATACACAACAGAAAATGTTATGGGAATTGAGGGAAAGGCAAACATCCTCTTTGTCAATATAGTATATAACGGATATATTTTAGTGTTGGAACACCATTTGAGTTATTTACATGGTGCATTTTGCGATACATTTGTGTGGTGTTATGAATGTGAAACGCATTGTTTCTTACTGTTTGAGATGTTAGTTAAGTTAGGCAAGAAAAGTTGTTTTGGCTGTTGCTTTTCTCCTTTCAGCAGTATATTGTTTAGTTTGTGAAAGTGTTATATTTGGTTGCAGAGAAATAAAGTGGTTTACTGGAGATTTTGGAACCAAAGGGACATTTATACTTTTTGGAGGGCAAATTCAAAGCGGCAATATAATGATTTATTTGGCTTTAAAGAGAGATAAATCAATGTCAATCAGACTATGAGTCCTACTAGAGGTTCTTATACCCCACTTCTGATTAGATTGATAGGAGAATGAGAGATAGCTGAGTTTCAAGAGGTGATTTGTTCAGAAATCACAGAGGCAACCAGTTACAAGATTTTGGAGTCGCTTTTATCAAAATATCAGTTTTAGAGCTACTCATACAAAACTAAATATAAAAGGAAGTTTATTGTTAGCAAACTGATATATTTTTCTATGCTACAAAATCTCAGTATCATGCAATATATCGTTTTAATGGTTCAAGCGAGATAGTGGGCAACATGCTAAAAGGAAAAATTATAATTCTGATACTTTTGTCAACAAATTTTACTAACAAATTTTATCAATGTACATTAGTAATTTTAACAGATTTATTAACGAATTTGGAAATCTTTTGATAATTAAATATAAAAAGTTGTGTAAACATTCACTAGATCCGTTAGTAAATCACTAACAATTTTAATATGTTAGTAAATTTTGAGGTGTAAATGAAATAAATTGTTTGTGAGCTATTCGAGATTCCATGAGATAAAAATTCGTCCAAATTTGACTCGATTTCTAAACGAATCAAATTCAAACTTAATTTTTAGGCTTGTTTAGTAAATGAGACAAACTGAAACTCCATAGTATTCGTCTCGTCAAGGTTCGCGAGTTCGGCTGGTGTTCAAGTTCATGAGCAGGCTGGCGAATGGACTCCTGAATAGTCTCGTTAAGAAGGCTGAGATTAATATCATAAGAGAAATAAATTTAAATTCTACATATATTTTCATGAGTCAAATCTAAATTTTATAAAGTTCAATTCTATATTGTTTAATTATACTATTATAACTTGTATATATTTGGATTGTTAAGAGCTCATCTTTATAAGTTTAGGAGCTAATTTGTATATATACTTATTTAGTTAAAATTATTTAGTTTTAAACTAATTAATTTTAAATGAAAATTCATTATACATGTAAATAAATTGAATTATTGGTGAATTATTCGAGATTAAACTCGATAAAAACTTAACTCGTCTAAGTTTATTTGCTAAAGGAGTCAAGTTTGAACTTATTAATACTCGGTTCAAATTCGAAATGAGTAAAACTCGAATTCGACTCGAACTTAAAAAAATTTTAACGAATTAAATTTAAACTTTTCAAAATTCAGCTCTACTCGATTCATTTACACCCTAAGTAAATTTTAAAAAGTCTTTAAATTACTAATAAATTCTAAATCCATAGATAATTTGTCCAAAAAATTATTAACGGATTTGAAAATTCATTATTAAACTTTATCATCAAATTAATAAATAAAGAAAAAATATTGAATTTATCAACGGATGCTATCTGCGGATAAATTCATTAATAAATTTAAAATAAAATTTTACAAACAATTTTTGCATTTTTTTTTGCAATTCACATTTTCCGGTTACCAATAAATTTACTAACATATTTCAAATCCATGGGTGATTTTCAAAGAGAAAAAGATTGCTTTTCTTAAAAAAAAAAAATTAGTAACGAATTGCAAATTCATTAGTAATTCACGTTTATAAATATAACACTGCTTTTATCATTCATTCATCTTATAATCTACATTTCTTCCATTTTTTTCTTTCTCTCATTTTCTTTCTTTTTTCTCTTACTTTCTTTCATTTCATTTTTTCATCTCATAAGTTTTTTTTCTTATTTTTTATATTCTTTTTCTTTTATCTCTTATCCTATTTTCTCGCATCTTCTTTTCTCTTCTATTATTTTTTTCATTCTTCATAATTTTCCTTTCATTTTCTCCCAACTCTTTTCCATCTTTTTCTTTCCTTTCCTTTTATCTTCTTTGTTTTCTATATACTTTTCATTCATGTTAGTTTTTTAATTTTATTTTCTTTTATCATTTCTTTCTATCTACATTTTTTCTATTATTTTCTCTTTATTTATTTTCTTCTCTAATTATTTGTTCATTTTTTTCATTTTTCTAATCATCTTTTTACTCGACTCTCACTCTTTCTTCTTTTTCATAATTTTTATTTTTCTATTATTTTCTTTATTTTTCTTTTTTTTCTTTCTTTTTATTATTTTCTCTCATTTTATACCATTTATTTTTTTTATTTTTACTTTTTAAGATATAAATTAAAAATTTAGTAACAACAATAATATAATTTTAAGTCTTATTAAATTAATAAAAAATTATTTAAACTCTCAATAGATTTATTAATGGATTGCAATTCGTTGATAATTTACTAACAGATTTTACATCTGTTAATAAATTATTTTTCTTTTATACTAACAGATTTAAAGTTTGTTAATAATTTAAAATCAGTTAGCAATTTAAAATCTGTTGGTAATAATAATGAAAATTCCGTTAATAAATCCACTAGTATTATTAATGAAATTAAAAGTCGTTGGTAAAAATTTACCATCGAACTTTTTAACAACAGATCGTAATCTGTTAGTAATCCATTATTAATTCATTTACCAATAAATTTTTATTGGATTGCCAATGGAAAAATCACTGTATTATCAATACAAATTAAGAAATTGTTGATTCATATCTTTACAATAAGATGTCTTTTAAACTCTTAAGACTTTTGAAGCTAAAATTGAAGAAACATTCATGATATTGTATTTCTCCTTTGGTTGAAACTGTTATTCATGCAAGATGATTTTCTCTGTTATAACACTTTGAAATAATGTCTATTATTGGAATGCATATAACTATTTGACCGATATAAAATAGGTATAATGAGTATATAGTTATCTATCAGTTTGTGTCATTTAATTTTACTGTCTGTTTATAAATATATTTACATTCATTTAATTTTAATATCACATTGGTAAATTATAAGAGATGAAGAGTTATCATTTCCTATAAAAAGAGAAGGTCTCTCCTCCGTACAATATTAGTACCTGGTTTTTATTATATTATGATATTCTTATATAGGGCCATCAGAAAATTTAGATATTTTTATTTAATTTTATTTTAAAACTATTTCTAAGCTCTAACTAATAATTCAGCTTGAATGCAAGCTCACCACGAGCCACGCTCGAATCAAGTTCAAGTTAAAGTTCGTTAAATATTTCATGAATCGAATTCGAACTTGTAAAAATTTTTTTAAAAGCAAGCTTGAACTTTAGAAATGTTGGCTCGACTCAATTATCTCTAACCATTTGAATTACAAATAAATTCATTAATAGATTAATTGTATGTATCATTAATAGATTTATAAACGGATAAATCATTTGAATTACAAACAAATTTATAAATAGATTAACCATTTGTATCATAAATGGATTTATAAGGTTTATATTATAAATGGATTTACAAAAAGATTATCCGTTTATATGTGAAATTTCATTTCTAAATAATAGGGAATATGTGAATGAAAAATATAAACGAATATCAAATTTGTTTATATCATAAATGGTTATTCTGTTTATAAATCCATTTGTATCATAAACAAATTATTTTTCGTTTGAAAAAAAAAATACAAACAATATTTAAACAAATGGACAAAAGTCTATTTATGATCCATTTGTAAATTTAATTTTTTTTTAAAGTGCTAGAGATTTAGTAAGTTGGAGAGAGCAGAGCTAACAGCAGCCTCTCTCTTATAACCATTCGAAGACTAGAGTCATATCTGTGGCATTAATAGCATCTTGATATGTCACCTCCCTAGAAAATTTGAACCCATCCTACAAAAAAGAATATATGCAAGCAAACCACAGCTCCCTCAGTCGTCGGAAGAGTGATATCACATCTTGAAAATACTCTCACCATGAAGCTCCAAATCTAGAAATGTAAAAGCAAAAATAGAAAAACACAGTATTTTCACCCCAGCCCTAGAGACAAGGAGAGTAAACCCACATCCAAGGCTCGAGGAAGCCATCCCGTACTTAAAAGGTATAGGGAAAGGCTGCCCTCAGAAGTAAACAGGTAGAGATAAAGCTTTATTATAATCTAATAATTTGATTGGTTATTTAAAATATCTAATTTGATTGGTTAATTATATTAGTTTTCTATTAAAATTTAAACCAAAATTTTATTATAATCTAATATAAAAAATTAACTAAAATTTAAACTTCCAACTTAAAAGATCATCAAAAGTATGAATATTTTTAATGCTGAATATTTGAGTTTGTGGCTAAAATTTTTGGAATTCCCAATTTCCTTTTGTTATCCTTACCACATTACCAGCTGGCAGAGAGCCTTCCTTTTCCGATTCTCTGTTTCCTTTCCCCATTCCCAATCTCCGATCCATCCCCAAAAACAACTGACGAGAGATCGATGATGATGAAGATGCCTTGGAGGAGGAAGAGTAGGAGCTTCCATCTTCAGCTACAAGGGGCAATTGGTACCATTCAATCTCCATTCCTATTCTTATTTACCAATTATTGTCATTCTTCTACTTCCACACTTGAAGATGCACGCTTCTTGACAAATAACTTCAAATCTGCTTCTTTTACCCGCCTTGATGATGCCATTGCTTCCTTTAATCATGTAATTCATATGCATCCTCTTCCTTCTAGGGCTCAATTTAGTAGATTCTTCTCTGCCCTTGTGAAAATGAAACAATATCACACTGTATTTTCCATGTCCAAAACAATTGAATTGGTAGGAATCTCCCACGATGTTTATTCTCTTAGCATCTTAATTAATTGCTTCTGCCACTTACACCTTGTGGATTTTGGCTTCTCTGTTTTCGGAAAGATGTTCAAATTCGGATTGGAGCCTACCACTGTGACATTTACTACCTTAATCAATGGGCTTTGTATAGAGAGTTAAATGGACAAAGCAGTGGAATTTTTCGATGATATGGTTGCACGTGGTTATCAACCTGATGTTCGTACTTTCACTGTGATAGTAAACGGAATGTGTAAATTTGGGAAAACAAATGTGGCTATTGGGCTACTAAAGGGAATGGCTGATAGAGGTTGTGAGCCAAATGTTGTGACATACAGTGCAATCATTGACGCCCTTTGCAAAGATGAGCTAGTTGGTGAGGCTTTAGAGCTCTTCTCTCAAATGAGGAATAAGGGCATTTCACCTTATGTCATCACTTACACTGGTTTAATTCATGGTTTTTGCAAATTAGGTCAAAAGAACCAAGCTTTGGCCTTGATGAATGAAATGATGGAGCAAAACATATTACCAAATGTTTATACCTTCAGTGTATTGATTGATGCTCTTTGTAAGGATGGAATGGTTTCAGAGGCTCAAAATACATTCAATGTAATGATTCAAAGAGGTGTAGAGCCTGATGTGGTCACCTACAATTCCTTAATTGATGGTCTTTGCATTTCAGACCAATTCAAGGAAGCTTTGGCCTTATTGAAAGAAATGGTGGGGAGGAACATATCCCCTGATGTTTTTACCTTCAATATATTGATCGACACTCTTTGTAAGAAAGGACTGGTTTCAAATGCACAGAATATAATCAAGATAATGATTCAAAGAGGTGTGGAACCTGATGTTGTCAATTATAATTCATTGATGGATGGATATTGTCTGTGCAAGCAAATTGATAAGGCTAGAAAGGTATTTGATCTGATGGTGACCAATGAGATAGCTGATATTTTTAGCTACAACATTTTGATCAATGGATATTGTATGTGCAAAATGATAGATGATGCAAAGGATATTTTTGTTGAAATGTCTCATAAAGGTTTAGTTCCTGATGGTGTTACTTATTCTACTCTTATAGAGGGTATGTTTCAAGCAGGGAGGCCCCAAACTGCACAGGAGCTGTTTAAGAATGTGTGCTCTCATGGTCAACAGCCAAATATAGTAACCTTCTCAATTATGATTAATGGCTTGTGTAGACAGGGGAATCTGGATGAAGCACTCACCCTATTGAAAGAAATGGAGGAAAGTCAGTTGAAGCCTGATCTTGTGACCTATTGCATTCTGATCAATGGTATGTGCAAAGCTGGCAAGATTAATGATGCCAAGGAACTGTTTTCTAGTCTTTTTGAAAATGGTTTACAACCTAATGTTCATATATATAGTGCAATTATGAAAGGACTCTGCTGATGATGGACTAATAGACGAAGCATATAAGATTTTTAGAGACATGGAAAAGGGAGGATGTTTACCGAATAATTATTCTTATAATATCATCATTCAAGGGTTTCTCAGGCATGAGGATTTATCAAAAGCATCACAACTAATCAATGAAATGGTTGATAAGGGGTTCTCTGCTGATGATGCTACCACAGAATTGGTAGTACATTTATCGCAGAATAATAATTTCATTCTAAGGCTTTTAAAGGTGCGCAATGAGGGATCAACAAACTAAAGTTGTTATATCTTGACCATTCAAGTGTATCTTAGAGCGGAACTTGGTAATTACCTTTTCCAAATATAATAGATATGTAATTTAACTAACTTGAATCAACTGTGATTCTCTTCCACAAAATGAAAATTTCTAATACTGCAAATTACCTGTGGTGGAAGCCATGGTATGTGTGTGCCCTTCGCTTGAATTCAGACATGGACTAGATCTCTTTGATATAAGATTGTTGATGAATGGAGGTCATGGATTTCTAATCATTAAGTTGCTGGTAAACCCACCATCTCCGTTATAATTTTTTTTTGCTGCTACTACAGTCTTTACTTGAGAGCTCAGTCCTAAAATTGAGTTGAGAACTAAAACTAATTGGTTCTATACTACAATGCCTAAGAATCTTTATCTATTTTTATTTTTGTGCCAAATGACCTTTCAAAATGCTATCATTTCTCTTGTAGGTACTTGCAAGGATATGACTACAACTTCACCTTTCTAACCATAAAGGTATAAGTAACTCATTTTTGCTTAGTTATTATAATTTTTAATAATAATGAAACTAATGATTATAAACCAGTGTGCTTTAATTGAGAATTGTTTTAACAATTATACTACACTATAAATGCAGGGCGCAGGATATACAGTCCCAGAATACAAGGTAAGAGAATTAGTAGACTTCTACCGCTTTTGGTTGGATGAAATGTCACTAAAATTATAGACAACGGAAAATGTCATGGGAATTGAGGGGAAAAACAAACATCCTCTTTGTCAATATGGTATATAACAGATATATTTTAGTGTTGGACCACCATTTGAGTTCATAAATTGGCTCGTGAATAGACTCGTGAACATTCTGGTTAAACAAACTGAAATTAATATCATAAAGAAATAAATTCAACCCCTACATATACTTTTGTGAGCCTAATCCAAATTTATTAAAGTTTAGCTCTATATATTTTAATTACTCTTAAAACTTATATATATTTGGATAGTTAAGAACTCATCTTTTAAATTTGTGAGTTAATTTGTATATATATTTTTTTGGTTAAAATTATTTATTTTTAAATTTATTAGTTTTAAATTAAAACTCATTATATATGTAAATAAATCGAATATAGACTAAATTCGATAAAAACTCGACTAGTCTAAATTTATTTGCTAAACTAACTTAGTTTGAGTTTATTAATACTCGAGTTCGAAATGAGTAAAACTTGAATTCATCTTGAGTTCGAAAAAATTTTAATGAACTAAACTTGAACTCTTCAAAATTCGGTTATATTCGGCTCATCTACACTCCAAAGTAAATTTTAAAAAGTGATTAAATTACTAATGAATTCTAAATTCATTGGTAATTGGCCCAAAAAATTACTAACTAATTTGAAAATTCATTACTAAACTTTATCATCAAATTAATAAGTAAAAAAAGTGTTAAATTTATCAATTGAAGCTTTACGCTGGAAAATCCGTTGGATAAAATTAAAATAAAATTTCATAAAATTTCCACGTTTTTTTACTACTCATATTTTTTCCGTTATTAATGGATTTAATAACATATTTTAAATTCATTAATTTTTAAAAAGAGAAAAGACTTTTTTTTTTCTAAATTTAATAATAAATTATAAATTCATTAGTAATTCGCGGTTATAAATATTAGACCGGTTCTTCTGGTTTTATCATTTATTTATCTTATTATTTTCTTCTCTTCCATTTTCCTTCCTCCTCTCATTATCATTTTCCTCCCTTCCTTTCTCTCATTTTCTTTTTTTTCTATTACTTTATTCAGTATTTCACTCTTTTATTGCATAATTTTTTTTTATTTTTTCTATTATTTTCCTTTCATCTCTTATCCTATTTTCTCTCATTCTCTTTCCTCTTTTATTATTTACTTCCTTCTTCATAATTTCCTTTCATTTTCTCCATTTTTTCTATTTGGTTCTTTTATTTTCTCCCATTTTCTTTATTTTCTCTATAATTTTCATTCATATTAATTTTTCTAATATTATTTTTTTCTATCATTTTTTTCTATTTATATATTTTTTATTATTTTCTCTTTATTTATTTTTTTCTCTAATTATTTGTTCACTTTTTTTCATTTATCTAATAATATTTTTACTCTACTCTCATTCTTCATTCTTTTTTTATAATTTTTATTTTCTACCATTTTCTTTATTTTTCTCTTTTTTTCTCCTTTTTTTATTATTTTCTCCCATTTTATACCATTTACTTCTCTTATTTTCACTTTCTATGTATTTCTAATAAATATTGGATACAAATTTAAAATTTAGTAATAATAATAATATAATTTTTAATCTTATTAAATTAATAAACAATTATTTAAACTCTCAGTAGATTTATTAAAAAATTGTAATTTGTTAGTAATTTATTAATGAATTTCATGTCTATTAGTAAATTATTTTTCTTTTAATGTATTAATACATTTAAAATCTGTTAATAATAATAATGAAAATTTTATTAGTAAATTCATTATTATTATTAATATACTTGAAAACTGGTGTTAAAAATTTACTATCGAGATTTTTAATAATAGATCTAATCCATTAGTAATATGTTGGTAATTCATTTATCAGTGAATTTTTTATTGATTACCATTGAAAAATTCATTAATAATCTATAAATTTTTTTAGTATTTTTAAAAATAAAAATAAAAATACTATTTTTAAATTTAGATTTTAAGAACTTTTAGTTGAATAAATGAAAATTTAAAACTTTTTGCGACTATAATATTATCCATATTAATGAACTAGCTAAATTTTTTTTAGTTTAATTTATTCACTAAAAATATAGATAATATGTTTATCACAATATATCAAAAAATTAAAAATACATATATGATTATTATTTTAATATACGCCGCAGAACCTCCTCTCCGCCTCTTGCAACGCTTCGGACTACCAGGGGAACCTCAGTGACACCGTCGACCATTTCAGAGCTGCTATGGAGCCAATCGATTCAACAAGCGAGAAATTCATGGCCAAGGCGCCCATTCTTGACTCGAAGACACAAAATCACAGCTGCTCCTCACCTAAGATTTGCATTGGTTGCAACCTCCAGGTATAAATTTTGGTTTATTGGGGTTTGATCCGATGAAATTTCTATTTCTCTAGGTTGTTTAGATGTATATAATCTTGTATTAAGTACTTCCATTGATTGATTCAGTTGAGATGCTTGTGTTTGGATGTTACATAGTTTGAAGCAATTCGTATGACCTCCTCAATTTTACCTGTGAGAGCTGCTAGGAGTTTTATTTCCTTGAAAATTGATTAGTTCCTCAAGACCTCTAAAGATTGTATATAAATGGAAAGTTGGCAACACTCTCAAGAAGCTCCAGGATTGCAAGCTTTATTATCCTTCTTTCTAGGTTCATCCCTTCAGAATCTCACAGAAATTACTTAGCATTTTGTCTTTTCAAATTAGTTGTTTATTTTTACTTTACTAAAAATTATTTTTTCTGCAATTTGCATGATCTAATTCTATGATCTAATTCTATGGAGCAGGTGTTACTTTCTCATTTATTAGAATTTACTTTTATACCATTACTATCCCTCAGTAACGGAGCTTAAACTCATTTTCAAACACTCATTTTTTTAATTATTTTTGAAATTTGAAATTTGATGTTTATTTTCTTTATATGCCCAATTATAAATATAAATAATTGTATATTTTGTTGTCCTATATTATGTAAGATTTCTGAAACATATTAAGATTAAGGTTTTGCCAAATTTTGATCAGTTTTTTTTAATTAGTTAAAATTTATTGTGAAATATTATTTTTTTCAGTGAAATTTTTAATGGTTTTTTAATTTAATAGAAATTTTAACTTTAATTTCAATTTTAAAAAATTAAAAGAAAGCTAGATACAAAACATGGTATGTAGTGTTTATGCAGTTCAACCACTCATCCATCATTCTTCTCTATCAACTTCCCAGAAACCATAACCCATCCCCGCTCTACACTTTCGACCCAAAAACAAGATTCCATTCACCATTGTCGCAGCCACCTCCTTCAACCCATCTCCAACACCGTCAGCTCCCATAGCAGAAATCATAAATAAGAGATTATAAAAAAAGATTTGGTCAAAATACAATTCTAATTCATAATAAAAATTACATGTACACAACTAAATTATTACATCAGAACTGTAACAGCCCGCAAACCGGACCATTACCGGCGCTAGAATTCAGGTCAACCTGAGGCCGTCTGAACCCGTAGCAAGCCTACTATGAACTCTGTGTACCTGATAAATCCCATACATGATCACACATTTCCATAAAAATTTTGATTTTTCATTAAATTAGCTTGACCTGTACATGAATCATAACTATAAACATAAATAGCCTACTAGAGTCCTCATCAAATACTCCAGAGGGTCATAAAACTGTCAAGCTTAAAGGTTATCATAAAGATAAACATCATAAGTCATAAAATACTGATCATGTACAAAGGGAAATCAACATAGTCTTAGGGCTATGCACAATTTCTAACTGTTTTCATTACATCACTTTTAACATAAACATAACTATTACATTCCTTCTCAAAGTATTGTACATGTCCACTTTCTATACATATTCCTAACTTTACCCTGGCTGATGCTCTGACTTCCTCTGAGGCCCTAAAACACGGGGTTAGGGAGAGGGGTGAGCTACTAGAACCCAGTGAGTAGAATCACATAAAACATTAAATACATATTCTCAATGAAATGCATCACAACTCAAACAATTCACATAACGGATGGACATGACCTCAAAACTCCCTAAGCTATTTGCCCGACCACCATAAAGGGCACCACAGGACTTCGTAATGCCTGGCCCAGCCAGGTCTTTCCATAGGGCTATTGGGTCGCTTGGGTCCATCCACATCATCATGATATCATAGATCAACATTATGCAATGCAACAGCTTCGTGGTTACTAGTGCAGTACATCCTACTATAAACATGGTATTCATGATGCATGAAACATGCTAAAACATTTATTTACTTAAAACATAGTTTAGTTCTACTCACCTCTAACAATAGCTGGACTGTCTCTGAAAATCTAACTCTGAGGGCCTCCTTGGTTCCTTGGGTCCGTACCTACACAGGCGGACTCAAATGAGGTACCGAACATACTCTAACATAGCTATGAATATCTCTCCAAAAACCCCCTAAAACATCATAAACATGCTTGGAAAAATTGGCAAAGAAAAGCTGAACAGAGGCCTTTCGGCGGCAGGTTCGGCGGCCGAAACCCCCCTCCAGAGACGAAAGTCACCCACCTTCGGCGGCACTTTCGGCGGCCGAACCTTGCCTCCAGAGACGAAAGTCTACTTTCGGGGGCAGGGTTTGGCAGTCGAAACTGCTTCCATAAGGGGTTCGGCGGCCGAAAGTCCACTTTCGGCGGCCGAACCTGAGTTTCCCCAGAAGGCAGAAACTCGGGCAACTTCCTCTCCACAGCCTCCAAAACCCTCACACAACCTATCAACATGCAAGCCAACTTTCCAAACATGCAACTAACATCAAACATGCATAAAGGAGCTTAAAAACTCAACTTAAACTCCAATAAACATATCAAATCATCATAGAACATAATCTTTAACCTAATACCACAAAACCTAGATCCATGCATAACTAACCTTAAAACTCCCAAAATCTCTTAAAAACATGCTTAAACATAAAGGGGAGAGGAGGATCCATGCTTACCTCTTGAAGAACGAGAGGATCAATGGTCCAAACTTGGAGATGGGTGGAAAACCAAATCAAAACTCCAAGTTGCTCAACTTTGCTTATTTTGCTCCAAAACTCTAAAACCAAGTTTAAAACATGTAAAAACATGCAAGATTTGAAGAAAACTCATATGAACATACCAAGGGGAAAGAGAGCTAACCTTTGGCTCAAAACAGGGGGTGCAACACCCCTGTTTTCGGCCAAGGATGGCTTAAATAGGTGGCCAGCCGCCTCACCTTCGGCAGCCGAACGTGCATGCGAAACCATGCAACCTTCGGCGGCCGAAAATGAGCTTCGGCGGCCGAACCTGGGAAAATTCCCTTGGCCTTTTTCTTTTCCAAAACTCAACTTTCTTAGCTCAAAACATTAAAACCATGATAATCATATGAGAAAACATGTAATTTACCCTTCTAGCATAACCCGTCATCTTGTGAAATTCCTAATTCCACAGAGAACCCGCCCAAAAGGTACGGATTCCAATGCCGGAGTCTAGCCGGGTATTACAAGAACTATATTAAACAACTCTACTAATCTCCCAACTAATTTTGACCCTATAAATCTAGAATTATGAGAAAGAAATAAACTTATAAGAGCCTAATAAGCAGAAATATAATTATAAAATAATTTAATAAAATATATGACCGTATAAATGTTTCACAATACAGACAATTCACATTAAGATTTGCTAATTAAGAAAACATATTTTGATTTTTTAGGTTAGTTTTGAAGATAAGATAGAGATGATGTTCTTGAATTTTTCAATTTTAAAAATTTAAAAATATTTTAATGGATGACCATTTAATAAAGTTATGTTTCAATTATTGATTTGAATTTAATTTGCTTAAAATGATAATATATAGGATAATTATACCAAAATTGAAAGTTAAGGGGCTCGATTGGACCTAAAAAATTTTAAAGAACTTAATTTACTTTTGGTTAATAATTAAAGGGTTAAAATTAGCTTTTTGCCTAAAAGAAATTGGGCAGGTTTATTTCCTTAGAATAGGAGCAGGCATTCAAAGGGGAATTACAATTTATCACTCCAGCAATTATGAATGGGTAGAAGATTGTAAAATTTTAGAGCGACAAACATGTAGAATGAATATGTGAGATAGAGAAATGTACTGACAAGGAGTGTATTTGAAATGAATCATTGATTTCAATAGATTAAGAGTTTTGTTATGAGCAAATAGAAAAGATATAGTCTAAACTTTATTTCTTTTATGAAAGATAATATTTATTAGTTTAATTTTCAATTTG
The DNA here is from genome assembly GCF_001659605.2 of Manihot esculenta. Lineage (NCBI taxonomy): Eukaryota > Viridiplantae > Streptophyta > Magnoliopsida > Malpighiales > Euphorbiaceae > Manihot > Manihot esculenta. The sequence continues at coordinate 3,617,461 of NC_035169.2, read as the reverse complement.
AGATGAGTTTTTTAGAATAGATCCTATATCTTTGATAAAAAAAAAAAAAAATCCAACCTCTAATTTTGATACAATGAAGGTTGACGTTGAGAATTAACTCAAAACTAATCTAAAAAATGTCTATATAAGTACAATTCTTAGAGGTGCCTTGGAAATTCTAGAATGTAGAGATATTAAGTAGAATAGGTTGCACGATAGGAAACTGTGAAGAGGGCAGAGTGGGTTATGCAAGAATATTAGTAAAATGAACTTGTTAAGGGCTGTTATTTGAAGCTGTTATTCTAAAAGATGCCTCCATTCATAAATCACATGTTGAGAGAATTGATGACTACTCTCATAGTGTAGAAACTTTAGACATCATGAATTTCAGTGTAAGAAAAGATACAAGAGATAAATCTAGCAATTTAAGAATAAAAAATAGATGTAAATAAGGGTAACAATGTTGAAGAGGTGGTAATCGGTGGCAGGGAATATAAATGAAGTAAAATGAAAGAGGAGAGTGGTGGGAAGTGGGAAAGGAAAAGAGAAGATATATAGTCTCACAAGAGAAAATTATTAATTATATAATATTATAACAGAGAGATTGGAGAGCATTTTAGTTTTTTTTTTCTTTATATATATATAGTTTATGCAAATTGATTCGAAAAGTTTAACGTTTTAATCTAAATTTTTTAATTTTAGTTTAGTTAGTTTAATTTTTACATTCTTATGTAATTTTAATTGACTTATCAATTTTTAAATTTTTGGTATATCACATAATATATTATTATTATATAAATTAATGATTAAATTATCAAAAAACCTAACATTTACATTATTTTGTATTTTAATTCAAATGTTTAAATTTTGATTTAATTGATCCAATATTTATATTTGATTGTAATTTTAATTAATTTTAAAAATCAAAATATAAGAATTCGAATATCAAATGTAATATTTTATTATCTTTTAAATATAAACTAATTCAAATAATATTAATTCACATTTAATTATAGTTAAATTATATATTTTATTTTAAAGTTAATAATAATTTAATAATTAAATAGGCTGTCTATATGGATAAATTTTATTTTGCATTCATAATTATGAAGAATTTATAATAGATATATTATTTTTAATTATTTTATATATATTGTTATTTAAATTAAATAATATATTTATTTAAAATTTAAACTTTTAAATTAAAATGTGATGATATAAATATTAGATTTTTTTAATTAATTAATCAATTAAAAAATTATAATAATACACGTGCCGATTAAATAATTAAATTTAAAAATTTACAGATGGAATAAAATTACATTAAAAATTGTAAAAATTGAGTTAATTAAATTAAAATTAAAATATAAATACCTGTAAATGTTAAATATTTTTAAGTCAATTAACCTATAATTTATTTTATACATGTCTATAAATAATTAAGAATCTATTTATTATTTAAATTGTCAAAACTACATTTGCATAGATTTAATAATTATATAGTTATTTTATTTTATTATTATTTAAAATATTTAATTTGATTAGTTAGTTATATTATTTTCTATTTAAATTAAATTTAAAATTTCTTATAATCTAATATAAAAAACTAACTAAAATTTAAAACTTCCATTTAAAAGATCATCAAAAGTATGAATATTTTTAATAGTGAATATTTGAGTTTGTCGCTAAAATTTATATATTATAAATTTACATTAATATTATTAATAATAAAATAAATAACAAATAAAATTTAAAATGCAAAATATATTTAGTGAATTTAACATTTCAAAATTTTATTATTTTGCAATAATTTATATTAATTTTTTATGATATTAATTAAATTTGTAATATTATTCAAATAAAATGTTAAAATAAAAATGTGCTAAACAGTTCTCATGAGAGTTAGAGTTAAGCTTTGTAAAAAAATTAATTTTTATTAGACTAAAATAAAGTAATTAATAATAAAAAAATTATATAAAGTTAGTCATTTTAAATTTCTAATTATATTAGAGTAAAATTAAACAATAAACTTTTTTTTCTCATCTATATTATACACAATTAGACTATAATAATATTTTAAAAAATGTATATTGCTAATTATTTATTAAATAAGGAATATTGTTTAATAAAATAAAAATCAATATTCTACAATTATATTAATAAATTTTATTTAAAAAAATAAAATTAACAAAATTAATTAATTTTTAACTAAATTTAATTAAATATAAAGTAATGTTATAATAATTTAATATTATTATTAAATTTGGATCAGGCCTAACTCACTCCAAAAGCTAGCTCAAGAGGGAGGATTGTCTATGACCCTTATAAGGGGCACATTATCCTTTTCCACAACCGATGTGGGATTCTACAACCGATGTGGGATTCTACAACCGATGTGGGATTCAACACACCCCTCTCACGCCCAGAATTTTACTGGTGCGTGACACATTTATAGGAGGCCCAATATCGAATGGGGAGGCTCTGATACCATATTAAATTTGAATCAGGCCTAACTCACCCCAAAAGGTAGCTCAAGGGAAAGAATTGCCTATTATTCATATAAGGGGCACATTACCCCTTTCCACAATTGACGTGGGATTCAACAATTATAATAATATAAAAGAAAATTTATTTAGTTATTCAAAATGAATTTAATACAATATTGTATACAAAATTAATATAAAAATTTATTTAGTTATTCAAAATGAATTTAATACAATATTGTATACAAAATTAATATATATACAATATTAACGTACACAATATCTGGAAATATGAAGTTAAAAAAAATTATGAAAAATAAATTTAAATTTTTTTAAAATTTTAGGCTAATTAAACTATATAATTTTATTAAAGGCTAAATAGATTCTAACTTAATATTATTTTTATAATTTAAAACATTAAAAAATTTTATATTTTAATTATTATAAAATTTTTTAAAAATATATAAATATAATAAATAATTTTTATAATTATAAAAATAAATTTTTATTATATAAAAATTATTTTTATTATTAAAAAATAATATTATATTATTAAAAAAATTATATTACGTTAGATTATGACTTATTTGATTCTTAGCAATAATATATAGACTTAATTGATTCAAAATTTTGAATTAAGATTATTTGACTCTTAAAAAAAGGTAGAGGCTTTACCAGCTGGCAGAGAGCCTTCTTTTTCCGATTCTCTATTTCCTTTCCTCATTCCCAATCTCCGATCCATCCCTAAAAACAACTGACGAGAGATCGATGATGATGAAGATGCCTTGGAGGAGGAAGAGCAGGAGCTTCCATCTTCAGCTACAAGGGGCAATTGGTACCATTCAATCTCCATTCCTATTCTTATTTACCAATTATTGCCATTCTTCTACTTCCACACTTCAAGATGCACGCTTCTTGACAAATAATTTCAAATCTGCTTCTTTTACCCACCTTGATGATGCCATTGCTTCCTTCAATCATGTAATTCATAAGCATCCTCTGCCTTCTAGGATTCCATTTAATAGATTCTTATCTGCCCTTGTGAAAATGAAACAATATCACACTGTCCTTTCCATGTCCAAAACAATTGAATTGCTAGGAATCACTCACGATGTTTATTCTCTTAACATCTTAATTAATTGCTTCTGCCGTTTACATCTTGTGGATTTTGGCTTCTCTGTTTTCGGAAAGATGTTCAAATTCGGATTGGAGCCTACCACTGTGACATTTACTACCTTAATTAATGGGCTTTGTATAGAGAGTAAAATGGACAAAGCAGTGGAATTTTTCGATGATATGCTTGCACGTGGTTATCAACCTAATGTTTATACTTTCAATGTGATAGTAAAGGGATTGTGTAAATTTGGGAAAACAAATCTGGCTATTGAGCTACTAAAGGAAATGGCTGATAGAGGTTGTGAGCCAGATGTGACATACAATGCAATCATTGACACACTTTGCAAAGATGAGCTAGTTGGTGAGGCTTTAGAGCTCTTCTCTCAAATGAGGAATAAGGGCATTTCACCTAATGTCATCACTTACACTAGTTTAATTCATGGTGCTTGCAAATTAGGCCAAAAGAACCAAGCTTTGGCCTTGATGAATGAAATGGTGGAGCAGAACATATTACCAAATGTTTATACCTTCAGTGTATTGATTGATGCTCTTTGTAAGGATGGAATGGTTTCAGAGGCTCAAAATACATTCAATGTAATGATTCAAAGAGGTGTAGAGCCTGATGTGGTCACCTACAATTCCTTAATTGATGGTCTTTGCATTTCAGACCAATTCCAGGAAGCTTTGGCCTTGTTGAAAGAAATGGTGGGGAGGAACATATCCCCTGATGTTTTTACCTTCAATATATTGATCGACACTCTTTGTAAGAAAGGACTGGTTTCAAATGCACAGAATATAATCAAGATAATGATTCAAAGAGGTGTGGAACCTGATGTTGTCAATTATAATTCGTTGATGGATGGATATTGTCTGCGCAAGCAAATTGATAAGGCTAGAAAGCTATTTGATCTGATGGTGACAAATGAAATAGCTAACATTTTTAGTTACAACATTTTGATCAATGGATATTGTAAGTGCAAAATGATAGATGATGCAAAGGATATTTTTGTTGAAATGTCTCATAAAGGTTTAGTTCCTGGTGTTGTTACTTATTCTACTCTTATAGAGGGTATGTTTCAAGCAGGGAGGCCCCAAACTGCACAGGAGCTCTTTAAGAATATGTGCTCTCACGGTCAACAGCCAAATATAGTAACCTTCTCAATTATGATTAATGGCTTGTGTAGTCAGGGGAATCTCGATGAAGCACTCACCCTATTGAAAAAAATGGAGGAAAGTCAGTTAAAGCCTAATCTTGTGACCTATTGCATTCTGATCAATGGTATGTGCAAAGCTGGCAAGATTAATGATGCCAAGGAACTGTTTTCTAGTCTTTTTGAAAATGATTTACAACCTAATGTTCATAAATATAGTGCAATTATGAAAGGACTCTGCCGAGAAGGATTAATAGTCGAAGCATATAAGATTTTTAGAGACATGGAAAAGGGAGGATGTTTACCGAATAGTTGTTGTTATAATATCATCATTCAAGGGTTTCTCAAGCATGAGGATTTACCAAAAGCATCAGAACTAATCAATGAAATGGTTGACAAGGGATTCTCTGCCGATGCTACTACCACCGAATTGGTAGTACGTTTATTGTGCAATGATGATCTCATTCTGAGGCTTTTAAAGGTGCGCAATGAGGGATCAGCAAACTAAACTTGTTATATCTTGACCGAATGTGTGTCTTGGAGCGCAACTTGGTAATTACCTTTTTCAAATGTAATAGATATGTAATTTAACTAACTTCTTCAAATATCATTTTTAATTTCAATCAGCTGTGATTCTCTTCCACAAAATGATAATTTCTAACACTGCAAATGACCTGTGGTGGAAACCATGATATGTGTGTGCCTTTCGCTTGAATTCAGACATGGACTTGATCTCTTTGATATAAGATTGTTGATGAATGGAGGTCATGGATTTCTAATGATCAAGTTGCTGGTAAACCCACCATCTCCTTTACAATTTTTTTTGGTTGCTACTACAGCCTTAACTCGAGAGCTCAGTCCTAAAATTGAGTTGAGAACTAAAACTAATTGGTTCCATACTACAATGCTTAAGAATCTTTATCTATTTTTATTTTTGTGCTCAATGACCTTTTAAAATGCTATCATTTCTCTTGTAGGTACTTGCAACGATATGATTACAACTTCACCTTTCTAACAATAAAGGTATAAGCAATTCATTTTTGCTTAGTTATTGTAATTTTTAATAATAATGAAACTAATGATTATAAACCAGTGTGCTTTAATTGAGAATTGATTTAACAATTAGACTACACTATAAATGCAGGGTGCAGGATAGACAGTCCCAGAGTACAAGGTAAGAGAATCACCAGACTTCTATAGCTGTTGGTTGGATGAAATGTCACTAAAATTACACACAACAGAAAATGTTATGGGAATTGAGGGAAAAGCAAAAGAAGAGGATGAAAATCAGACATATGCAGCCACTAAGACAAGCAACTGCAATTGGTCCTACTAGCGATTGGAATGCTAGTTTAGCTTCAGTTATTTAACAGGACTTTTTGTCCAAATTTATTTATGAACAAGTTCATAAAAGGCAGGTTAGCTCTATATATAACACAGGTATAATCAAAGAAGGTGGCAGGAAAAAAGGCAGGAAAAATGTCAATGCAAAGAAACTTCATCTGATTAAATGGAATACTCTTTCGTTGCCTAAAAAGAAAGGTGGCTTAGGCATGAAAGAGATCTCTCTTCAAATTCAAGCTCTTTTGTTCAAATGGCTTTGCAGATTTGAAAATCATAGGGGTTCACTAAGTTCAACTTCTTCTATCCAAATATTCTTTCAATTTGGAGAAGGGTATCTCTCTTGCTCCAGGAAATTGCATTTCTTCCCTCCAGAAAGACATTCCAGCTAATTAAATTATTAATAAGTAAAAAAATTAAATTATTAATAAATCTTTATTTTTATTAAAATTAACTGTTTAATCTCTATTTCTAAATCGCTCAATTAAAACATTTTGAATTTTATAAAGTCAAACTCTTCAATATTTTTATCGAATAAAATATTAGTAAATATATTTTTAATTTTAATTAGAAAAATTAAATTATATATATAAAATTAAAAAATAAAAAAAAAATATTTAATCAAATAACATAGAAATAAAAAAAATTAAACAGTCCATTTTAATAAAATATAAAAATCAAATAATAATCCGCTCTTTTATAGTTTAAAGTAATTTTTTGGATACTTCATAGCAAATTCTCAATAATTTTACCAATTATATCTACCATTTATATACGTCTTTTTTCAAGTTTTATTTTTTTTTCTATTCATGCATTGCATTGATTTTTATTTCTTATGAGAATTGCTGGCAAAATAATATTGTATTGTAGGATGCTTTATGAACGGTAGATGTTAAAAATATAAAATAAAAACTAGTTTATTAATTGTTGATAAGCCTATGTACCAATAAGCAAATTAATTTCTTAATTCACTTTCTACACGCTTGCACTCATAAATATTGGGGTGAGCAGTCGATCGAATCGAATTAATTTAAAAATTCGGTTCAGTTTTTTATTTATTTTGATTCGGTTCGATTTTTAATTTTAGAAATTTCAGTTGTTTCGGTTCAGTTCGATTTTGATCAGAAAAAAATCGAAAAAACTGAACCGAATCGATTAGTGATAATAATATATTTTTTTCAATAATATAAAAAAATTAAATCATATTAAGATTAAAATATTTTAATTAAATTTTAAAATACTAAAAATAAAGTGAAAAAAATAAAAAATTTATTAAAAATCAAAACCGATTAAATCGAACTGAATCAAATCGATTTAATTCGTTTAGTTTCTGACTAAAATAAATTCGGTTTGATTTTTATAAAAACTAAAAATTTCAATTTTCAATTTATTCGATTCAGTTCAATTTTAAACCGAACTGACCGAATGCTCATCTCTACATATATGTATACTTGCTATTCGTTTTACACTAAACCCTTGAAAAAAATTAATATAAAAATATACTCACAAATTTAGTCTAGTGGTAATTACATCTAAGTAAATATGATGAGTGATGTCAGATCCTACTTTCTCAATCTTTAATTCTTATTTCAAAAAAAATTAATATAGAAATTAAGACTTTATTTATTTTATAAAAAATATTTTATAAAAATATTACTCTATAAGAAATATAGTTTAATAATAAAAAAATTATTAATTTAAGGTGCTGACTTCATATTTTTTATTTTTTATTTTTTCAAAAATTAATTATATAAAAATAAGTATAAATTTTTATATAATGGTAAGAAATAATATAATTTTTTTTAAAATATGATATTTAATAGTAAAATAATAGTATAAATAATTTTATAAATGACTATATATAAAAATATTAATAAATTATCTTTACACAGTATATAATGTTATAATAAAAAATTATTATTCGATAATTGTCATATAAAAAATTTATTAGTTAATTTTTTAATTTTAAAAAATACATTAAAAGTTTATGAAATTTTAAAAAGTCTACCGATGAGTCCTTACGTTAATTTTAGCCGCTAAGTATTATAAAAATAAAAAGTACTATTTAATCTTTATAATATAAGAAAACTCACAAATTAATTTATTGATTTTGAAAAATATATTAAGATATTTCTAATTTTAAAAAATTCACTCATTAATCTCTTCATTAATTTTAGTTGTTTAGTTTTATAAAAAAAAAATTTAATGTTTTAATATGAAAGAACTAATTAGTAAATATTTTTATAAAATTGAGAGATCAACTAATAAATTTTCTCTTACTACATAAATTAAATAGTAAAATATTTAATAGGTGAAATTAATAAAATAATTAATTAATATATTTTTAGTATTTTATGGATGCTTTAATGTTTTTTTTTTAAAATAAAGTGACTAACTAATTTATTCTTCTATATCATAAAGATTAAATAATAAATTTTACTTATAAAAAGATTTAAAATATCTTCAATATGAATGTACTAATTAATAGGTATTTTTATAAAATTAAAAAATTAATTAATAAATTTTTAATATTACAGAAATTAAATAATAAAATATTTAATAATTAAAATTAATAAAATGACTAATTAATATATTTTTTAAAATTTAAAGGATTTTTTATTTTATTTTTTAAAATTAAAAATCAATTAAAAATTTTTTATATTACAATAATTAAATAATAAATTTTCCTTATGATAATAAAATAAAAATATATTTTATAAATTAATTAATTAAATATTTATTTAATAATATGAATTTAACTGATGAGATAAAATTTTAAAATTTTTAACGTAATTTAATAAAAATTATTAAAAAAAGGAAGCGCAATGATAACAAATATATTTTTAATTTTTTTTTTGTTAATGATACATATATAACTATTAATAATATAAGTTATTAAAATAAAAATAAATATTTTTTTTAAATTTCATATCAAAAAAAATATCACCTAAAACTACTATAAATTAATAAGTAATATAATTTATAAACCATATAAATTTACTATAAGTACAAATTGAACTTCTCATTTTTACTGAAAATATTATATATTTAATTATTATTAATATTTAATTATTTTTAATTATTATTATATTTTAAATTTATTATACAAGAAAGTAATAATTCTTTATTTAAATTATAACAACAACTTTTATTGTTATTAAAATTTTTTATCATCATATTAATTATTATTAAAAAAATAAATTTATTGTCATTATTATCGATTTAATAATTAATTATAGTGTGTCGTAATTTTTAATGATAAAACTTTTCATGACAACTTAACGACCAAATAAAATGATTGTTAATTATTTTTAATAATTAATTTTTAATATTTAATGATAATTTTAATGATAAAACTTTTAAATTATAAGTAAAATATATGAAAGTACTTAACTCACTCAAGAAAATTTTATCTATATTATACATGTATATCATAAAATTAGAAGTAATATTTGCTAATTAATGATAAACTATTATATGTAATGTCATGTCATTTCATATTTTTTAACGATATGTATTTGTAGGATTCTAAACTTTAAAAAAGTGCCATAATATATTTGAATTATTTATAAGGTTTCATGACATACCTGAATTATTTATAAGTGAAATTAAAATAGTTTTACAATTTTAATATAACATGAAGCTTTTACGGTAAGAAGATTTTTTTTTATTATTGTAAAAAATATATAGTGAGTTTCAAATTCAAAATTTATGCATTGTGTATAATTTTATTATTATTAAGTAATTATTAAAGGTGAAATTAGATAATAATTTGATTTTTGTTGTAACGATCTAATAATCAGACCGTTATTGGTACTAGGGTTCAAATCGACTTAAGGTCGTCAGGATTTGTATCAAGTCTACTATACATTCTGCTATATCTAATAAAATTTCATATATGATCACAAGATTTAACAAAATATAGACATTTCATGAACCAAGACTCGACTTGTATATGTATTAAAATTGAAATCATAAAATTCATACTAAAACTCTCATCAAATACTTCAGTATAGTCAACAAAACATGACTCAAACTCAGTTTAAATATAACTCATAATTAAAATTTTTATATAAGGATCATGCAAATAAGGATTTACAAATACAAATACTAGGGCAAAACACAATTCTAAATCATCAAATAATATATGTCCACATCTATACTATTATAATAGACTATACCAGTAATTCAGTCGTTATTTATTTCATCATTTTAATTACGTTATTTTCTTCTTTAATCTTTCTTTTTAAATCAATTTATCCAATAATAATTTTTTTAAACTTTTCTTTTATCCTACCTATCATCTAATTTAAATGAAGTTAAAGTATTTATAGATACATTTGTTTACCCTATCGGCATATTTTTTTAAATTAAGTAAAAGACAATCAGTTTTGATTAATGAATTCAATGTCTATTTGTATCCATTGAATTTTACAAATGAATTTTATATTTATTCAGATATATGTTTGTTTAATTTTATAAATATATTATATATCTATTTATAAATTAAATTGTGTTTATTTAATTTTATAGATGTATCACTCGGTTTGCGAATACATTTATGTCTAATGCTAAATATGTAAAAAAAAATCAATATAACAATTCTATATTTAATCTTTATGTTAATTTACATTTCAATTAAATATATTTATTTTTTAATTTCAATTTAATACTTAATGAGTTACAAAACTCACTATTTTTTTATATTAAATTCCATTTTATTATGATTTTGATATAAATAATTAATTTTTACTTAATTTGAAGCGAAAATGAAAAAAAACAAAAAATACTGTTTTAAAGCTTTTTTTTATTATAAGGTACAACCTTATCTAAAATTGTGACCCAACTTGGATGGCTATATTGCGGTCTTTCTGGTTGCCAGTAATAAAGAGTTCAAAACTATTTTTAAATAGATGCAAATACAATCATATTAAGATTAAGATAAGAGTTATCTAGTAGATTTATTTTATTTTTTCTTTTAAACGGCGAATAATTATTCTTTTATTTAGGAAAATCCTATATAAATGCCACTTTAGAAGTAGATCTCTCATCTCTTCTCCTCTTGCCCACACCCTCTTTTCAGTTTCTCTTTGGCCGAGCCTCCTTCCCCTTTTCTTTTATTTTCTGCAATTTTATTATAACCTTTATAGGCTAAACTCTTTTTTTAGTTGAAGGTTAATCAAGTTAATATTTAATTAAGTCGTAAGATTTAGTTCTTATTTCTATTCATCTGAATTTCTTTTTTCAATTAATTTCTATTTTCGAGTAATACCATCTCCATTACTGTTCTTTAGAAATTTAAAAGGTTTATTAAATCTCTTAGAAAGAAAACATATTGCTAATTAACTCCAAGTAAATATGAAATTATTTTATTGTATTAATATAAATAATAATTAGCATATTTCTTTATATTAAGAAATTAATTAATTTGGTTTAAATAATTCATTTGCTATTATCGATCAAGTTTGAGTTCTTCTCTTCTTAAAACTGTTAATTAATTAAATTTACACGCTTATGAAATTATTAATTAACTAAAAAATTAATTTAAATGCTATACAGATTAATTTAATCTTAAGAAATAATAGGTGAAATTTGCTTATTTAAACACTATAATAAAATAATAAACAATCGAGTGAATATCTTTTTAATTAATGATGGGTTGCAAATTTATTAATTTTAATTACTTTCAACTGAATTTTAATTTGATTATTTATTTTATCATTTTAATTATAATATTTTATTTCTTCTTTAGTTTATTTTTAAAATCAACTTCTAATTTTATTATTATCTCTTTTATTTCAAATAGTTCTTTTTTTCTCAATTTTCATAAATATTAAACAATTTTAAAATATATGTGAAATCAATACTTATTTAACTCCAAAATTTTTTAAATTAAAAAAATTAATTTTAAATTGATAGATTTGACGATTGTAAATAAATTTTTAATTTTAATTTCTATTCCATTTATATTCATTTAAATTAATCAATAAATTTTAAATTTTATAAATTCACCCTCTAATTTAAACTTTAATATTTTTAAACTTAAACTTATTATTAAAATTTTATCCCAATCTTTTCAATTGTAATTAAATTTATTTATAAATTAATTTTTAATTAAAAACACATAAAAAATAAATAATGAAAAACTGGAGAAACCTCTATTTTAATCAATTTTTTTTAATTAGTTAAATTTTCTTGTGAAATACTAATTTTTTTCGTGGTGAAATTGTTAATGGTTTTTTAATTTAATAGAAATATCAAGTAGGTTAAAAAAATTATGAAAATAAATTTAATTAAATCTCTTTTATTAAGAGTCAAATATATTCAATTTAAAATTTTTAAAATTTTAAGTCAATTAAATTATATCATTTTATTAAGGGCTAAATAGATTTTAATTTAATATTATTTTTTAATAATAAAATATTATTTTTATAATTTAAAATATTAAAAATTTAATATTTAATTATTATAAAAAATTTTAAAATATATAAACATAATAAATAATTTCTAAAATTATAAAAAAATTTATCATATAAAAAATATTTTTATTATTAAAAATAATATTATCTTAAATTATAATTTATTTGACTTTTGAGTAATAGTATATAAACTTAATTGATTCAAAATTTTGAATTAAGATTATTTGACTGTAAAGACTTAATTGGATTTATACTTAACAAATTATTATTATAAAATAATAAATTTAATTTGTTATTAAATAATATTTTTATATGAAAAATTAATTAAAAAAATTACAAAATGTGGTGCATATAAACAATTAGTAATGCATTTCCTTTTGTTATCCTTACCACTTTACCAGCTGGCACAGAGCCTTCCTTTTCCGATTCTCTATTTCCTTTCCTCATTCCCAATCTCCGATCCATCCCTAAAAGCAACTGACGAGAGATCGATGATGATGAAGATGCCTTGGGAGGAGGAAGAGCAGGAGCTTCCATCTTCAGCTACAAGGGGCAATTGGTACCATTCAATCTCCATTCCTATTCTTATTTACCAATTATTGCCATTCTTCTACTTCCACACTTGAAGATGCACGCTTCTTCACAAATAACTTCAAATCTGCTTCTTTTACCCGCCTTCATGATGCCATTACTTCCTTTAATCATGTAATTCATATGAATCCTCTGCCTTCTAGGGTTCATTTTAATAGATTCTTATCTGCCCTCCTGAAAATGAATCAATATCACACTGTCTTTTCCATGTCCAAAACAATTGAATTGCTAGGAATCTCACACGATGTTTATTCTCTTAGCATCTTAATTAATTGCTTCTGCCACTTACACCTTGTGGATTTTGGCTTCTCTGTTTTTGGTAAGATGCTCAAATTCGGATTGGAGCCTGACGTTGTGACATTTACTACCTTAATTAATGGGCTTTGTATAGAGAATAAAATGGACAAAGCAGAATTGAGAGAATACCTCCATTCATAAATCACATGTTGAGAGAATTGATGACTACTCTCATAGTGTAGAAACTTTAGACATCATGAATCTCAGTGTAAGAAAAGGCACAAAAGATAAATCTAGTAATTTAAGAATAAAAGAATAGATGGAAATAAGCGTGACAATGTTGAAGAGGTGGTAACGGTGGCAGGGAATATAAATGAAGGAAAATGGAAGAGTAGAGTGGTAGGAAGTGTGAAAGGAAAAGAGAAGATATATAGTCCTACAAGAGAAAATTATTAATTATATAATATTATAACAGAGAGATTGGAGTGCATTTTAATTTTTTTTCTTTATATATATAATTTATGTGAATTGATTCGAAAAGTTTAACGTTTGTAATATTAACATTTTAATTTTAATTTTTTAATTTTAGTTTAATTAGTTTAAATTTTACGTTCTTATGTAATTTTAATTTACTTATAATTTTTAAATTTCTGGTATATCACATAATTTATTATTATTATTATTATTATTATTATTATTATTATTAATGATTAAATTATCAAAAAATTTAACATTTATATTATTTTGTATTTTAATTCAAATGTTTAAATTTTAATTTAATTAGCCCAATATATATATTTGATTGTAATTTTAATCAATTTTAAAAATCAAAATATAAGAATTCGAATATCAAATGTAATATTTTATTATTTTTTAAATATAAACTAATTCAAATAATATTAACTCAATTTAATTATAGTTAAATTATATATTTAATTTAAAAAAATAATAATTTAATGATCAAATAGATCGTTTATATTGATAGATTTTATTTTGCATTGATAGTTATGAGAAATTTATAATAAATATATTATTTTTAATTATTTTATATATCCTGTTATTTTAAATTAAATAATATATTTACTATAAAATATTTATAATTATTATTATAAAATAAAATTTATCATAGTAGAAAACGTAAATTATATATTTAATAATTAAATTATTTATTTTAATTGGTCAAAATTATACTCAAACATAAATATTGAATCAATTTATTTAAAATTTACACATTTGAATTAAAATATAATAGTATAAATATTAGATTTTTTTAATTAATTAATCAATCAAAAAATTTATAATAATACACGTGTCAGCTAAATAATTAAATTTAAAAGTTCACAGATTAGATAAAATTACATTAAAATGTAAAAATTGAGTTAATTAAATTAAAATTAAAAAATTAAAATATAAATATAAATACATGTAAATATTAAATATTTTTAAGTCAATTAACCTATAGTTTATTTTATACATGTCTATAAATAATAGTTTTAAAATTCAAGATATACAAAATGATAAATAATTAAGAATCTATTTATTATTTAAATTGTCAAAACTACATTTGCATAGATTTAATGATCTCATTCTGAGGCTTTTAAAGGTGCGCAATGAGGAATCAGCAAACTAAAGTTGTTATATCTTGACCATTTAAGTGTGTCTTGGAGTGCAACTTAATAATTACCTTTTTCAAATATAATAGATATGTAATTTAACTAACTTCTTCAAATATCATTTTTAATTTCAATCAGCTGTGATTCTCTTCCATAAAACGAAAATTTCTAACACTGCAAATTACCTGTGGTGGAAACCATGATATGTGTGTGCCTTTCGCTTGAATTGAGACATGGACTAGATCTCTTTGATATAAGATTGTTGATGAATGGAGGTCATGGATTTCTAATCATCAAGTTGCTGGTAAACCCACCATTTCCATTACAATTTTTTTTGCCTGCTACTACAGCCTTTACTCGAGAGCTCAGTTCTAAATTTGAGTTGAGAACTAAAACTAATTGGTTCCATACTACAATGCCTAAGAATCTTTATCTATTTTTGTTTTTGTGCTCAATGACCTTTCAAAATGCTATCATTTCTTTTGCAGGTACTTGCAAGGATATGACTATAACTTCACCTTCCTAACCATAAAGGTATAAGCAATTCTTTTTTGCTTAATTATTATATTTTTAATAATAATGAAAATAATGATTATAGACCAGTATGCTTTAATTGAGAATTGATTTAACAATTAGACTACACTATAAATGCAGGGTGCAGGATAGACAGTCCCAGAGTACAAGGTAAGAGAATCACTGGACTTCTACAGCTGTTGGTTGGATGAAATGTCACTAAAATTATAGACAACAGAAAATGTTATGGGAATTGAAGGAAAAGCCAACATCGTCTTTGTCACCTTTTCTTTTTCTAGTCATCAAGTTGGGTATATATATATATATATATATCCTTAATTTCTTTTATTTTCCTTCAAGTCAAATTAGTGAAATCATTGCATTAGCATCTAATAATGTGAAGGTCACAATCTTTTCCAATGAAATCATTTTTTTAACATGAAATTTGAATTTTAGAAATGCTTGTGGAAGGTATATATATATTCTTCCCTTTGAGATTCTTTACTTTGTGCCAAGTTGTTTGGATGTGTAACTGGCGATTAAATGTTGATAGTTAATAGCAATAGCTATCAAATAAAGCGAGTCCATTTAAGGATATGATTAAATCACTTTGCTTGGCGTAATGCAACTATTTTGAAACTGCTTTCTAAATTAACCAAACCTCTATTGTATGATTTGTATCCTGCTGAAGCCAAGGTACAAGTGTAGTGGTTGAGAAATCTGCCATTTTTTTTTAGTTTTTTGTTTGACAGAAAATCTACCAATTTAAGTTGTTGAAACTGTTGAATCTTGTGATAGTAAATTATTCAGATCCTTCTGCTCTTCAAAACTCAGATAATCCAAGTAGGATTCTCATATCTGCACCCTTAAATTTAGTAAATTATTCGACTTGGAGTATGTCTATGACTATGACACTTGCTTTAAAGAAAGATTTGGGCAACTTATACACCAATTAAAGAAAGAAATAAATCAAGAATCTATATCAGTTGTTGTTTACTTTAGAAAATTGAAGAAACTATGGGATAAACTTGGTGTTTTAAAGCATCATCAAAGATATGAGTTTGTTTTTAGTATAATTCTATGTTCAGCCTCCTCATTCTTAAAAGAAAAGTTAGGAAGTTAGAAAGTTGGGAGTGGAGGAAAGAGTTTCATATAGATTTTGTGACTTTTGGAAAGCTTTTGGGCGTGTTAGAGATACTTGCTGATTGGTTTAGAAATTATAAGCAAAAGAAGAGGATGAAAATCAGACATATGCAAGCCACTGAGACAAGCAACTGCAATTGGTCCTGCTAGCGATTGGAATGCTAGTTTAGCTTCAGCTATTTAACAGGACTTTTTGTCCAAATTTATTTATGAACAAGTTCATAATAGGCAGGTTAGCTCTATATATAACACAGCTATAATCAAAGAAGGGGGCAGGAAAAATGTCAATACAAAGAAACTTCATCTGATTAAATGGAATACTCTTTTGTTGCCTAAAAAGAATGGAGGCTTAGGCATGAAAGAGATCTCTCTTCAAATTCACGCTCTTTTGTTCAAATGGCTTTGGAGATTTGAAAATCATAGGGATTCACTCTGAGTTCAACTTCTTCTATCCAAATATTCTTTCAATTTGGAGAAGGGTATCTCTCTTGCTCCAGGAAATTGCATTTCTTCCCTTCAGAAAGACATTCGAGGCTATGCTACTTTCGATGAACTCTTCCTTCTCTCCTTTAATTCATATCAGATTTGCTGTGGGGAATGAGATGAAAATGAAATTTTGGAATGAAAGACGATCGGTTGGTAATATTGCTCTCAAATTCTCCTTTAGTGGACTATTAAATTTAGCAGCTAACCTAGTTGTGTTGATGTTAAATATGGGGTGTTGGGTGAAGAACAAATGGGAATGGGAAATAATTGAATTGTCAAAATTATACTTGTCAAAATCTCGAATGTGATTGATCCTGGTAACCTGCATCCCTTTCTTCTTTCTATGATTGAGCGTTTATAAATGAGCAAGGTCTGTCTACTAACAGTAACTCATATGCATCCTTTGCCTTGTAGGCTCAATTTAATAGATTCTTATTTGCCCTTGTGAAAATGCCACGCAACAATATTACGTACTTTGTCATTTCCTTGTTTAAAACAACTGAATTGTTGATATTTAATAGATTCTTAAATGTTTCTTTTTCCATTTACACCTTGTGGATTTTGGCTTCTTTGCTTTTCGGAAATTTATATATATATATATATATATATATATATTTGAAAAAGATAAAAATTGAATACAACTCAATAGTCTCAATCAACTCTCCAAGCTGAAACATGTTATATTTCATTTAAAAGAATGAATTGATCAACTCTTATTTTTATATTTTTGAAAGAAATAAAAATTGAGTACAACTGATAGAGAAGTAGTCTTAACCAACTCTTCAATTCTTCTGATATAATTTGTTTAATTGTTCTTCTTCACTGCTTTAATTTGCAACTTTTTTTAAACCAATTAATAAACTAATTTATATAAATTGAATCCCAATTACTCTTCTCCAGTATAAAATTTCCTTTCAAGTTCTCTCACTCTCAAACCTTTCATTAACTTAGAAAATTTTGATCAATAATGCTATCGTGGGAAGCTTCTAGCAGGAAAATGAATTCTCTTTTCAAGATTTTAAGTCAATGTTATGCAATCAAATTATTACTTTCCAATTCGACCGATTAGAAAGCTAAAATCCTATAAATTTAAAGAGGCTATGTAGCCATATATGTGGGTGACGAAGACAAAAGATATCAAGTTTCAGTGGAAAATCTCAAGTTTTCTGCATTACAAGAAAATTGCCTTAGGATAGTGATCTCGACTCTAGGATAGTGATCTCGACTCCAAAATTGATGGCCAATCGTACTTGCTACTGACAAGTTTGATGAACTACTGAAACTTGTAAAGGGTTGTCATATGAAACTTTAGAGAGTTTTGAATAATTTTTTTTTATATGTTTAAATTACTAATAAATATTTTATTTTATTAAAATTAATTTTTCAATTTCTATTTCTAAATTACTCAATTAAAATTTTAAATCATTTTAAATTTTATAAAGTCAAACTTTTTAATTTTTTTGCACTCCTAAACTTAGTCTGGTGATAAGTGCATCCGAGTAAATCTGAGAGATCTAGGTTCGAATTCTCCGACCCCTAATTCAAAAAAAAAAATTAAATATTTTTATCGAATAAAATATTAGTAAATATATTTTTAGCTTTAATTAGAAAATTTTAAATTATATATAATATAAAACTTTATTTTAATCAAATGACAAAATTAAAAAATTAAACGGTCAATTTTGACACAATATAAAAATCAAATAATAATCCACTCTTTTATATTTTAAAGTAATTTTTTGGGTACATTATGGGAAATTCTCAATAATTTTACCAATTATATCTACCATTTATATGCGTCTTCGAAAAGTTTTATTTTTTCTATTTATGCATTGATTTTATTTCTTATGAGAATTTGCCAATCTCCAATCCATCCCTATTTCCTTTTCCGATTCTCTATTTCCTTTCCTCATTCCCAATCTCCGATCCATCCCTAAAAACAGCTGACGAGAGATCGATGATGATGAAGATGCCTTGGAATAGGAAGAGCAGGAGCTTCCATCTTCAGCTACAAGGGGCAATTGGTACCATTCAATCTCCATTCCTATTCTTATTTACCAATTATTGCCATTCTTCTACTTACACGCTTGAAGATGCACGCTTCTTGACAAATAACTTCAAATCTGCTTCTTTTACCCACCTTGATGATGCCATTGCTTCCTTCAATCATGTAATTCATAAGCATCCTCTGCCTTCTAGGGTTCCATTTAATAGATTCTTATCTGCCCTTGTGAAAATGAAACAATATCACACTGTCCTTTCCATGTCCAAAACAATTGAATTGCTAGGAATCTCACACGATGTTTATTCTCTTAGCATCTTAATTAATTGCTTCAGCCACTTACACCTTGTGGATTTGGGTTTCTCTGTTTTTGGTAAGATGCTCAAATTGGGATTGGAGCCTGACGTTGTGACATTTACTACCTTAATTAATGGTCTTTGTACAGAGAGTAAAATCGACAAAGCTGTGGAATTTTTCGATGATATGGTTGCATGTGGTTATCAACCTAATGTTTATACTTACAGTACGATCATAAACGGAATGTGTAAATTTGGGAAAACAAATGTGGCTATTGGGCTACTAAAGGGAATGGCTGATAGAGGTTGTGAGCCAGATGTTGTGACATACAGTGCAATCATTGATGCCCTTTGCAAAGATGAGCTAGTTGGTAAGGCTTTAGAGCTCTTCTCTCAAATGAGGAATAAGGGCATTTCACCTGATGTCATCACTTACACTGGTTTAATTCACGGTGTTTGCAAATTAGGCCAAAAGAACCAAGCTTTGGCCTTGATGAATGAAATGGTGGAGCAGAACATATTACCAAATGTTTATACCTTCAGTGTATTGATTGATGCTCTTTGTAAGGATGGAATGGTTTCAGAGGCTCAAAATACATTCAATGTAATGATTCAAAGAGGTGTAGAGCCTGATGTGGTCACATACACTTCCTTAATTGATGGTCTTTGCATTTCAGACCAATTCAAGGAAGCTTTGGCCTTGTTGAAAGAAATGGTGGAGAGGAACATATCCCTTGATGTTTTTACTTTCAATATATTGATCGACACTCTTTGTAAGAAAGGACTGGTTTCAAATGCACCAAATATAATAAAAATAATGATTCAAAGAGGTGTGCAACCTACTGTTGTCACTTATAATTCAATGATGGATGGATATTGTCTAGGCAACCAAATTGATAAGGCTAGAAAGCTATTTGATCTGATGGTGACTAATGAAATAGCTAACATTTTTAGCTACAGCATTTTGATCAATGGATATTGTAAGTGCAAAATGATAGATGATGCAAAGGAGCTTTTTGATGAAATGTCTCATAAAGGTTTAGTTCCTGATGTTGTTACTTATTCTATTCTTATAAAGGGTATGTTTCAAGCGGGGAGGCCCGAAAATGTAAAAGAGCTCTTTAAGGATATGTGCTCTCATGGTCAACAACCAGATATAGTAACCTTCTCAATTATGATAGATGGCTTGTGTAGACAAGGGAATCTCGATGAAGCACTCACACTATTGAAAGCAATGGAGAAAAGTCAGTTGAAGCCTAATTTTGTGATCTATAGCAGTCTGATCAATGGTATGTGCAAAGTTGGGAAGATTAATGATGCCAAGGAACTGTTTTCTAGTCTTTTTGAAATTGGTTTACAGCCTGATGTTTGTGTATATAATGCAATTATGAAAGGACTCTGCCAACAAGGATTAATGGATGAAGCGTATAAGATTTTTAGAGACATGGAAAAGGGAGGATGTTTACCGAATAATTGGTGTTATAATATCATCATTCAAGGGTTTCTCAAGCATGAGGATTTACCAAAAGCATCAGAACTAATCAATGAAATGGTTGACAAGGGATTCTCTGCCGATGCTACTACCACCGAATTGGTAGTACGTTTATTGTGCAATGATGATCTCATTCTGAGGCTTTTAAAGGTGCGCAATGAGGGATCAGCAAACTAAAGTTGTTATATCTTGACCATTCAAGTGTGTCTTGGAGCACAACTTGGTAATTGCCTTTTTCAAATATAATAGATATGTAATTTAACTAACTTCTTCAAATATCATTTTTAATTTCAATCAGCTGTGATTCTCTTCCACAAAATGAAAATTTCTAACGCCGCAAATGACCTGTGGTGGAAACCATGATATGTGTATGCCTTTTGCTTGAATTCAGACATGGACTTGATCTCTTTGATATAAGATTGTTGATGAATGGGGGTCATGGATTTCTAATGATCAAGTTGCTGGTAAACCCACCATCTCCTTTACAAATTTTTTTTGGCTGCTACTACAGCCTTAACTCTAGAGCTGAGTCCTAAAATTGAGTTGGGAACTAAAACTAATTGGTTCCATACTCCAATGCTTAAGAATCTTTATCTATTTTTATTTTTGTGCTCAATGACCTTTTAAAATGCTATCATTTCTCTTGTAGGTACTTGCAAGGATATGATTATAACTTCGCCTTTCTAACCATAAAGGTATAAGCAATTCTTTTTTGCTTAATTATTATATTTTTAATAATAATGAAAATAATGATTATAAACTAGTATGCTTTAATTGAGAATTGAGTTAACAATTAGACTACACTATAAATGCAGGGTGCAGGATATACAGTCCGAGAGTACATGGTGAGAGAATCACTAGACTTTTACAGCTGTTGGTTAGATGAAATGTCACTAAAATTATAGACAACAGAAAATGTTATGGGAATTGAAGGAAAATCAAACATCCTCTTTGTCACCTTTTTTTTTTTCTAGTCATCAAGTTGGCTGTATATATATATATATATATATATATAGATCCTTAATTTCTTTTATTTTCCTTCAAGTCAAATTAGTGAAATCATTGCATTAGCATCTAATAATATGAAGTTCACAATCTTTTCCAATGAAATCAATTTTTTAACATGAAAATTTGAATTTTAGAAATGCTTGTGGTAGGTATATATATATATATTCTTCCCTTTGAGATTCTTTACTTTGTGCCAAGTTGATTGGATGTGTAACTTGCGATTAAATGTTGATAGTTAATAGGAATAGCTATCAAATAAAGCGAGTCCATTTTAAGGATATGATTAAATCACTTTGCTTGGCCTAATGCAACTATTTTCAAACTGCTTTCTAAATTAACTAAACCTTTATTGTATGATTTGTATCCTGCTGAAGCCAAGGTACAAGTGTAGTGGTTGAGAAATCTGCCATTTTTTTTTTAGTTTTTTGTTTGACAGAAAATCTACCAATTTAAGTTGTTGAAACTGTTGAATCTTGTGATAATAAATTATTTACAATGGCTGTATATTAAGGAAAATTACTTAGGAAATCATCTCTGTATACGATATCTTTATCGTATATAATAATAATAATAATAGAATCAAGTATGATCATTTTGTCAATATGGTATATAACAAATATATTTTAGTGTTGGACCACCATTTGAGTTATTTATATGGTGCAGTTTGTGATACATTTGTGTGGTGGTATGAATGTGAAATGCATTGTTTCTTACTGTTTGAGATATTAGTTAAGTTAGGCAAGAAAAGTTGTTTTGGTTGTTTCTTTTCTCCTTTCAGCAGTATATAATGAGACATCTTATGTTTTTACCATTTTCTAAACCTTCTAATATACTCAATAAAATTTTCTTTGGGATCTTGTTTGTACATGGTATTTTTCTTTTTACTTGATGCATCATTCTTGAAGTTTTTGTGACTGCATCCATGGGAAATGGTTAGTTAGAGAAGGTGGGGCTGACAGGGTACATATTGAGAGGATCTCTCATCTCTTCCCCTATTCTCCGCACTCTTTTCGGTTTCTCTTCAGCCGAATGCTCCTTACCCTTCTTTTATTTTCTGCAATTTTATTATAACTCTTAGAGGTTAAACTCCTTTATTCAGGTGATGGTTAATTAAGTTGAAGTTTAATTAAATTGTGAGATTTTATTTTTAATTTTTGTTCATCTCAGTTTCTTTTTTTAATTAATTTTATTTTTGAAAAACACCACCTCCATTATTACCTTTTAGAAATTCAAGATTTAATCTTAAAAAATAATTGGTGAAATTCGCTTATTTAAACACTATAACCAAATGATAGATAATTGAGTGAATATCTTTTTAATTAATGATCGATTGCAAATCTATTAATTTTAATTACTTTTTGCTGAATTTTAATTTAATTATTTATTTTATCATTTTAATTACAATATTATTTATTCTTAAAATCAACTTTTCTAATAACAATTTTATCTTCTCTCTTTTATTTCAAATAGTTTTTTTTTTATTTTTCATAAAAATTAAACAATTTTGAGATATTTGTGAGATCAATATTCGTTTAACTGCAAAATTTTTTAAATAAAAAAAAAAGAAATGCCCTTAAATACTAACAATGATTTTTAATTTTAATTTCTATTCTATTTATATTCATTTAAATTAATCACTAAATTTTAAATTTTATAAATTCACCCTCTAATTTAACCTTTAATATTTATAAACTTAAACTTATTATTAAAATTTTATCTCAATCTTTTCAATTGTCATTAAATTTATTTATAAATTAATTTTTAATTAAAAATACAAAAAAATTAATTAATTAATTAAAAGAAAGCCGGGATCAAAACACGATTCCATTCACCATCGTGGCAGCCACCTCCTTCAACCCATATCAAACGCAGTCAGTTTTCATAGCAAAAGATCATAAATACGAGATTATAAAAAATAATTTCGGTAAAAATATAATTTTAATTCACAATAAAAATTACATTTTCACAGCAGAATTATATCAAACAATTCTACTGATTTTTTGAATTAAATTATAAGAAAAAGAATAAATTATAAATAGAAACATAATCATGACACAAATAATTCATGTCAAAATAAAATATATATATAATTAACATATACAATATGAAAATAAATTCAATTTAAAACTTTTAAAATTTTAAATTAATTAAACTATATAATTTTATTAAAGACTAAATAGATTTTAATTCTGTATTATTTTTTAATAATAAAATATTATTTTTATAATTTAAAATATTAAAAATTTAATATTTTAATATCATAAAAAATTTTAAAAATATATAAATATAATAAATAATTTTTAAAATTATAAAAATAAAATTTTAATATTTTTATTATTAAAAAATAATATTATATTATTAAAAAATTATTTTAAATTATGACTTATTTGACTCTTGAATAATAGTATATATATTTAATTGATTCAAAATTTTGAATTAAAATTATTTGACTCTTAAATAAAAGTAGAGATTTAATTGAATTTATATTTAAAAAATTATTAATATAAAATGATAAATTTAATTTGTTATTAAATAATATTTTTATATGAAAAATTAATAAAAAAATTACAAAATGTGGTGCATATAAACAACTGGTAATGCATTTCCCTTCCCAATTTCCTTTTGTTATCCTTACCACTTTACCAGCTGGCAGAGAGCCTTCCTTTTCCGATTCTCTATTTCCTTTCCTCATTCCCAATCTCTGATCCATCCCTAAAAACAACTGACGAGAGATCGATGATGATGAAGATGCCTTGGAGGAGGAAGAGCAGGAGCTTCCATCTTCAGCTACAAGGGGCAATTGGTACCATTCAATCTCCATTCCTATTCTTATTTACCAATTATTGCCATTCTTCTACTTCCACACTTGAAGATGCACGCTTCTTGACAAATAACTTCAAATCTGCTTCTTTTACCCGCCTTGATGATGCCATTGCTTCCTTTAATCATGTAATTCATATGCATCCTCTTCCTTCTAGGGCTCAATTTAGTAGATTCTTATCTGCCCTTGTGAAAATGAAACAATATCACACTGTCTTTTCCATGTCCAAAACAATTGAATTGCTAGGAATCTCACACGATGTTTATTCTCTTAGCATCTTAATTAATTGCTTCAGCCACTTACACCTTGTGGATTTGGGTTTCTCTGTTTTTGGTAAGATGCTCAAATTGGGATTGGAGCCTGACGTTGTGACATTTACTACCTTAATTAATGGTCTTTGTACAGAGAGTAAAATCGACAAAGCTGTGGAATTTTTCGATGATATGGTTGCATGTGGTTATCAACCTAATGTTTATACTTACAGTACGATCATAAACGGAATGTGTAAATTTGGGAAAACAAATGTGGCTATTGGGCTACTAAAGGGAATGGCTGATAGAGGTTGTGAGCCAAATGTTGTGACATACAGTGCAATCATTGACGCCCTTTGCAAGGATGAGCTAGTTGGTGAGGCTTTAGATCTCTTCTCTCAAATGAGGAATAAGGGCATTTCACCTAATGTCATCACTTATACTGGTTTAATTCACGGTGTTTGCAAATTAGGCCAAAAGAACCAAGCTTTGGCCTTGATGAATGAAATGGTGGAGCAGAACATATCACCTAATGTTTATACGTTCAATGTATTGATTGACGCTCTTTGTAAGGATGGAATGGTTTCAGAGGCTCAAAATACATTCAATGTAATGATTCAAAGACGTGTAGAGCCTAATGTGGTCACCTACAATTCCTTAATCGATGGTCTTTGCATTTCAGACCAATTCAAGGAAGCTTTGGCCTTGTTGAAAGAAATGGTGGGGAGGAACATATCCCCTGATGTTTTTACCTTCAATATATTGATCGACACTCTTTGTAAGAAAGGACTGGTTTCAAATGCAGAGAATATAATCAAAATAATGATTCAAAGAGGTGTGGAACCTAGTGTTGTCACTTATAATTCATTGATGGATGGATATTGTCTGTGCAAGCAAATTGATAAGGCTAGAAAGCTATTTGATCTGATGGTGACCAATGAAATAGCTAACATTTTTAGCTACACCATTTTGATCAATGGATATTGTAAGTGCAAAATGATAGATGATGCAAAGGAACTTTTTGATGAAATGTCTCATAAAGGTTTAGTTCCTAGTGTTGTTACTTATTCTACTCTTATAGAGGGTATGTTTCAAGCAGGGAGGCCCCAAACTGCACAGGAGCTCTTTAAGAATATGTGCTCTCATGGTCAACAGCCAAATATAGTAACCTTCTCAATTATGATTAATGGCTTGTGTAGACAGGGGAATCTGGATGAAGCACTCACCCTATTGAAAGAAATGGAGGAAAGTCAGTTGAAGCCTGATCTTGTGACCTATTGCATTCTGATCAATGGTATGTGCAAAGCTGGCAAGATTAATGATGCCAAGGAACTGTTTTCTAGTCTTTTTGAAAATGGTTTACAACCTAATGTTCATATATATAGTGCAATTATGAAAGGACTCTGCCAACAAGGATTAATGGACGAAGCGTATAAGGTATTTAGAGACATGGAAAAGGGAGGATGTTTACCGAATAATTATTGTTATAATATCATCATTCAAGGGTTTCTCAAGCATGAGGATTTACCAAAAGCATCAGAAATAATCAATGAAATGGTTGATAAGGGGTTCTCTGCTGATGCTGCTACCACAAAATTGGTAGTACATTTATCGCGGAATAATGATCTCATTCTGAGGCTTTTAAAGGTGCGCAATGAGGGATCAACAAACTAAAGTTGTTATATCTTGACCATTCAAGTGTGTCTTGGAGCGCAACTTGGTAATTACCTTTTTCAAATATAATAGATATGTAATTTAACTAACTTCTTCAAATATCATTTTTAATTTCAATCAGCTGTGATTCTCTTCCACAAAATAAAAATTTCTAACACGGCAAATGACCTGTGGTGGAAACCATGATATGTGTGTGCCTTTCGCTTGAATTCAGACATGGACTTGATCTCTTTGAGATAAGATTGTTGATGAATGGAGGTCATGGATTTCTAATGATCAAGTTGCTGGTAAACCCACACCATCTCCTTACAATTTTTTATTGGCTGCTACTACAGCCTTAACTCGAGAGCTCGGTCCTAAAATTGAGTTGAGAACTAAAACTAATTGGTTCCATACTACAATGCTTAAGAATCTTTATCTATTTTTATTTTTGTGCTCAATGACCTTTTAAAATGCTATCATTTCTCTTGTAGGTACTTGCAAGGATATGATTACAACTTCACCTTTCTAACAATAAAGGTATAAGCAATTCTTTTTTGCTTAATTATTCTATTTTTAATAATAATGAAAATAATGATTATAAATCAGTGTGCTTTAATTGAGAATTGATTTAACAATTAGACTACACTATAAATGCAGGGTGCAGGATATACTGTCCCAGAGTACAAGGTAGGAGAATCACTAGACTTCTACAGCTGTTGGTTGGATGAAATGTCACTAAAATTATAGATAACAGAAAATGTTATGGGAATTGAGGGAAAAGCAAACCTCCTCTTTGTCACTTTTTTTTTTTTTTTTTTTTTTCTAGTCATCAAGTTGGGTATATATATATATATATAGATCCTTAATTTCTTTTATTTTCCTTCAAGTCAAATTAGTGAAATCATTGCATTAGCATCTAATAATATGAAGTTCACAATCTTTTCCAATGAAATCAATTTTTTAACATGAAAATTTGAATTTTAGAAATGTTTGTGGAAGGTATATATATATATTCTGCCCTTCGAGATTCTTTACTTTGTGCCAAGTTGATTGGATGTACTGTTTGAAATGTTAGTTAAGTTAGGCAAGAAAAGTTGTTTTGGTTGTTTCTTTTCACCTTTCAGCAGTATATAATGAGACATCTTATGTTTTTACCACTTTCTAAACCTTGTAATATACTCAATAAAATTTTCTTTGGGCCCTTGTTTGTACATGGTATTTTTCTTTTTGCTTGATGATTCTTGAAGTTTTTGTGACTGCATCCATGGGAATTGGTTTGTTAGAGAAGGTGGGGTTGCCAGGGTACATATTGAGAGGTAGGAAACCAATTGCAAAATGATTAAGATCCATTTACTCTTCAAAACTCAGATAATCCAAGTAGGATTCTCATATCTGCACCGTTAAATTAAGTATAAAGAATATATAGTTAAAAAGATAAATCTATTTATATCCATTTAATTTTAATTTTTTTGTGATCTGTTTGTAAATTTAATTTTTTTATAGTGCTAGAGGTTTAATAAGTTGGAGAGAGCAGGGCTCACAGCAGCCTCACTCTCTTGTAACCATTCAAAGACTGGAGTCATATCAGTGGCGTTAATAGCATCTCTTGATATGTCACCTCTCTAGAAAATTTGAACCCATCCTAAAAAAAAGCAAGCAAACCACAGCACTTTCAGTCGCCCGAAGGGTGATATCACATCTATGAGTTGACTTAAACCAAGACTGGTCTTTAAAATACTCTCACCATGAAGCTCTAAATTTACAACTGCAAAAGTAAAAATAGAAAAACACAATATTTTCACCCCAGCCATAGAGACAAGGAGAGTAAACCCATATCCAAGACTCGAGGAAGCCATCCCTTACTTAAAAGGAACAGGGAAAGGTTGCAGGACTAACCATTAGTAGAGAAACAAGGTAGAGACAAAGCACTCTCTCTCTAACTTTCACGGCTCTTATTCAAAAATTTGATTTCAAATTATAAAAATATGCTTTTATATTATAGCAATTCTTATCTAAACCGGCTTAACATTAACTTAAAATATAAATATATAAGATTTTATATGGATCTTACATTAGGTTTACATAACTATTTTTTTTATATATTAAATATACCCTTAATTAAAATGATTTTTTTTTCTATTACATGAAAATATATTTGCACCTATTTTCAAATAAAACTTTAATATAATTAAAATAAACTATGTTTGCCTTTGGTTAACATACCATTCACTCATATTACTCCTTAAATATTAAAGAACTCATACTATTAGAAGATTTTTAAAATCAGAAAATTTTACTTTTTTTCAATAGATATTAAATAGAATATATTAATAAACTAATAAATAAATCATCATATACAAGTTCATATAATTTAACATTACACTGCTGATTGCAACTACTTAGCTCCATAACACCATTCTCAAAAACCCCAACTCTCACACCCAACCCTCTGCAATAAACACAGAAACAAAACCTCATCTCTCTCTCTCTCCCCCTCAAAAGAAAATCAATATATAATATGTAAGTAATCAAGTGATTGATTATGGACATCAGAGATCTAACAGAAAATTATACGTTGCAATTCACCCCACAAAAATATTTTCCAGGCAAAGAACGATCATTCGAGCCGCTGTGTATTCTAGCTCTCCAATGACCACAGCTTGAAGTTACTTCATTGTCTTGTTAGTGAATGATCAAGTAATTCTTGAGAAGCATTACCTCTTCTGGTTGGTATTAATTTTGTTGAGAAGCAAGCCAGGCATCTCATCAATAATGGCGATTTACGCTTATAGGAACGCGCTGAGCAGCTTCGCTACTGTTTCCGAACCATTCACTGTTATAAGAAGACCAAATAGAAAGTCCACTTTTGTATGATAAGCTGTCAATGAGAAAATGATCCTGAATTCCTATTCGTTGCCTCGGTGTGCTCATCGACCTTGCCTTTGCCTTTGCAGATTCTGTTGCAGCCATGTAAGTTGGGAAAACAGGAGAATTCAGTGCAGAACTGTCATCTCCTGTAGTATTCCGTTGTGTCCGACAGAATGATCTTCTTGGAAATGACACTGGTGAACTCAATGCTTCTATGTTATCTTGTTTCCGTGAACTCATTTTCACTTGTGTTGTACCAAATATGTCACTTGCTTTCAGATTCTCTATCCGTTCTCTAGCCAATGCATCTTTGTTCACCAATTCTTCCAGCCAGTGTCTCTGTCTATCAGGTTCATTCTTGGCTATTGATTCTTCCAGTACATGAGTGTTTCGCCTCTCCTGAAATAGATAATAATGTAGCAGAATCTGAACATGAGAAATGAAGGGAACAGCAGAAAACAAATGGCATTTAAGATAAAATTACCCGGTGTGAAAATGAGTACTTCATCATTCGGTCCCTTTTGATGCTAGCCTCTTGCTTCTTGAACCATAGGCTTTCCATGTCTTCCTTTGAAAGTGTGCTGTAATCCCAACAACTTTGGCTTTTGCATTCGAGCTGTCAAGAAACCAAAACAAAGAGCAGCATATGTCATATGCTGAGCATTTATGTATCAGATTATTTGTTAAATTGCATTTAACTTTCAGCTGTTATTTGGCTTTATTCTTCACAATTTGCTCCATTTATCAGACATTTCTTGAGAAGGGAAAAGAAAGCCTTAAAAATAATTACCCTTACCTTACTGTCCATTTCTCCCAACTCCTTGGACTTGGACAATTGTTTATTTCCGCCTTCCTTACAAATGTCAATGGTCGTCACTCGGACCTTCGATCGCATCTTTGCGTTGGATGGCAAACGCTTCAATTTCGTGCCTACTTGACGTCGCACAACTTGTCCACGAACAATGGCTTGAAGCTTCACCACTCCCTTCAATGCTCTCAAAGCTTTCCTTGCCTGTTTCAATACCATTCAAGGGCTTGTGTAAGATCATACATCTGCATAAATAGTTCTAATATTCTGCTAGTGAAATAGCATTTCGTAATATGCTTGATTCAAATACAGACTACAAGCTAATTACCATCTCAGCTTGAAATTGAGTGAAAATTATTGTTTATTTCTTCACATAGTGATTAGAATTTTACCATAGCTACTTCTTGTGGCTGAATTCTAACCAAAATTAATAAATAGCATTGTTTATTTATTAAATTGAACTCAAGTGAGTAAAATCAAGCTGATGAAATTAAGCCTACATAATTATCAGAAAGATTTAAAAAAAATTATGAATTTAAACAGTAGAGAAGCTCATGCTTAGCCATTGCAGAAGAGAAAGGGTTTCCGCAAGCTTACAAGATATCCCCGGAAAGCACTCTGAATCTTAATGGCAGCCAAGTTTTCATCTTTCATGGCGAAATGAAGACGAGATTGAGAAGAACCAGTGAGCTTCACAACCTCAGCTGCAGCCTGAGCAGCAGCAACTGCAGCCGCCGTCGCAAGAGCTACAGTCACAGCAAACTTTCTCTGCTTTTCTGCTGCTTCATCTATGATCCTTTGAGGTGATGGCAGCACAGGACGTTGTTTAAACTTTAGCTTTCCAAGAATCCATCTCCACCTTCTAGATTTCTGTTTTCAAAGAAAAAACATGAAATGTTTCTTTTAAAAGAAAGAGCAGAACAGGGTAGTAGAAAAGGAACAACCTTCTCTGTTCTTGTTTTTTCCTGAGAAACAAACCAGCAAGTCTTCTTTGCCATTGGAGATGTTCTGAAATCAAAGTAACCCATTTTATGAAACCTCATCATCTGAAATTTCAACAAGAACTCAGAAATCCTCT